>NC_088604.1:30300269-30925269 GCF_036013475.1 Columba livia
CTTTCAAAACCCATCCAGAAGAAACCTTTTGTTTTCCACTCTCAGGATAGTGGTTACAGTACTCATTTAGGAACATGTGAAGGTGCAACTCAAGTTTGGGAAAGCTTAAAGGAAAGAACAAGGCACATGCAAAGCTCATGAAATTCCAGAGTTAAGCAGTAACTGAGTGTTTTTTCAGCAACACCATTTTGGATTTACACAATACATTGTCTCTAAGGCCTGCTGAAAGTGCCTGAATCCTTTTATTGGATCCTGGTAACTTCTGCTTCCTTTCTAGCTATGAAGTTAAACTGAAAATACTGTCTGTCAGTGGTTTGTATTGCTCTTCTCCTAAAATGGAGAGTTCTTCAACCAGGGATTTGTTTCTGTTACAAGCTTCCATAACGTCTTAGTGGATAATGCTAAAAGACCACTAAAAACAGTGTGTTTTCTAGTAAAGCTCATTATTACTAATATAGTTTGGCTCCAACCACATACAAGATATTTTTCAGTTTGTTTCTCAGCTAAAGCAAAAAGTCCACTCTTATTTATGGATTTATCTATTCAGTTGGGTACACTTGTTTCCTGTAGCAACATGTACTGTTTATTATTAGAGAATGAAAGAATATTGCTTGCTGTTGTGATAATTCTTCATTTTCTATGATGTCTGATAAGAGATTTTTTTTTTCTTATTAACCTCTGGTACAGCAAGACAATTTCATGCTGTCAGTAAAACAGTTACAGGACGTGGCTCAGAGTTTCCTTTTTTCTACCCTCTTTCAAACCAACAAAAAAAATGCAAAATAAAATAAATCTCTGATCTATAAATATAGATTTTGTGAAACACAGAGGACATTCCATATTGGCTATATGCAGGGAAGAAAGATGATGACAACTTATTTTGTTTTTTTCAATGCATTTAACTGGGATGAGTAGCTGAGTAACTTCAGTTTTCAATCTTGAATGGGTCGGTAAGGAATTCACAAGTGATGGAATAGGAGTGACATGTGAAGGATACAGAAATGTTTTCGTGTAAGGAATATGTGTTATGTGGCAGAAGTGAAGCTATCAATTTGAAATTTATATCTCTCTGTCCAGTCCAAAACACCTCCTCTGAAATGTGTCTGTAACTTGCCTTCCTTCAGCAAGGAAGAGGTGTTGTGACAATCAATGTGACCACCATCACAGTTATTGCAGGTAAATGTACCTATCCAGCAATATGTCAATAAAAATCCAGATGAAAAAATATAAACTTTGTCAGATCATCATATTAAATGCTAAAGCTAAAATCTGTATGCCATGCCAGGTTCACTAAGATCATGCATGCTATATAATTCCCCTGACACATCCTTTAGAAACAGACAACCGTAGAAAAATATACAGTTGGTTGTAAACATAGTCATGCATACCTCTCAGGGTCCTCATTGCAATTCTGAAGAAAAAAACAAGAATGTTGTTTATGCATTTTATCACCAATTAGTAAGCCACCACATTTAAATAAATGAAATTCTTAACTAAGCATCTCACTGTAATAAGAAATGAATGAGTCATCAGTGTGCTCTGAAGGAAGGTCAACAGCATCCCAGGCTGCATTAGGAAGAACATTACAAGCAGGTTGAGGGAGGTGATCCTTCACCTCTGCTCAGCACCTCACTCACATCTGGAGTACTGGGTCCACTTCTGGACTAGCCAGTACAACAGAAACATGGACATAATAGAGCAAATCTAGTGAAGGGCCATGGCAATTGTTAAGTACTGGAACACCTGATGTATGAGGGGAGGCTAAAAAAGTTGAGGGCATTCAGCCTGGAGAATAGAAGGCTCAGGGAGTATCTCATCAATGTCTATAAATACCTGATGGGAGGGAGTGAAGATGAGGGAACCAGACTTTTCTCTGTGGTACCCAGTGACAGGATAAACACAAGAAATTCCATTTGAATATCTTTTTGTTTTGGTTTGGTTTGGTTTTTGTTTTTGAGAAAAGGATGACGATTTTAAACTAAAAGAGGGTAGATTCAGACTAGATATAAGGAAGAATTTTTTTTACAATGAGGGTGGTGAAACACTGGAACAGGTTGTTCAGAGAGGTTGTAGATGCCTGGTTCTTGAAAACGTTCAAGGTCAGGTTTGACACAGCTCTGAGCAACCTGATCTAGTTGAACATGTCCCTGCTCATTCCAGGGACATGGGACTTGATGATCTTTAAAGGTTCCTTGCAACCCAAAACATTCAATGATTCTATGATTTTGTGATTCTGTAAAAATTCTCAGCTTAGGGTTGTACCTAGAATTCATCAATCAGTTAGAAAGTTAATAACCAGTACAAGAAAACATGCAAATCATATAACACATGACTGATTCCTATAAAGCACTAATTGCACTAACCTGAGGAGTCATTCTCTGATGTAGGAATTAGATCCTGCAAATCTGCAATTTATTGGCTGACTGATGTTTAAACCTTTTAATTTATATACAGAATGATTATATCTATTAGTTTTACCTAGTTCTGAGCTGTTGTTGCACATGCCCTTTTACAATTCAGGGTGATCTGAGGTTGCATTTGCATATGCCACTACATTATAGTCATTCATAGTTTTCAAAGTGTTATTAAAAAATTAGCACTTATTTTCCAGTGTGTTGGGAGGTCAAGCTATGTCTTCCTATTCAGATCTAGGAAATTCTCTGAAGGCAAACAGAGAGACAGGCAGGCTTGGCCCAGAGGGGGTGAGCAAGAGGAGCCTTTGAAAGAGCAAGAAGAAAAGCAAAGAGGTGGACAATGTAGCAAAATTCCACATCTGCATGTGCATCCAGTTGTGCAGTAAGGGGTTATATAGGGTAGTAGGACAACTTATGGGGAGATATAAGTTACTCAAAGAGTAACACTCAGATCACTTATTTCTAGGGGTTACAGAGGTCTAATTGATATATTAATAAAATGCTCCAAAACTCAGGCTTACCAGATATCACAAGAGCAAACAGTTAATCAAGCAACAACAGCAGACCAAATGGCAGGTAATGGGCTTTGTAGTAACTCAGAGTGTGGTTCAGATGGGAAGCTGAATGAATTCAACCCCAGGAAAACAAACAAGCAAACAAACAAACAAACAAGCAGCTTGACCACACCACAAATAATGGTAGACAATGATCTTGAAATGTAAGCATAAAATGGAGCATAAAATGTTTTAGGTTTCAAGGGCTCTCTCTAAGTCCATTAGTATACATTTATTTTAGAGCATGGTTAACAACAACAAAGTTAGGTCAGGTTGTTCAGGGCCATATCCAGTCAAGTTTTGAATATGCCCAAGGATGGAGTTTTCACAGCGTCTCTTGGCAGCCTGCTCTACTGCTTAATCACCCTCACTGTGATTTATTTATTTATTTATTTATTTGTCTATGAACCTGGAAGATCCCTTGCTGCATTTTGTGTTTATTGCCTCCTGTTATTTCATCGTGCATGGCTGACAGAAGTCTCGTTCTGTTTTCTTTAAACCCCTTTAACTTTTGGTGGACTGCAGTTAGATTTCCTTGATCTCTTCTCCAACCTGAGTAACTGCTATTCAGATATCTTCATATCCTCCACCATATGCTCCAGACTCTAATTATCTCGGTACTCCTTTGTTGGACTTCCTGAAGCTTGTCAATCTCTCTTTCTTATGGAGCAGGAGGGTCATACTGGGCATAGTATCATGTATAAGGCCTCAAAGCATCAAAGAGAAAGGCATAAATGACTTGCTGACTACATTGATACCGACATAGTATGCAGTTAGCTTTCATTGCTACAAGGGAGTCTTGTCCATCAGGGCTGCACAAAAATCCTCTTCTGCAGTGCATCTTCCTCCCTGGCCATCTCAGATGGCAGGACTTTTTATTCGGCTTTGATGAATTCTTGAGTTTCTATTGACCTCTATTTCCAGCTTTTCAAGGTCTCTCTGAATGGCAGCCCTGCCATCCAGTGTATCAAGCAGTACTCACAGTCCGAGGTCTGACATCAGTTTAATGAAAAAACATTTGGTCACCTAACCAGGCTTTTGATTAAGGTGTTAAATAGCATCAACTTCAGTATCACCCATAAAACACCACTCATAACTGGTTGCCAGTTAGGTTTTGAACCATTAAGCCTAATGGTCCAGCCAATTTTTTTCCTCTTTGTAGTTTACCCATCCAGTCCATGTCTCCCCAACTTGGATACAACAATGCTATGGAAGACATTGTCAAAAGCCTAGACAATGCTAAAGAAAATGTCATTCACTGCTTTCCCCAGTGCCAGCCATCTTCTCAGCGAAGTCATAACCATCGGTATGGCGCAGTTTTCTCTTATTAGACCTATGTTAGTTGTTCCACATCACCTTCTTGGCCTTTATGTGTCTTGCACTGGAATCTAGGAGGATTTGCTCTGTAACGTCCCAGGGACCAAGGTGAGGCTGATTGCCTTTTTTTTCCCTAGATCCTCTTTTTCTCCATGTTGAAGATGTCTTTCTAGCCAGCAGGAAAATCTACTAGTCACCATGACCTTTCAAAGACCATAGAGAAAGGCCTCAGAATAACATTAGCCATCTTGCTTGGCACCCTCAGATGCATCCCATCTGGTTGCATGGACTTGTGCATATCCAACTGGATTAAATAGTACCTAACTTAAATCAGTCTCTGCTATGGATAGTACCTCTCTCCCTCAAGCTCAGCTACCAGGGACAGAGAGAGATCTAGGAGGCCTGAGACCAGCCTTTACCAGAAGAGGCAAAGAATGCAGCAAGTACTTCACACCTTTCCATGTCCTTCATCAGTGACAGATCACCCCACCTAGAACGCCAAATTTTTCCTTTGACCCTCCTTTTGTTTCTGATGTATGTCCAGCAGCCTTTCTTATTCTCCTTCCTATCTTATTCTTCCTCCTATCACTCTCCATTTTTAATTTTGTCTGAATTTTCATCTTCCTAAATCCATTTCACTATGTCAGAGCATGATTTTATCTCCCTCACTGGTATCCCATCTATATTTCATTTTCCATACTTCCTGTACGCATACGCAAGTGTGTCCTGTGGGTGACAACCACCTTCTTTCAGACTAGCCTTAGGATAACAAGATCTCAGATTATGGATTTTCTTTATAGTGGTCATGAGAAGTACGATATTTTATCTGTCTCACTTTATTTGTGATTCTAGCTTGTTTTTTCAAGGGTATTTCTCTGAAGAAATTCTGAACAAATGGAACAGAAGATGTAATTCTCTCTCAAACCATGTTTAAATCTATGCTGAAGGATCAAACGGTACCTGCAGTCACTGCAAAATTAAAAGAACAATCGGATCTTTCTCCTGGCAATTCTGACATAATATCCTTTTAAACTCCGTAACAGATGTACTTTAAACATATTATGAGAGAAAAGAAACAAAATTTCCGAGGTCAAGTTTCATTTTCCTTCATCCTCACTGACAAATGGCTGGAATGCAGATACCGTACACTCCTCTAGTTTCCTATACACTCTCATTATGGTTAATGACCTAGTCAGTACGATTTTTAACTTCATCTGTACTTTGCACATACCTAGCCATGTCTTCATTTTTTCAGCATTTCCTAAAATACTTCTTATTTATTTTACTTGCAAATAAATCCTTATGTGGTCACAGAAAGATCACTGCTCAAAAAGAGTCCTGTCTAGATCCATTACAATAAAAATTATTTAGGTTAAAGAAGGTAGGATATTCCAAAACAAGTAAATTGAAGCTTATGTGTACAAGACTTAATTTAAATAACCTGTTTTCTTCACAGCATTAGTGTCACCTTGAGATCATTGACAGAAAGCAATGATATAGAACAGAATCATAAGATGCATATTTAAACTGAGAAGCTGGCTCAGACGGAAAGCAGAGAAACTTTCTGCTTCATGATGTTTCCTACTTATGGATTTCTGAACAAACATAACCATTTGTTTCTACGGAACAAAGTTTTTCTGATTCCCTTACAGCCTCTTTGAGGCAATTTGTAAGTGCAGGGTGTACTGAAGGCAAACTTCAGTGGACTGTCCAAATGCATAATTGAAACAGCACAACCATAGGATTTTGTACAGGGTCACGATACTGGTGAGATATTTTACCACTTGGATCTTAAGTGCTTCACTGGCTTAGATTTTATAGAATTATTTTATAGCAGGGGAAAAAAAAAAAATAAAAAGGTAAAAAGAGAGAATTACAATTACTGTGACAGTAAGTTCAACATTTTGACAGTGATCCAGAGGTGGCAAATTAGATGCACATATAAGCAAAACTGAGAAGGTTCAGATTTAAATGTCAGAAAGCTGATACGGAAGCAATGTAGAGGTCAAGATCAAGAGAACTCCTAATGTAATTATTCTCTTACCCAGAAAGACTTCATCCTGAAGGACCAAATAGGAATGTTAGATGCAGTCAACCAAAGAAAATGAATGAGGTACATTTTTTTGAAAATGGATGAAGAGACAATTAGAATTGAGTGTAATGATGTTTGACTTCCATACAGACTGGCCGTTCTCCATCATAAAATAACCAAGAATGAAATGAACAAATGAAGATGTTTTACAGGAGAAAGCATTGTGGGGTAGTGTAGATGAGGAAATCTGTAAAATCACCCTTAAATTAAAAAATAATAATAATAATAATAAAAATAACAAAAGATTGGCATAAAATCAAAATTCAAAGTAGGAAATTAAGTCTTGTCATCATTTAAATATACACAAAGAGAGTAGCTTTACATTTAAAAAATGTAAACAAATCAAGTATTCCAGACATCTGTCCATCAAAATCAGAAGATCAATGTTTTACAAAAGCTCAGTAGTCTCATTCAAAAGAGCCTGGAAGACTGTCCCAAAGCACATATGAAGACAAGGAATGAAATTATTTCTAGTTATTCTAGAAACTTGCTTGAAAATGGTCATTTGGCAATGTGATAATCTCAGCTGAAATACTATGAAGATTTAAATGTGTTTGTTCAGATGAAATTTAAATGAAACTAAAGGTTAACTACATATATCATTGTGATAAGCCAAAGAAACATGGGTAGAAATGAAACTATTGTGCGTGGGACCCTGGCTTGTTATTCGCAAGGGAATCAGTGATTTGCAGAAAAGATCCATAGGCCAGATGTCTAAAGAAGTGTCTGAGTGATCAGACAGCGGCAGGGAATAGTTTAATAAAAGGAAAGTTGAGTTAAAGAGAACAATTATTAAATGGGAGACTTGGAAATCGAGTCAATGAACTAAGGTGAAATACCAGGAGTGAGGGAAAAAAAAATATGGTCTGTAAGATACTGATGAATTCTTGCTGCCAGATGAGCATTTTAACCACACACATCCAGCACAGTTTTCAGTTATTGCACACACACACCAAAATTGCCTTTTAATGATAACATTGATATATTCTACAGGCATATTGAGTATAAACTTAAATTAAATGTTTTCAATTGAAAAAATAATTAAACTTCTTATTCATTTTAGAGTATATCATGGTGCAATTTAATTTGGAAAGAAAAAAGGATAATATCAAATTACACTAATAACTGAAGTAATGCTAATAATTTTGAAATGAAAAAGATAAGAGTTCATTGATTGTGAGCAATTAGTCTATAACAGCAGGTAGCATGAGATTGCATTTCACTGAAGAATTTCTACTTTGTGTCTTCAAGGGATTAAGTTTTTCATGTTTAAATGATTTTTTTAAAAAAGCATCATAAGATGTACATACATAAAGTGACAGTGAACCTTGTCCTTTCCCTGTCTAGTATCTGTGACCCTGACTGCATTCACCACTTACATTCTACAGTTCCCAAGGAAGGAGCCAACTTGTTTTTCCTGAAACAGTTAGTGCTCCTTCCTCACACCCAAGTAGTATTCTTGGACCTAAACTCCCAGATATATGCACCTGGAATTGTCAAGATCACATGTGAACACCTACAATGGGTGGTGGGTCAACCTTGGATGGCTGTAGAGCCTCACCAGCCTCTCCAACCATCACTATCCATCCTCAGGAGGGAGAAAATAAGATGAAAAGCTCATGGGCTGAGATAAGGACAGGGACATCACTTATCAATTACCATCACTGGCAAAACAAACTTGACTTGGGGAAAAATAATTTAATTTCTTGCCAATTAAAACAGAGTAGGATAGTGAGAAATAAAGACAAAACCAAAACCACCTTCCTCTCACTCGCACTTCCTCCTTCTCTGATTTTGGTGTTCACAGGGCTGTTTCTCAATTTATGTATTTTTTTAACTCACTCCTCTGTGTTGTGCACCATTTTACACTCATGCATTTAAGAATACATTTCCCTGAGGCCAAACAACCTCAATTGTGGGGCTCAGCTGTGCCCTGCAGTGGGTGGTTGGAACTGCTGGAACCAGCTGTGTCCAGCATGGGGCAGCCCCAGCCTCCCCTCACAGAGACCCCCTGCAGCCCCCGCTGCCAGAGCCTGGGCACCTGCACCTAGTACAGGTTCAGAATCAAGCACAAACTGAAATGTACCCAGTTTGTGGTCCACTATTTCTGAGGTCACGGCCAAGAGCAAGGGGTTCCCAGCTCTCCTCCATCTGGCAACAACAGGCTTGGTTAGTCAGCATTTACATTTATGTAGTGGTCATTCTGCAGTGCAAGATATAGACACACCAGTACAGCCTGGAAAGTTGTTCTGGAATTTTATTTGAACTAATTCAAACACTCTGCGAGATGTTTTGACAAAATATATTTGTCTTTCCCTAGGCTTTGTACAGCAATATTTTTAGCCTGTCCAACTGAAATACAGTTCAGCATACTTCTTTCATGGAATCCAGCCTCTATCAAGCTGCAGGGCTAGCACAACTCATGTACTCTTCCTATTTGTGGTTCAGCAGCTATTTTAACAGGATGTAGGAAAACGCTGATGAAGAATGTCTCAGTGGTATTTTCTGCTTCCAGATATTTAAGAGGAATTTGTTCATGCTTCTCATAAGAACGTGTCATGACTTCCCATATGCAAACTGGAATGCTTGAAGCATGAACTCTGCACAGAAGGGCAAGATTGAGTTGTGACCACTGTGGTCACTCATGCTAGAGGGGCATTTATTTGACAACCACATCTACCAGTTTCCTCAAGATATTTTAATGTCTGAACATTTCAGCTGTTTCTCCCTAAACTATGCTGCTTGCAGAACTTGAAAAAGTAAGCAAAATCCTGCTGTACCCTTCTGTATGGCAAGACAACATCTTCTAATAGTTGCTTAGCTCATTTCAGCAACCCAAATGATGTCTGCATTTTCATTACAAGATGGACAGAAAAAGAGTCTTCTTTAAAGTAAAATCATACTTCCTTCCCTATCTTCAGCAATTGTAATACTTCTGTCAATATCTCATGCAGCTGAGTCCAGAGTTGAAGCACATGCACACTGGACATAAGAGTTTTACATGGAGGCGGTTAAGAGGAAGCAAAGAATAAAAAGAGGTTAGAGCTGAGGATAAGCTTTTATGGGATATATGCCTGAGCATAACAACACTACAGTGATAGTGAGGAGAATGACAGATGTACTCCAGTGGCTGGGAAAGAAAATTAGCTTCCTCAGGATCTAATTTGAGCATACTTGTTTGTTTTACCAGAGCTATGTTATAAATACATTCTGAAGAGTGCCAATCACTTGTAAAGCAATCTCAGAATGATATGCATTCAATTACAAAACAGTGTCCTGGTGTGAAATCTGGAAGACGTTTTCTTAAGCCATTTAAAACTAGACTATATAAATACCTCAACAGCACTTTGTAGAGAGAATCATACCTTAAAATGAGCATTACCTTAATGACTCAATAGATGTGTTGATTTTCTAATTTGTATGACAGAATTGTCTCATAGTGTACATAACTAGAGGGCTGTAACAAATACATGCATTTTGCTTGCTATATTCAGTAACAGCCTCATAGGAACCTTGAATTAATAATTTCCTTATTCTTCCATGCTTCTGAAATGTTTTTCACAATATTTCAAGGGCTGTATTTACAAATGAATTATCTAGAACTAATTTATATTATTCCAGTGAGAAATGATTTCCTCTTTTACTAATAGTGACATTCAAATGTTTATACAATTGCTACTCTTTAACCAGTGATCATGATCCCTAAATTTTCTTAGTAAAAACATATGAACTTATGAAAAACATAAACCCAAGGTTCAGGCAACACAACCAGGTTAAGGCTACATTTCAAGCAATTTGCTTTGCCCTCTTGCAAAGGAACACTTCCGCAACTTTCGGCAGACTTGTATATTTTTCTGGTGGTACAATAGCCACTACTGGAGGACAGGTCATTGCTTTTACAATTAGCAAGTAGTGCTGCATAGTAGGAGAAGGTTGGTAGAACTAAACATTTGGTGCCGAGGCCTTGCTGTTGATGCTAAACATGTTTCAGAGACTGTTATGCTAAAACTAGCTGGGTCCCATGAACCAGATGCTCCTAAGCAGCCAGGGTGCCTGAAGTAGGCAGGCCAGGAGCACAAGGTCAGACTAATTTCATCTGAAAAGAGTTTCACTTGTGCACAGGATGACTGCTCTGTGACACCAACAAGTGCCTTTGTGACACCAACAAGTGCACTAAGGGAGCTAACTGAGAGATTCACCTCTAAAGTGCTTCTCTGATCTTAACTAAAATCCTAATGTGAACAGGTCCTGTCAGAAATTTCTCACACAGAGTTTTGAGCTTCTTTTTGTTGCTATGTGACAATATCATATGGTCAGTGGTAAGTTCTGTATTTAGTTTCTTGAAAACCTAAAAATAGTTAGGGAGTGACAAGGTTCTTCGTATAAAAGAACATACAAAATTATTTTGTTAAAAGAGTATGATAGAATGATGTTTATATTATGTAAAAAGCAATACAAAAAAGACAGCATCAGATGAGGTCAGGTCCATGCGTATCCAGGCTTAGCACAAAAAATTCTTCATGGTCTCTAGGTCAAAATAATCCTCATTCTAACAAATGTTACTGAAACACAGACTGCAATAGTGCCAGCAACTGCTTAAGGGGAAGCATTAACAAGTGGATTCTGCCTCTAATACTCCTTCAAAGGCCTGTTGTGCTGGGAATTTCTGTGATGTTGTGAAACTGGTCTGGAAGGGGCAAGGAGATGAGCCGTATAACCTTAATAACACTGAAACTACCAGACTGAACAGCTCTAGGTTGGTGAATGTTTCCATAAAGTGGAAACAAAGGGTAAGATTTGCCCTGAAGTAATAAAATAATAAGGGAAGTTACTTCAGTATGTCAAAGGGTAGATAATGAAAGCAAGGAAGAGGACAAAAGAAGGGACGTGGTGGATTTGTTTATTAGTTTTTCTATTCTATATAAACAGAAAAGAAAGATTTTTCATGCTCTCTGCAGCTAACACTGATAAGGCATATTAATGCTATCAAAACTAAGAATTTCCACAGGAATTATCACCTCAGTGTTTGCGTATTTTTCAGATTTAGAGTGAAAGCAACAGGACTTCCTTGCCCAAATCAGTAAAGAAATGTATGGAAAGTAAAATGTCTTAAAATTTGACATACCCTTGACCTGTTGCCATCCTATAAGGTTGTACTCTATTACATACTATTATACATGTGTGGATATACACACTTATATAAATACACAACCGTGTAGTACAGAACTACATAATATTTTGTTCCAGCATTGCAGATTAATGACAAGATGTGCCCATTCAAAATGCTCAGGACTTGAAAAGTTTCAAACACAGTCCACTTTCCTCTAGACTCCTTATTTCTCATGTGGAATTCTAGTTCAGTTCTCAGCCAATACATGAATGACCTGTGGGTACAATTCCTTTATTTGTCTTTTGTAAAAACCCTGGTGGACATGTAATAAACACTTAACTCTTGCCAGCAGTGGTGTGAGACTGTGCCTTTCTTCAAAGATAGATACTGCAAAATTCTGCTCTCCCATTAATCACAATCCTTATGTTTTCCGTGTCACATTATAAAGATCTTTTTTAAAAAAATTAAAACCTCTGGTCCTTGTCCAGTGTAGAATTTTTGTTTTGCATTATTAATTGCCAATTTCAAGTAGAATTTTAAGATTCCATTTATGACATTTAGTCAGTAAAATAGGAGGAGTTGCAATATGTGGATGAATCCTTTAATGTTTGTCGTTGTTTATCTGGCTTATCCATTTAGCATAAGGGATATGGATAATTGTGAAAAGGAGTTAGTTAGCAGTGGGCTGAGAGGCTGTAAATATTTTGCCTACATGTATTCTATATAGTAAAAGATTGCCAAAAAATAAGCATAATATACAAGCGTCTCTCCTTCTACATCTAGTTGCAAGCTTTCATTCTCAAGGCACAGTGTTATTAAAACTGGTAATTATAATTCCTTTCTATTTGTCGTAGAATAATGAAGACCAATAAAAAGATAGTTCTGTGAAAAGTTTTAATTTATGCACATTTTAGAAACCAATTTTGTAAATGAGAAATTGCAAGACAACTTTAAAAACATATTTTCCAACAACTCCAGGGCAAATCTGATGCTGTTCATCATCACCGTTATAATTTAAAACTAATGCTCCCCGACTTTCTCCATAGTTTACTGTTTTGTGTATGCATGTAATCTCAATATGTCTTATGTTTGTTTCTTTCACTGATGTTAGTAATTGCAATGAACTTATTCATGACAACAACTCCATAGCATTTTCAGTCCTGTTGCAATTACTCCAATTGCATCTGGGTGGAAAGAATTAGAATTCAGAGTAATAATGCTGAGAAGCTTTAGCAACTTATTTTTAAAAATATGGAAAGAGAGAACCTGGAGATAATACAGAGACTGATCTTCCAGCACAGAAGTCAGTGATTTGCCAACCATTTTTTTGGCCAAAATAAAAAACAATTGCCTTTGAGAGTCTGGCATTCAAGGTATCAATTCCAGAAAAAAATATTTACAATGAATCTTCTTAAAAGAGGAAGTAATATTTTTGAAAAATGTGTTTTAAGGAGTTGGAGAGAATGAGGTAGAGGAAAAATAGAAGAATTATGCTCTTTATCTGCAATAAGATTGTGAGAAGATGCAAAGACTATTTGGATCATCTCCTGAAAAGTCACATAGATCAAAGGTGCTCAAACCACTTTTTGAAAGAGGCATGGTATTTTACTCAGCCTTTGTTTTGTAAAAATTCAGACAAAGACTTAAATTCATTTAATCACCATCAAAGGCAGAGAGAATCAGAAAACAGAAAATGTAGAAAAAATACTATCAAGCACTGCAATGTTTTTTCTTCCAATTTTATGCATACTGTCATTTTAGATTTGGCTTGCAGATAGAAAATAAGCGAATTTTCCATTAGACATATTTCAAGTTCCAGCTAATTAAAAAAAAATGGGGATCCACCCCAAAATTTGCATAGGATTGTACTCACTTTTAGAGGCAACGAATTTGATCTAAAGAATTCTCATTAAATCAAATTTACATTGCATTTGAAAAGTAAATATTTGTATGATTTCACTGTTAATCCTTTCTGACCCTTCTTTACTCTGAAATTACCCTTTTGTGTTTTCTTCATCTCAGATTAGCACATAGTAACCCAAGAAAAACTCCAGAGGATTTTGCAGTAATAGAAGTTTAATTCAGTAGCCTATAAAAAAAATTAAGAAATATGCTGTTTTGACATAAAGTTCTGAGAATTACAACAGTTAACACTGAACCATTTACAACTCTCATTAATGTTGTTAGATAGTTTTTTAATATTTCTGCAGCACCAAAATGTGCTGTTTCCCAGTAAATTAGCAATTGCTAATTTAGCTGTCCATGATGTATCACTATACACATTCAGATAAATTGGCTAAATTACGGAAAAATATATCATAAAAGAATTCCTATGATTACCTATGTATGTATATCTCCTGGTTCTATAAAATGCTTTTCAAATATGTTTTTGTATGCTATTTTCTCTACCCTTTATAATTACAAGAAAAAGAAAAAAGGAAAAAGAAAAAAAAGAAAAGCACAAAGGTTTGGTTCTTAATCAAATAGGTGTTTAACATTACATTCTTTTTTAATCAAATCAAACTTCTTATTTTTAGGCAGATTAATAGTAAAAGAAGACAACACTGACATCATACCTCACAAAATGGGTTATACAATCTGCAGCTCAAGTATGCTTGAGTTAATGTAAATTATTAAAAACTACCAAGTCATTTGAAAAAACTGCATTTCTACAATTGTATTTGCAGCTTGCTGAAAATAGTATTAAAGGACTGTTAAATTGTATTCTTCACATTTGCTTTCTTTCACTGTAGCTGTGGTTTTACAGATGTGGGGAATGGAACTCCTGTGACCATTTTCACATCTTAAGTCCATCAAAGACATTTTGGCCTTGAATGAAAAAAAAGTGACACATCTACCAATGAAGGGATGAATTTAAAATTATTTCTACTAATGCCATATTATCCTGCAGACCATAATTAATAGTATTTGGTCAAAGCTGCGAGAGATCATATTACAGGTAGATTGGACTAATTTAACTTATTTTAGAAATTATTTTTCAATTTCAGCTCTTTTTAGAACACATATTTTTGGTCTACTTAGCCACATATTCTGGATTCTGAGAATATGGATATCTCTAATATGAGGTTACCAAATGTGAGGTCCTTTTCAAAAATCTCCTGATTTCTGTGGCACATAAAAACATCAAAACATCAATGGGTCAGGGAAAATGGTCATTTTTGTGCCCATTTATCCTGGATTGCCCATCACCAAAATACTTTCCAGGGAATCAATGAGCTTGCAAATACAGTTTACTTTAAAAAATCAGCTGACATCCTGGATATTTGTCTATGAATATTTTTCTCACTTTGTTCAATAATGCAATATATCCAAAACTATCATGGCTACTGACTTAGGAAGTGGCCAAGAGACATGATAATGACTCAATAGACCGTGCTCCTTATCTTCCATATTATCACAAGGAATCCTGGTCAGCCCATCCTGGTACATGCCCTTTGATCCTTGAATGCTGGACAGACTACCTGGAGAAACACATATTCTGCTTGTTATGAGAATGTGTGTATGCGAGCAAATGAAGCATTTTAAAATAAAACTATATTCCCCTCCCACAAGGCCTGATGATAAATTTTGTTACATTGCTGTTACCAGAATTCAACATTATTTCCTACAAGGTCTCAAAAGGCCAAGAGCTAAGAAGTTGTAATCACCTGGTAACAATGGCAATGCATTGATGTTTAATAAAACTGATATTTCCTGTTGAGTGCAAGGCCACATAAATAAGTGTCTGTGGTGGGGTGACCCTGGCTGGACACCAGGTGTCCACCAAAGTCACTCAACTACTCCTCCTCCTCAACTGAGCAGGGGAGAGAAATACAACAAAAGGATCATTGGCTGAGATAAGGACAAGGAGAGATCACTCACCAATTACCAACACAGGCACTATAGGCTCCACTGGGGGAAATTAATTTAATTTATTACCAATCAATCAGAGTAGGGTAATGAGAAATAAAACCAAATCTTAAAACACCTTTGCACCACCCCTCTCTTCTTCCCATGCTCAACTTCACTCCTGATTTCTCTACCTCCTTCTCCACAGCAATACAGGGGGATGGGGAATGGGGGTTGTGGTCAGTTCATCACATGTTTTCTCTACTGCTCCTTTCTCCTCAGAGGGAGGACTCCTCAATCTTTCCATGCTCCACTGTGAGGTCCTTCCCACGGGACACG
Organism: Columba livia; assembly: GCF_036013475.1. Taxonomy (NCBI): domain Eukaryota; kingdom Metazoa; phylum Chordata; class Aves; order Columbiformes; family Columbidae; genus Columba; species Columba livia. The sequence goes on from NC_088604.1 coordinate 30,315,945, forward strand.
GTTCACCACAAACTTCTACAATGTGGGTCCTTCCCATGGGCTGCAGTCCTTCAGGAACAGACTGCCCTGGCTTGGGTCCCCCTAGAGCCACAAGCCGTGACAGCAAACCTGCTCCAGCATGTGATCTTCTCTCCACAGGGTCACAAGTCCTCCAAAACCATGCTCTAGCACAGGCTTCCCACAGCGTCTCAGCTTCCTTTAGGCATACACATGCGCTGGCATGGAGTCCTCCACGTGCTGCAGGTGGATCTCTGCTCCACCATGGACCTCCATGGACTGCAGAGGGACATCCAGTGTCATCATGATCTGCACCACAGCCTGCAGGGGAATCTTCTCTAGCACCTGGAGCACCTCCTCTCCTTCCTTCTTCACTGACCTTGGTGTCAGTGTGACAACGTTGAAGCACACCCCCCATCCTCAGCAGAACAAAGGACCTTGTTATGCCTTAAACGCCTGTTTTTTGTTGCTTCGGGAGTAAAAGATAGATGACACCTCATCTTATCTTTCCCAAAGTTTTATGGCCATGAAGGCAGATTGATAAATTTTGTGTTACTATAACATACCTTTGCCAAGTCATTAATCACTGTGATTTGTATACCACCACGTGCTTTTAGTAAATTCATAATTGGACCCCCGGAGTGATGGTCTGTCATTCACTTCATATTGATGCACAAGAATTACCCAGAGTTAACTCACACCTGGTCTCATCTGTTGAGTAAGGGCACATGTCGTGTTCAGAGTTAACTCATCCCTCATCCCATCTGTTGGGACAGGACAGTTGGCAGAGGTTTTTTTTTCTCATATTCTCACTCCTTTTTCCCAGCTGCAGCTGCACACCAGTATTTTTTCCCCTTCTTAACTATGTTATCCCAGAGGCACTACCACCATCGCTGATGAGCTCAGCTTTGGCCAGCAGTGGGTCCATCTTAGAGCTGGCTGGCACTGGCTCTGTTGGACATAAAGGAAGCTTCTGGCATCTTCTCACAGAAGCCACCCCTGTAGCTGCTCCTGCAACCAAAACCTTGCCAGCCCACTATATTGGCTAAATTTATCTATGTGGAAACAATCATTTCAGTATGTAAAATTAAAAACAGTAGTTCCTCTTACTGAGTGTCCAAAAGAATTCATATAAATCAGTTGTACAACAGAATAATCTGACATCATGCACTAGGATTTTCAGCAACTGACCCTTTTTCCATGCTATTTTGAGTTCTTTCTTATTCACTATTCAACAGTTCCAGTATTTGGTTTTATTTCATGGTAAGTCTATATAAAATGTTCAGTACTTAAGAACAACAAGGGCACAAATCTATTACCATTTTCTTTCAGGGAACAAATGCTTCACTACTATTTTAATGTTGTTTTGATTTAGAACTTGGTTTTGCCTGTTATTTATTTATTTATTTATAGCAATAAAAACAATAAACACCAGCATTTAAATGCTTTTTTGACCAGGAAAAAGCTAATTTATGATATTCAGAAAACGCCTTGAAGTGAAAACCGAAATGGTAATATGTAAATAGGAACTATTCTCATATTTTACCTTCATACAAATACAGAATGGAGAATGTTTTACATTGGGACTATAAGTCCACCTGATATCTTCAGATAGCTATGGATAGCCTGTGTAAAGAAGCAATAGGATCAATTTTGTCTCCAGTGAAGGGGTCTTATACACCAGTCTGTCTAATAGAATTGATTCTGAGGAGCACCATAAAGCAGCACTTCAACAAATAAAGGTCTAGCTGCAAAGCTGTGATAGGACCAACAGACGAATACATGCAAATTAATACTTTTCAAGTGCAAAAAAGAGGCAAAAATACTGTACTCTGGCAATAAGTCCTATCAACCTGTTGTGAGGGGTTCTACAAATATACCATTGTCATTAACCAGGAAAACAGTGCAAAGTTCGTTTATATTCACTTAGATTGAGGAAATAGAGTCCATAAATATAGATATCCATGTTGGATTTTGCATATTCTCAAGCTTTCCTGAAATTAAAAAAAATCAGGAAATAATAAAGGTCAAAGGTGGAGATATTACAGTCAGTTAAAATCACCTTGCACCATGAAGACCAGAATTTCCTCAAGTTGCACAAAACCAACAGAAATAATAAAGATTCTACCTGCATCATCCACCTGGTGCTTTATTTTACACAAAGGGACAGGGGCAGGAGAGATTTTTGTTATTTCTAATACTTCATTGATTACAGGTCACAGAGTATACCTGTACCAGAGGTACAAGATGTTGTTGACCTCATCCTGCAACTGCAACTTGATCTGGAGTCAAGCAGCTGGTGCCTATAGACATCATTAATGCACTTCCACTGAAAATAACTCGTTTTTCCTTCAAATAATAGAATGTATAGAGATACGGGCAACTTCACAGCAGCATTTTTCTCTCAGTCAGAAGCATGCACACATGTAAGTACCACTGTAATCTGAAAAAAAGCACGTTTTCCCTCCTTTCTCCTAAAATTACATCCATTCATAATCACAGAGCTATTGAAGTTCAAAGTAAAAAAGAACTATTACACTATTTAAACTGTCGTTTTACCAGTGCTGGGTTCTACTTTATAAATTATTTCCTTTTCTGTTCCAATGTTTCAATTTATTTTTGTTTTAAAGTTTCAAGTCTAATTGATATCACCAAAACTATTTTTGTTCTTTCAGTCTAAATTTTCATTTTCTTAATTTCACACTTGCATATTCATTTATAATTTGTTGTTATTCTTTTGAGCCACTTTTTTTCTATGAATTTACAACTTGCAGACAGGTTTCTTTCCTCACATCTGCCTTTAAAAAAAATCCTAGACCAAATATATCAAGTTTGTAACAAAATAGTATTCAATAAATCTGTTAAACAGCAAAGGACCATACACAGGACTAGTTTTCCATAGTCAAGGCCTGACTAGTACAGGACTCCCTTTTCACTTTGGTCACAAAGGGACCTTGTGTTCCGTAGCAAATGGAGGATTTATTGATGCATTATGAATGATATATGCCATGATTCTGCCATGAATCCAGAACCCTCTTTTTGAAAAAAAAATTGAAAACCAGGATGATTTGATTTGATTTGATCAAAACATAGCTTGCATTTGAACTCTTGATCCATCACATTCTGTCATGCTCTGGAGAGCAAGGGAATTTCTTTATCTCCATATCATCTGCATTTGTGATGGCAAATCTCTTAAAAGGAACACACTTTGACAAAAGGTAAGGGAATTTCACATAAAATCTTGTCCTTGTGATATCATCTGAAACAGGCGGACCTGGAACCAATTTATTGAGTGTAAATTACTGCCAACTTGGCTTTGAATAACAAAATGCTCCAGAGATTTTTGAGATATGTAGCCATAGGGAGCTGTCTGGGTACATGAGGATTTGTATACGTTTTTTTAACATATCTTTCAATTTAATCAGATATACAAATGCACAACCTAGCACTCAGGGAAATTACGTGGATTTGTCACACTGCCTGAAGAACTCTGGGATCTGTGAACCAATGAATGGATTACACTGAACCATGAATGTAATTTATTTTCTGTAACAGATAAAATACAGATATTCGACATACTAATGTTTAAGAGTCTTGGAATAATAAATAATTCTAATTGAATTTAGTTGAAGTTATTTATTAAAAATTAAGAACATTCTCTTTATTTTCCAAAGCAGAGCAAGATCGTATAAATTGTGTATATATGATAAGGATTGTAACAAACAGAGCTGGCAAGCTGTGCTGCTGAATTATTACATATCTCCTAATTATAAAAATTCAAAACATAGGATAAACCATAAAGGCAATGCTCTTTGTGTTAAAATGTCTGGTAAAAAAATGTACTGACAGACCTCTTTTGTACCTGCAGTGCACACTTAGCATTGTCTATCACTGATACAGTACTATTCATAGTCATATGTTCGTCTATGATATCAGAGATTAAAAAAAAACTCTGTACAAATTTTGTTCTGTGTCACACAGAATAGGACATCTATCATCACACAGAATAGGACTTTTAAAAAGCATATAGCAATCTTGCAAACTGATAGAGAACAACTTAATTCAGCAGTACATACATTTCTAAAAAATCACTGAGCACATTTTTCTTCAAATAGACTTAAATTTTCAGGATTTGTATGCATGGATTTTAACAAAAATAAGAGAAATAAAATCAAAGAAGTAGCATCCCTCAAGCTATGATCACATTCTTGAGGGGCAAAGGATTAACTTTTTTCTCTTGTCTGTCTGTCTTTTGCTTTTGTCCCTAATGTTTGAGTTGATGTAGCAGAATTTCTTCTGCATGGGGATTCAAGGAAGATTCTGCTTTATGATAATATCTTTAGAATTTGCTGGGGGAATTCATAAAACTGCATATAAACAACAAGATATGTGGTTTGTTTATTTCATGGATTTTTTTCCCTATGCTGGTCAATGATTCCTTTACATAACTTTTTTCAAATGTTATTAAGGTTTATCTACTGAATAGTTTTTATTTTGCTTGTCTGGTTTTGTGTTTTGTTTTGTTTTTAACTAGCTGTCCATACTTTTATTTACACTGTTAGTACTGGTAACTTAAGTGACCCACTACAAGCACTTTGTCCAATATTTTACAAATTAAAAATACCATTACTCTTTAAAAAAAAAAAAAACAAACAAAAAACAGTGTAGTGTAATTACACTGGATAACTGCATATTCATAACGTGAGACTATCTATATTCAGCTAGTAGAGTTTCATCTTTCTTTACCTTTTTACAGTTTACAGTACAATAAATTTGTCCTTAGCTGCTAAGAAATAGACCTCATTTCACTTCTACTTTTATAAATCAAGATGATCATCACTGAAACTGGCAGAGCTATAACAGAGTAAATAAGAATAATTGACATCAGAATCAGACCCATCAGTAAAGCTGGCAAGGAACTTTCAGAGTATTTTTCCATTATATACAATATCAGTCAACTCCAAGTAAAATGGTGCATAGAAACATCACTCTTCATCACAAAGTATAAGAAAAGTGGAAAAATCAATTTTTGTGATAATGTAAAAAATTTTGACTTTTAATTTTCAGAAATACTTTCTATTTGTTTCAAATTACTTGTAATACATTGAAATTGGAACGATGATCTGTGATTTTTTTTCAAAATCAAAAGTTACAGCTCAGAAAAGACAAAAATGAAAAAAAGAATCCACAGGGAAATTCAAAATAATTTTACTTTGCTTTGCTCTATAAAAGCAGAAATTTGCTAAACTCTCAACTAAAATAAAAAATATGGTATTCCACAATTATATACCAATAAACATTTCACAGCATTTTCTCCTCTAGAATAGTGAAATGTCTTTGTTTTTCCCAAATTTTTTAATTTGTAGTTCAATTTTAATGGTTAATTAATACTCCTGAGATACGGTGAAAGCTGCTGTCCTTGGCATTGCTTGTTTTCTATTGACCAGGGAAGAAAAATATCTCTCTTACCTAAGTTATGGGACATGTTTGGATTAGTACATTAGTTCAAGTAGTATAGAAATTTAACACTTAGAAAACATATACCATTTTCCTAATTTAGAAAAGATTCCACATCATAGAATCGTAGAATCATTTTGGTTGGAAATGACTTCTAAGATCACCAAGTCCAACCATTAAGCTACCACTGTCAAGTCCACCTCTAAACCGTGTCCATAAGAACCTCACCTATGCATTTTCTAAACAACTCCAGGGATGGTGACTCAACCACTTCCCTGGGCAGCCTGTTCCAATGCCTGACAACCCTTTCCATGAAGAATTTTTTCTTAAGATCCAATCTGAACCTCCCCTGGTGCAACTTGACACCATTTCCTCTTGTCCTGTCAGTTGCCACTTGGGAAAAGAGACCAACATCTTCCATGCTACAACCTCCTTTCATATTTCCATACTGTCTGTACATCCTCAGGTATATGTATGAAGCATATGTTCAAAATTCTAAATTGAAAAATTAATTATTACTTATTTACAAAAAAAGAGTCTTTGTTGTAGAAAAGCTTTACAATCAAGGAGAGCATTTGCCAGTCTCCAGGATGCAACCTTGGAAGAGGATACTCTGCAACACGGGTCTCTCAAAGGTGGTAAGATTCTCAGGTGTTTGGATTAACTACCAGGGTCCATAATGTGAAAGTCATGAGAGCTGAAGCTGTACTGACATTTCTAAAATGTTGGGCTTGCTGTAGATCTGAGCATCAGAATGAGGTTATAGGTTTGTTTTTTTTTTTGAAGGGAAACTGTAAGCCCTCCCACTTCTGAGCAGCCACAGGTGTAGGACTACATGGTATTTAACTGGCAGGTAATGTGATGAACTTTGATGATGTCATGGTAGTTCAATTGAATTTTTAGGATCTTAAAAAGTTACTATGAGTTTACACAGTTTAGATACCGATTAGGACCACTAGATCTGTTTTAAATTGTATTGTTTGTCTAGATATTGGTACCAAAAAATTTATACAAACTTGTTCCTCTCTGAGGCAGAGTATCTAGCATCATCTTTTAGGATGTGCAGTTCTGGATCACATTCTAGTTTGAAATAAGCTAAACAGGCATCTCTGGTCCAAGACAATTGGATAATATGTAGGAACTCAACATCTCCCATATCAAAACCAAGGATTGTATCATTCCCTTTTAAAAAACAAAGTATAGTAAATTCCAGCAAAACACCTGAGCAAATAAAAATGGCTGTCTTCATGTCAAAGGAATAAAAGAAGGAATGAATGTATGATAAATCTAAAACATCAAAGCCACAAAAAGGCACTAAACCTCATAAAGCCTAGAATTTTATTGAAAATACTTGATTGTTACTATTTCTTCTCTATGATCTGGGAATAATGAACATTTACAACCCAAACAACAAAAAAAAGTATATAAGATTAGTCCTCAGGTGCTGTAAATAAGCAAACCTTGCTAAATATTGATCTGAATCGTTAGAGTTTGTTGATAAAACAAACATGTCAGTGAATACAATGTCAGCTCCCTTTGGCAGCCAGCAGGTCTAAGTGGGTCTGAAGTATGTAAGGAAATAAATGAGACACTGACCAAAACTTTGTGAAGCATAGAAGAGCCAATTGCTTATTTTATCAAGTGAACAGTTCATATGTCAGTTTTACATAAAGAAAAATATTTTTAAAGGTTTATGCTAAGAGCATAAATTGAATTGTATTCAATGTGGCCAATTTTAAAAGCATAAGAGTCTGAAATGAGCTCAAAGACTTAAACCTGTTGGTTCTAGTATACTAAATACGAGACATAGCTTCCTTAAGGAAACCTCCAGCCTACTGCAAATATGACTCATACAATACTTATACTTCACTACCAGAAGCAAATTAATGATAATGTAACACAGAAAGTCACCTAATCTGTATTTCAGTAAGTCTAAGACACCACACAGAAAGAAAATTATGCTACAATCTTTGGGCAGTACTATCTGTTTTAACCTTTGAACTTGTTTGTGAAAGTTGAACTATTGACTGGCTCTGGGCAGTGAACACTGGAAAGCATCAGATGTTCAAGAACTGAGGCCATGGCCAGGAAACTGGAGGATACCAAGAGTGATGTCCTTAGAGGTGAGATGCTGAAAGAAGGAATTGGCAGAGCCTCAGCTAAAGTCAGAGCTCCAACACCACAGTCACAGAGAGGAATTCCAGCAGAGATGGGGATGGGGAGGTGATGGAGTGGAAAGGATTAACTGAACTTGATATTTCTAGAAATCACACATTTCAAAAAGCAGGATATTTTGTGAATTCAGTGTCAAATCAATGAAACCTGAAATATAGAAATGAGTTATTTATGGTTCCTTATATTAACGTCACATGCGTTTTATCATAGTATTTTGTCTCTTCATCTGGAATAACATTCAGTTCAGGATTTTCATCCAGTTGTCACCAGAACAAAAGTATAATTAATCCTAAAGAAGTGAGAAACATGTTGCCTCTTGAAGTTCCTGCGGAGCTTACAACTTGACAGGAGACTGGATTTCGAAGCTCTGCCTCTTAGAGGAGAAAGTGTGTCATTTCTGTAAAACTAAGAAATTCATGGCCTCCAGCTACCAATGACTTCAGCACTTACAGACCCCCTGCCTCCCTCTTAGACAGGATTTTACCTATGTGAGAGCAGGTGTCTTGGCTCTCAGCTCCTTCTGACTGCATTGGTAGCCAATTCCCGCTGAGTCTGGAGCCATCTCTGCCTTTTTTTTAACATCAAGCCCTGAAGATAATGCACAATTTGATTAAACTAAGCCAAAATTGCTATGAAAATACCCAAAACAAATTATGGATCAGAGCACGTGTTTTCATACAGAGAAGGCAACTATACCATAACACTATTCCTTTTTTGATTTATGAGACTGAATTACAGAGGGTGGGCTGTTTAGTCTTAGTTAACATATTGCTCATCTCAACTGTGTAAACAATGTCAGCTACATGGTAAGCAGGAGGCCTCACTCCTTAAAACTTTCAGTAATCATAATGACAACACAGCCATCAGGACACTCTAAGAATAGTGCTCACCTCCTTCAAAAATGGTTAGGTAACCATGGCCCTGTCTCTACTCTATCACAATTAAAATAAGAACAAGATATATAATTTTATTTTTACCTGTGAGCTTTAAATATTTTTTTCCCATTTATTTTACCTGTACATTTAATTTAAAGCTATATATTTTTACCTATGAGCTGGGCTGTGGGTAAAAGATGGCATTAAACACAGTCTCAGCTAATTAGAGATTGGCAAACTGTGCGGGGATCTCAACACTTACAGCACTTTGGGGATAGGCTACAGATTTTTATTTCGGCAGTGAGTAACCAGCAATCCAACAGAGAGAAGGCTGCTATTTGGGGAAATGTTAAACCATTTGCTGACAGAATTCTGAAATTGTTTGGAGAAGGACTGAGGTGATGCCTTACTTTTCAAGTTCTCATACATCTAGTCAACTTATACCATGTGTAAGAGTTGCTTTTTAAAGACTGAATCACATCCTGACAAAATCTGACAGACAAATGTCCTCGTAGAAGCGTTCACAAACACACACGCACGCATGTGGGCTGAAGTCTATGGATTATACTGAGACACCATATCTGGATAGATACAAAAACAGAGTGAAGAAAATTGTGGAAGAAGAACTGACAAACTTTAGGGATGGCTTATCTCATTTCAGCCATCTAAAACATTGGCATCTGATCCAAGCAAGTTTACTGGGCTGCCACTATGTTCCATGGACAAAGAAGAGAGGCCAGGGAAAGGACACATCCTGAGCTAGGACTTGTATCTAAGGGAGACAGGGTGAAAGAATGAATGTAGGGGACTAAATGACACCAGACATCAAATTTTGCCTGGAGTCAGCTGGGGTGATTCCCACCTGATTTCTTCACCTAGCACTGTTTATTATCTCAGTGCCATTATCATGTTTTCTGAACACATCAAATATTTACTTGTTTATTAAACTTGGTCTTGGAACTATTAACAGCCATTTATCAGGGTTTTACATATACAGCATCGCACTGATACTTCCTAATTCAGGACATTCCCAAATGCTGAACCACTGAACAATGTCTGTGCTGCAACAGTGGGTTAGGCTGGCATGCAGGAAGGAAATAATTTTAATAACTTACCTAGCATTGCCTTAGCAGGGCTCTGTCTCACTGTACATACCTTTTGCCTCTCTACCAGAACGTGCTGTTCTCAGAATGGATGAAGGCCTCCGTTTTTGGCTCCTTGAGTATTCTCTCTCTGTCTTCCTGTCAGCTTGTTGCCCTAAGCAGTTTGTAACAACTGACCTTCGCTTTTTTAAAAATCAAAAGAAATAAAGATATTTACTAACGGTTTTGTCTTGTTGAAGACTATCTCTGTCAAACTGAAGTTCACACCTTGTCAAAACCAGAATTGCTGACATTAAGAAATGGCAATACTGTCCTTCACTTGTGTCTTGGGAATGCTGACAGGGATGAATTGTGCACTTCATTTGGTTATTTATTTATTTTTGCTTATTTTGCACATAGCTTCCTATTAAGTTAATCACTTTAATACTACAGGGACTGCTCATAAGTCACCATAGATATAAAGCAAAGGGGTTCCAGTGACCAAGGCAACTCGATGAAATAATGAAAAACTAATATGAAATGCAATGTCCAATAAATTTTCATCAGTATTTTAGATTAACACATTAATATATAGTAATTTCATATCTGTCATAACTTTCAATGTGCTTCTAAGTCACTCATAAAAAGTGAGCTTATAAAAATCCCAGCCAACCTCCTCAAAAATCCAATTTTACAAAATTTTCATTATTATAGATATTTATTAATAAGGTAACCTGACAGACAAAATGCTGAGTGACTTCTAGCAGTTGTTATCCCCTCAAGTGCTACTAATCCCCTCAAATACTACTATAGTGTGTGTCCTATGAAAATCCCTTCTATGTCTCACCAGGGGTCATAACAGAGATTTGAAATTATGGAAAACTTATTTACAAAATTAATCATAATCAGCATTTTGAACTGACTTGTTAATTTAGGGGTTTGTGTTAATTTAATTGCATATGAATGTTGCCATGTAATATTTCCACGGGCTTTTTTAATAACCACATACCAGATGGTGTTCCTTTAAACCTACCCATTCAAAACCACTTACACTTAATCTTTTCAAAGGTAAATTTAGTTATACAAATTTTTACCTTGAAAAATGGCTTGCAAAATACATTGAAGTAGTAAAAATAGACAAATCAGTAAAAAGACATGAACAAGAGCTTTGCAAAAAGGCTGAGTATTTCTGTAGTTAAACTAAGACTTATTCTCTATAAGGAAGTCAGCAAAGGCTTTCATATATTGTCTGTTTTAACTGTAAGCTGTAACTTTCCTGTAGTCATGGATTTTCATAGTGCATGTTATTTTTCATCTCACCCTGTCTGTTTTCATCTGTTTCACACCAAATTGCATTCGCCTAATACAGAAGACAAGGACTAGTTGTCCCCTTATCTTGTAACATCTCTTTATGAAAGACAGCCAATAACAAGCAAACAAAAAAATTTACAATCAAAGGTCAAAACTATGGGCTCAGAAACAAAACAGAAAACAACTCAGATAATGTTAATGTTATCCACAATAAGTTCACGTCCTGAAGGCCCTTAAACCTCTGTTTAACTTTATGCACCATATGAATAATCCCATTGAGTTCTGAGAAATTACTCCTATGAATAAAATTAAACTTGTGCAAAAATGCATAACGAGGTCAAGGCATTCATTTCCTTTCTATTATGGAAGATTTTAATTTTCTTAAATGTCTTCTGTGAACACAAACCAGCTTTTTTGCATCCAGTGTCATGGTTTTGCAGTAAGAACACCACAGGCTGTAGCTGAAGCATAGAGAAAGGAAAAGGTTCTGTTCTCACTTTTATTATTGTTCCCTCCCTAGTTACCTTGGCAAAGCAATTTAATGTATTTATGTCTGCAAAATAGAGATTGTTACTGTAACATCTTCTGAAACACTTCAAATCTATAGCTGAAAAAGATGATTATTCAAAACAGTAACAGAAATACATTACAAGTGAAGAGTAAGATGGAAAAAAAAGGAGGAATACTGTTTAAAAACAAGAAGTTGCAATAAAAAAAATATGGGGAAAAAATAACATAATGCAGATATGCTTCATTTGTAGTGTCTCGAGGTTCCCTCACTCATGAAATAAAACTTAAGGGAATTGCTTCCACTCCCCATCCATCATTCCTATGAAAGAGATAAACACAAAAACACAACAGAGCATGAAGAAAAACTTTTGTTAGCAGTGGTAGAGATATACCAAAAATAGGAAAAAGATCTCTTTAATTCAAGCTGAATGGCAGTTCTCTCAGACAAAGGGTGTGCATACATTCATTACTCAAACAACCCAGCCCACTGTATATTATCCCTATCCCCGTATAATTTCTGATTAGAGTTTTTATACAGAACAGTACGTCACCCTGGTTGTCTGTGACTAAGACTACAGCATGCTTTAAGACACTTCCAAAAATCAGTCCCATAAGGTGTGTTCGTTCTTTTCAGGCCTTCATGCTCACACCATCATATCCCAGGCACATCCACAGATCGTAACAAGGAGTCTTCAGACATCATACCTCTCCCACAAGCTCTCACAGCATGCCTGCAAAAACCTGTTCTGGGATATATCTGACTGACCTACCCTGTATCGCTGCATGGAAGGCACTATTTAATTTTGTACCAGCATCTTTGAAGCAATTTGGCAACAGAGGAAGAAACCTGGGCTGGTGACTATTGCCTGTCCCTTCCCACTCCCTTCCAAAGGCCTGTTGGTGGTGATGTCTGAAACAGAAGATGTCCTCCTATCTACAGACTGAGGATTCATCTCACCTGAACTCTTGAACAGACGAGGTCAGCCTCTAGCCTCTAAGCTTAAGTGACTAGGACACACCAGCATGTTCCGTGGTTCCCTTCATTATCTCCTCTGAATTAAGACCAGGAAGCTGCTCAGTCTACAAACACCCACAGACACAGCACAGACTCTGCAGAGGAAAGAAGGATGAGGAAGAAAGTCCTCTTTGGGGTTGTATGAATGAAGTGTGTGTGCACACATGTTTCTAGATACGCAGGAAGCATTTCTTCACAGTGTCAATTTAGGAGAAAGTACCACGTACATATTATTTCGCATGGGATTTGAAATATAGTACAGGATAAAATATCTTTCCTGTTTTCACTCATGGAGCTCATGGCCAGAGAACAGGCCCAAACTGACAGACAAAAAACTACTTCGACCCAGTGTCCATCTCGTTAGGGTCCCATGGTTCTTCACAGCAGCTTCTTAAGGTATCATGCAGAGGATTATTGACTCAGCTTCATCTCTGCAGTGAGGGCAGACTGCTGAGTCAGCACAGAAGATGAAGACTGGAAGTAAGCTAACATCATCAAGGAACAGATTTCTAGTGGTCCCTTGAATTAATTTGTAGCAATAGTATATGGTCTCTAAACTTAGAGAGAATTGATCAAAGAATGTAATAACCCAACCTGCTCCTCCAGGTAATGCTTCAAATCAAGACAAGATTTATTCACTCAGGTTTTTACATGACTAATGACTGAAAAACTGCACAGGGTAGCCTACTGTCTTTAAGGAAAGATGAATAAACAGACAAACAAAAAAAGCCCTTCACTTGTGCTTCAAGTTCTTTTCCTGCATTCCTGGTTCTTACCTCACAGTGTGTCCTGTAGCTTAGCTGGTGTAGTTAGCAGGTCAGACCTTTGCAGCCAGTGCAGCTTATGCTGCAAATATCAGTCTTTTCTGCTCTCAACTGGACATTTCCAACTCTGGTCACGTATGTGAGTGAAGAGTTTTATTGTATCTCAAGAATATCTTTAAATTGTATTCTAGCATGGTAAAAATCTTTTATATAGCACTTCTTAAATTGTAACAAGACATGTCCCCAGTCCCAAAGGGTTCATAGCTTCAAAGAAACTTGTCAAGACATGTTGGAAGATACCAACTCAGGAAAGAAGAGAAAGGCAGAAGACCAATGCATTAATAAGACAAGCAGAGAGAAGAGAGTGAACCCAGAATATCATCAAGGCTTTCTCTGGATCAGCAGGAAAAAAAAAAAAAAAAGACATTGACTCCTGCAAGTCCTTCTACAGCAACAGTTGGATGGGTAGGTATTAGAAGACTTCATACGAGCTGGTATGTGGTTTCATGACTTGAGGTATGCCACACACCTCCTGAATTCAGGAATGTTTATGAAGACACCTTAAATCATAACAACTCCTCTTCCTAAGTAGGTAATCAATTGTCAGTCATTCATACATATGATTTTTGATAATTTATGGGCAGCGCTGCAGTGGCAGATTATATCCAGGCATGGAGGACTCCAGAGCACAGGCTGGGCTCGCCTGTACTGCGCCAAGCCAGTGGCTGACACAAACTACTTACAGTGACTGACTAAGTGGTGGGTTTTGGCGAAGTAACATTGCCTTGCTGGAGGAACAGGGCTGCAAGCACTGCAGCAACACGGAAATCCTACCTGAGCCTCAGTATGCCCCTGGGTTTATGCCAGGCATGAAAACAGTGCGCATCCCCCTACCTGCATCATCTGCTTCCTAGAGACAGAGCACTTGGTCTGCTCTTGCAAGAGAAGGATCACAGGAAGGCATGGGACAGTGACCCCAGTGCTGCAGTGATGCCCTACCCTGACATGGTGTGGGCCACTGGAAACATCAGGATGTACAGAGTGAAAAAAGAAGCTGGAAACAGGGTGAGGGAATCCATGCTGCTAGAAAGACAATATATGGAGACAGTTGGGAACATTTTTCTGATTGCTTACTGGGACTTTGGAGGATCTTTCCTCTCTCCTAAACTGACAGGACTGCATCCCATATCATGTCAGAGACCCTTCTGGTAAGGTTCAAAAGCACAGTTTAAGTATGTCTTGTTACAAATTCTCAAGCAGAGAAATTTTATTAAAGGTCTGACTTCCATTCAAATTAGAGACAGAAACAGACTTAGGGAAGGGGATATCCAAAGAAAGTGGGGAGTCAGATAATTACATTTACCAGTCCACTATCCACTACATGAGACAGCAGAAATAAGGTTCATCTCATATAACTTCAAACATTTACATGTGAACAGGGAAAAGGGCAACTATCAGCATCTGAATCATCTAACTTACTTCAGAGATCTACAGCAGACTAAATAAAAAATATTGCAGAAGCACCTGTTTCTGTTTGTTGAACATACTAGGAGACAAAGGAGCTCAGTATCATGGAGGGACCCCAAAATCACTCCAAGCAAATGATAAGCTTAAAACAACTTTAATTGGGAACCAAAACCAAAACCAAACAACAGACTGCAAACAAAGATGGAAATCAGTGGGAAACAGGGATGTAATCCAAAAACAATCAGCACTCTAAAAATATTTAAAACTGCAGATTCGATATACTAACTGGGGATATTATTACTACACAACCACACAAGAACGATGATCCAAAGTGTGCAGGCACACACTCAGAAGAAGCCTCTCTCACTCAGGGGTACCCAGAAGAAATAAGTGCCTGTCCAGAGTTGGGGAGCAAGGCCTCATGCAAGGATATATGCAGAAGAAAGTCACTCACCAAGGAGGAGATAAGGGCTCTCAATCCTGGGAAGTCTCCTTCAGTGGCACCCCTGTTTAAAGGGAGGGCTCCAATCACAGTCCTTCTGCTCTGAGAAGACCACTCGCAAGGCATCTCTGACAAGGGCCCCATTTTATATCCTGATCCGATCTAAACTGTGGTCATTATGAGCATGATCCAGAAACTTCTCTGGGCCTGGGCACCTTGCTGGGTAAGGATGCTGTCTGTTGACCGACGGTCCTACCCCTCCTTCTCTCCCAGCCAACGGGGTGTATATGACTGACATGACGGTCAGCATCGACCGTGACGTGTACATGAGGACAGCCACGATGAGGCACAAAAGGTGCAAAAGAGCCAGCAACTGCCATATTGAAAGCTCTGGACCTAATCAGGGTGTGCACAACTGCCACCCATCTATAGTCACCTACATTTAAGACATCTTCTATCTGTCTACATTTTAGCAACACATCCAAAATTGGATAGAGTAATTCCAACCCACATCCTGTTGATGGGCAAGTTTTCTGAGGAACATTGGGGAGAAAGGAACTGAGAAACACCTGCATCTTGTAGAACCTTATTCTTTGTCAGATGTTTTCAGGTAAGTTAAGAAAATCACTGTTTAAATAAATAATATCCTTCAGTTCTTATCTGTATTTCCACATAGTTGAAACAATAGTGTGGCAATAGAATTCAAAGAGCAATTAACAGAATGTAAAATTAGAATATGGAAATTATTCTAATAGTATAGATGCTTATGAAAAGCCAGTGATAAAAGAGCAAGAGAGCATGAGAAGAAATACCAAGCAATGGAAATCATAGTTGAGAGAGAAAAAATGAGTGCAAGAACTATATAAGAAAGATTAGGGAAGGCTTTGTAAATGGGATGAAAGGATTGTATTAAATATACTAAGAGAAAAGAAGCCAGCAAAGGCATATAAAGGAAAGGAAGAGATAAGATTAGAACAGCTTCTTGTCAGTATATTTGAATATCATATTTAAGTAGTGCCATCATGAAATATTTCTCAGTCCCTTTCTCTCACATGTTTAAAATGGGTATAAATATGATCATATCCAAGCATTTTACTGAAAACAGGCTACCGATTTTTTTCAGCCCTGTGTCACTTTTAACATACAGTGTGATGCAAGTGTTTGAAGCTATTTACATTTGATGGCTTCCTTTTTCCGTGGTGACCTACATACTTGTAAAAGCTTGGTATGATACAAAAAATAAAGCACAGATGAAAATCTAATACTAATAAACAAAAATAAAGTTTATGAAGAATAACATTATGAATACCTTTTTTTAATGGATAACTTAAATACATGTACAGGCATCCTAATTTTTGTATCAGTGTATAGCTTCTGGTTGCATGTTCTCATGAAATACAGATATTCGCAACCCAATTTCTTCCTGACACAGAAAGTAAGCATTCAGTTAATGCTCTTCCTTGCCTACATATATTCATACTTCCTGTACTATGTGCGTTCATCTATTTATGGATGTTTACTTTAATAAGCACAAACACCCATGTATTCATTGAGTGGCTAAAATGTGAGCTAGTAACAGCTAAAATATTTTCAGGCAGATTCAAAAATCTTATACTCCTCTTATAGACACACCTATATTAGGAAATTCTATGTGTGCATGCAGGTAGTTAAATCAATAAAGTGCAGTTGCCAGTGAATGACCAAGTAAACTTTGAAGCTTAGTCACCTTGTGTGAATGCAACATGCTCTAAAATAAATGCAATGTACATTTAGGCCTTTCTAAAGGAACCTATACTGAGCTATCCATTCAGGAACTGTTGCAAGCACACAAATGACTTTATCATTTATGACTCTTAGGGCCAGATTCCACACTGATTAATTCAGCATAGATCTGCTGACTTCAGTGAAACTACTTAAATTTATTGTGATAACAGTCAGCAATGTTCATAGAGAACAGGAGTTTTCACAATACCAATATATAATTCACCAGTAATTTTTAGTAATATCACTTCAATAAAAGGTTCAGGATTCACTGCTTAAAACCAGTGAAATCCCAGATTCTAATGTACATATTGGAAGCAAGGAAAAGAAAGAGAAATAGAGAGGAAGAAAGGAAGAAATTGAGGGGGAAAAAAAAATTCAGCACCATCACACATTACTCGCAGGAGAAGATCGGGAACACCGCCAAACTTTATGAAAGAGAAACCCCTATAGCTTTTAGGAGTAGACATAATACATTTAGTGTAGCTGCTATATACTGTTGGGGTTAATTCCCTTTATTTATTGCCCATTTTTGATCCAGTGGTAGATAGCTACATAAACTAGTGTATCTGTTATTTCATTGCTCTCAACCACCCAAACATAGTTTTTCATCTCTAAAACACCCCAAAACTATAACAAAAAAATCCACCCTGCTAACACTCTTTTCTTGTGCCTGACAATTTGGGAACTCTCTTTTTTGCACTCTCTAATATTTTGGATAGTGTAGTCAGAATGTGTCTCCCAGAATGATGACAACCACCTGCAGCGCTTTACAGCACTACCCCATATTTTCACAGAGTATTCTGCCCTTTGGTAATATAAATGTGTTCCTCTTGTCTCACTGTGCAGTGTGAGCACACAGTACATATCAAGAGCACGATTCTGTTCTCACATACATTTTACACTGGTACAAGGCCATTGATATGAGCTGAGTTACTGCTGGCATACATCTCTCTGAGTCAGGTTTTATGTTTCTTAAGAATATTAAGTAAACTCAGCTATTCCTCAAAAATTCCATGCCAAGAGTTTTTCAGAAGACTAATACAATGACTTGAAACATATTTCAACATCTCCAAAAAGCTGCATTTCTTAAACTTTGAATGATACATTCACATCTGTTTGCACCAAGTAGTTGAGGTTCACAGCACCTCCTTGTAGAACTGTGGACTATGAATCACTTGCTGACAGTCATCTGAGAAGCTCTGTCTGTGTCAGCAAGCAGCGTTTGACATTCATGCCTCTGGCTATTAGTGTGTGATGTTTTCTTTTCTTCAAATATTTATATAATTTTTATAATAACATGTCAAAAATGTACATGACATATAAACGAACTCAAATCACTCCAATGAAACTATTTACTCTGGGTGTCCACCATGCAGACAAGGAAGTTATTTTGTCAAAACAGTACATTTTTTTCTTCTTCCAAGTATCTTCTTCCAAAATCATAAAGCATGTCATTCTGACCTATATGCATTTATTCCCAATTTTAAAACATTAATTTAGCTGAAGATAACCCTTGCCATGTTCAATCAAATTTTAGATAACAGATAATTTTACAAAACTATGCAGCTCCCTCCTTTTTTAAAGCATAGGGGGAGCTGAAGCTAATACTAAGTATATGTTGGGTTCACATTGGTTACAAAAACAATGGAGTTCAGAAAAAGAAAAAAGACCTTGATAATGTCCTTCCTGGGTAACAACTTGATCTGAATCTTGATTATACCTCTGAATTTTTTAATGTGTGCAAATACTTTAGGCAATTATAGACACTCAGTCAATGTTACCAAACTAAAATACTGATGTCTTGACATTCTGGACATTGATGTCTGCTGCTTGACTCCAAATTCCAGCTGATTCCATCATATGTGCCTTTGAAAATGAACCCCTCAGTTTTTCAGTATTAAAACATCCAAAAAGACTGAAGATAAAAATGGGCATACTAGACCAAACTAAAGGTTTATCTAGCTCCACACTCTGCTTCAGAAGTTACTGCAAGTAAATGCTGAAGGAGGCATAAGAACAGGGCAAGATTCTCCTCTAATAGGTTCCCAATCCCCAGTTATTTTCAGCTCATGAAAATTCCTGAAGTGGATACAATTTTGCACACCTACTGACACCCCCACTCACCATCACCATCATTGGATTTCTCTTTCATATGCATGTCCAATCTCCCCCTGAGCCTATGAAGATTTTTAATTATCTTCAACATCTTTTGCCAAAGAGTTTCAAAGGTCAATTACCTGCTGCGCAAAGAATCACCTTTTCTGTTTTGAGCATGACTCCTTCCAGCTTCATTTGATGCCTGCTGTTCCTTTTGCTAGAAAAGACAGTGAATAATCAATCACTATCCAGTCTTTCCTTGCCACTCATGAGTCTGTAGTGCCATCGTCTCATAACCTGTCCCTTTTTTCCTCCCATGCTTAAGTTTCCTGGCTAACTCAGCTAATACTTGAATGGACTTTCCATGGAAATATAAAGTATTTGAGAAAATACTGTCCTTAAATGCACAGAATATTAATTTCTTTTTATTAAAATATATGCATTTGGATCAAAGAAACATGCAGAGGAGGACTGCGGTGAGACTTCAGTTCCCATTCCTTAGCACAGCATTTGGAAGTCAGAACTAGGATGAAGGTTTTCCTTACAGTAAGGTTCTTGGGGAGAGTTATGTGCTTCAGAAAGCTGGCATGCTTAGCAAAGGGCAACCTAAAGCTCCAGATAACTGGGGATACTGCTACAAAGGATTTGCCTGAAACCTGCCAAAAATTCATTTCAACTACTACTTCCTAATGCTCAGGACACACAGTTCAGAATCCTCTCCTCAAATCAGGATAATGGAAACTTTCTTTTAAGGAAATGGGCAGGCTATACTTTGTCAAAGGCAGTAACAGCAGGAATGGTTCCACCATGACCTTTGTACATCCACTCACTAGAATTAAAGACATAAGAGAATAGAGAGTCACTTGGATTCTGGTCCTTGTTTAGAAAATTCTTTCTGTATGTCATGCTGAACAGACATTGTGAACTGAGTCTCCCTGAAAGAGGTCTAAGAAGAATAACAAAAATCGAGCATACCTTTGTCAGCCCTGCTATCCTTTTTGCTGGCTTAATAAATTATGAGGAGGAAAACCAGCATGTTTCAAACTCTTTAAAAAGGAGTTTGAACTCAAGTCTTCCACCAAGATCTTATTTAAACAAGATTCCGAACTGGTACCTTGACCAAAACCATGAGATTGCAGCTGAACTTGTTTGGGAACAAACAGCATATTTTATGCATTTTCAACAATAAATGCTTCCTAACAGCAGAAAGCTAAGCTCTAGACAGGATTATTAGTCCTTCATTTTCACTAATGTGAGGAAAAACTCAACACAAGACACCATATTTTAACACTACCCTCTGTGATTAGTGATCTCAACAACACACAAAGTATAGAAAGCCACTCTCCTCCAGGTTACATAAGCAAAATGAAGGGCACTAAAGATGGATTCAGCATTAACTCAGAATATCTTTCTTTTTAGTAGAGTGAGCCAAAACAACACAGGTTTGTTTTTTTTTTTCTATTTATCACAGTTCAATTTGATTAATGACTGGGCAATATTCTAGAGTAGATTAATAACATCAGAGATGAAAGGGCATTTTTAAAATATTTGTCCTCCTCCCAGTGTAAAGAGGATTTCAGTACATTTAGATAATTAACATGAAAACAGTGGCCTTGTTTTTATTTTGATCTTTGCATAAATATTCTACAATTAATTTGTTAAAGCTTATGCTATAGCCCACATATAGGGAATGCAGTGAGTTCTTCCTAGCTGTAGAGTCATACAACAGTACAACTAGTTAGAATCTCACCACCAGAGTATGTGAAACTGTGAACTAGGGCCAAGTTTGTTTTCAAACTACAACCATTATATATGCAAGATATAAAGTACTGACATTATTGATTTCATAAAGACTAGAAAAAATGTCCTGATCACTTAGGAAACAAGAGCCAAAGAACACCAGGTCATCAACAAATATTACTGGTAACACAAATACTTCTGAGTATTCATGAAAAATGCAGCTGAAGAAGCATAAGTTCAGGAAAGATGCCATAGAATGACATCTGGTCAAAATAAAGAATTACAAATATTTATGTGAAATTCCAAATTAAAAGCAAAATAAGTGAAATAGAAGGCCTTCCAATAGAAGAAGGTATTGTGTTACTGCCACAATGGAAGTGTGGTAGCATAGGAAAATTACTGGATAAAAACCTTAATAAATAAATTTTAAAAACAAAGTGCTTTGTTGTAAACTATCCCAGACTAACAGAATAAACTAGTCCTGCAAGGAATTTTTCACTGTACATAAAACATTTAATAAATTCCAGTGTGAGAAAACTCTCTAAGTGAAGAAGGCCGTACTTGAGAACAGAAGCCCAGGGCACAGGAAGGCATGCGCCAGGGAATGCAGGTCACAAGTAGGATATTAAAAGTGTAGCGTAGAAAAGGAAAAAATCAAGAAAATGTAACAAAACATGATAATCATAGATCTTATACAACCCAACTAGAAATAAATCAAATCTGTAAATGGCAAAGCTTAAAGTTGCAATTTCTCAGAACAATAGGAAGTTACTTCTTGAAACAGCACATAATTGAGAGAAGACTGTTCTGAGAAATGACTGTCACCTTGGAAGATGTAAGATAGCCTTAAATCAACCAGCTCAGCTTGCTAATCAGCAGACCCATGTTCAAGCACAGTTTAGACACACCTTTAGACTTCAACCACAATAAAGAAGTCAAGAATTAAGAATATCCAAACTAAAATGTTAAGTGATCCTAAGATAATGAGATTAAATGCATCTAGATAATATACACAAAAAATGTCATGACCCTAACCTTTGGACAGAGGTATTCAATAAAATGCATGTTAGTCAAACAAAACAACACTAGTATCAAAATCAAAGGCAGTTGGGTCCTTAGATATGGCATTCATACTGCTCCCAAAATCAAGAATATTTCCATTTATAAACGCACACAGGGAGGAGGGGAGGAGATAAACAAGGAAGGTAAGTTGCAAACCAGTGAAGTGAAATGAAAGGATTTGACACGCTACTTGAGCTAAGCAGGGAATTGTCAAAATCTGCAAAGGCAGCTTTCATGAAACGAGGAACATGATCGCAAGCTATAATAGTAAAGAGGTAAGAAGGAAAAATGGATAGCAAATGCAACAGCTAAAAATCAAAGAGTTAAAAATATAAAAACAAATTAAAATAAACCCCTCAAATATATCAAAAGCAAGAAGCTTATGAGAGTCACTGTGTCTTCTGGGAACTTCAGAGAATAAAGACAGCAATTAAGGAAAAGAGGGATGTTGCTAGGAAGACAAGATTTATTTGCATCAGTCTTCACAATAGAGGATGTTAGGGAGATATCTACTCTTGGGTAATAAAAATGAGGTACTATCAGATGAAGAGATGCTGGAACAAATCAATCATTTAAAAAGCAGGAAGTCACCAGGACTGAAAATCCTGAACAATAAGTAGTTGAACTATGAAGTCTCTAATTGAAAAACAATTCCTGTACTGGAAGGTTGAGAGCAGCAAATGTTTCACATATATTATAAAAGGGCTTTAGGATAGCTCAGGGAATCAAAGATTCATAAATCTTACATCTGTACCTGGCAAATTAAAAATAAGAAAATAAAACATTCAGAAGATCATGAGGTGATATATCTGTGTGAATAAAGTTGATGCCTTGCTCATCTATTAGAATGTTTTCAACACACCAGTAAACTACTGTAGTGGTCAAAGGAGAACCAACCGACATCATTTATGTAAACTTCCTAAAGGCCTTGACAAAGTTTCTCACAAGAGACTGATAAAAAGAAGAGACATAGACAGCTCACTGAAAACCTCTGTTCATTGTGGCAGCTATCAGAAGAAGCAAAATATTAAAATTAATCAAGAACAGGACTGAGATTATAAAGAAAAACAATGTTATATAAATCAGTGCTGCAGCCTCATCTGAACTACTGTGTGCAGCACCAGTTTCTACATCTTAGAAAGATATCAGAAAACTAGAGGGTGTTTAAGAGAAAAGCGACAAGAATGATTGAAGTTCCTTAAAAAGCATGATTTTGTGGAAACAGATTGGAGTAACTGGAATTATCTTAAAAAGGAAATTTAAAAGATGCTTTTTAAAAATATGTGACCTAATTGGTAGGAGTAAGGCAGAATCTCATTTCTCCCTGCCTCAATACAAGAATATGATGACACATAATTAAATCAAAAGGCAGCAAATTTAACAGAAGTGATACACATCAGTTTTCACACAGTATATACATTTATGCTGTGGGACTCATTATTTGACAAAGTTGAGCTATAAAAAATATAAGACTGAAAAGAATTAGATGCTTATGCAGATAACGTGAACATATGGAGTTAAGCTAGCTAAACCAGTATTGCAGGGGAATTGAAACTTATTTGGAGGCTGAAGCAGATCTCTAAGTACTGGAGACTAGGTGAGATTTTATGAAGCCAGATTGTCAAAAATATTCCTATTCTGGGTTTTCTGCACCTTCTTCAGGAGTGTTCAAAGGCCACTGTCTGAGGTAGGATAATGCACAGTCCTCAGATATAATTCAGATTCCTTCTGCCCATGCTCCTAGTGTCACCTATTGCATGAATTTCACTGCTTCTAGCTCAACAATTGTGATTGAATAACAGCATCAAAATTGTTAAAGCCAACAGCAGAATTCAAAAGTTCTTGTAAAAACCTTCAACAAAGCAGCCACACAAAGACTGAAAACAAGCAAGAAAATCGCTGACATTACCAACTTGAAAATTGTCAACCAACCTAAGGTTTGCTTGAAATTTGGAAGGAGGCATTGTTTTCTGATGAAAAATCAACTTCTCAAAAGGAAACCTATACTTTTGCTGAAATTTTTAAATTTTAAAATAGAACTTTTTAATCACCCCTACCCTTCAATTATGCTATATATTCCTGAGCACCATCTACTGGTCTTGCATTATTAATTATTTATGAAAATACAAATCTCTTCTCTAATAAAATTCAGGTATAATTATATAATCTTTCAAGACATATTTAAAAATGAGAAGGTAGAATACAGCCTATTATTTATTAAATTCATATTTCCTCTTGATAACAGAGAGAAAATTAATACTGATGAAATACACTTAAAATCTGAACTCATTAGAGAAATGCAACATTTCTTAATGGTTTATAACACAGCAGACCAGAATATGTATACAAGTCTATAAAATTATTTCCAATTTACACTCACTCTCAACCTGTTAGAGCAAAAAAACATTTTTCTTCTTTTCATATTTAGGTATTTATTTAATTTTACAATAGCTGTAATATGCTCAGCATCTTCTATATTATCTCTTTACTTCAGACTAAATTAACATTTCTCTTGAGATGGCCACACCAGCTTTGGTTTTAAAATTTTCCCAGACTTATAACAAGGAAACACTGTTATTGTAGAAATTCGGTGTTATGCAGCAGAATCCGTGATGCAGACTACACACAATGTCTGTGCTTGCCAAAGGGGATTTGAAAGGGCCTTGTATGTTTGAGTAAAGTTGGATGTGGGGAATAGACCAGTGCCATATCTACATAAGCTAAGAGGCTCATTAAAATACCACTTGACTCGTACCTGTAGCTGACCTGTAAGCTGACTCTATAACCACACTTTCCATTATTGTGCGTAATAATGTGACATATATAAGCGTCTATAGTCAGTTAACATTGATGATAATAATAAAAAATTAAGAATTCAGTATGAAAGTATTTTTTAAAAAGCCTTTTTTTTAAAAAAAATGTGCCTTCAGTATTGGAGACAGACTGTCTTTTATTCGCTCAAAGGAGTGACACTGCAGGCTGCAACAGTGACCTTGACTTGAAAAGAGTCCCCCTACCCGCTATGGGTGACAGGTGATTGAGCGAGAGAACACTCCATTCTCCAAAACCACTTGATTTAAACTGTGTACTCCCTTTCAAAATCTGCATCAAAAATGCCAGTGAATTATAATTCCAATTACAATTGTGTTAAATTTTGTGCTGTGTTTGCTAAAACTTGACTGAAATTATCTAGCTGCTGTGACCAAGATACCAAAGATCTCAAAGTGCTACTGTAGATTAGAATGAAAAAAAAAAAAAAAGTAACTAAACAAATCCTTTAATTTATTCCATTCAGATATTAAATTGAGTAAGCCTCATTTTTCTCACTAATACAGGAATTACTTAAAAATATTACTCTCCTCCCTCTTTCCTAGTTTGGATCAAGCCCAACCTTGCTGAAACAATCACATTGACTCTAGAAAGCAGCACTATAAATTTAGCATTCATTATGTTGTGCCTAGCCCTACCACACTACTACTGAGTGATATAACACTTCTTTCAGTGCCTTGATACTTTCTTTGTAGTACAGATGGCACCACATGTGCCATGCAGTTCTAACAGCCTTCCCATGAAACAGTGTTGGATTTTATTAATACCTGTAGCTCAGCACTAAATGTACATACAAAATAGTACCATTTCAAACAGTCTGCATTCCCAACTTAAACAAATATATTGTTACATTTCTACGTATTTATATTTTGTAGACTTAAACATATCCTGACTCTCAGTTCTAGAGTATCAAAATTCCAGTTTTTTGTTATCTCAAATGCAGCTGCATGACACCTAGTAAACACATTATTTCTGAAATTGCCCTCAGTTGGAGTAGAAAGGCACCTACAAGTGGGCCATGGATACTTGTGTGTTTACAAATGGTACAGCTTATTTTAGAGTTAGTTCCAGTAATTAAAACTTACATATTTCAAATGCAACAAATCTTGAGAAGAAACCTGCTGAGTTCTCTGTGCTGCCATCCCATCCCTCTGTTCTGAGCTCCCAGAGTTAACCTACATATGACTTGCACAACTTCCATCTTGTCCTTCAGTTTGTAGACAAGAGGCCAAGTAGTCTTCCCTGCTAGATTCCCCTCCAGCACTGCCATGTCTTCGCAAAACTGAAAAGTGGAAGTTAGTCACTGAGCTGGCATACCTAGGAGATTGCTAAACACAACGGTTTTCCATGCACTGTGTATTTATTAATTTTCATTTCCACTCACAATTAAAGGAGCTACAACTTGTCAGTGCCATAAGAAACAGGCAAGAGTTCATTCAGGATGTTTTTTTTCCTGTAACTTACCCTCAAGTTCTTAATTTAATATAAAGGAGGTGAAAAAAAAAATATATATATATTTAAATGCTGCATTTTATGTACACCTTTGATTTGTTCTGCTTATATCAACCAGTCAATGAACCGCACTTCCCTTGAAGTATTTCAAGCAACATGATGATCAACGTGATGATATGGAGTGTCACTGAAATGTGAGAGAATATTATTATCTCTAAGCCAGTAACAGTTCAGTTTTCATTGCATTGTATTTGCTGGGTGTATATCATGCACATCTCTCACATTTCTTTGGTTTGAGTAGATATTGTTTTATTTTGACAACAGGGACATAAAGTATTTATGTTTGTAAAAGCTAGCAGGGATGTGGTTTACAGCTTGTACCTATGGAAAATGCAGTAAAAAGCTATAACTGTGCTTTCATTTACTTTGGTCAGCAGTGGTTTGTGACCAGTAATACCTCTGATCAGAATTTGTGCAGCGTGTAATTGTAATCATAAAAGCTCTGTATTACTGGAATTCACACCTAGCAGGGGATAGGGCAGGGGTGTAGGGGAGAAAACTGTTTGCTTTAAGGACTGATTGGTTTGGACGTTGTCCAGGAGTTTAAACTTTTATTTCAACGGGGTGGGTGGGAGGGCACGTTCAAAACCACACAGTCATGTTTCATGTGAACTTTGAAGGCGCAGGGGGGCTGTAACAAGGAGCCGGACCACACAGCTTCGGCAAGGCTTTGTTCTCCTTGCTGAATGGCAGTGGTGGGAGCGCACAGCAGCCAGGCTGCGAGCTGGTGACTGACAGCAGTATTTATTAAAATGTCATCTCCTAATTTTCACGCCGGATATCTGCTGTCGCGTAGAGTGCCCACATCTCTCACGCCAGCAGGAAAGGCCAGAGGACAAGCTAACCTGCCCTGGGGAGCAGGAGAGAGATAGCCGGAGGGGAGGGAGAAAATGAGTATCCAATCCTATCTAGCTGTACCAGAAAGAAAACAACCAACCAACCAAACCAAACAAAACAACAACAAATAACAACACCCCAGGGGTGGTCTGCCTTCCTTGTGGCAAGGCTCTTTCCGCGAAACTCCCCCGTCTGTCGGGCCCCACCCGCCGCTAACGGGGCTACTTCAGCCACTGTCGCCTGGCAAACTCCGCTCTCAACCAGGCGGCGAGAGCCGCCAGCGGGAGCCTCCCGCGCGGG
Organism: Columba livia; assembly: GCF_036013475.1. NCBI lineage: Eukaryota > Metazoa > Chordata > Aves > Columbiformes > Columbidae > Columba > Columba livia. The sequence continues at coordinate 30,343,181 of NC_088604.1, forward strand.
GGCAGCGCGTCTCCCACGCCGGGTACCCGGCTCTGGGCAGCCCCACCGCACCTGCCGGCTCCTCATCCCTCCCCGGCGTGAGCCCAGCGGCACTTGCCGTACAGAGCGGCCGGACGGCGGCAGCCGGGAGAATGCATGGAGCCGCGATCCGGGCACAGCCTTATCTCTGGCTGGGAACAAAATACGGCGTTAATTGCAGCCTCGCTGAGAAAATTGCTATTGTTCCCAGTCGAAGGCAGGCGGCAGTTTGAAAGGTTTTATCCTCGGAGCCCTCTATCAGTTTATCTGCATCGCGGTGTCGAACTGGCAGCTCTTCGGGCTGCGACGGGGGGGGTCATGCTTTAGAAGAAATAACAAGAGGAAGGAGATCGAGTGCGGGCTTCACGCCCGCCCTCCCCGCCAACCCAGTTTCCCTCGCTTCCCGCCCGCGAGTTTCTCTTACGCCAGGGCGCAGCTGGCCCCAGCGCTAGGAACCGAGGCCAGAAACGACCCCCCGGACGCAGAAAACAACGTTTCTGGGACGTGATCGGTGCGGAGCAGCCGTGACGCGGGCCCTGCCGCCGGAGCCAGGAGGAGCGCCTCGCACACGCGCACACGCGCGTAGCAGGGCGCAGGGGCGCGCACAGCCGCCGCGCGGCGGGCCTGGCGCAGCGGCGCGCACGCCGCCCCCGGGAAAGCGGGGCGCGCAGCGAGCCCCTGCGCCCAGCGGGCGACCGAGGGGCCCGCAGGGGGGGGCGCGCACAAACGCGCACTCGCACACCGACACCGACGGAGGCTGGCTGGCTGGCTCGCGCACACAGGCGCGCACACGCGCGCGCACACACGCAGCGGCAGAGACGCGCTCTCGCACCCTCCGTAGTCCCTGCGCGCCCGGCGTTCACACCGCGCCCCGACATCGGCAGCCAAGGACCCCCCCGCCGCTGTCCGGCCATTAGTGCCTGAGGGGGGAGGAGGAGGGAGGAAAGAGGAATAAGTCTATTAGTAATAACAACAACAACAAAACCCACCAACAAATCTGCACTAGCGCCTTAGTCCTCCTCTCAGACCGCCGCCTGCCTGGCATCGCCGCTCATCGGGCTTCTGTGCTGAGACTTTGTTTCAAGTAAAAAAAAAAAAGCCAACAAAAAAACCCTTCGCTTGCTCAGCCACTTCCATTTTTTTCCCCTGCAGTCTCGCTGATTAGAGGTGGTTTTCTTTTTTTCTTTTCTTTCCCTTCGTGTGGTTGGATTTGGTGGATCCGGAGCCAAAGCTGCTTTTTTTTCCTCGGTGGGGTGTGTGCGTGGCGTTGAGGGGGTTTTGTCGCTGCGTTTTTTATCTTCTGCTTCTTTTTTAAATCTTGGTTTTGAACCTGAGCCGGGGAAAATGGGAAACGGTGCTTCCGACAGAAGGGGAATCTCTCCATCACTGTTGTTGGGACGTGTGCCTGTGGTGCTAGTGGTTTAGAGAAATAGCCTGACAGCTTTCGGAGTGGAAGGTAAGGGTACCCGGGGCATTTCCATTTCCCATTTCGAGGGATTACGACTGGAGAGCTTTTAGCTCGGGATTCCGGGGAGGAGGCGGCGGAGGAGGGGGACAGGCTGTTGCTGAAGGATACAGAGAGAGACAGCACATACAAAATGATCTCCGCATTTACTTCAGCTCTGCAGTTTAAAAGTTAGAGAAGTCCGTTTTGCGACAGGTCTGCTTTCCTGAAGAGTAATTTCCAGCGAGACCGAGAAAACCTGAGGTTTGTGCACGAGACTGGGTAATTGGGGGGGGGGGCGGGGGGGGTGGCGGGGGGAAATGTTAGGTTAATAGGAAGTTAAAATAAGAGAAGTCAGTGGGTCTTCTTTTGGGGGGGGAAAATAAGTGGAGTGATGGCGCCGTCTATGTTCGGCTAAACTACAGTGTCACCTAGAAAATCAGTTTGGGGAATATCCAAACTAAACGCCCGTTTGCTTTTCAGCAGAAGAGGGTTCTCCCCCTTCCCAAATGGCCAGCCTTAAGCCTCTGTGGCCGTTCTTTAACTCCCTCCTCCATGGAGAAGAAAGATCTTTTTAATTTGAGTGACTAATCCTTTCAGTGAGCAGATTCACTCTTGTATTTAGCAATACTGCAAATGAAACGAAATGGTGCTGGCACACTCAATTTGTGTGTGTGTGTGTGTGTGTGTGCGTGCAATGCACACAGGGAGAGAGATTAAGACAATGTTGTGTTTCAGTAGCCTTGCGTGAACAAACACGCAACTAAAATGAGGGCTGTTTGATTACATTTCTTCACAGAAAACAGCCTAGCACTGCAGACGTCTTTATTTTTCTAATGCAAATATAACACAGGATGAGAAAAGTCAGAGGCTTTTTTCCTTTTCAAGAAGAAAAGCAAATAAGTCCCCTTTTTTCTTTTCAGATTATAAAATTAATCCCTTTTGCTGGGTGAAATTCCTAATTTAGACACTTATTGCCACATTGGCTTTCAACACCTACACCATCCTGAATAACACTGCGCAGAACTGCATTGCCTGCAAAGTGCTTCAGCAAAGGGGAAATTGTTTCCAGAATTCCTGATAAGTTGCACTTTTAAAAAACCTTAAATGCTGTACTGACCCGATTTGGAGAAGGAGAACCATGCTATTCATTGAGATGGAAGCTCAGAAATGAGAAAATCTGACTGTGTGGATAGACTCAGCAGCAGCTCTGCCTTTTTTTTTTTTTTTTTTAACCTCCACTATAAAGAGGGTTAGAGTTGGTGATGCTTTGCCAATTTCAAGATTCAGAGTTTGAATTACAATCTAGGAGACAGAAAAATCTCTTCAAGGGAGCTTAATCCGGTGATTTGCTGTGTGTTACGCAATGGGAGATAGAAGATGCCTTGCTGTTTGATGAGGAGATGAAAAGCTAGGCAAAGACACACATCAAAACTCAGTGCCTGTGTATGTCTGTCTCAGCTTACGGAACAACAGTGGAAGAGACTGCAATCTAGAGAGTTTTGAAATTAGCTTGGTATCACTTCTGTCTGCTTGCATTTGACAGCAGAAAGTGAAAAGCTACTATTTTTTAAGAGATAAGCAACGTCTCAAAGCTTAATTCTGAAAACGTTCAATTTGAATTTTTTGGATAGCATTACAAGGGTAAATATAACTAAGGTTTGATTTATTAACCTAGGCCACTGTTAAGAGAACAGACCATGTGGACACTGTAATGGTTGACAGGTGCAGTAAAACAGCTTTATTTGGAGATACTAGCAGAGAAAATGTAATATGTCCTTCATCATTCAAGCGCACATCTGCAAAACACAGCTAACCAGACTATACAAGATATTTGTAATAAGAGGGCAAGTGCAGCCCAATAGATGGAGAGATACTGCTGTAGCACTGGCAGCTATATAGAGATACTGGTTGTAGATGCTAAAACAGTGATCCATTTTATATTTCCTGAGAGGCTGTAGCAGATTGAAATTATTATCTTAAAAAGCTGGCATTTATTGGTAGTCCAGGACTAGTCCAGACCAGAACTAGTTTCATCTGTCTTTGTTTCTTTCTGCAACAGTCTCGAAATTTTATTAATACATTAATCTCAGTATTTCCTGCCTGGGCTTTCTTTCTATAGAGACCTCTGTATACCAGGTGGCCAGGGGGAAAGCATGTAGGCATATGGGAGATAATGTTCCATCTGTAACAAATTATAATTTGTGCATTTTTAAATTATGGCTGTAATTCTTCACAGTTACTTCTCAGACTTAATAGAAAAATAATATGTAACAACAGATGCTACTGGCTTTCTTGTCCTAATCTAGAGAAATTCTGCATGTGCATATTGTATATGCACATATATGACTATAGCAGACTACTTATTCACTTTTAAAATAAATTAATAAATGAATTGTCCTTTTCCTGGTCTGCCGGGTAAGGTGTCTAGGTTTTTACCTAAGCTGAGCAGTTCTAGTCCACGCCATGATGACTACATCTTAGACAGGAGAGGACATTCCTATTAATAATCTAATAGATGTTGGTTTTTAATTTGACTGTAGGAGACTTGGCTGTTGCCAAGGCCACGTGATGGCGCTGTGCACACAGCAGCAAACCCGTCCCTTGCGTTATAAAATAAAAATTACCTGCCCTTCTTTCTGAAAGGGGCTCTAACTGCAAGCTTGAAAACAGCTGGCTCGAATATTGGAAGGAGTTTGGTTTTCAATGCGTGAAGAATTCTACTTGCATTTTTATTTCATTTCATCTCCTGCAGGCCAAATGACATAGGATGAAGGCTGTTCGTAATTTGCTGATTTATATATTTTCCACCTATCTACTGGTTATGTTTGGATTTAATGCTGCCCAAGACTTCTGGTGTTCCACGCTGGTGAAGGGGGTCATTTATGGATCATATTCTGTAAGTGAAATGTTTCCTAAAAACTTCACAAACTGCACTTGGACGCTGGAAAATCCAGATCCGACCAAATATAGTATTTACCTGAAATTTTCCAAAAAGGACTTCAGCTGCTCCAACTTTTCCCTTTTGGCTTATCAGTTTGATCATTTTTCCCATGAAAAAATAAAGGATCTTTTAAAAAATAACCATTCTATAATGCAGCTCTGCGATTCCAAGAATGCTTTTGTATTTCTGCAGTATGATAAGAATTTTATTCAGATACGCCGCGTCTATCCTATCGATTTACCAGGATTACACAAAAAAGAAGAAGACCAAAAATCCTTCTTTGAGTTTTTGGTGTTGAACAAGGTGAGCCCAAGCCAGTTTGGGTGCCATGTGTTATGCACTTGGTTGGAGAGCTGCTTGAAATCTGAGAACGGGAGAACCGAGTCCTGTGGGATCATGTATACAAAATGCACCTGTCCTCAGCATTTGGGAGAATGGGGAATAGACGACCAGTCCCTGGTGTTGCTCAATAATGTGGTGCTGCCCCTCAACGAGCAGACGGAGGGCTGCCTGACCCAGGAGCTGCAAACCACCCAGGTCTGCAACCTCAGCAGAGAAGCTAAACGGCCACCGAAAGAAGGTAGGTGCTTCTTGGAGAGGGAGCTGAATCCCACACCAGTATGTAGGTCCTGCTGCTGGTGCTCCTTGATACTCAGATTCATTTGACTTGCTTTCCACTACAGCTTGCCTCTAGACAAGGCAAAAGGGCTGGGCAAGATGCACACTCCTTCAGGGCAAGGAAGGCTGCGTTTTAATTTCTAAACTGGCTTAACCTCCAGCATATAGTTCTGCTGAGCACTGTTGAAACTCCCCATAAGTAGAATCCATCTGTTTTCAGCCCCCACTTACAGTAATGCCCACAGGTGGCGAGCCAGGAAGCCATCTCCCCCTCAACACCTCTTTACTGCAACCACCTGACTACAAAATCTTGCCCCCCTTGACTTTGCAAGGAAAATGTTTCCAAAGGCATGCGGGTAAGCTGACTAAAAGACCAGATTTACCATGGTCAGGATGCCTGGTCCCACAGCTGGGCCAGACCTCTGCAACCTTAAAACAAACCAAAAGCCAATGCAGTTCTCCGGGGTGAACCCTCTCTGTGTGATGCCTAAAGATGCAAGGCACTGTGCAGAGTCAGGACATGCTGTTTTGACCTGCCTGGAGCTCCACGAAGGGGCTGTGTGTGAACTGCTGCTGCTTCTCTTCTCCAGACAGCCTTAGCTCCAGGAGACGAAGGTTCTGAATCTCCTAGCAATGTTAGTCAGGAGAGGAGGTTGATGTAATAGCCCCAACAGCTGCTTTGTGTCCCTGCTGGCAAAGGGGACTTGTGAAAGGGTGGGAAGCCAGGGGTCCAGCAGTTAGAGTGGCAGCATTTCCCTAGCCTCTCTGGTTCATGCCTCCTGTTTTTACCTCCTGAAATTCTGAGGAGGTTGGGGGTGCACGTTGGAGGGGTGAGTGACAGAGAAAGCGTAGGCTGAACATAGATGGGGGCTCTGGCTGCAGTCTCTGGGTGATGAGGTCCTTCAGAGCAGCCATGCAGGAACGAGGGAAGGGGGGGATGTGCCCCTGCGGCAAGGGATAAATCATCAAGCCCAGGGTTATTGCATTTTAATGCAGGAAATGTTCCTTCTCTCCTTGTTTTCTGCATAGCCACAAAGCTCCCAGTCTGTGGTGAGGCAGCGCCAAGCTCCCAGCCCCCCTAATAGAAGTTGCTTTGTGGAGGAATGTAACATTGACACGTTGTTAGGAAAGGATTTTCTTTAAGGGCAGCCAAGCCCCAGTGCTGTGGGAGAAGAAAAGCTGAACTTGCTCCAGCTGACGCGGTGCCAGCAGCCACAGGCAGGACTGTGGGGGAGGGGAGGGATGAGGGACACTTTGGGTGTCCTGCAGGTCAGCGCCTCTCCCAGCACCCAACAGCTCAGAGCCCGGGAAACAGAATGATCTTAAATGATGGGGAAGCTCGTCCTGTCTAAAAAACTCCCAGAGAAACCTGTGCAGCGGCAGGGATGGTGTTTGACATCATTTAGACCTACTTAGTGCCCTGGGAAACGGAGGCAGCGCCGGTCGCGGAGCCTGGGGTGCAGCGGGCAGAACCGAGCGGGCGTCCCGGGCGCTGCGCGGGTGCGTAGGGGCTCACACCGCGCATAAGCGTGCTGTCGAAGTTAAGTGGGACGCACTGCTGGCACCCCCTTCATCGTGTGTGTCACGGAACGCCTCAGAAAACCTAAAGTGCGCAGACCCAGGGGCGCGTAGGGGATGCAGCCGTGGTGTAGCGGCTGCCCCGCGTTAGTGGCCCAGCGGAGAGGGCGGGCGGCGCTTGTCCCCGCGGCCCCCGCACTGCGGGGTCACTCCCATGGCGGGAGAAAGGCGCGTTCCCCCCCGCGTCCAGCGCCCTGATTCCCATCGTGAGCTACCACCTCGATGCTGGGGTGAGGAGTGCCAGCACAGGCGACGCACAGGCCGCCGGGGGCCCTTCGTACCGCTGAATTCTAAGGGAAAGTGTGTCTCCCAGTTAAAGCACCTATTTATGAAATATGGTTAGTGGAAAGAATGGAGGAATTAGGGCAAGCACTTTTTTTTCCTTACGTTTTGAAACACGTTTCCATCATATTTTGCTTCCAATTTCAGACATATTTTAATTCTTGCCCCTACTTGTGTTCCTGGATATTAGGTTGATAAACAGCATTGTTAGAGGGGGTGGCTTTTTTTTTTTTTTTTTTGGTAGGTCCATGGTTTCCTTCACTTGTTTTTCACTGCACTTAGGGGTTTTGGGGTTTCTTTGGTGTCACTGACAATTTTAACCATAATACAATCATTTCAGTGTTTTAGTTACTTTATTGCAATTGGAAATTGTTCATCAGACTGCTGCTGAAAGTTATGATCAGTTAGCAAATGAAGCCTCACGGTACTTCTCAGTAGTATGCTCTTTTTATTCTACTCACTGTTTAAAGGATTTTTTCTCTTTTATTCAGAAGGCTAAAAATCTGAGAGAGGTGTATTGAGTCTATTTTCTGTATAAAGCTGGTTTGTGGCTCAGTTGGAGGCTTTACTGAGGGATCAGAATGTAGAATATTCCTGCCACAAACACAATGCAATTCATCTCTTGTGTCAGCAAACATTTAAGCAAGAAATGCAAATTTAGTTTTCACAGGCAATCTGGTTCAAGTTAGATCAGCACAGGCAGCAAAAATAAGATTGACCAATAACTAAGAGTATAGTTTCTTGCTGTTAGAGTTTGTAGTGGCAACTGAAAGTACAGTTTTATTGGTGTAAGTTGAGTTTTAAGGAGAATGGCAGTTGTCTATCACTGTGAGAGTGCTCTGGACTTGGTAGGATTTGTTTCATGAATTTCTGTATTACTTTGGGGTTTGGTACTGCCTAGCAATGACTTTCGGAAAGGAATTGCAAAGACATGACAGCTTTTTACATGATTATGCATACCCTCCCGTTCTTCAGATTTGCTTTCATCAAGCTTGACTCTATGAAGTACAAAATCTTTTCCAGAAACTGTTTCCAGTCACATTTTAGATTCATAATGTAAATAGAGAGTATTTAGATAAAAGCCTACTGTTTCTTTTTTTTAACCTCTGAAGATTTTTACAATTTTGAATATGATAAATGGCCTGGGAAAATGGATGAAATTCAGTATTTTTCCTTTTTAAAGAAGTGTTGCCTTTTACAAAAGATGTGACAAGTATACAATGGATGATTGTGTTTCTAGAAGTGCTGAAGAGAGTTGAACAATAAAATGAACTAGGTCAAAAAAGGAAGCTGTAACTATTATTTTTTTAATAAAATGGTTTTGAAATATGTAGTTTAATCAGTATTTCTTTTCTAGGCATATCATCTTTGGTGTTGCTCATTAAAGCAATATTGAAAATCACCACTTTTTCACTAAGACTCAGTTTCATTGAATCTTGATCCTTTTCCATAGCCTTATATTTGAGGTGCTTAGCCTGGATCAAAGCACTAGCAAAGAGATCTGAATGAACACACTGGCAGGGGCCTGAATTTAAGGAGTCAGGGGAATTTGTCCTCTTGATCCTCAGGGCTGTGACTGAACTATCTCATGAAGCTTCTGTCAATAAGACAGGGCTCAGTTCCAACTTTAGTGGGCCTGTAAAGCTTTTGCATGTAGTCAATCCATTCAATTTTATGAATTACAGCAAAAAGAATGCAAAAATGTCTGTTCTTATTGTGATCATCACAAAGCCATAATATTGTTATGGGTTTTTATAATAGTTACTTAGACAGAAACGAAGAGAGAATTTTCTCCTGTGATTTACTGACGTATCTGACGAGGGCATTCATAAAACAATGAAAGTAATTATTTCATCCTCTTACTTTTATCCAACAGAAGAGAAGAAGGGAAGGGATATTTACGTTAATTATATCTTGGTATTTGGAGTTTCAGGCTTCATCTTGTATATCTTGTTCAGATAGCATAAAATAATTTTATTAGGAATTTTTTAATATGCTAGAAACATAGCATTGGTCTACTTTGTCAAAATTCTAACAGCTGAGCACCAGCATCTCAATATTCAGAAACTGTTTTTTTTTTTTTTTTTATGATTTCAAGTCTGAAACCAACAGGAATATCTTAACAAGGGATTTACTATAAGATGTCTCTTTAAAATAATAGTTTATGACACATGGTTGAATAATGCAGATAGTTTTGTAAAGCTTTCGTGGCACATATGCATCTATTGATATGTTGTTCCATCAATGCTCAAGTCCTGTTGTACACATTTAAGATTAGTTTATAATATTCATCACATACTCAGAGGTGACTATCTGGCTGAGTAGTCTGGATATGCCTAGTCAGAAAGTCATAGGCAGTAATAGCATGTCATAGCATGGCTCCATCAGAGGATTTAAACTTGAATCAGTGCAGGATCTGCCCAGGAAGATCAAAAATTATGAAATGGAGTCTAACAACCTTATATTTCTATAGGGATATTTAGTGAGCAACAACTCTTTGAGACTAAAGCAACATTTCAAAATTCAAAAACATTCCAAAAGGAATCTGTTGTCCAGATTATTGAATGACTACAATAACAGACTTGGAATATTCTTAATATTTTTTATAACTTGCTGCTTGCAGTGGTTCTTTTATCCATGAGTTCAAGGGGAGAAAGGAAGATGAGCAGTAACAAGGAACAGGCTTTCTAATTTTGCATGAAAAGTTTTTTGATGATGACTTATAAAATATTGTTTAAAAACTTAAAACTGACATACTCAAATAATGTGGTTATGAGCAGTTTGTTATCACAATTTTGTGAGCAGTTTGATCTCAGTGAAAATCTAGAATGTGAAGAATTTTTTTTTTTTTTTTTTTGGCATTAATATTGTTCCTCCTAAAATGTTCATGGCCAAAATCATCATGGAAACCTTCATAAAATAAGCTAGAGACATTGTGTTTCTTCTGTATGGATCTGGATCCAAATTGAAGGAAATGTTTCAAAATCTCCTATGGATTCCAGTGCACTTCCTATAATGCCGTTTTTGACTTATTTTGCTAAAAGAAAACAATTACCCTAAACATCTATATTCTTAGTACATATTTGGGTAACTGTGGACCACTCATAATGGGATGCATTATCAGAGCCATGCAAGTTTGATTTCAGATTTTTTTTGAAGCATTGCACTGTACAAAAAGCATTAATGATCAAAATATCTTTTAATCAATAAACCCTGTCTTTGTTTTCAAGGATTATATGCTATTATCACTAATGATTGCACTTCAGTTTGTGCTGTATTGATCATTTCCATCTGATTTACTTCAGTAAACTATGAAACTTCTTCTTTTGATGTAAAGTTTAGAAGTTTGTGTGCAAGAGCAATCAGCACCTCACATACGTGTATTGAATTTGCTGAGATTTGGGTCAATCCATAAGTGAATTTTCTGATACTTTCAAGAAAGGAAAATGTAGAGACAATTTCCTTTATGGTAGGAAAAGCCTATATAAATGGCTTTGCTTCCAGTTATTTAAATGCTTTATTAGTAAATATACTTGTTTTCACATATACATGTCTAATCGTTTATTTCTTTGGTATCAAGGATTCTATCAGTATTTTGTTCAGCACTTCTTATACTAACAAAATTGTGTATTACTTATCTTGTGGAAAAGGTCAACCTACTGTAGTGAAGAGTGCCCTGCCTTCAGCGAGATCACAAATATAGCGTGTAGGATCTGACTACCAGTTTTTCATGAGCTCATTGCTTGCTTAAAACATTCATGAAATAGTATGTTGGAAGCTGTGTTATAACCAAAACCAGTATTTTGGTTCCCCAGACAACCATTTTTGCTTGAGTTACACCTCCATTTACATGCATTATTGTACATCAGACAATGTGGAGACTTGCTCTCAGCTGGGGACAAATGCTCCTAGAGACCCTCACTGTAAAGAGCACAGAACATAAATAGGAACCAATGACCCAGAATGGGAAAGGTATATAAAGAAATTAAGTGTTCAGAGTGAAGTCAAAGAATACCCAAATTAGGAACAGAATTCTGACTTTCTTGCTGCTGGCTCTAGTGAACAAGTGCTCAGTAGTATTGAGTCCTGGACCATCAAATATTTCAGACCAGCCACACACTCTGTGTTTGCCTTTCTCATACCAGTAAGCTGTGCCTCGTGATTTCAAATACTTCTATCACACTTTGTCTGGGTGGGCAGAGTACAATATGCTTGCTACATTTTAGACCTTGTCCTCTGATTTGCTTATGCTTTTGACAGATATGGAAGTGTTCACGTGTGGAACAGCCATTAATGCAAGTTAATAGTGTTTCTGTTTACATAGTGAGATTTCAGTTATAAGATTTCAGTGATATTACATGAAGTTATATTATGACATAATGCAGGTACTGCATTTCTTATGCAGTGTTTTATGCCTATGTATTTATATTTTATACATTTATATAATGCAGTAGTTATATGAGCTGTTGCATTTAATATGTTCTCCTGTGCTCTTTCTAAAGCACTTTATCATCTTCTGTTCAAATCTTTCCATATTGCTGTTTTGTTTAGTTGTCTATTTGCAAAAGCATGGAAGAATCTGCTTTGTCTGTTGGTATACACAGAGGAATTTTCAGAGGAGACTTTTCTTTTCCTCTTCTTAGGGAATTAATTTTATTAAGTTTATTCAGTTGTGTTTTATCAAAGGATTCCAACTCAAAGTTGTTGTAGTTCTCAAATTGAAGTTTAGCTGTTCATTTATAAATATGCAGTAATTGTAATAAAACAAAGGTCACTACAGAATTCCATTGAGCATTATTTGCATTCACTGTTAACAAGAAATATAAAATGCTCTTTAGAATAGAGAAAGTTGTACATGATAAAAAGTACAAATTTACAAATTATGCATCACTGATTTATGAATATTTCAGAGTTAGAGACCTTTCTGATGCTAGTTAAATCTCAAGAGGAAGACATCCAGGTTTTTGAAAGTCATTTTTGGTTTTGTTAGTCTTTTAGAGAAGTTATACATACAGTTTTTGTCCAATTACTGACACCTTCTGATGGACTACCCACCATCAGAGTTAATAAAAACAATCCATAATAACCGTATGGGACCAGTGTTGTTACTTTATTCTGCAAAAGCCAGATTGTTGTCCTTACTCAAGGCAAATTCCCCATGCTATCAGTATAATTTCGTCTAAATGATGATTAGATTAGAGCCCACAAAAGAGATGTGAAACAGTTATAGCATGTGTTTCTTGTAACAAATGCAAATTAGTTCATAATTTGTATTAATTCTATTCTTTCAAACTTCTTAAACTTTTTTTTCTCTGTAGTTTTACTTTCGAAACCATCCTTGACATTGGGTAGACTGAAGCAGATACACTTAAAAAAAAGCAATTTTGTAAACACTTACTGCTTTTCTTCCTCTTTTAGCTGGTTAGCCTATCTCTTTATGTGCTTTACTTCAGCTTCTTGTTTTTATTTTTCATTATCTGAAGGGGAAACAAAGCATATGACACACTGAAATTAGTATTTCTTTGGTGCTGAAAATCTGCAACTGAAATTTGGAAGCAAGTTGTTTTCAGTTATTCAGTTCAAATTTTACTTACATCTCCTTAAAATGGCAAAAACACAACAAAAATATAAACTTTGCATACCATCCATTCTTCCATAGCCTGATAGAAAATTAGTGACAATGAGGAGAACCATGTATTGTCCCCTTTTGGCCAATTTTCACTAATTTGCTCTCTTTTCTTCTTCAGGAGTTGTAAAACACTTTGGGAGCTGACTTGGATTCCTCTTGTTCATGTACTGCTAGCTCATTCCTCATCATGCAGAGGCAGTGTTTGTTTATAGCATGATTTATAACTTTCAACCATAGCTGATAGTTGTGTGCTATTGAACAGCTTCTCTGAAGGGTGATGGGAGAGGAAGGATCAAAAAAGCAATTCTCTGACTCTTAGCTGTGGAAAATGATTAACAGGACTTCCAACCTCACCACTTCTAACTTGCATTGGAAATACCTTATGTTAAATGAGAATTTGTTAACTGGTGTCATCAACTGATGTATATTTGTTACAAGTTGCTTGTGAGAATCTGAGGCCCTGCAGCTGCTGAGATGGCTCTGGCTTTACTCTTTTCCCTTTGCTGAGTTATGTCAGTACACCAGCTAAGCAGAAAACTATTAACCTTGGGTTTTTTTAGCTGGGTGATCTTGATGTTGGGTGAGTGTGCTGTGATGGTCCAGGTAAGCCTCCATCAGTACCAAAAAGTGGCACAAGAAAGAGCTGGAGAGGACAGTGGTGATGGTTCAGCCAGGTTTAGATTAGTTCAGAAAAAAAAAAAAAGTCTATGAAAAAGTAGTCAATGCACGTTACCCTTGCCTGCTCTTTTGCATCTGTTATCAGCAAGTTACATCATATTGTCTTTCTAGGCTGCTATACCAGGTTTGGTTATAGCATTACTGGTGGATCCTTCAACATAGAGTCCAGGATACATGCTTATCCAGGGTTTTCTACAGACCATTAAAGAGTGGTGCAGATTTCTGTGAAAGTGTGCACAGAGTGCTCGGAGATGAGTCTGTGAAGCCCTTGGAGCTCATTCCTGTAGTGCAGCTAGAAAAGGCTTCAATGACAGACTAAAAAATTAGGCAATTGAATTCATGCTATTTATTGGTTATGAGGAATAATATTGTACATGTTTCATTCAAAAACACTTTTTCCCAGAAGGGTTTTGGAAAATCTTAAGTCTGAAGATTTCATGTGGAATATTTCTTTGAATCCTAGATGGTTCACTTTTTCTTACACAGGGTTTGCTTTTCTATCCTATGAATATATTATTTGCAGTCCATTCTGTACTGTATACACAGAAGATTTCAATTGTCTGCAGAGCTGAGTACTTCAGCTCAAACTATGACAAGTCATGTTTTTATCCTTGGGAGTGTTTTGTTTGTTCTGTGGCATTGGCTGGTATCTGCAGTGATTGGCACACATACAGGTGCTCCATACTGGTAGCTTTGAATGTTGATAGATGGGCTTCATACTGACAAAGGAGAGGAGGAAAAATGTTCAGCACTGCAGGTGTAATGTGAGTACAGAACCTAGTCCAGCTGGTCCTGTCTGCACCAAATGTCTAGGAAGTCACTAGCAATACAGAGAATATCATGAAGGTTCACTCTCCTTGGAATGGAGGAGGGTGCCAAGGCTGCGATATTAGTCAATCCCAGCACCTGATGAAGTTGTGTGAGTTATGTATAGGGCCTTAGGGCTTCAGCTAATTCTGCTATTATTTGGGTTCATAAATGCAGTAGATACAAGTCTCACCCCTTGACAAAATTATGATCAGATAAAAAGTTTGATAGTTATTGTCAGGGGAGAATCTAATACAATCATAGAATCATATACTTAGTAGAATCGTATACTTAATTGGAACAAGGCCTGGAACCAACATTTTTCTCTCTTGTAAGTGGATGTTCCAGTTATAACATATCCATTCTCTTTAGCCCACTGAATTTTTAATTTATTCACAAAAATTAGGGAAGCTTCAAATTTGGGAAAAATAGAGAATATTTCTATTCCTTGATCAGACAGAACCTTCAGAGAAGCAGAGCCACTGAGTCCTGATTGCTCCAGCTGCTGCAGTTGGTTACTGGGCATTGAGGTCCAGGTTGGCAATATATACACAGAAGATTATACTAATAAAAGGAGGATGCCATCTCTGGCTGTGGTTTGTGCAAACCTTGGTCAAGCAGTTGTGATTGAAGATCACCTTTTGAATTCAACCCCACTGGCAAATAGGGAGGTGATGGTGAGGCATGCACATTTATTTAATTTCTTTTGTAAATACGGCTTCTGTGCATCACCACATTTCCCTGCAGCATTGTCATAATACTACAGCCTTGCTTTCTGGTGGTATTATGAGGACAAATGCATTAAAGTTTATAGGTTGCTCAGTAATCAGTATCATACAGGTACTTAAAATATATAGATTATGCCATCACTGCTAAACCTGAAAGATTTTTTTTCCCCCACAGTTCTGATGAAGATCAAATCCATATTGTCTTCAGATATTTTCTGGTGCTTGAAGTGAAAGTGTGATTTTATTGGCTGTTTTGCAGATGAAAGATATGAAGGGAATGAAGGACTCTTACATTTATCTCCTATTCCATGCTTTTAAGGTTTTGGATAATGGATTTACGTCCATGTGAAATCTGAAGTATTGCAAAAAATAGATTTTAGTTTGCTAACGTAACACGTACAGTAGCTTTATAATAAAAGAATTTCTAAGACAAGGGGAACCCAAGCGTGCCAGAATGTAGCACCTAAGTATTTTTCAGACATGACTAAATTCTCACTTTTGTGTTCATTTATACATAATTAATCTCATTGAATCAACAGGATTATTCATGTAAATGGGATTTAATTAAAAGCAGGTTTGCCAGTAAATACCCTCAATTGAACATGTGGGTACCTTAAATATAACTAATCAATATTAGAACAGGAAACCATTATTTTATTATTAAAATGATTTTTTCTAAATATTATTAAATTAATTAGAACAATAATACTAAACTAATATCAAATAAATGTTGGTAAATTTTAATAATAAATGATTATTTTACCATATATAGACTGTCTTACAGAAGTTGGATAAATATTCTTTGTTGTTTTCGTTACTCTAGAACACAATTTTGTGCAGTTCCCAGGTCTGCACTGCTTTAACTCATCATCAATGTATTGTTCATAAGCTCAGGGATCCCCAGTGCCATCCTCTGCCCCCACTAACCCTGCCGGACCTGTACTCCCCTGTACTGCATCCAGTGTCTCCCCTTTGGACACCTCTGCTCTCCCACCATTCTCTCATTGCAGTGACTGTGCTCTTCTGAATTGCATAGTTGTGTGGGTTGATATGTGCATCATTCTGTACAAAATAACTGTTGCTACCATCTAGAAAAAGAATATGGTTCTACAAAGCTAAAAAAATAAATAAATTACTTAAACAGGTCAGGCAATAGCTACCTGGTCATTAAAGAAGTAAAACAGAGCTCCAGGAAGAACAGGACAAGTTCAGACAGGTCCCAAGGCTTTTTAATGGCAATGGCGGTACTATATTTATTGGGATACAGGGCTACACTGAAACCATTCAGAATTAATCATCAAGAATGGCCATAATTGTACTTTTTTTTTTTTTTTTTTTCTTTTCTGTTGAATGTGTCCATGATCTGCCATGGAATTTGTTACAAAATTTCACCATTCTAAAGCCTGCACATTTTTTCTTTTGTTAGATGAAAGAAAAAGTAGTGTCACCTTATTGATTTATATTTGACAAATGTTATCACAGTAGACCGATCTGGATAAAACCAGGAATTGCTTTAGGGGCAGTTGGCTGATGTTTGGCTGTGACTGACGCACCTACTATAGGAATAGATGCTTTTTAGTTTTTGTTTTTCTGTAAATTTGGGGTTGTAATTAAACTCTAATTTTTTCCCTTCACCAAACATTTTAAATGTATGATATGTGTTTGAACACAAAGTTGTCAGTCATTTAAGATGACGGCCACTGTCAGGTAGTTTCTTCTAAGAAGAAGGCATTAAATTATTAAGTATTGAAAGATAATATTTATTGTATTATGAGTTGTGGTAAAATATATGACTCTGAGGGATGTCGGTATACATAGTAAAGGTTATTAAAAAAAATGACAAAAAGCATCATGTTAACAACAGCATTTAAAATTTACTTAGATGTAACAAAGTAATAACTGCAGAAGTAAGCATGCAGGAGGTTTTGGTGATATACCAAAACACTGTCCTGCAATTATTAGATTTCAGAAGTTGGTAACTGCCATTTTTTGAAATCCTGATTGAATATCTTACGATAATGCTGTAGCATAGTGTCAAAGGATCTTTGACATTTCTGAGGCCTGTCTGACCACTTCCAATGGTTGGGTATGGAAGAGCTTAGACTTTCAACATTATTTTGCATCAAAATCAATGTGAATCTTTTCAATGATCTGGTTGATATTTTTTCTGGCTAAGAAATATCTCAAAAAGTACAAGTTCTTTTTCCAGCAGCATAGAATGTTTGAAGTTGTGTAGCCTTGCTAACGTGGATCTTCGTTACATATGATGCAAACCAAGGATTTAAAAGTCTTGTCCATTCAGTCTTTGCTCATGGCTCAGTTATCATTACCAGTTTTGAGCTTGTGTTTTGTGACTACTTATGGTCTCTTTACATTTTAAGGGTGAATGCTGTTACTGAACAGTGATTTTTTTTGGCACATTAATGAGAATCACTGTGGTGTTCTGAAGAGAAGCCTACGCAGACCTTTACACAGGGAAAAAATAGGATTCTAAATCAGCTGAAAAAAAGAAGAAAATGTAGAGAGTATCTGTGTATGTTATATGGACTAATTGAAAATACATAAGTAAATAGAACTAGGTGTAGGTTATACTAGAGATTTCTTGAGGAAAAAAAATGCTAGAGATGCTAAATCTCCTCTAGCAAAAGGTGCCATTATGATATGACACCAAGATGGTGTGTGGTACTGTGATATAGTCAGGAATCCTGCCATTTCAGGACAGGAATCCCTTTGGCATGCAGGCAAAAAGACCCCCAGTATTCTCCTTTGTTCCTTTGGCAGACACACATTGCTCATGGTAGTAGTGATGCACTGGCGAAGACACAAAGTGCTGTGTTGATCAGAGAATACATTATGTGCATGCTAACTTGAATGATGATCACACGCTGTTCCTCTCATAAGACAGATCCTCAGGCCACAAAGTCCATTTCAGCATATTTGGTATTTGTAACTTGTAGCTCTCTGTTAGAAATTGACACATTGCCCTGATGGAGCTCACAGCTAAATACTGAGCAGGCTTCTTGGTTTGCAGCTCATAAACACAAGATTTATACATACTTAAGCTTCCCTTGATATTATACTGGCTCTAAGCATGTTTTTTGCCTTTTTTTTTTTTTTTTGTTCCCTTGTTCTCCCTGTGCTTTGTCTTGTCTCTAGGTTCTTACCTCTTTACATTACTCATTCAACTGAACCCTCAGATTTCCCAGAAGCTTGCACATTCACAGAACTCTGGTCTTATTAGTACTGTAAGCTTACAATTTATCCCTTCTGGGGCATAAAATAGGTGAAGCAAACAAACACAGAAGCTTTGTAGGAATTAAAAATGAAAAATAAAAAGTCAATCAAAACAAAAGAAAAAAACAGTCTTTGTATTCCAGCTAGCCCAAGAAATGCACAGGGTTGGACAAAGAAATAGAATCCCTGTACTTAATTCCCTGGGTTTGTTTCCTCATCACTCCAGTCACACAACTGACTGAAATCAAAAGTCTGTGAGGAGTCCAGTATTTCCGGCTTTATGGTCTACTTTCCACATGATTCGTCTGTGTTATGAATTATCTTCAAATCTGTTTCTTTCCTCCCTTTGCTCTGTGCCATTAGCTTCCAGTGGTTTTCTCCACTGGTTTTATTTATGCACAAAGAAGTTCTCACTCATAAAAGGCAGGATATTGTCATAACCCATTCATTTCTGCAAGTCCTATTACTGCTGTGCTGGTAGAGAATAGGTAGGCAACCAGATTTCAGTGGGTTATGCTAGGATATGAATTAAAGGTGTACGTTGCCCAGAGCCTTGTCATCCCTCAGTCAGGGAGCGCTTCAAACACCAGTACAGACGGGTTTCCTCTGAGTTGCTTCTGCTGACTTTGTCAATCTTGCTTTCTTATTTCTTGCAGTGCTGTAGTTTCACAGGAATATCAGAATGTGCCAACACTTAAAGTGAGCCCTTTGCCTACTAGTGAGGGCAGTATCCCAGGAAAGACAAAATATGGGCCTAAGTTTCCTCAGGCTAAGGGTGACCATGAACTTGGATCTCCTCCTCCTTAAGAGATATTTACTTTAAGTAGCATATTTATATGTGAAAGTGCATATTCTATCCTGTTCCAAAGCTAGTGTTTTTGAATAAAAATGAGCAAAAAGGTCTTTGGATTCAGTACAGTACTCTCCGAGATGTAAAGCATTGCCCCAGAATGCATAGAGGTTTGGTTAGATGCATTTTTCTTGTGCACAGCAGATTTACGTGGTCACCTACATTCCCAAACAGGCTCATTGTACAAGTACATTGTACAGTCCTGCAAGCCTTTGTTTAGACCCGTCAGGAACAGGGATGTCCCCACGTAGGCACTTCAGCAGGACATCTGCACCACTTGCTTGAAAGTTCCCAGGTCTGCAGTCTTCTTTTGGACACCAAAGCAGATATCTAGACCATGTACAAATATTGTAAGTTAATCTGTTTACCATAACCTTGAAGATTTTCATGATGTTGCTTGTGAAGCTTTACTCAGGTTGGTGTTTAATTTCCACTGACGTCAGTAGGAGTGAAGGGGAGAAGGTGACCCAGGGAGGTTTTCTTGTTCTCTGGTTTTGGGTTCTTGTCAGTTTGAAGAGAAAAACTACTATAAAGAGCTACACTGAGTCACATGCACTCTTAAAAATTAAATTCTCAGTGAAATCCCTAGATTTTATTTATAGCAAACATTCTTTTTTCTATTCATATAAAAGCACAGTTACAAGTTAGTTGCTCATTAGTGTAAGAAAGGCAAAGGTAAAAGTGTTACTTAATCAAGATTTTATTTTCCTTATTGCAGTGGTTTCACTGTTGCAAATGATTACTAAATTTGTAATGGATCTGCCACATGTAATGCACTGAAGTCTACTCAAACGTGACAATACCTTAATCTAAACTACATAAGAAGTCTTAGAAATCACATGAATTATAAACTATGTTGAAATACTTTCATTTAGGACTACAAATGTGTAACAAATAAAATTATTATAATGAATAGTTCAATGTATGTTGTACATTTTCTTGTTTAAATTATTTATTATAAACCACACTGTAAGTTCAGAGAAATTGATATAATTGTCTACATATAGACAGCTGAGTCCAGTGTTTTCATAAATCATTTACACTTTCATTTGGAGGACCTAGCTTATCAGAAACTGTTGAAATTAGTGCTTTTTACCACAGAATAATGATTGTGTTCTGTCTAGCCCATTTTGTCTGCAATAGCATAGAAATGCTTTAGATTGTCCCCTGGATTTTTTATGGGATTGTCTCTGTTTGGTTTGAGGATTATGGAATGTTAAATACTGTTAGGACAGAGTAATCCGTGTAGGCTGGTTGTCACCTCTGCCAAAGAAACAGATGGATCGATGACCTTTTCATTGCCATGTTAGATCTATGTTCTTCGGTGTGACAATGGTGCTGGGAGTACTCTTGCTCTCTGAGCTGTCTTTATTCACTTAATCTTCATTTGTATAATGGAATAGCTTTAATGACCAATCACAGCATTATTTAAATTTTTGTTTGGTTTGTATTCACGAAAATGCTATAAATTGCCCCCTTTCTTTTTAGTCACCCTGTGTCCAGCACATTTACCACAGCTGAATTTGTCCTAGTTCTGTCAGATGAACATTTAGGAGCATGAATTTTGAACTCTGGCCAGATATCATACATAAATGTCTTGTCCAAACAGGTATCTCCTACAGTCTTTGAGCACAGATTCGATTTTTCAAGAAGTTTCATTTTTGTGCACACTGCTCGTTAGGTGCATGATAAGAAAAAACAAACAACATAGTTTTATAGTACTAGGATTTTGTGTTCAGTTCAGCTTTGTTGATGTACAAAGCCATGGTAATCTGGAAAAAAAATCGATGCCATCTCACTAAGAAATATGCAGTTATAATGTTTAAACGAATTTCCTAATGATGTTAAACAGTATTTTCTGATGTATTTTTTTTTTACCAAAGTTGCATAGATGGCATCTTTCTTATTCCTTTATATGTGCATTAGATTATTTCCTATATTTTTGTGGAAATATTTGATATACAGCTTTCAAAAGGCAATTTTTGCCTCCATCAGCAAGTCTGGGAAGTTTATGAGAACAACAGGATTCTGGTTTCTGAGGCTACCCTCAACCATTTAGACACCAATAAAATAAATTAACAAAGTGCTGTTGTAGCAGTCATTATATATTTCTCTATTTAGAAAAAATGTTTGTAAACATACAAACTTTACATTATTTTAGATTCTGCTCTGAATGGATAGAAAATAATTGTAAAGTTAGAACCAGGAAACCTCTGGAAATCATTGGTAAGTGAGGTTAGAGATTTGAATCTTTTAGAACATCAGCTGCTTGAGAAGAGTTAGCTGGATGACTTTTTTGTTCCAAGTTAGCTTCTAAAACCGAAGGTGGTCCATGGAAGATCATTTCAGTTAGGAGGCCATACTCATGGTTTGGTTATATTTTAGCGCTTCCCTGGTGTGATGTGGTGTGCAGCATTCAGATGTTGGGTGGTCCCAGAAGACCAAAGCTCAAGCTTTCCAACTACACTTACAATTGTAATAGAGATTTTTTTCTTTTTAGTGTATAAATGCATATTAAGATTTTTGGATTCTTCCATATTTGAGAGTAGTTCATTGTGTTCATGTAACCAGATGTAGTAATAAGTTCAAGAGATTTTAGGGGTGGTACTTTAAAGCTAACATTTTAATTTCAGACCAATATTTGTGAAGAAATTCCAAAATACTAATGAAATTATGTGAAGCAGACTCATAGATAAATTGAGGTTTGAACAGACTTCATATAGTCCAGTCACTTGCTCAGGGTGAAACTAATTTGGTTTCATATTTTGTTTCAGTCTTCTCTTTGGTTCATAGTGAATGTTTCTTGAAACCTAATAGTTTGCACATATGTCAGTATTCAGCAAATAGCTGGACCCATACTCAGAGCTAGTGTGTATGTTGTCAGTGAGTTTTGTTATTCCTGTCAGTCACTGTAATGTTCCATGTTTTTTTAGATATTTTTTAACATGCTTCAGGTCATATTATTCTAATTAGGAGTAAAATGATCTGAAACACACTGACAGTGTGCAGAATGGCCAAAGTAGTTAACCTGAAAAATGGCTAATAAATAATTCTAGAGGAGGTTTTCCAAAAATAATTATGGCTGTGTCATCCTTGACTATAGATTTTTGAAACAATTTGCTATTTATCAAGTTGGGTTCATTGTTACCAAGAGGTTGTATTAAAAAAAAAAATAGTTTCTTAGTTTCTTATAGTATTTTACATCACTCACCTACACGAAGTGAGAGCATGTTTGCATGCCTTCCCTTTTGCTTGTGATATTTCACAGCTGTACCATGCTGTTGGTTGCTTCTGGCACTCAAAGTCAAGATAAGGAATCACTATTGAATAGTGTTCTGGAAAGAGGAAAGAGAACGGGCAGGAAGACAAGAATATTCGAAGTTAAAGCTTGTAGGGGAAAGATAAGGCAGTATAAAAAGAGAAATAGATTAATGCTAGCCAAAGGGGTTAAGATAATAAAGATTTTCTTACAACATCATAGGGAGAAAACAAATACTGGAAAAACTGAAGGGGATGATATTAATCTTATTTAAAATAGCCAAGTTAAAAAGCTTCTTTTTAGGAATAAGCAATTAAGGGTGATTCTAGAACATTTTAAAAGTTGGAAGAACTTGACAAACAAGAAATAAGGTCATCTGTGGGAAATCCGGGCATGCAGGAATCCAGTGGTACAGGGAATATGCATTTTAGACTATTTAAGTAAATAACACAGATTGTATAATCATTTTTAAAATATAGCAAGAAATTAATTAACCTTAGTGTTCTAAGTATCTAATTTCTAGACTACTAAAGCTAGGAAAACAAGCTAAAAGGATATAAGTCTGTGGAAATAACAAAATGTTGGTAATTATAATGACTTTATTATTAATTTTATCCTAATACTATAAATGTTAATCAGCTCTTTTTTAAATTGTAAAATGGGTGGATGAAAGGAAAGTATTAAATGAGAGTGCATGTGCATATATATGGGTTTTATTCAGACTTATGTCTATTCAAAACTTAATTCAGGTTCATTTAGTTTTTCACACAGTTTGTAAAAGTGGACAGTGGACAATATAAGTTAATAGCAATGAGGTACTGACATCTGCACGAATTTATATTTGGACTTGCATCTTCAGTAGTGATTTAACAAAGGGAATGATCTTCTTGATGAAACTTGCGGTTCAACAATAATTTAGGAGGGAATGCAAATACTAGTGGGGACTGAGAGGAAACAAAAAAGGCTTATATCAATTAGAAATGTTGGTAGTACATGTGATAATAGAATTCTGAATACCGTAAACTAATACTTTGTCTTGGGAATAAATTGAAATAAAATGGGAAGGGGAAATCCTGAAGGCAGTAATGCAAATGATAGTTAGAGGTGTTTGCAGAAAGGAAGAGATGTCTGATAGTGATTTGGAACTCAAGGCAAAAGTTCCATACATACACAAAGACTGAAAATGAGGCTTCCAACTTTAATTAATTGTTCTTTGCGTACCTACTATACAGTTGCAAGTCTGTAATTTTTATGCCAAAAAGATCATGGTACATCACAGACTTCAGAGAAGAGCAGCCACAATGAAGATGCTGAATTGAATGATTTAGGACAGAAGATTAAAAGCAATAAGAAATATCTAGTTGAAAGACATACAGGCACGGTTGCAGTATATCCCCAAATATTTGAAGGGTATTAAAATACAAGTCAAGGAGAGGACTTATTTACGAAAACTGAAACATGGAATTAAAAGTAATTAGTTGAATGAAAAAAGTAGAAAATCTAAGGCATGGTAGGCAAAGTAAGCTAATTTAACTCCTTAATTATGTGGTATTTTTAATGATGGATAGGGATGATCCATGAATAATAGGACAAGTGGGCATGAATGGCACAAACCCAACTCTGGGTAGTAAGGTTTAATAGCTCATGGGGTAACAAATTGGACCAACCATCACCATGGCCCCAGGATGAGCCTTTCTGTTCATTGAGTTTTCGAGTATTAAACTGTCATTTCTTTCAAAATAGATAAACAGCTCAAGAATTACACATTTCAGTGCTTACAGCAAGACTGAAATGGAACCTAACCAGGTGTATAGCATTTTTCCTGACTCTCTGTTATAAGGTGAATTCTATCCTAAATATCTCCAGAAAACATTGTGGACTTGCAAAACAAACCTAGACTTTCCAGGGATCACTGCTTTCTCATTTGAAAATTAGGCTCTCTTCACCCTGGAGGCGTTCTTAAGGGGTCACAGGATCTACAGAAACACAATTTTCTTTTGCAGGAGTTTTTTCTCTGTTATTAAGGTAAAGGCAGTCTTTCAGTCAGCCTCCAGCACTTTTTCTTGTTTGTCTTCACAATTTCTCATTGCAGGATTGATTCCTTCAAGACTGGAGAAGAATATACTCTGGGGAAAGTCTGCAATGATTTCCTGTGTCACCCTTAGATTGTCTTAGGGCTAAATACACCAAGCATGTCACACCAAAGCAAAGAATTAATTCACTGAGACCGAGATTTTGGTAAAAAGGATTAGACAGCTGTAGGAATAAAAGAGAGCATCCCCAGTTATACAAGACAGGAGTTTAATTCTTTCCTTACAGCACAAAATAGTTACTTTTTAAATGTTTGGAAAAAGCCTTTTTGTTTTGTATTTCTTTCGCCATCATAAGACTTATCTTAGATTTAAAAGTATGTTTAGGAGCTATATTCCTATATGTTTCAAATCTCAATGCTCAAGAAAACTGACTTACACACTCAGTGGTACTGAACTCTAGAAGGCTCACTTTCTTAGCATACAGAAAGTTCAAAACCTGTAATGCATAATTTATTAGTTTGGAGGCACACTTGAAATATTTTAAATCCTAGTCAAGACACTTCTAGTAAGAGGATACTAAATTAGATATATCCTTGTTAGATCCAATATAGCATTTCCTGTGCTCCTATGAACAGACTCATGGTGAGGCTGTATTTGAAGAAAGAAGAAATCTTTATTAGAAAATACATTACAATAGATTAAGGTCATGTATTTGTTCACAAAAATGTGGCTTTAAAAATGTATATATATTTTTCCTCAAGGGAATGTGAAATTCCATTTACAAAGACACAATGGCCTCTGAAATGAAAGGGGTATAAAAGATGGAAGAATGAGTCCTGGAAATAATCTACTTCGATATTGTAAGCACACAAAGAGCTGCTTTCTGTAGAAAATTTTTAACTTTTCTGTTATTTTTACAGTGTATTATTCAAAGGACCTGCATATTTTTCAGCTTTTCTCATACACAAGAAATAAACAAACAATACTGGTTTTCTTTCAGAAAAAAGCTGGAGTCTTTTGCACAGTAGTTTCCTGGGGAGACATAAAAATAAACTTGGTGCCTGAAGGAATGTGTTAGAGTTTGCAAAATGTCAAGGAAATTTCTTTTATTTTTTTTTTTTTTCAGCATACTGTGTTCTATACAGAAGAACTATATAGAAAATTCTTAATTTAAGAGAAAATAGATCCTTCTGAATTCTTTGCTACAGATAAATGTCAGATCTCATTCTTTTAGCAGATGTCATTACAAAATTATTTCCAAAGAGCGTTATGCTTTATATTGAGTACCTCATTTACATACGTAGCTAATTAGACTAGCAGAGAAATATTGCAACAGTGTTTTCTATATATTCTTGGTTTGCACAAAACAAGCTACCTTGCACTGTTTGTTCTTCATTCTTCCATTCTACCAAGAGAACAATGACAGAATGAAAAAAAAAACAACCCATGAATGTTAATACAGAACACAGGTACATGGAAATAAATAAATAAAAATTCAATATTGTCTTTGAGAAAAAGCAATAAATATGTTATCTCCAGACTTACATATCATTCAATAACAGGTTCTTTTTTTCATGTGTATCTTGGCGATTGTTCATAATGAGACTTCTACTTCTGCATTGTTGATATATTCTCAGATATATCCTACCTTGGACTCTTGCAGTAAAAGCACTGATTACATTTCTTCAATGATTTGTCTGCAGTAAAATTCTGCCTTTCACTTTATATTCCATCAGATACACAGAAACAATAAAATGACAGACTTTTGTACTTTAGCATGCTCAAGACTTTATGTCAAGTTCTATGCTAGATATATGTAACTTCATTTCATCTGAAAAATCTGTAGATTTATTAATTTTAATAGCAATTTCAGCCTCTAGAATGTGAACTTCCTGTAAAAGGTCTCATTTCAATCTAAGCTACTGTTCTTGATCCTCGGTCCGAGAGAAGGAAGGCTTTGATACAGAGCTGAAATGTGACATTATGTTTTATACAACAGAGTATAGATTGATTTCTTAACCTTTTTATTGAATAACATATATTAAAATCACAGTGGGTAAACTAAATTAATCATCAGAGTAGTGCATAAATTGTAGGATTACATAATATTAAGTCTGCTGGCATATTTTATTTCTGGATAGAGTTTTTATCAAATCTATTGCTAAACAAGCATCTTATGTCATAACTTGATTGATTCATAAACAATTTATGGTAAGACTCTTGGCAATTTATGAATCACATTTTTTATTCTGAAAGGTTTTGCAGCCTCCAGAAGTATTATATAATTATTTTTTAGTGAATCCCAATCCTGTTGTAAACTGTACATTCCTCTTTTTCTTCCCGTGAAGACAATGATAGTGGGATTTGATACACTAAAATACCAATAAAATAATTTAAATACCTACAGATAATATTTATTAGCACAACTCAGTGAATGCTTTTTAATGAGCCATTTAATAGATAAGTTTAAGCCATCCTTCTCAAAGTAAACTTGTGACACAATCAGGATTTTATTAAATTTATTCTTTTGTAAATATTGTATTATGATTTTTATTATGTTTTAATCCTTGATTTGAGCCACTTGCCCGTTAGTGATTGCTTACGTAACTGTTGTGTAATTTCTTCTGCTCCTTTCTTGAAATAATTTTTAAAAACTGTTCAAAAAATAAAACCAAGTCAGTTCAACCAAATCCTTTAAAACCCAAAACCAAGAATGTGTGAATCACAGTATGTGTGTAGAACACAAGCCTATTTTCAGTTCAGAACTGGAATCTTCATTTCTGTGTTCGTGCAATTTGTCTTTGAAAATCCTGAGACATGAATTTTCATGGCTGTCAGTCAATCTGTCTGAGTCTGACTTCTAAATAAGGAGTGGCAGAAGAAAGTCTTCAGCTTAACCTTGAGTCTGATAGAAATGAATTGCACTATGCCTTTCTTCAAAGTCCTGATCCTTTAAACTTACAGTGTTGGTACATTAAACCTTGCACCTGTATAAAAAAATATTGTAAAAATCTGGTCCTTGTAAAAGCAACATTGATATATCTACTCTTGCACTTATGGAACACCTCTAGTCATTCTATTTATCTGTGTTCAGTAGACTTCTAATTTAGATATTTTTAGGGAAAAAATAAGGAAGCTATTTTTGGATCAGGTTTTATGTTGCACAGTTTTGGGTTTTTTTTAACATGCTTATCCCATACCATATAATGATAAGAAATTTATCTCAAAGAACAGCTCACTAGCATGGTTAGGTTTCAGTAAAACATTTCCTTGAAAAATGGTAATTTATTTAAAGAGGAAGTTCGGGGAACTGTCTAAGTTTCTGTCATAAGGACTGGATTTCTCTTTGGAACCGGACAGAGAAAGAATGGGATGTAGTAAATAAACAGGAAATGCAACTGGGATGTGGGAGATGCGTGTTCAAGGACAGGATCTTTAATCTGCCCTCTCCAAAAGCCATTTGATTTCTAGAAAGTTACTTTCAATTTTTGCTGTTAAAACTATTTTCTTTTATAAACAGAGATTACTTGTAGGGAAAAGACAATAACCCTATGGTCCAATAATTGGGTGACCTATGGTGAAAAATAATAATTTAGAGAAGTGAATGCAGTCTCCCATATTGCCCAAGAGTACTACAACCACATGTAGCAAATTCTATATGGTTTGTCTTTCATGGAAAATCTGGGGATGTTTAGGTCTGTCTTGTCCTTATGTACAAGCTGGAAGAACATGAAGTTTTAGTTTTGAGTTAGTTCCTTGTCTATACTATGCTCCGAATTCAGACTATTATTTCATTATATTGATTGAAATTTCTCATAAAGTTGTTTGAACCAATCAGTTGATTGTCCAGATCTCTTAGGGTAGAAAACAGTAGGTGTATTACAATGCTTGTGTTCTAAATTACTGTTTTTGTTTCATGGTTGCTTTCTAAGCAGTGTATCCAGGCATGTTATGGGATGAAAAACCTTATCCCCTCCATCCTAATTAATACTTATATTTCATAGAAGTTGTGGGGAAGAGGTGTTGGTGGCATATCAGAATGAACTGTCTATACTTACTTCCATTAAACATTCGTGTTTGTAGTTCTGACTCACCACTTACTACTCCTTACCACTCTACTTTGTTAAGGTCTGGCTGTACTACATGGCAATACACTTTTTACTTCAACTTTCAATGGAGTAAGTACTAGAAGCATGTCTGCAGTTGTTTGTATTTTCTACATCTGATCTTTAGTACTGCATATTGTAATACCTGAAGTGTTTTCACTACCTGAGCGGGTTGGTTTAAACAGGGTTGTCTAAAACTTGTCCTTGATTAATAAAAGAGTTTGAGAGGACCTGGAGAAGTAGTTGTAGCTATCCTCCTTCCCCCCTCAAAATTCTGAACTGTATCTGAATAGTTCCACAGACATATACATCTAGCCTATTCTTAGTTCTGTCAGGAACTCAGATTCGTCAGCCATGCAAGACAAGCTGTTTTACTAGCTGTCCTTAAAAGTTTTGCTTTGTGTGTGGGTTTTTGTTTTGTTTTGTTTTGTTTTTTATTCCTAAAAAAATGTTTATCGTTAACCAGTTCTTTTATTAGTCATTGTGGAATATGAAGAAAAAATATTCCCTTCTTATTGGTAGTTACTTTTTATGTAATTGAAGACTGTGATCACCTTGGACAGAACCTTGCAAAAACCTGTTTAATAAGTCCTTTCATCCATAACTCTTCCTTTTTCTAGGCTAATTATTTCTAATTTCTTCAGTATTTCCATGTAGTTCTCATGCTATAGCTTTATAATTCCTGTTTTTCTCTTCTTGATTACCTCCAAGTGAACCACCTTCTGCAAGAGCAATTCTTAAAGGTAGATACAGAATTTAAACCAGCTGTTAGTTCAAACAGATTACTCTTCATGTCTCACAGATGACACAAATGACAGGTATAACATTTAGCTTTCTGAGAACTACTGGGTATTGCCGAATCTGGTTTAGTTAGGATTACAACATGACCTTCAGATTTCCTCCTGAAGAATTGCTACCTAGTAAGTCGTTCTTCCAATGTCTGTTGTTGGTATTGCTTAAATGTAGAACACTGTACTTGCCCTTATTCATCCCAAGAAAACAGTGAATTCTCATTGTTTTCTACCAGCTTAAAATTATTGCATGTAGTCTTTAGAGTATTGTTATCCAGTGTTATTAAAAATATGAATAGAATCAGAGCCCAGACAGCACCCTGCAGAATTCTTCTTAATAAATCCTTCTATTCTGAAAATGATCTGCTAATCCTCTGAGTACTTTTTCCATTAGGTTTTGTATCTCTTTTACCGTAAGTTAGTTTCATCTGGACCTTTTTCTTTCTCCAGCTAATTTATAGAATCATACAGTCACAGAATCATTGAATGGTTTTGATTGGAAGGAACCTTTAAAGATCATGTAATCCATCTCCCCCTGTAATGGACAGGGACATCTTTCACTAGATTGATTTGATCAAAATCCAGTCCAACCTGACCGTGAACACTCCCAATGATGGGGCATCCACAACTTTTCTGGGCAACCTGTTCTAGTGTCTCACCACCCTCATAATAAAAATGTCTTTCTTATGTCCAATCTACTCTCTTTCAATTTAAAACCATTGCCCCTTGTCACCACAGGCCCTGGTGAAAAGTCTCTCTCAGTCCTTCTTATAAGCCCTTTTTAACTATCGAAAGTCCACAATAAGGTCTGCTCAGAGTCTTTTCTCTGGGCTGAACAACGTGAACTTTCTTAGCCTTCCTTCACAGGAGTCCTCCTCACAGGAGGGGTGTCCAAACCCTCTGATCATTTTCATGTCCATCCTCTGGACCCCCTCCAACAGGTCCATGTGTTCCTTGTACTTTGGACCCCAGAACTTAGAGAGCATACAGCATACAGAGAGGTGTCTAAGATTGGGCATTCCTAATATTTGGCAAACACTTAGAAAGGTACCAAATTTCCTCATTCTTACAGTTATTGTGGTGAAATAAACAGCATGTAGAACAGCATACAAATTTTTTAAAAAAATACTATGTAATTTAAAAAAATAGTTTGAACTTTAAGAAAGGAACAATATCCTCATCAGTTGTATAATTCTGTTTTCATGTAATGGGTATCCATTTGCCCCGGTATCTCTGTTGATAAGTAATAATTAATATAGGCTTGATTAAGTAACAGTTACACAGCTCTGACTATACTGCAATTTATGTGTTGTTTAAGCTTTTAAAGTTAATTCCCATTTTCAGTGAAGCAAATCATGCCATAATTTAGGAGCTGTTAGTGTATAGGATGTGTACTGACCCTCTGCACTAGAGTTTTATTGTGTCTGGGTTGCTCTTCTGTGAAAAACATTACAGTTGTACTGCTGAAAAGCAGAAAAAATGTCATACCTTGAGGCACATCCATATAAATGGGTGCAGGGGGACCTGATCTCCTCTGCCTACACTCTGAGCTCTGTGGATATGAGCCATGTCTGAACCCAGAACAACACAGCCACATTAGTGAATCTCTGTGCCTTTGTGTAGAGCCCCTTTGCTGGAGTGTGGCACTTCTAAAATGTGACTAAATTATTTCTGCCCCAAAATGGGCTCATGCCTGACTATATGGAGTGTAAATGGCATTCTGTCTGCATCCATCCATACAGACAAGACCTTAGGTAATCAAGCACATACGTCAGGTAGCAAATTGGGAACAGAGCAAATCATTTCCAGAACCTGTTAATCTGAATTTAATGAGCATAAAACACTTAATTGATTCCTATGAACAAAAGTGAAGCTTGGAAACAAAGTGCGATGGTTTTCCATCTGCACTCACAAAATAATTTTTTTCTAATATTTGTCACAAAAGCTTCTTTTAGCAGACTGCATAGATATTCAGAATATAATCGATCACAATTTTTTGCTCCATTGATATTCCTGGGCATGGTTATGATGAGGCTTTGACTGTGCTTGTTTACTCAAGTAAGCTGTTTGGGTATGATTTCTTTATACATAGGAAGAGCTGAGCTAGAGGAGTGGAAGAAGGGGAAAATATTGATATTTTTAAGTGCTCCTGCTTGTAATACCAAATACAGTGCAATTTCTCAGACTTACAGTCTTGATCGCCACTGTGCCTCCTTTTAGCAGTGATAGTTAACAATGCTGACAATTGAAATACCCACATTGACTTTCAGAATTAGCAATTTACAGAACTATGTGAGGCCATTTGGAGGTACTTCTGGATTTGTTTCCTCCTTACTCCTTAGATTGTCTGGAGGCACACTTAGAAATGCTATATTTGTTATGTTTGACTTGATTTTTTCATCATTTCTTTGCGGTCACAGCATTCAAAATCTCGGGGTTTAGTATTCATGACTGCCTAATACCACTGACTCACTAGACATTATTGCGTCTGCAGAAAAATTGAATGAACAATCAGTGTCGTGTTTTTTTTTCCAGTTGAGGTGTCAAGACAGTACTGTCCTGCTAGTGGGCAATAACCTCTTCAACAGGTTTGGGTAGATTGAGAAGAAGGTACCAAGCCTTTCTGCTGTTTAAATAATGCGTTGAGGGGGTTAGGGCAGGAGGAAGCTATTGCAGAGAAATGGTAGTATGTCTTACCAGCATATATATATATATATATATATATATATATATATATATATATCTTTATATATCTTTATATATATCAGCCCAGGTTTATGAAGGTTGAATACAGTTCAAAAACAAAACCTCAGATCAGTGTTGGCTTTGAGAGATTGGTGTACAGCAACAAACATGACCCTACATTTGTACTAAATAATATTAATCACAAAACCTTTGACAGAAAGGGCACTACATGGCACTACAACATGCAATAGTTTCCATGTTATAGAAGCTTTTGCCCTGTAACCTTGTCTCTTTGTAACCTCTATCTAACATTATCTGCCTGTTTGCAGGGCTTCAGGTCCCCATGTTGCTTAGATCCAAGGGCCAGCTTTGATATAGATGCACTCCACAACTTTGGCTCAGATTGTCTGGGGAAATTATGAAGTGGTGAGAGAGATCTGAGAAGGTCTGTAGAAAGGCAAAATTACAGTTGGAGGCAGTATTTTTTTGTTGAGGGTTATCAGAAGTTCAAGGGTTCAGGAGCGAAAACACAAATATGATGATGCAAATGAACATAGGCATACGTATCTATTAGAAGACCAACAAGTCAGGACACCTTTCAACTGTAAAACTGGACTTCACTGAATTAATTAATTAGCAACACACTTCTTGCTAATCACCAGTTCTTACACAATATTAAACCATCTTATCACAGCATATACCAAACTGTTAGTCTTTAACACCTGTGTCCTGAATTATCTATGAATAAACAACACCGTGGAGCTAAAGCTGTTTAATTAGAGTGCTTGGTGGCTGTTAGTCACAGAGGCCCAGGAGATCAGTCTTGAGAGCTTGTTGAGCAGAAGAGTTGGAGCTGAAATGAGCTTGTCTTCTTTCTCCTCTGATTTTCCTTGCTTAGACCTAATATTTTTACGCTATTGCCCTTCTCTCAAAAGGATGGTCTCCTCTGCTCCCGATACAGCTTGAGTTTTCTTTTTGTCTTGTCAGTCGTCCTCCTTGTGTGTATGAGAGCATATCCCACCTATTTGCAGTCCCTCATGCTTATTGTGTCCTCTCTCTGGCAACATTTGTTACTTGACTGCCTCCTACCTGCAGCTACACCTACCTTTGTTTTCCTCTCTGGTGATCACACTGCTCACATACTGTCAGACTACACCATTGCAAAATACCTGCATACCACTGTTAGTTGCAGTATTTTAGTATATGCCAATTGAGAACCAAGGTAAGTGAATATTAATTATGTCCTGATTAGTAGATTTATAATTCACTGGTGTCACAGGCCTCTGTGAAGGCAACAGTGGAAAAAAAGTCAATTGTGTCAGCAGTCTGCTCACCAGTAAATGTTATTTTGCAGCATTCATAGTGATATTTGTGGACCATTCATTTGAATTTACAAAAAAGGAGGACTGAAAACATCCTTCTTTCAGTAACTGAAATATTTTCAACATACTTGATGAAAATAATACCGTAGTGTAATAGTTATTCTTTAGTAGTGTCTAAAGGATGTTGAAGGTTTTATTGCAAGTGAATTATTAATTAATTAAAATTTCAGAGATAAAATCCTCAGATTTTCAAAGTTTCATAAATTCAATTTACTTTTTAGTGTTAATTTTAAAAAAACACCACCAACAACAACAAAAAACCTGTCAGTCTTCCAAGAACCCGTATACAGAAAAAGTCATGTAAAAAAATGCGAAAATGAGTGGAGCAGGTCAAAACCAATTGTGGTGGTTTGTGCTCTGTCCAGGGGTTCTGTCTCTTCCTGAGATGTGCTCACCAGCATGTCAGCAGCTCACCAAAACTGCCCATGGCAGAACTGGGTGGGAACAAGGTCAGGGGACAAGACAGCCAACTGATTGGTAAAATGCTGTTGAAGTTGAGTTGGAACTGCTTTACAATGACAATTAAAACCAAACAAACAAAACCAAAACCAACCAAACACAGTTTCAGTCCAACTTACCTTATGTTTATATCTGTTCAACAGCTAAAGAAACTGTGTTAACATATTAAGAACTGCCACGTTTCTGAACTTGAACAACAAAATAATACAAGGGAGACAACTTGATTTCATTGATAATTCCAAACTTTTTTGTTTTGTTTGTGTACTGGTTAATAACCAACATACACCTCTTCCTGATACCCGAATCCACATTCCTTCCCTTGTTTGGATATAAAAAAAAGAGGGTTTCAGTCAATTCCTCATATTACTAGAAGTATCGAAAGCCCTGTTATGAAATACACTCAGCATTGCATGTATGAGTGAAGCCTCTTAGCATATGCAGCGGAGCTGCTCTTCGGTGGCTTGGTGGGTGGAGCTGTGTCCTAGTGGAGCTTTTGACCTTTCTTTGCTCTCTCTTCTGTCTCCATTGTGGCCCCTTGATTCTGCAGCAGATTATCCCTGCTCCTTACTCCTGAATTTAAATTCTGGGAAACTACGACCACTTTACATGAGGGCCTGCTTAAAAGCTCTTTTATGTTTTCCTGGGATAAATAGTGGGATTGGCAGGTATATGCTGGCTGTATCTCGCAGGATGATCCAGACAGCTGAGCGGTTGCTTGAGGATCTGAATGACAACGGGAGACAGCTTAATGGATGTTGACGTTACTGCTTCCAGCTCTTTTCACCACCTGCACTGCACAGATACTGGACTGCCTGTCAGTCAGCTGATGAACTGTCACAGTTTCCATCACAGCATTTTGCACTGAACCACTGCTGTAAGCCACTGGGGTTCAGGATGTGACTGCTGAACAGCTTGGAGACTCTGAGAAAATGCAGGCTGAAACCTCACCAGTCACTGCCGGTTAAGCTGTCCCTAATTGTCACTCAGTCCTGGTTCTCAGAGAACAAAGTTATTCTAGACCGAGAAAAATGTTTTGGAGGATGAATAGGTGTTTCTGCCTTGCATGTTCATCAGAGCAATAGAGACAAAGGGGGGTTGTGGAGACTCCTACTCTGGAGACATTCAAATCCCGCCTGGACACCTTCTCTAGCCTCATCTAAGTGTTCCTGCTCCGGCAGGGGGATTGGACTAGATGATCTTTCAAGGTCCCTTCCAATCCCTAACATTCTGTGATTCTGTGATTTTCATAGGAGCCATTTTACCTCTTAAGAAGATTTTAACTCATCCAAAATGGAAATCAGAAATTGAACTAATGCCAGACTTTAATGTGCATTTATAAACTTCATTGATAAATCTATAAATTATGAGAAAGTAACAAAATTTACAAATATTTCAGAGTATTGTGAGCTATTTTACCTATTATACCTAATAATTTTTTATAAATTGCATGGTACTTAGATTAAAACATCTGCAGTAGGGAGGTTTCAGTGCAGTTTAATTTTCTCTAAAAGCACAAGCGTCAATAGCAAAATTGCACTCTCAGTAAATTTTACTTGAAAGTCCTTTCAGGAGATAAAAGGGTTGTAGAGAAACTAAGCAAGGCTAATCATAGATTTCAGAAGGGGTAAGAATGTTAGTTATATGACCTAATTTGGTGAGGTATGATCATACAAAGAAAATGTTTGATAATGAAATGCATTGTTTTGAGTATTCAGTCTCTTCTAAGACTAACTTAGGTGGTGTCAGTAATTTCCTTTCATTGAAGAAAATGGGACAGTCTCACATAGATGAAGTTTTAAAGTAAGCGTGATTCTTTAGCTTCTCTAAAAATTAAGCACTTTTTTCTCTTTCATTAAAAAAAGGAAAAAAAAAGAAAAAAGAGATGTGGTGGGGCTGGGGTAATTGTTGGTAGAAGCTGACTTTTTAACAGTAGCCTCTTCAGAGCATAAAATGTGGTTATGCGGAAGAATTTAACCTTTTTTTGTACTGTTGTCGTCTTCCCTTTATCAGCTTTAGACTACCCGTAGGCTGTTCCAAGATAATTTTTAATCCTCTATTTTTCTCTTGTGGGAAAGCAGTGCAGCAGTTAGTAATACCGTGGCCTTAATTAGAAATCTCTGCTTAATTGGGGAACATTTTATCCCTATTAACAGCAGTGACAGAGTGGCAGAAGGTGGTATTTTAATATTAGTATTTCTGTAAAGGTAATTGCCAAGTTGCAGAGTCTTCTGAATTTTTGTAGAAGTGTAAATGGATGTATGAAAAAACTTGAACCCATGCCAGAAATCAAATGGCTTTTGTGATATTCCTGGAAACATGTCCTAGTGTACGACTGCTAGTTTTGAAAAACAGGAACAGACCATAGTTACATGATTGATATACTTTTAGATTTTACCACAACAGCAGAAATTCTATCAAAGAAGTAAATAGGAAGAGCATGAGAGGAAAAAAAAGCCAGAAACGGTAACTTAGCACTGTGAGGTTACTGACAGTGTCTGCATTAACTGAGTTTATCATTTCTTTATAAGAGACACTGTTTATAATCAGATTTACGTCTTTTCACTGAGAGAAATCCCAGCTAAAAGGCTTTCATAACTAAGACCCCAAATCCCAAGGGGAGTAAAATGCTACCATTATCTTTGATGACGGTTGTACATTCTCCCCTCTCTCCACAAGTATAGAGTAATTCATCATTTACTTGCTTTCCCTCTGCATTCTGTTTTCCGAGTAGGTACAGTGTTTTACTTGGGAATGAGATTGAGCATACTCTTAGAAAACTGAGAAAATCAATTTGTATTAAGGGTGATCTATAAGGTAATTACTGTGCCTAGAGCAAAGCAGGATATACAGTAAATTTAATTTTAAAATACATTGTGCTCCTATACATTTTTTTGCAAAATACCAAAGAACTCTTGGCATTATGAAATTAGTAATAGCTAGTTAAGCCTATAACCCCAATTATCTGTTATCCTTAGCATAAGTTACCTTTTAAAATAGTTTTAGGGGTTTTCTGAAACAGCTGAGAGGAAAGGTATCTCCATACATATAAAAACAACAACAAAAAAGATGGTTCCATTAAGATATCCAAGGGTCCATTTAAACATTATTAGCATCATGGCATTGCTGAGGTTAGCCATGTTGACGTGGCTGCAAACTATGCTGCTTGGATTGTAGAATAAAATCAGAGAAACAAGAAGTACATTTTCTCTTTTAACTGATACAGGACTTTCTTTTATTTTCTTTATTTGCTACATAAGAACTGCAGGATTTCAACTTCCCTGGTGTGATGTGAGAGGCAAAGACCAATCTGTTGAAAAGTAGGTAAACAGGAAAAGGGAGGGTAAAGAAGAAAAAGTGAGCAGTGGGCTTTATAATGCTTTGAGATAAGCCTATCAGAGATCAAGAAAAGAAATGAACAAATCTGTAGATAGCCTTGTGTGAACACATGTCTCCAGAATATTGCATTTGTCATCTTTGGATTCCCAAATGAGCATGGGAAACTTAAAGACAATGTAAAAAAAAATGGACAGAAGGTGTATTATGAAGAACGAGACTTCTTCTTCTTCCTCTCTAAACCTATCTTGTAGATCTCAACTCATCAACTATGGAACCACTGAATGAAGAATACAGACGAGACTAATTTATTATGGAACTAGTCAGTATAGGATCAAGAAGGATGAAGTGCTTCCTCCAGGCGGGAGAGAGAGTGCACCTATGTCAGTTATTGTCATTTAGTGAGAAAGACTCCCCATGTGTCTGGCATGAGAAAATCAGTTTATCCAAATAGGCACCAGATAGGATATTTGATCTCCTGGAACTCTGTTGCTATAAATTTCCTTTGACTGCATACATGGTCACAGCAAGGAATTGTTAGTGAGCTACAAATGCTGTGAGTTAGGTGTCCTTCTGCCAGAGCTCAGGGGAAGATGCTGCTATACTGTGAGTTGGGGTACAAAAATGTTTAGTAAAAGGTCAGTGGGAAAGTGTGGAAATAATTGCTGTTGAGAGAGGAAAGACATTGTGCAGACTTGAGGGTGATGATTCTATGGTATAGAATATTTAACTTACCAAGGAGGAAAAGTAGAATTAATAGCTTTGGGAAGCAAAGAAGCAATAATTACTCAGAAATCTTTAGGAGTGTACCTTCTATTCAAAAATGCAGACATATTTACTATGAGATTTGATATAGAGGGATGTTACTCTCTGTCTATCAACTTGTGAAAAGTGTTAGGTTGTGCTTGGTGGCCTGAATTCTGGTAATCAAGGTATTACATATACAGTATATTTTTATCAGCTACTCAAATGAAGCCATTATTTCAAAGAAACAGTGCCTTTCCAGGCACAAGTGATCCAATGGCTTGGCTTAGTCAGGAAGAGACAATAGTGAGAACCTTCAGTGGGAAACAAAACTAGTTGAATGAGCATTTTGACAGTTAATCATGCTGTTTATAGACACATGCTAGTGCAGGTTAGGAGGAGTAATTTGAAATGCTGTTTTAGTTTGTTGCATTCTAAATGAACTGCATCTGCTCAGAACAGAAAGAAACAAAAAACAAAAACCAAAAACAACCAACAAAACAAAAACAACAACAATGAAAACCACCAACCAACCAAACAAAACCCTCCCCGATCCTGTAGCTCATAGTAAGGGTTACTCCTGTAAAAAATGAAGGATTTCAGAGTTACATTAAACTGAAAAAAAATAGGTGTAAACCTTTATGCTTTAGTACTTCAGCTAACTGCTGGGTGAAGGGGACCAGGAGTATGTGAGTACTGGGAGCTTCTTTAATTTTCGTTATGAAGTACAGAGACAGATATGGACTAAAGAGATACTCTATATGTGTCCCAGAAAGTTTACCCTACTGTTTGATAGGTTATTTCAAGGTAATACCTAACTCTTACGCATGCTGTGGCCTGTTATTGGCAGATTGTCTCACATCACTTTCAAAGTCATTGTTGTGCTTTTCCTGCTTCACCCTTGATCCCTTCAGTTTCTGAGAACTGTTTTACTAAGGCTGAACATGCCACTGTCCATTCACAAAAGCAAGCAAGCAGAAAGATATTACCTGCCACGTTATCGTCATCCTCTGTTTGTCAGGGCTCCAGAGATGAGCAGTGTGATGTGTTTTAAGCAGCTGAATGTGCCAAATACATGCAAGCTCCTGACTTGTACAGCTGCGTGTTCCTCTTTCGGGTCCTTTGCAGAGTCTCACCCCTTTCTCTACTATGATTTCACACTCCTGATGTGACAGACCATGATGGGGTGAGGCTGTGG
This sequence comes from Columba livia, assembly GCF_036013475.1. Lineage (NCBI taxonomy): Eukaryota > Metazoa > Chordata > Aves > Columbiformes > Columbidae > Columba > Columba livia. Next base: position 30,381,981 of record NC_088604.1, read on the forward strand.
AGAGAGTGTTTGTTCCTTCTTCTGTATTTGTTCCTCTCAAATGATCTGAGTAGCTGAGGGTTAAGTAAAATATCAAACATTATGAGATGTTGTAGTGCCATGATAGTCTCCAGACAGCGGGGGAATTGAAGGAGTACAAGGCAGCGTGTTTGTAATTCACAATAGGAGGCTACATCTTCTCTTTTGATCACAATCTTCAGGAGAAAAAAATTAAGATAAGGGCTCTCTCTAGCTGACAGCTGCCGCTCAGTGACAGGCGGGGACAGAAACCTGCTCCTTCTGGAATAAGAAAAGCCTTGTATAGACTCACGCAGTTTGCACTCACTGAGGTACTCTAAAATTCACATTGTGTTCCCATTAGCCATACTGTTGTCCTTATATTTAGTGTTTTGATAACAAATACACATGAAATGGTTACACCAGAATTTATTTAAAGTTACAAAATTAGATATATTTTTTAACTGATTAGCTTCTAGACAAGTGTATGATTAAGTGGTACTTCAAATACATTTCAGTTTCTGCATTGCATCTGATATTTAAACACCACATTTGTACTGTATATTGATTTTTTTTTTCTTCATTTAAAAGCTTCCATTATCTTCAACAGTTTAGAAATTTACAAAGCCTTTTCTCCTAAGGGGCATATTGTTGTATTGCACTTGTTAATGAATTCTGCTTACAACAGGTTAGGGTTATTTTTGAAAGGATAATTTTGTACATTTGCCAACCAATGTAAGAGGACCTCCTCAACTAATAATTAAAATTATTATTTTGTTATGCAGTCATTAAGAATGTTTGCTCTCCAGGGGTATTCTAATTTTGTGTGTGACAGATTTTCATGTTTCTGTTTAAATTTCTTTTGATGGCATTTGTTTGTTCTTAGCATTTTCTGTCTGTTTACTTTTCTAGCTTCTGATTATTTCCATCTATATTTTTTTTCAATGTGGCCTACATGTTTCTTTTCCTTACTTTAATCTTTCTGCTGTTTGATGAGTTGCAACATCTAACTTTACATAAAAGTTCTATTATTAACATACGATAAAAGCGTATATTATGAAAGAGTATCAAAGATTAATCCTTGATCTTCCTGATTAAAAATAACTTCAGTTATATGGATGATGAGATCTTATACACTTGCAAATTATGTACTGAGGTAAAATAATATCCTGTCACACCTTTTTTTTTTCCTATTATTCATCTTAATCACTGTTCTCTGACCTCTGAATACTAATACAGTATGTCTCAGGTAAAGTAGCTGAGAATATTAAACCTATAACAGTAAACGGAATTTTTTATGCTATTCACAGTACTGGTGTCTGAGGATATGAAATACTTCCTGAGAATATAAACCCAAGAAACACAGTTTTGCAGAAGTAAATACAGAACACTGGACCTAACCTCTACATAACAGGTTAAATTATCAAAAAATTGTGAGGTAACTGGCTGAGCTTATACTCGCACAGTATCTAGCAACACTGTTGATCCTGTGCAAGGAGCACTAACACTAGATTCACCATTGCCTTGTTCTTATTAAAACTAGTGGTGCTTCTGTTTAAGTTTATAAGTTTGAATGTTTCTGTATTTTAAATATTATATTAAGAGAAGAACGAGAGTATGGAATTACTTTTAGTTAAGTAATCTATAAGCAGCACTTAAGTTATCTGTGAACTCTTGACTGATTTTCAGTGCCTTCTTATTGACAGTTTTTAATCTGAAGGAAACAGAGTACTATTCCCTTTAACTTGTGGATAGATTAAGATAAAGATACTAATTCTAGATACATTTCAAATTAGCTAGGTCTGCATGTCCTTCAGTAGGACTGAGGCACCTCCGTGACTAATACACTTTTGAGGTTTGCACTTAAAAGCTTTTGAAAGTTCTTTCCAGCGTAAAAACATTATTTTCTTTTGGAAGGACTCACATAAATCATTATGAGCTAAATTTGGAGTGCTGCTCCTGTTGTGACATTTTGCCTGGTAGCAGTGCGACATCCCTTGAAAAGGGAGGCATGTAGCAGTGATCTCTAGCATGGCAGGCCAGTGGCTATCAGTGCAAGGGCTCGAGAAGCCTATTGTTCCACATTTCCTTATTGTTCCCGGTTTGTATGTTGCTCTTGAGTAGAGAAATTGGCAGCAATCCATATACTCTCTTGAGTGCTGGCCAGGACTGCTACAATTCTGTATTGCATTTGCAGAAGCCTTGGAAAAAGAGAAGACTCCTTATTCCCTTCCTTCTTGCAGTTGCTTGAGGATTGGCTGGATTCCAGATGCACAAAATTAGTAGTGGTTATTGTGTAACTAATGAAGTTTGACCAGACATCGTATAAAACTTCATTTGTGTTTGTGGTTTGGTTCTAATGTTTGAAATCATCTTGACTCCAGCACAACAAAAATGCTAAGTAATTTTCCTCCGATTCAGAACAAATCTTTTCTTCAGCCAAGTGATTGTTAAAGACTAGGGCTGAGATGAACTGGGACTATTAGGTCTGAAGGTACCCAGGTACCTGATTCCAAATCAAAACTGCTACACCATTACACAATAGAAAATGGGTAGGGTAAGACCTCTGCCAACATCACACCTTTGGTAAACCTTTTCATGGGTTAGAACCTGCTTCACAGTTATTAAAACTGTATTCTGTATGTTTTGGTTTATAAGGAAATAGAACATATTAATGCAGCAAGTCTGAACAGATTGGAGAATTCAGCTGTCCAAAAAGGAGCCTCTGTAGTGGTTCCTGTGTCCAAATCTGTGGGTCTTCCAATATGATTATGTCTTGTTATGAGTAGGTCCTTTTAGGGTGTTTAAAAACAATTAAATGCAGTGAACTGTGTTTATGGTAGAGTCTATTAACTTTCTAAATGCAGTTGTATCTGCTGAACACAGAACAATACTGATTTTTTCTTAGCGTGTCTGATTATTTCTGTCTCTGATTTGCTCTGCTTTTGAATTTTGCTTTATGCTCCATGAAGGAGACAATCTGGCACCTTTAATAACTTTTACTTTCTTTTTCAATTATTTAGTTTTGAGTGTAGCAGAGTTATTGATGAGAGTATCAAAAGATTTTAATTGACTCAATTTCAGCACTGTCCAAAAATATTTTTCAGTGATTGAAAATAAAAGAGGAATTATTTTTCTGACCATTTGAGAAACGAAAATAAACATTGTTGATTGTGGATAGCATTACAGCATGTTACCTTTTTGCTGTAGATACACTCAAGTCTTTTAGTGTGTTCCAAATTTGATGCAACTGCATTTCTTCATTAGATAAAGAGATTTCATGGGTGTGTATAGTGTGATGGAGGAGGCTACAGAACTAATGACTGACGAAGCCAAATGCAACTCTTGACAGACTTCTGCAAACACTACTACTTCTCCCACTATATATTTTCTATGTATGATATTTATACAAAGAGGATTGTTTTAAAAGCCCACAAAATATTATTTGTTGTCCGTTATTTGTCTTTGTAATTCTTCAGATGCCTTAGTTTTCAAACATACAAGTGCAGTCATCTCAGAAGGACATGTAAAAATAATTGTGTAGTTGTGTAAGATGTTTGTACTTATGTATTTCACAGACTAAAGGCTGAATTTATGACCATTTTTAACACTGGAAGTACGTATTGTATAACTTGTGCTGAGGCTGGGACGTTTTTCCTAAGGATAATAATTTCACCTTGAAAGCCTGGTCACAAGATTTCAGATCTGTCATTTAATAAGCAGTAAATATTCTCCATTTCTGCATTTTTAGCTGAAGTGGGGTATTTTGTTTGTTTTGGCTTGTGTGATTTTTTCTTTTTTTTCTTTTTTTCCTTTTTTTTTTATCCTTTTTTTTTTTATAATTTATTTTGGTTCTATGCTTGGGGCTGAAAAAAACAAAACAAGTCAAAACAAAACAAACCCAAACTAAAACAAACAAACAAAAAACCCCAACACAGACAACAAAAAACCCCAACCTGCCCATATCATTATGGTTACAATATCAGACGCCATCCCTATAAGCAGTGGGCAGACTTCAGATAAGAAAGCCAAGAATGGATGAGAAATGTTCTATGGAAATACCATGCACATTACACAATGTGTGTATAGACTTTGTAATTTTCTTGTTGGCAGAGATAGACCTCCAGCTATAGTATGAAACAGATAGTTTGTCTGTCCTATTGTAGTACTACATGCCACAGTCTGACATAGAAATCCAGTAAATATTTGACAGGAAAGGTGTTATAGCTCAGAGATGACAAGGTACCTCATTTAAAACTGTACATAGAACAGACAAGGAAAATTATACCTAACCTTAGGGGTTCTTCCCCAGTTTTATTTTGGGTTCATTGGATTTTTCCATAAAAGACATAGCCAAATTGCATATTCATTATATTTTAGCTTTTCACAGTGGGTACCTGTAAAGTAAGTGGTAAAAGTCTCCCACAGCATGTTCAATTTTAATGAGAACAGAGCACTTACACTGTGTATCACAATCAAATCACTTGTCATTCTGTAATAGGACAACTACCAACTGAGCCATTCTCACAGAATGCCGCTTTCCTTTGGTCTAAGAGGTAATCTGTGCAAATCACTCGTCACGTCTTGGTTGTGCCCTGTGTACAAATTGGAGGTCTAGAAAAGAACCATACTGTCAAGCCGGTGTTCACTTTCCCTATTACATAGGGTTGTCTAAATAGAAATTATGGTTCTCATGTCAGTTTTGAGGCATTAATCAACTCAGTTTCTCTTTTATGTATGGATTGTGATTGAGTGCTTATTAGGACTGATATTAGCTCCTGCTTTAATTTTATAATCAGAGACAGCCTTTCGTTGGTGTAAATTGGTATAGTTCTTTTGAGGTAGCAGAGCAAGTCTGTAACAGATGAAAAATCTGAATTTAGATTGTTTTGTAGGAATGTAGAGCCTCAAAGGGATGAGACAGAGTTGCATAGTACTGTAGCACCTAACTTGTAAGATGCTGAAATCTAAAACTGTGTTGCTATTATGCAAGGCTTCCTGTACAGTGTATATCAGAGTTAGTTGTCTCAGAAAAGGGTTTAGAAAAAGTGGCATGCTGAGCAGAGAGCCTCTGAGTTAGCCAGGAGGAAATGCTGAACACAGAAATACACCTTAAATTACATATCTCTCTGAGGTTTACACACCTTACTCAGCACTACTGGGAAGTATTATCATCCTCTTGGGATTTTAGTCCTGAGTCATTTCCTGACCTACATGTTTCTTCAGTATATTAAATACATAAATGCACAAACAAATAAATAAATAAGTAAATAAAAGGACTTAATTCTTTCTTTCTTTCTTTCAGGGAACCACCCTCATGCTTTCTCATCTTTCTTCACTAGCCTAATGTTTAGTTTGTTCAGATGTCAAAGGGATTCAAACCCATTTTCCAGGAGAGTGGCCTAATGATTAGGCAGTAGATAATTCTGGGATGGGGCTGAATCCTGTGTTCAGTACCTGTCCTGATGAAGCTGTTGTATTCCACATAAAGAAATTGAAGATCTGTTGGTCAAGATCTGGTGGGGGATTCGGTAGGGGTATGGAAGACTTGCAATCTGAGAAGGCATCTCAGTCATCTGCATGAACTAGAGTTTCATTACTTTATGTTTAAATATCCATTATTAAATTACTGTATTAAATAAACAGTAATAGCAATGCCATTGTTTTTCAATCTGCTTTTACTATCCATATAATAAAATCAGTATAATACCTAGATAAGAAAAATCTCCTATAATGTTTCTAAACCCATTTTATATTCCCTTTTCTCTTTTTTTAATAAGCATAATGTAATTCCTTGTACTATAGGCTTTGGACAAAAACTCCTCGTCTCTTGCATCCCAAGCATGCAAAATTGTTCTGTACATCTTTTCTAATGTATTGTGCAGCATCAGTAGGAAATTAAAACTTTTTCCATCATCTTCTCAGCCCCACTTGGATTTACTCATGGAAAGAAGTTTACAAAATGACCACAGGAAAGCAGTTTTCTGCTGAAGGCAATAGAATGAGAGTTAATAGATCTGTCACAGAAATCCTACATAAAGGCATTCTGAGTACTCTTTTCCTGACTGCAAAATTGGATGCTTGCTGGAAAACTGTGACAGTACATGCTTAGACAATTAAGGAACTGATCTCTTCTCAGGAGGTCACAATACCTAGGCAACCTATGCAAACAGATGTTATAAAGAAAGCAAAAACCAAAAAGAATCATCTCTTAATACAAAAGACTCTTTATTATATGCCTTCTAATACATATTCCATTATCAATAGCATTCTTCCAGAGTTCAGAAAGAAAAGATTTTGAAAAATAACATTATGAAGATTAATAAAATTAGCATACAGTAAGAGTTCAGCCTCAATTTACATAATGAGAAGTGATTTTTTGTCATGAGAGTTTTGCTGCATTATTGTGTTGCCCAGCTGGTGGTCCTGGTTGTGCCAAGGTCACTGGTGTCTCTCATTTTGGCTGAGCTAGTATTTTCCTACTGCTTCTTTGGACAAGGAAAACTTATAACTGATACTTTGCTATGGCAGTTTTATCTGGAGGACCTGTGATTTTCTCATTATGACTGAAGATATCATAAAAGCAGGCCTAAAACCAGAATTAATTTGCTACCTTTTTTTCCTTTGTTTTTCCTTTTAATGGTGGTCAAAATGTAGTTTTGAAGACACAAGATTTATGACAGTTATAGTTTACAAGGGAAGATATTTTCAATCATTTAGGAGTGAGTAGACCAAACTAAATTATTACCATTTTCTGAGTCATTACTTTCTCACTTATCAAATGGTGCATAATACACTAATGCAGGGATCTTGAGGCTCCTTAGCCAGGCAAAATTCCATTAAATTTAGTGGAAGATTTTCTGTCTAAGAAGTGAGCAAATTTTTTAGGATATGAGCTTATATATGAAACCATTGACCTTGAACAACTACTTACTGAACAAAACTGCAACAAGGGTTTTTTTTAAAATACCATTTTGCAAAACCTTTTTTCTTTTTGAAGTCATAGTTGCTTCAGCAATTACCTATGCCTTTTAATTATAAGACAGTGTAGTGTTTTGTTTTGTTTATTGACATGGTATCTATTATAGTGGTGTAGTAGAATGTGATTTTTAAGTCAAAATAGTCTTACTATTGCTCCATGTGTTACTAATTTAATTATATGCTTTTTGTTTGTGTGGCTTATTCCTATCATGATGTTTGAGCAATTTAAAAGCTCAATAGTAGGATACTAAAAGGATGATCCTTACAGCAGTTATACCTAATCTCAGTAAAGCAAATGAAAGAAATGCTGGAGAAAAATATTACAGTTTATAACTTAGCTTTTATTTTCCAAATAAAATTCAGTTCAAGATAATTTAGCAGATTGTCTCTACTAATATTTTTACATTAATTTTAATTATACAGAGATTAGTAATCTCTTACATATACCCCAAATGCACTAATCTTTAATACGCTAGTATAATATATAAAATAATATGTTGTATTTATTCAAGAGAGAAATCACTTTTGCATCAGCTTTACAGGTTAAGAAGCACTTACTGACTGCAAGTAATTGTAAATCTATTATTAAGAGGTTAGTGAAAAAGTATAATGAATTTTCAAATAGTCAGTAGATATTTTAAATTCTAAAAAATGTATTTACTTATGAAAAGCATTTTAGCATCTATTACACTAACAACTCGAATTCAGCCAGCAAATGAGATGAAGTCTACTGATCTCTCATAGTAAGAATAGTTTTCTATTGTCTTTTTAGTTTAGAGAGCGTTTTTGCTTTGGAAAGTTAATCCTAATGCTTTAGCTTCACGAAGCACCCCTAATTCTGTGTTCTGAAAAAACAGCCATTTTATAACATAAAAATAATTTATTTCAAATAGCTTCTTTCCTTTTTGTTGTTGTTGGCGAGTAGTCTTGGGTAAAAAAAGTCTACTGGGGTCACTGTCTCAAAGTATGGAAGATTAGGTTTGAAAGAAGTAATACAAGTCTTGAATTACATTTCTCTTTGAATAGAGAAACTTCATTATGAAAGTGATAGTTGTAGTCAGGTCAAACCTCTTTTGTCATCCTCTCAGCCATTAGGATGTATCGTGTTTTCAAAACCAGCTAAACTAAACCAGCTACTGAATCCTTATGTAGGTGCAGACTGTGGGAAATCAGTGAAAATAATTAAACTGAATTTATTCTACCAGATTAACAGAACGATAACAGTAAGTGCTAGATTATATTTATTTGTTTGATATATGGACTCAATTTATTTTTGTTTTCTTTATGCATATAATAACTATGATTCTGTGTCATGAATGCCTCATCTACGTTTGTTTTGGTTCATAGCAACTTCATAAATACAGAACATTTGTAAAAGATGTGCTTAAAAAGTGCTTCTTTTAATGAGCTTCTGATGGTCTGCACCCTGTTCTGTTTTTTATTATATTCCCAGCTCAGGATTTAACTTGTAGAACAGATGGAATCTGTCACAACGGGAACATTTGGAAAGTGTATTTCACTTTAATTTTGCTAGTCCCAGAAGTAAAGTTTATCCCTGTATATTTGTAAATTGGATTGTTTCCCCATTGCTTACCAAAGAAAGTCAGATGTTAGGGGTTTGTATGTGGGTTGTTTTGTTTTTGGTTTTGTTGTGTTTTTGTTGTGTTTTTTTTTTTTTTTTTAAAGCTGCCTTTTCTTGACAGAAATACAATATTGATAATTCACTTAGGACTTTTTCAGAAAACTACTGTAACTGGCTATTGGCTGTGTTGAGGCCCCAACTTAGAAGACATGAGTGTTCAATGAAATCCCTACTTGTATCTGGCTTTACTGAGATTTCAACAGCAACACATCATAGACCTCATATTGACCTTTCTGTTCAGTGCTTACCTGTTTGCAGGGTTTGAAAAGTTCCGTGTTCAACCTTCCTATTCTGGTGCAGACAGGCACTCTGAGCCAGCACCAGGTTAAGACTGTTTCTGGAAATCGTTAAGCAGTGCTGAGGCAGTGTCCTACCTCCTGCCAGTGCTACAGCAAGAGCAAACTTCATGCACAGTTTGTGGAGTTATGGCTCACTGGTTGTAGAATGACCGTTCCTGCCTTGAGGACTGGGAGGAGAGAGCAGCTGCTGAAAATCAGGCAGCCCCTGCATGGAGTTAAATTCCCAGCTGGGTGTTGCACTTTTGTTTTAGAAAAAAAGAGGGCAAATGGCAAAGATTCTTCTTGGTCTCAGTCATAATGAGCAGGATGAAATTTGTGATTTAAAAAAAAAAAATTACAGTTTTTACTTTTATCTGCTGATATTATGGCACAAGACACCTGGAGAAAAAAAAAGGGGACAAAAATTCTCCCTGTTCTCCTGTAATTCTTAGTACCTGTTTGCAGATGTTCTCTAGATCTAGACATGGGCTGAATTACCTAGAACAGAGGAGCTGCCAATCGTGTGAGATAACTGATACTACTTTGTGTTCGTGTACTTCAAGCACTTACATAATTATTTTCTCTGAAGAGTTAGTGAGAAGTATAATGATCTTGTTCCTTCTGCAGTTATTTATTGCAGGATTGAAACAATAAGCAAGCTGTGCCCAGGTTGTGAGGGGTCCCTCCCGTAAGTGGGAGCAGGGTGGCAGAGTACTCCAGGGTGTTCCCTGGGATGCAGGGAGGGAGGGAAGGAATGGGAGAGGCAGAAGTGACTTCGAGTGCAAAGGCAACGGAAATTCAGAACTTGCTGGGATACTGTCATAAAAACAGAGGTGCCGTGCTGAGTTTTGGTCTGTCCATGCCACTGCTGTCACCCACTGGTGGACCTGCAAGTATTTTTAACAGCAGCCATGATACCACTGTTGAAGTCTCTAACAGCTGGTGGCTACAGTGTCCTGATTTCTGCCAGTCTGGAACATCTCAGAGATGTATGGCATGTTTGTGCAACAAAAACAAAACGAAGCCCTGAACAGCAGCATACTGTTTGTGTTTCTGTTTCCCTTCCTGAAGCACCATTTTGACCACTGCCAATGTCACTGCAGCAACAGTAACAGTTTCCATAGCAGTTAATACAGCAGCTAATGCAATTAAAAACCTGATACAAGGGGAGAGACTTTTAAAAGGCTGCAATACTTCTGCAGAAATTATACTCCTGTTCAGCACATTTGAAGGTTGTGTGGTTTTGGTTTTGTTTTGTTTTGTTTTAATTTTTCCTCAGAAAACCATTAGAGAGGTGATTTGGCACTTTGGCTCCTGCATAGAGGCATAATTCAAAACTGTTGTTTGCTAAGAAGCCATTGAAATTTGCATTAATTACTTAAATATTGTTATGCTCAAAATCTTGTCTTGGACAGAAGGAAATACATCATATATATATGGAGATAAGGATTTATTGTTAGGCTAACTGAAACCTGAACAGTCACATTGAAATATACCAAACATTTTCTACAACTATAATAATGTAAGTACTTTTAGTCCCAAAGTAATGCAGTACAGCTTCATTAGGAGTAATACCCTCAAAATTATTATAGATTAAGAGTTATGAATATCTACCCTTGTCTTTGCTGATGCTGGTCTTTCTAAAGACGCCCTGGGTGCCAAGGTCGGGAGCTGCAGTGCTGCTGGAGAGGGATGCTGGGGCAGATCAGGGAGCTGGGTCTTCCCCAGGAGGAGCTCAGCAGCCTCTTCCCTTCCAGCCTTGCATCCACCTGCAGGTATTTTTGTGTTTCCACATCACAGCCTGCTCACACAAAGGGCTGTTGTTTGTCAGGCAGTGACTGCCAGGGAGTGTGGATACCACCATCTTCTTAAGACCTCCAGGAATTATTGTGATAGAAAGAAGACATAATTATATATGGGTAGTCAGATAGAATTGGCAGCTTTTGCTCAAGTGAAGACTACTGCTGGATAGCTGTAAATCAAAAATGTGATATTGGCTGAGAAGCAGAGAAATGAGTATGGCATCCCTTAGAAGTTTTGACATTAATTTTTGCCAAATTTACCCCATTCTTATCCTACTACTCTGGTCAATTTAGGCTTGTATTTGGTGGATATGGATATATCTGATCCACTGTATTGCTTCTACTTGCTAAGTAAATCAAAAGTATTCACATCATCTACTCTTTCAGAAGTTGGGTTTAGGTATTCTGAATCGCTGTCATATAGACGCTTCTGTCTTGCTGTATGAAGGTGCAGGGAATTTAAATTCCTAATTTCTCTTAATACAGTCTGCAGTGAGCCACATGAATACTCCTTCTTTCTTCTCCTATGAGTGATTCATGCAGTCTGATAGAAGTCACTGAATTAACATTGCTAACACCTTATCAATTTTGTCAAAGTAGTTTTCCATAATTCATTCTTTATACGACCATCCTGTATAATTTTAAACCATGATATTGCAGTCTGAAACAGCATGATAGGCCTGTGAATTTTTGCAGAGGTTCAGTGACTTCAGAACGAATTGGGAAGTGTATAAATGGATAAAAGTCTGTCTTCATAGATCTGACTGGAAAATTAGAATAAAATTACTTAAATATTGATTATTTTTAATTCCATATGAACCTGGAACTCAGAAATGTTATTAGTGACATGAGATGTTTTATAGGCGTTTGGGATGTCTCAGTATTTTGGATTCTACCAAAATCGAGATTAAAGTAAGCTATTAGTGTGACGCGGGAATTAATATGTTGCTGTACCCTTTTTTTTAATAAAGGTATTGCAAAACAACCTTAAAAAAAAATAAAATTAGTTGATGCTTGGAGGGTTTCTTTTATGGTGTTTCAGAGTCAGAAGCTGTATGAAATTTGTTTCAACAAGTAGTAGAAGGGTCAAATAATTACCTGAAATATTATGATTGAAATAAATATTCTGTGAAAGGAAGGGGAAAAGGTAAATGAAAGATAAGAGGAGAAGATTGCTTTAAAAAAAAGCTGGACAGTGTTTCTGACAACATGGAAAAGATAACACCTCTTGTAATGATGTCACCTTTGGGGAAACAACGCATCAGTATGCAATGTCTAACAAACTGTGGAAGAGACATTCATCCAAGAGAAATGTCATGCCCAGAGGTGCTGCAGTTCCGACAGGCTGAGAAAAACATTGTAAGTCAGACAGGAATGCACACTATTGTGGAGCAAGAAACTTTTTGCTTTTTAGCTTTTCTTCATTATACCTAATATGCCATAATAAAAATATTTAAATATTTGGAATTTTGTGCGTTTTTATTTGTAATTGTTATTGCTAATTATGGTTGGAAGAAAATATATGTTAATATATGAAATAAAATTGTTGTCTCCTTGTAGATTGCCGCTATTCATAAAGGAAAATGAAATTTTGCTTTACAAAGGCAGAAAAAAGGTGAAAGTGAGAGTTTTTTTAAGTCAGACCATGTGTCTTTACTGAAAGCCAAGCCACAAAGTTTTTATTGTGAGCAGTGGGTCTGCACAATGGAGTTGTTTTGTTGTAACAACTACATTCAGCTCTTCGCAAAACAAAGTTTTTTGACAGTTTTTTTTCTCAAAAGAGTTTTGAAAAGGTCAAAGCTTTTTGACCTTTTCAAAATGAAAGACCTCACTTTTTTCACCAGCAAATGACATTTTGAAAAATAAGCTAATCTTAGTGAAACAATTGTCTTAAAGGTCATAAGCAAATGACCTAGACCAAATTAAAAAAAAAAAAAACAAACTTTCAAAAATTTTAAATGTTTTCTATTTTACATTCTGTTAAAAGACAGGAAAAATATTTGAGATTTTTGAAGCATTTATAGGATGACAAGAGAATTCCTTTTCCAGCTGCACTGTAACCTCTTGAAGATTCAGGTTTTAGATGTGTTAAGTATTTATCATTTCTCCACCCAAGGAGACTGATTAGATCAAGTTGCTGAGGAACTTTTACAGATGGGTTTTTGGTATCTCCAGGAGCATATTTCCATCATCTGTCTGGTTAACTGGTTCCAGTGTTTGACCATTATCATGGTGAATTTGTACATTAAGTTAGAATATCCCATGCTTTCTATGAAGAAAAGCTGAGAGAGCTGGGATTGTTCAGCCTGGGGGAAGGCTCCAGGGAGACCTTATTTCAGTCTTTCAATCTTAAAGGGGCCTTATAAGAAAGATGGAAGAAGACTTTAATGTCAGATTGGATGGGGTTTTGAGCAACCTGTGAAAGATATCGCTGCCCATGGAAGGGTGGCTGGTCTAGATGATCTTTGAAGGTCCTGTCCAACCCCAAATATTCTAGGATTCTGTGATTTTGTGTTGCATCCTGTGTCTATTGCCTCTCATTGTACTACTGTCCATTTCTGAGTCTGTCTCTGCCTTTGGTGTTGTCTGTAAACTTTTCAAGCATGAGCTCTGACCCCTTTTTGGTTTCTTAAAAAAACTTTAAATACTGTTGACTCTACTGTCAATCCCAGGGACACCTCTAGTTAGCCAACTGTCAGCTGAATTTTGTGCTGCTAATTGCAACCCCCTGAGGACACTGTTCCAGCTGGTCTTCTACCCACATTTTTTACCTACTGATCCAGTCAATTTTTCAGTTTTTTGGCTACAAGGATATTATGGAAGAGGGTGTCAAAGTGTGCCTTGTTAAGATCAAGATGTGGGACATGCACTCTTCTCCTATCCATGTATTATGTACTGTATGATACAATCTGTGTTCAAGGGCATGATAGAATATTGTACCACCTATAGTAGCTTTGAATGCATAGTGCTGCACTGAAATAGTTTGGATAGTTTGGTGAAAGACAATGAAAGTTTTTCAGTGTAAATCTTTATAACTCATTTCATCTCTCTAAAATGCATTCCTTTTAATACAATCTATTTTAAATGAGACCTCAAAGAAATAACCTTTCAATATTTAATTAAGCTGCTTCTGAGAACAAGCGAGCATTGGAATTATAATGAAAGTTTGCAAATTTGTGAGATACGTATCAGTTTTATAACTGACTTTTAAAAGAAGAATAGCAAAACATATTTCTACCTCACTGAGAACCATGATATTACCAGAACTGTAGCAAGAGTTTTAGTGTTCATGTCAATTTTAACTCCAAGTCCATATGGCTTTTGTGTTGGACCCCAGTAGTGGCAGTGTTCGTTATGATCACAGTAAGAAATGCACTTAGACTCCGTAAGGTGTTGCTGAGAATACCATTTATTGGAGCTAAGAGAAAAATGAAAAATAGGGTAGGTGATCTTATGATCCTTCAGATGTGAGAACCCCATGCTGTGCAGTGTCATCAGATGGACCTCTATTCTAGGCACAGCATGCAGTGTAGATACTGTTTGTGGAGAGGTTTGCTGGCATTGTAGTCTTGAGAGTTCTGGTATTTTCTTGGAAGAAAACAACTCTATTCATCATTTCTACTGTGAAGGAAATGGATGTTTGCGTAAGAACTTGCTGCTTCACTTTAAGGCAAAGACAACGACATACAGGTGGTGTAACTACTGGTACTGTGAGCTGCCGGCAGCCTCGTCTGTGACAATTAGCCACCTGAGTTTATCCTGCAGGCAGGGGATAAGCACAACACAGGCCTGAAAGCCATGTTGTGTATGCAGTGTAGTACAGGACAGCACAGGCCTGTGACTACTCATGTTGCCTGTTATGTGAATCACTAACTCCTCAAGGTACAATAGTTTTCTGGTTAGGGTTGCTACACATCCCACACTCCATTTCATGTCCTTTGTGCTACTTCCAGCCATTACTGTGAAAGAGGTGTCCTTCTTCCCGCTGGAGGCCAATACGAGAAGCACTAAATACAACAGAAGTACATAGACAATTTGTACTCATGAGCCTTCTCCTTAGACAATGTTCTCACATCATCTTTGCTATGTCTTGTCTTTATGTGAAATGTTAAATCAGTATCTGTAATCCCAAACAGGGTGCTTTTCACCTGTATGAAGAAGAAATGAATACCAAACTAATGGTTTTGGCATTTTACTGCCTATAGAAGAGGAATGGATGCACACTGGATGGCTTCTCCAAAGAATAAACAATGTTGAAATGAGAAAAAAGGAATTAGAAAAGTTCTGTCATTTTCTAATCTGTAACACCAGGGTAGTTACTAAGAATTCCAATAAACAGGCACAGATGAAATTCAATAAAATAGAAAAAGTGTGGGCTGAATTTTTATTCTTCTTCCATTACTGTGAATCTACTGCTGTCAGATTAGTCACTGTAATTTACACACTATGGGGAATAGAAGGAGGAATAGTTGGAATCAAGGTTAGTTGATAGCAGGTTTATTTGTCTGTCTTCTGTTTTGCTCCATTCAATATACTTTTTACTTTCCCAGTAATTAACTTCCATGGGTATTTAATTTAATTCCCTCAGCATCAGCCTTTCTAGATTATTGTTTTTCCAATATTTATTCCTTGTATGATGGCAGTCTGGCTTGTTCAATTATCCTTAAGGGTGTTTCAGTTTTTCTTACTTTTTTTGTAGCATTTTACAGCCAAGCAGTACAAGTTTTATTAAAGTGGTAGTTTGGTCTGAGTCATTTATGGGCTTTATGCCTTTTTCTCCAAGTACTACAACTGAAAAGTTTTGTGGAGGGTGGAAGGGGTGAGTTGCCTACTATTTTGAAGTTTAAGGCCTAAATTTAGTCTTTATACAAAGAAACTTTAACTGAGATTGATGAGTAAAGACTGCAGTATTTGTATCCAAATTAATAAATTTTTCATGTTTGTGCCATCAGTGCCTATTAAGAACAGTGAAATAAAGTGTGCTGCAAATCAAAAATTGTATAAAATATTTCATCTTCCATTCTTACGTTTTTGATATCTTACAAGGACAGGGTTAGGCCAGAACAGTAAAAAGTAGTGACAGAAAGAAGAGCAGGACAAAGGCTAACTTGAAGTTCAGCAGATCACAGCCTCTTCTCAGTGGTTTTTGGTGTCAGACACCCTGCATTGTTCATACTGGTGTGAAAAGTGATTCCATTTCATACAGTATGCCTGTGGACAGCAATCGCCCTCTGATTGTGCTCAAATGAAAAAGAAAGGCGCTAATTCTTTTCTCATTCACACAACAGTAAATTAGGAATAATTCTGAAGAAGGAACTGGAAATGCAGAAAAGTCTGTAAGAAACAGAAGTGTTTTAGCTGTTCAACTTAGTAATAGATATACATTTAAAGCTTAAACTTATCCTCTTCTCAGCATGTACTTTTGCTTTTATGTGTTCAATTTTCACACGTTATTGAGGACAAGGGGTTATTTAATATGTTTGTGAATTTCTGATTTTTGCCTTCTTTCTTAAAAGCCTGTCTGTTGCGTAAAGAAGGCTGAGAATAGTCTCATTCTTAATATTTGAAAAATGCTACTTATTTTGTGAAGGAACAAAATCTCATCTGCATATTTATTCCAGAGGCTTAAAACAATGACTTGTCACTTGGTTGATTCGTGGACCAATGTTGAATGACTGAATCATTGCCCCTTAAGTTAAATACAGAAATACTGCAGATGTAGTTTTTGGCAGTTATGACTTTCAGATATTCCTTGGGACTCCTGTGCCTACAAATGTGATTGTCAACTGACCCAGAAATATCATGGCTGTTTATGTAATTAGGCAGTTCACTCATGATGGTATAACTGCCAGCAAATACTACAGCACACAGAAATATTTTGTTTAGTTTGTAGTTTTAGCAAGGGATCATTTGAGTAGTATATAAGAGTGGGGACATTTTTACTTATCCACAGATCCATGACAGATCCTCTTACAAGGTATGTATGAGCCAATTGATATTTTGGACACATCTCAAAACAGAACTTTTTGGAGAAAAGTTATATGCCATGAAGATTCTCATTACTTCAGAGTTTGTTTGAAATGAGGAAGAAAAAACACATTTTCTGTGAGAAAAATACTGAAAAAATCTTTTGACAGATTTACATGTTTAGTTGTACTTTGACCCTGATTAAAAATCTGAGCAGAAGGTAATTAGAATAAAATTCAAAAACTTGATTTAAAGAATGACTTCAAAAAGAATGTTTCAGAATTGTTCATTTGCCTCTCTCATTCTGAAAAACATTGCAGTGACATTGCAAATCATGACTATTGTGCAGAGAATTACTTATCGACTGCAATGCTGACTTTCTTGTAGAGGAAAAAAAAACAGGTAAAGAAAATATTATAAAAAGCTTTAAAAAAATGGCTATTTTACTTACCCTTGGTGGAAAATAATATAAAGCAAAATATATAGAAGAGTGTATGAGATGATGAAGTTTAAGAAGTAATTTTTCTAAAAGATGGGGAAGCTTATATGTGTTGTCAAATACAGAACATCAGTCTTATATGTGAAAAGCAGCCACCAGTTTTTGCCAAACTAAGGTAAGTACAATTTGCAACTTAAGCTATATGTTCAAGTTATAAGATGTTGATGAGTTGCAGAGAATACAACTGTAACTTTGAAGAATAAAATATTATGTGAGATTCCCTTTAAAACTGTAAGAGTTTGGAAAACAGTAGGATTAATGAATAGCCTAATTCTATTACAATTTCTGATGGGAGTATATAGCAAAATGAATAACACTTTTATATTTGTTAGGAGATCTTCTGGGCTAAAGCAAGTATGTTGCAGAATTACTGATGCAGATTTTTCAAACTTATGATCAATAGGGTAGCAGTAGAGCCTGGACTTGCTTTCTAGGCTCCACTGGCTGTATTACCTTCCCAAGGGCTATAATCAGAGTTTAGAAGCATCAGTCAAAAGTAGACAATTTACATTTGCATATGCTAATTTGGATCTGAGCCGTACACAAAGTGCTGAGAAATCCTAACTGCTTTTTTTCTTCTTTTAAACATTACAACATGTGTGACACCATTCACTGTTTCAATGTGGGACCCATACTTACTGTTCTCCTTTGCTGATGGGTTTAGACCATGCATATTTTGCAGTCACTTCTAAAAGAAAAATGGCCTTCTGAAGTATATGAGGAATGGATTTTTCTTACTATTCCAATTTTTAGAGGTGTTTTAGTAATGTGTTTGGCTCAAGCTCTTCCTGTTATATTTTTTTAGTTTTCATCAAGTCTGCTTTTGTGGTTTTCAGCTGTCTAAAGTTGCTCAACCAGAATGGCCCCTTATACAAAAGAATTATTTCCTAGGGCTAAGAATAGCAGGACACAGACCTTGAACTGGACTTTGAATTCAGAGGGAACTAGCACAAAGAGCATGCAAAACTGACACATCTGTGACAATCCATTTTGCCAAGCAAAATAGATTTCAGTTAAACTGTAATGTTTCATACTCAATGCAGCCTTTTTAAGAAGCTTCTGTCCATTTCTGAGTATGAGGTGCAGTAATCAAATCTGCAAACCAAGAATGAGTCGATCAGCTTGTGAGATACTATTTCTGGGTCAAGAAAATTGAGCAGAATTCTGTCTAACCTGTGCCTTTTTCTCTCCATTGTGTCATCTTGTCATCTCATCTTTGGTATGCTCAGGTTTTTTAGAAGATTAAATGTGTTGGAACGATGTAATGGCTCTACATATGTTTGGCATTTTAGCTTGTGTTATCTCATCATCTTTATTGGCTCCAGCACTTATCCTACCCATCCTCCTAGCCATGAAATACACTGATCTAATTGCAAACTTGAACTACTACCAAAAAAGGAAATAAGTTCTCCCTGTTAACATAGGAATTTTGAGTGTCTGCTTCATAGAGACTTATTGGATTTGTGTTTAAATTTTAGGCACATGCATTATACTTAGCATTTTAAGATCTTTCATTTTTTATTAGGATAATATTTTTATGTATGGAATGATTTATTTTTTGTTTATCTATACTAACAGCAGGGATGATAAGTATGTTCAGTTTAATGGTATTCAGCCAAAATGTAACAGACTTAATCAGTGGGTAGTGAGCAGAAACTGTTTGAATTAATTAGGAAATAGGTATCGAACCCTGGTGATGCTGCCACTTTTGCTGCCTGAAGCATACTACCTGCATATTTTCTGCTGCCATATCTCAGAAGTGGGAGGGAAAGGGGCATGTAGTGGATCTTCACATGCTGATTTGATGATAATTAATCAAAATCTTGTAAGAAACACAGTTTATGTTGCTAACATCATGATGAGCAGCAGTGGCCTGTTAAGTGTCCCAAAGTACTTCTAAAATCGCAACATGCATTCTGTTAATAGAATACAGGTAATATACGAAGAGGGAGATGTTCAGATTTCTGAAACAGTCAAATTTCAACTGAGAATATGACAGCCTTAATGCACCTGGAATTATGTTTGCCAAATAAAAATCTTAAGAAAGAAAATAGCAGTATATGTCCTGTCAAAGAAGCCCCTCTGAGCCTGACTGGAGAAACGGCATTTCAGTGACCCTCAGAATGCTTCCAAGGTCATCCAGTCATCCAGCCCTTCGCTTCTGTGCTAGAGCATTCATGCAAATTAAAGCCGCCTGCAGGCCTGCTGCAACTTGCAATATGCACATAGCTCTTCAAAGACTTCAGAATATGTACAAGTAGGTTATTTGGGTTAACTTTCTTTTCCAGTTCTTCTTTTATTTGTCAATTTAAGATTCATGTTACCTCTACCCTTCTTCGTTTCATACCATACATCCAATTTGCACATTCTACAAAAAAGAATGACTTTTTTTGATGTAAAGTGAGATGTGGTCAAAGGGAAAAATTGCATCAAGGAAGGAAGAAAGCCTAGAGAAAGCACTAGCATGTGTCTGCCACAAAAACCTAGCGTGTATTCTAGTTTGTTTGCTTGAATGATTTCAGTGTTTGTTGTTGCTCTCATAATTTTGTTATCACTGCAAGCAGTGAAGTAAGCAGCATTTTGAATTTCACTTGGTATAACTTACATTAGAATTGTGTTGTTGCTCATTTGTGGCTGCATAGTGACTAAAACAGATGTGGCTTTTTGGGGTGAGCAATGGGACTTATGTGTTTGGAATTGCTTAGGGGCTGATGGATTCGAAGGAGATAGCTAAATGTTATGGCAAAAAACCTTAAGCAACAGTGAGGACAAAGAAAGAACACTATAGTTCTGAGTGCTGAGGCTATCTATTTAATATATACTCTTTAATACGTATGTCTATTTTTTTTCCTCACATCCCTGTAGAGCTTCATTTGTGACAGAAATCATAATAAAGAAGAAAAAATTCAACAACAAAGCTGTCAGGCAGCCGAACCCAGCTTTTTGTGCCATTTCATAAAAATTTTGGGGCTGTCAATGGGCTAATCAAATCTTACTTTCCAGTCAGGGCATGGTAGCCTTAAGGGCACTCTGCTTTTTTACAGGCGAATGAGCTTTCATTTTTGTCTAAATCATACAGTTATGAAAACTTCAAAAGTCACTTTCCTGTCATCATCCCTTTTTCTCTTTTTGAAAAGTTGGGAAAATAAACAGTGTGAAAGCAAATTAACACCAAAGAACGGCTAAAACCAGATCCATCCAGTTAAGAAAAACAGAATTTTGGATGGAGGTCAAGTTTAGACAACCTTAAATCTCTTGAGAGAGAAGAGGAATCATTTGTTTCTAACTGGACATTTGTTTTGAGCTTTCACTGTAGCTCATCCATCTAGACTTAGCATCTCAGAACACCATAAGATGAAGTCACCTTCTGTTTCCCATTTGGGACTGTGATAAAAGTACTACTCAAAGCCCTATTTCCTTCAGATTCCTGTTCCTGCAGCCAGCTTCTTGTAACCGATGCAAAGACATTTCTGAAAACATTATAAGCTGTTCTTGTGGTACTTTGCCCAAGTAATTTCCAGTGATTCTTGGCACATCTCTGTGTAAAATGATCACTACTTATAAACATAATCAAGAAAATGCCAGCGTAACTTCACAATCTGAACATAGCTTCATGGGGTTTTTGTCAGTGTTTTGGAAACAAGCTTCTTTGCCTTTGCCAGTCAAGACAGCAGCCCCTGCAGCCTGGGACCATGTGCCTGGTTCTCTCCCTGCTCCCTTTCTTGGAACTCGAGGTTTCAGGTAGCCACCTTTCCTCAGATTTTGCCAAAAATTAACTTGGTTTCTGACTGCTTTTAATATAAACTGTAGCAGATGAGGAGACTGGAAGAAAGAATATCCTTGTTTCTTGGCTGTATTCCTGTTTCTTTTCAAGCTTGAGGAATGTCAGTCTCTAAACTGGCTGAGAATTTAATGTGTAGTTTTTAAAAGGAGAAAGTAGAGCATAGGCAAAATTAAGTTTCTGGGGCAGGGGGAATATATATATATAGATATATATTTTTTTTTTTTTTTTAAAAAACCTATTGAAAAATATTTCCAGTCAGATGGAAGGCAATTTAAATGTTTTGCCTTTGTATATCAGATTGAAATGTTTTGCTTTAGATCAGTTGATCTGTTATTTCTTTCTGTTCGAATGAGTACTTCAGGAGAGCTAGAATTGTGGTGTTTTCCATCCTTGGACTTTAACTGTCAAAATCCATTGTAGTTTTTGAGCTAGTTGAATCACTTCTATGCATTTGGGGCAGTCTATATTTCTGATGCAGCACAACTTTTGCAATTCTTTTCCAGATATACTGAAATCAGAAGCATAAATGGTTCTCAGACTGCTTCTCTGTCACTGTTAGTAACTCTCTGGTTCCTGCTGTTTGTTGTAGGAAGTCTGAAAACCATTAATGACATGAAAGTGATCTAAGTGGTTTGAGAGTCTTGTCTGTTGGAGGGAATAAATGTATAAAGAGCCATGGTAATTGGGACTGACTTGAGCCTATACCAGTTGAAATGAAGTGTTGTAAATTGGAAAAAAAATCCTTTCAATAAAAAATATCAAAGTGGGATACATTGTCATGCCCATACTGTCATTATTATTATTAAAAAAAAAAAATAGATTAAAGAAAATGTTGAATTACCAGGATTTCCTACAGGGTGGCAGCTCTTACTCATTATAAATTCCAATTGCATAATTCAGCTCAGCTTGCTGATACTAAAGGAATCTGGTCTTGGGAATAGTAGTAATTTGCCAAAAACTTAATTATTGTCACTGGTGTAGGCTTTTTTGGTCAGATGGTTTCATACACGACATTTTAAATTATTTCAGAAAATACTTAAATCTGCTGTAGCTTACATTTTTTATCGTTGCATGATATAAATATACTGAGAATTGAAACAAGACATAAAATTGCACATGTCAAAACGGGGTTTAAAATTAATTGTGGGATTTTATTTTAATGTGTGTGTTATTGGTCTCCCTGTCTTGGGGAGTATGTTTAGCTGACCAAGTGGAGTTAGCATTTGCTCAGACCCCTAGTCCCACAAATGCAACAGACTGAGTTTGAATAACTGCTTTAGGTCTTCTACTGCATTATCGTTAATCAGTACACATAATACAGGTGTTATGGAAGACACTGTCTTATCTTAAAAAAATATAAATAAAAAAATGATCTGACTGCCTACATTTTCAGGTTCCTCTTAAGAGAGTAATTTGCTATAAGGTGTGCACAACCTTCAGGCTAATCTGTTTGCTTGTCTGTTTTTAGAGGAGAGTAAGGCTTTACATATCGCTCTAGGGCAAGATGGAGAGATGCTCAGTTTTCCTGGCCTGGTAGAAAGCGTTAGGCTAACAAAATCTAGCTACTTCACTTATGCTTCATTAGTGTAATTCTAAAAAATAGCTAAAACAGACGGCCTATTTAAAATAAATGTAACATAACATATTTTTTTTAAGTATAATTTTGTACATTTAGGCCATAAATTTTATCTTTTCCAGTTTAAGCCTTTCTTATAAAAAGAGTAATATGTACCTGTTTTGTAGACATAGGTACATCATTCTTTCTGCTGCTTCAGCACCCTCTGTAATTTAGCACCCTCCACAAACCTGTGCTTGCATTATCAGTGATGTTTTATTCACAAAATTTCCTAATTCCTAGCTTTAAGGTACAAAAACTTTTTAGATGTTTTTTTCTTCTACACTTATACTGCCAGACCAAGCATAATACACCCACAGCCTTTCTAGACAAAGAGGAGAGTTTGGCTTATCGTGAAAGGCAGAAAGAACCCTACAAAAGCAGAGCAGTGCAGTGAGGGGGAGTGCTGGAGCTGTCCGGAACAGAACTCCGGGAAATCAGAGCTTCCCACGCTCAGCCAGCTGCAGCCTTCCTGCTCACCCCACTGCGGAGAGGCAGAGATGGGACAGCGACACCCAGGACAGGACATGGTACTGTAGAAGGAAAAGTATATTACAGTATCATAGAAGAAGTAAGGATAACTAAAATGCTTTCTGTTAAATATTAGTGTCCAAAATCATAGATGGAAACAATGGACGGTACCTGTTTCCCAGTCTGTAAACAAACATGCATTCTTGCTCTGATGATACTCACTCATGCATTAGCACGCTTGTGCCAGAATCACCTAGCTATGCTTTCCAGCTGTTCCTAGGTTGTCTAGAGCACTAAATGAGTCCTGTAGAAGTTTTCTGTTTAATTGAGATTCCTTCGTGAGGAGAAACTGCCCATACTCCACAAGGCAAAATACAATATTTGTATCCATTCAGGAAGAAAAAGAAAGAAAGAAAAAAGAAGCTTGAAGTGTAGGAAGTAAATTATTTAATCCATTAATGCCCTGTAATTTGAAGATGTTGGGGGAAAAAAAAGGACTCTAGTGTAGCCAGTCTGCAACAAAATGGCCATGCACTGAATAACCTGTGAGCTTATTATTGTAAAGACTTACAGTTACACATTCAGGTAACAAAATGTTGATTTCTGGCCACGTTTCTATTACAGGAAGCAGCAAACTAGGCAGAGGACAGGGAGTGTAGGTAGCTGATTCCCATCTTCCTTAGTTGCATGGTTGAATAAGCACACACTCATTTAGAAAATAGCAGTGCCGGAGCCATGTGGGTCTAAGGACAGAAATGTGGGAATATTCGTAGGAAAAGCTTATGCCTTTTATTGTACAAGCTGAGGGAACTGAGCAGTGAGGGAGATGACAGAAATGAGCTTTGAGACATACAGAGAGGTCTAAGTGAAGATGGGAAAAGTTACTGTAAGTTCAACTTAATTAGATTGAGCAGCAAGACAAGTTAGCATGCATTTATGTTTAGGGCAAATTGGGAGTGCACTTTTGAATAGGATCTCACATCATCTCCACTTACTGTGCTTGATCCATGGCAAGGAACAAGCTCAGAATTTATACTGAGTATTCTTTCTTAATAAAAGCATGCTAGAAGATGAGCTCCACAAGCGCATCTTAATACTTTGGGCCTTTAGTTTTCCAGATCAAACTAAAACTAATACAAAGTAGTCCCTTAAAATGTACTTAGTGTACACATAAGGGGGACTAATTCTGTTCAATAGATCAGGTCCTGCGGAACTATTTTTAAAGACAGATATAACCTTACCATTTAAGTAGTGGTTCACAGAATAGTTTTAAGCTCACTGCCTCTGCTTCCAGCCTTCTAATAGGCCTGAAAACATAAAATTAGAGAAAAAAACAAACAAACAAACATCAGTTTGTAGTATAACAACAATAATAATACATCTGCTTGCAAACTTCGTCTTGCATTTCTGACTGCCTAAAAGAGACTCTTTCAAATGTTAATGAAGAGCAGCGGTGGAGGGGTTAAATATGTACGTTTGCAAAAACATTGACATTCTTCACACTGTTTTCTGAGACATGCCAAGGTAAAGAAATGTGTGAATTATCTTTCACTAGTGTGAAGCTAGGAAGAAAAAAGAAGACAATATGTTCAAAAAATCAGTTTAACAAGATTTGGAATCATAAGCTCTGAAAATCTTAACAGAAACCAAATGGTTTCTTTGTGGTGTTACTACAGTACAAGAATTTAGATTGCATGGCGATTATGCCGTGCGTTTCTCTCTTAACATACTTGAATTTCTTTTCAGGTTAACCTTCACTTTGACTTTTGGGCATATTGCAATATAATTATAATTTTTCTGTCATGTGCTTTATCCTAAGTTTCTGATATGCACTCTCAGCTGTAACTGACTTTTTTTTTTTTTTTTTTTCTGGGGGGATGATAGTGAAGGTTGTAGCACAATTGAAAAAAAAAAAAAGAACAGTTTTCATGAAGGATGTATAGTAGTGTGGACTAAGGGCATAATTGAAGTTGGTTTTGATGTAGTTGGAAACAGCAGAGCCTGAGCGTGCCGTAAGCACATGAAAGCTCTGTTTCTTACAGTTGTGCTTACTGCAGCACTATTCATTGCAGCACTGAAGTACTGGCATATCTGAAGTACTGAAATGTCTGAATTTTACAGCTGAGAGAGAAACCTGAATGGAGACTCAGTGGACATGGGAGCCTGAGGTCATAGATCTCCCTGTGCAAAAAAACACTGTGGGGTCATAGTGTGTGTTTCTCTAAAGCCTTTGCATCAGTATTGGGAATTGAGAGCCTAAATTACTTGCACAGATCCTTAAAATAATTTTATGTGGAAAGGGTGAGAGATCAGAGAATGGCCTCGGTCCTAGTGTGTATAAGGATTAAATGCACAGGAAAACATCTGGATATTATATAAAAAGAAAAGGTTGTACTTCAGGTTATTTACACACACACACACACACACACACACATATCAGGTTATACTTCAAATATGCAATCCAGTGTGACTCCCTAATGATGAATTAGAACCAGATACAATTATTTTAAAAACATTGTAAATCCAATTAAGAAAAAAAAAAAAAAGTGAATAACAGCCCGGCAGTAATTACAGCAGTAATTAACAACAAATTCTAGAGAACTCTGACAGAAAATAACCCCCACAAATTAGAGACTGGAGACAACTCACAAACTTGATAGGTGAAGTGCAAGAAAATTGGCTAAAAATCAGCTATATACAACCAAGAATAATAAACCATTTTCAAAGGAAATTGCTCCTTCCTGGCTAAGCCATGATTTGAAGTCTATGAAAGACCATTACAGTAGAATCAGAAGATAACATTACTGCATATTGGCTAATCATTATGGTGGTTGTAAAACAACTGCACAGCAAATTATAGATCTACAAAAAATGGAAAGTACTGAAATGGACACTGTTGTCACTATCTGCTTCATATATTGATTATAATCTTGGGTGACCTTTCCAGAGAGAGAATATTTCTATCCTGTGGAGTCATAAATCTGGCACCTGACATTTGGCTTTTGCACACAGAGCAAGATGAAATGTTCAGTACACTGATGACTTTTGCAATGCTATTTTGTCACTACAGATGGCTCTGCACAAGCACAGAATGAAAAAAAACACAAAACTCTGGTGTGTTTATGAGACTATCCACTTCCATGTAGGAAAGGCTCATGGGATGAAAACATGGTAACTATCATCCTCCCTGCACATGGCATAAACTGTGACAGTGAGGCAGAAAACAGAAAAGGACGGTAATGCTTTAAAGAGGTGAGGACAAAGAACTAAAATTAGAGAACCATTCTTCCCAAGATATTAGGATTCAGCAACCTATTTATCAGAATGAGAAAAGTGAAGGCTGATTCTAGTGGGTTAGGACAGATAAAAATAATGCCTGCCCCAGAAGTGGGAGTGGGGAACATTAGTATAGTGATATTGTCACATTTGTGTAAGTTTTGGCCTCATTTTTGGGCAGAAGAATATAGTCCAGTTTTTGGGCAAGAATATAGAATAGAAGACACCAGTAGTATAGCATAGAATCATAGAATCATAGAATCATAGAATGCTAGGGATTGGAAGGGACCTCGAAAGATCATCTAGTCCAATCCCCCTGCCGGAGCAGGAACACCTAGATGAGGCTACAGCACGGAACATTTGAAACCACAAGATATGTGACTGGTCAATGATATTCCTTCTCTGAGCAGGAATGAAGACGTGGAAAGAATACTGATGGCAGGAAAGGTAAAGGAATAGCCAGATGTTTATGGAAGTGTACTTTTTAGTGGGATTCGGTGCCTCTGTGGCTGTACCCAAATATAGAAGGAGCTTTTGTCTTAATCATTTGGGATAAAGTGGTACTACCAGCTTAGCAGTGGTTATCCTGCTGCTAAAATTGAACTCTCAAATTACAAATGTTCATTAATGACAACTGTCAGGAAAGCCTCCAAAGGGAGGACATAGTATTGTATGTTGCTGTATCTCAGTACTGGGAGATTTGGATGAGATGATACACTATATCTTTATGGTAGTTGCTCCACAGCCTGAACATTTTGGGACAGTGGAAAGCTGCTAAAAAGGTTACCATGCATCATCCTGATTGAATCAGTTTTTCAGTTTTAAAAAATAAGCAATAATAACTCAAAATAGTTATTGAGTGGCATGACTGATTAGCACAGCAGGCATAAGTCATGTAGAGCAGAATATGCAAAATGAGAATTATATTTTCCAGATCTGTAACTCTGGGACGTCTTAATCAGGAGATACTGTAGCCCACTGGGATTTGCAGTGGCTGGTTACAGATTCATGAGGGTTAGCATGAGTGCATGTAACAGTTTTTAATAGGTTGTTTTAAAAAAAAAAATAAACAAAAAACCAAACAAACAAAAAAACAAGCCCAACCAGTTTTATGGTAGCCAGTTTGGAGCAGGGAAAGCCAGGGAAGGGCAAATACATTAGAGATTTGAAAAGGATGTTATAGCTAAATGCCTTAGGAAACTGCAAACCAATAATCAGTAGAAACACAGAAGTGATTGCAAGCAGTCCACCTCCACCAACGTTTAATTTTGTTAGGGTCAGAGAAAGACATGAGTTTGAATTAAAAAATTGGGAACTATGTTGTGATACCAGCATATTAGATATTTACAAAATAATGTGTGTGAGTCCATCTCCATATTACTTCTCTCTTTATAGATTAGTTTTGATTCAAATACTACAAGTTTGGAAAATAATAAAATGTTACCAGAGAATAAAATGTTTGATGCAGTCAGACAGAATGCAGCGGAAGTTCACATCAAAGTGAAGTAAAAGAAAATTTTATTCTGACAAGCATTCTCAGGTCTGTAATGACTTTGTTGGGTTGAAAATAAAAAATGGGGAAAGGATAATAATGATGTAGACAGAGGAAAAAACCTCAGGTTTCAGAAGGGAAAGTATCTGGAGCAAGGTCAAAAGTAAAAATGTAAGTGGAGTAGGAGAAAAATAATGTAATAATTTAATGGTAACCTCACCATATTTTGTAAAAAGCATTGTCTTTAAACCATCTGACTATGACTGTTCCCTGTTGCTCAGGAAACAAAGCACTTTCGCTGTAGTCCTGAGTCATCTTAAACTCTGTGTGTCGAATGTGTGATGTTACATCTAATTGGAAAAAAATGAAAAAAAAGAAAACTTAAAAAATTTAAAATGTTGACAGCCTCTAATGGCCAAATAGAAATTGTCAGCTTGAAAAATACCAAGTGTTTCAGGCTTTTACATCAGCAGAAATGGCTTAGCAAATGGTACCAATCAGTTTCAATGTCTCAAAGTAATCCTTGGGGAAATAACTGGTGTAGGCTGAGGTGCTTGTAATAGGTTACTTAATAATGACAAAATATTGTCAATGACATAAAATTAATTTACTTTCTTAGGGAACATCTTATCCTGGGTTAGAGATATGAGTGTTTCAGGGCTATAACATCATTATGCAGGAACATCTCCTTGGGCTTTGGGGGATTTTAAATTGCAAATCATAATAATAATAATTTATTGTAAAGTTTCCAGAAAACACTTTATAACTCAAAATCAGTTATAAATCATTTTAAGAGTATTTTTTTTATATAATATATGTTGAAGGAATATAATCCAATAGCTATTAGTTAGGTAATAAAATGTTAATGTTTGTACATGGCATTATTGAAGGAATGTTTTCTGCCATCTTGATAAATTATAAATAGTCCGCAATACTTTTATTAATGTACAAGAGAACAGAAAGCTTGCTGTGACAGGTTTGTCTTCTTTCTTATTCATCAAATTAAATGAACATTTACATTTTAAATCATGGTCTGATACAGTCCAAATGGCCAGATGCAGCAGAAGATCTCTTATTTAATGCCTACATTTATTACCAATTTTTAACTTAAAACCACTGCAATTTATAAAAATTATTATAAATCACTTGAGTGTATACTCTGTATTTGGGAGAACGAAAATGCATTTAACTTTCAGTGATAATAAATTTATAAAATAGTTTGTTCTACTTTAAAGCCCAATGCTGTAGACATTTTCAACCTATTCCCTCATTAACTGCATTCATATAAAAATACCACTCCATTTAAATGAGAAGATAATTATAATACCTTGAAGCAAATGAGATGTTATTGCAATAATTAAAACTGAAATGAGACACAGATAGTTTGGACCTGCTGCTTTCCTAGCTATTTAGTACTGAATACCATTTCCATTGGTCACACTGAATTGCAATAATGCATACCAATAACAGTGTAATACCTGTTAGATTAGAATTGCTCCTGGAGACTGCAGAATGAAAATTTATTAACCTCTGAATATTTTGTTAACCATTTACAATACATCACTTTTTTCCTATGTTGATTTTCACTTTCTTTATAGAAGTGGGAAAAGAAGCAGGATGCTGGAAAGTTCATCCTCTTTCTTTCATTTCTATAAGTCATGGTGATGTAGCTCTGTCTTCAATGGCTAAGGGTGAGATTGTAGGAAGTCAAGGGAAAAGCCACTTATTATAGGTTATTCCTACCACATTGTCTGAAGTCTTTTACTAATCATGTTTAGCTCAGGTAGCATTTTTTCCTGCATTTTTTCCTTGGCTCTTGGACACAGCAATATGGGTTTCAGGGTCAAGGACATTTCCACACATTTTTACAATTCATTGATCTCATACACCATAAAATTGGTGGTTCCTTTTGTCCGTATGCTGTCTCTTGAATTGGAAGAGGAAGAAAAATAATATATTTTTATAACTGAACATGAGGAAGTGCATTTATCATTAGCAAAGCCTGCAGCCACCTTTTTTCTTATGTGCTTTCTTATGCAGCATGTATATATATTATAAGGTACAGACAGATAAGCTATATTCGATACATTAGTTGTTGGTAATAATTTTAGTGCTACAGATCAGCATTGTGTAAGGACACTATCAGATAATTTTGGCATCTTATTGCCCACATATACTCATTAAAGTAGTGCTTGTAAATCAAAATCCTATCAGATTATTATACCAAACATTGCACTAGCTTGAAATAGATAATCATAACATGCTTCTTGTTTTTATATGACTGGTTGCTTAACTTGTACCACATACAGGGCAGACATATCAGATAGAAAAAAAGAAGTATTTCATATTTCTGGTTTTTGTATATACCCCATTTCTGGATGTCTGCCAACACTATCTTTTGATGCTCAGAGCATTATTGTTTAGCATGAAAGGGAAAAAAAGCCAACAAACCCATAAAAATTACAAGCAGAGATTAAATGGACAACACAGAAGGGGATTTTCAGTGAAATGATTTCCATTTGGCAGAAGGCTATTGCCTTAACAAAAGATGTGATTTTCCCCAGAGGCAGTCTACCACAAAATCAATGTTTGTAAAAGTTTTATCATTTCCCAGTTCATGGCAGAACGGTGAATATGCAGGTGGTGTATAAACCACATGTAGTACATTGCTTCTGCTTTAACTAATAGGTAATCTGGTAACTATCAAAGCAGAATTCGTATCAGGTAGGCAACTGCAGCATGTCCGAGTTCCCTGGTGGCACAGCATAAATGGCACATGGAGACATCACAAAGAATTAGCTTTCACATTAGAAGCCAGTTACTCTAGGTTTAAGGCTGTATCTAGGCAATCCAAACACCCTGTGCTCAGCAGCTGCCCAACCTGGAAAGTACTTAAAACTCATTACGAGTCTTTCTGGTTGGTGTTGAATTTCTGCAGCAGTTGGTCTGCAGCTGTGCTCTGCACCCACTCAAACATCATCACCAGGCATGGCCAGGCATTCTCCTCTCACCCAAGTTTCACAGGGGCCCACAGGATGGGTAGAAGATTGCTGTTGCTCCCTGGTCTCCCAGCAGGATGGGACCCCTCTTAAAGTTCAGCTGCAGCTGGTTTTGTATTGCAAGTAGATTCAGAGAGAATGGACAATTTGCCATGCCTATGCTGGAAATGAAGGATAAAAATCACAGGACTGAAGGGCTCCAAGGCCAAGGGGAGCTTCAACTGGGGCTGAAGACACATCCCAGAGACACACTGGTCATGGCAGTGCGGAGCTGGTATGCTGCAGGTTTCCTCTCACCTTAGGGAGCAAGGCTGCTTTGCAGAGTGGCTGTGCCATTACTGGAAAGTGGAGGATGGGAGAAAGCATGGAACTTATTGCCTGGTGTTTCAGGTCATGTTTGAAAATAGCCACAGACCAGTTTGTCTTCTTTGTCTTCTGCTGACTTCGGTGGCTGGAGAGTATTTATTTAGGAAATTCCACTTTATTTTTTTTAATTTAAATTTTATTTATGCACCTATAATTGAAAATGTTCTAGTCAAAGCAAAAAGCAGGCAGTGACATGTGCCAGTAATAAGGCAAAATGTGCTTGGATGTCTTTTTTTTTATTCTTTGTACTAATTCATGGTGCCTCTTCTGATTTCTTTTGGACCAATGGCATACATATGGTAGATTTCATGATACTGCACAAGGCTACAGACTGAATTCCCTTGTCTCCCTTTTTACTTCCATGAATCTCACATTCCTTTCACCATGTTGCTACAGCTTTAACAGGAAAAGGAAAAAAAAGACAAAAGAAAATATCTCCTATGCCTAAAACCTTAGTGGTTCCACCACTTGGTGGAAAGACAATGCAATGAATTTGCTCCTGAGAGAGGCACCTGTCCTCAGTACTGAGTCAGGCACCCAAGTAAGGAGAAACACAAGCAGGAGATCAGAAACACCTGAAGATGGCATTTTTTACTGGCTGGTGGCAGAGAGTCCTCTCTACAGTGGGCTGTTTTTTTCAATAAACTCTTCTGAAGCTATTAGGTTTCCCTTACCACTTGTGGAGATGCTCAGCAGGTAGCTCTGGAAGCTCAAATCCACTTCATGGTTTCAGTATCTGAAGCGATTTTTCAGCTCCAGATATGCAGGAACCTTTCATTAGATCTATCTGTGTGTCTCAAGACAGGGTCAACACAGAGATTTCTTTCATCTACTGGAAAGCTTAATTGGATAATGCTTTAATGATGAAATATTATACATAACAGACTGAGAGGGCTCTCTGAAGTCAACTGTCATTTTATCCTGTGCTATTGTGTGTGGATTAAAAATTTAGATTTTAGGGTGCAGTTAGAATTAAATGAATCTTTGACAGAGCCTGCACTCCTTTAGTTGCTCAAAGCACACAAAATATGTCTTTTATAGTATGCTTTCCATAATTTCAGTCTAGCATGTACTAGGAAAATGAAGATCAGAACCACGCTCTTAAAGGAGTTCTGGGTGTGATAATTGGTCTTTTAGTCAGAAATGGTTATGAGAATAAGGTGTTTTGCATTTATTTTGATGTGTCACACATTGTGATTGTTTTGATAATCCATGTATCTGTTTATGCTATTTCTTTAAGTCACAGTTGGCTCATCTGTGCATTTCTAGAATTTATGTCTTAAACAGCTCATGAAATTAGAATCTCTGAACTTTTCCCTCAGTGAAAAATCAAGTGTAAATGATTATTACTTTTTAAAGTAGGATTTACATCTGTTATGCTAAGCCTGATACTCTCAGAAAGTAACCGCAAGAGGGGCCTATAAATTGTAAATTAGCCTTTCCTGTTCCAGTTTCCTCCTCCTCATCTTCATTCTGGCATTCTTATCTTACTCAGCTGGCAGAGAGTTGCTGCAATAAAATGAGATTTCAAAGCTAGTTATGGTAGGACTGACACGCATTAGTTCATGATGTCAGGAAGGGTGCTTGGACTGAGTTATACATCTAATTTTTTTCTGTATTGTAGCATGTACTCTGTACTCTAGCATGGAGTGTACCATTGGCACTCAGGCTTACCCACAGAAAATATTTGTCCCAGGTCAGAATGTGCAAGCAAACAAAAATCCATGTAGTATGAGCAACAACAGCATTAAATCCCCGCTGCAGAAGTGTAAAGACTAACTTTGCAGTATGAAGGCACCTAATGATGACTTACTGAGTCATTCAATAGACCTACAGAGACTTGCTGTTATATTGGTCTGCTGTGTGTTCGTGATGTCGATTTTAATGAATTTTAAAACTTTTGGAAATTGATAATTAATCATATTTTACCTGCTCTGACTTTTAAATGAACAGAATTATTTTACTTTGGGCTCTAAATATCAGCTGTAACTACATGGCTGCAAAAATGGGGCAAAAATGTTGTTCAGAATTTCATGTCTTGGGATACCATATGAAGCAAGAAATAATCACATTGTCGCTTACAGTTTTGAAAGACAGACTATTTCCCATTGTCCATCTTTACCTTTTGAATACTGTAACACTATCCTGTACAAAGCAGCTGTCTTTTATGTGAAAAATAGATGTTCCATATTGTTTTTCTCATGGGACTTATTTTTCTTTTTTTTTTTTTTTTTAATCTCTCTGCATGTATGGCCAAAGGGAAAAAAAAAAGGAAAATCCCTTTTCTTTCAACATATCAAATGCCCCTTGGCCGTTGATCCTTGATTATTTTATTCCAGTCTCAGTCCTTTCTACTGAAGTCTGCTTTCACTAGCTGTTTTGTCAGCTGGTTTTTACTGTCACCTTTTGTTCTTGTTTCAACAACTTTTTTTTTTTTTTTTTCAGCTGAACCTCTTACTGCTCCAGATATAGCTGCCTGTTTATTTGTTTTTAATTCTGACACTGATAAAAGCATATTAAGGTTAATGAATGCAAAAATTCTCCATCACTTTTCAGAGATGAAAATGTCAGTGGTTCAAATTGGGTAAGCTTCCTAGTAACAAAGATATAATAAACAACATTCAGAATAATATAATCTGAGGCTGAAGTCAGTAATGATAAATTCATTGCAGTGCTTTGAAGTGTAATCTTCATATTTCCACTTAGCCTGGATTTCTTTCCTTTCTCCATCCTATTTCCACTTATTTGTACTTCACCATTCATTACTAAATTGTGACTAATTTTGATTGTTATTATTGCTATCTTTGTATTAATATGATTTAGAGATTTTTCCTGAGCCATTGTTCTATCTGAACAGATTGTTCTGGAACCTCGTAATACCCAAATACTGAAATTCTGATGGCCATAGCTAGTGCATGCTTTGAATGGATCAGATTAGACCAGTTCTCTGACTGGCTCATGGTTCTGTGGCCTTTATATACAAACATACAGGAACATGGTGTATTTTGAGTAACATAAAATAGCAGAGGTTAGTTCTGGGAGGGTCTACTGAAGCAATATTGTAGCAATGCAGTTTTGTGGAATACCCCTTAATATGTTTAGGCCTATTAGCCTCAGTTAAAAACTTCACTTAAAAATAAAAGCTTTCTAAATTGTCCTAGATAATATACTCCATCTCTGTCTAGAATTATATCTGATGCCATTATCCATGCTTTTCCTGCCCTAATATTTAATAAGTAATATTGCTCAGTTTTCAAAAGCATAGAGGTCTAATTAAAATTAGAAACTAGTAAAATTACAGTTCAGGAAGGCAGAAATCACAGAGCATGTGTTAGATACCTTAACGTACTTTTGTGTCCTGCAACTGTTGGGATGCTAGTAAAACTATAGCGAGGTAAAACTGTAGTGATTCAAAACTAGCAAATTTAGCAAACTTGGAAGGTTTACATGATAAAGCTACTGATGGCTCCCTACCTACCAGGTTACCTGTAGCACTCCATGACTACAGCTTTGCCACTGAGGTACTTTTTCTTTCATTGTGTGATGACCCTCAAGTCTGTTCATCACAATTTGCAATGTGTAATTCAGAGGCTAACATTCAGTGATGCCCTGGCAGAGTCATTTGTTGGACAAAGTCCTGAAATTTGGCAAGCCCTTTTAGATTGGTGTAAACCTTTCAACTAATATATGGCAGCTGGAACAGGAGTGAAAATGTTAATGCTTGTGTCAGTATAACCCACGAAAATAGCATTTTCCTAAATGCATGGTACATTACGCTTCTGGCCACGCTGGAAATAGTGAGAATTAAGGCTCTCTTGTCATCCTGTGACATACCAGGAGATCTCTTTGAAGATAAAGATGAAATTGAGACTAAGATGTGCAGCTGTGTACATTGAAACAGTCATATGTCTTAATTTAAAAAAGATAAAATTATTGGCTGTACTTTAAGCAAAGATTTCAGCATGGAAAAATAAACGCTTACTTTTACTGGTTTTATTTGTCTCTTGCCTTACTATTAGCAGCTGCACTGTACCTGTTTTGTTTGTTTGTTTTAGCATACGTACACTGTGAAGACATATGTCTCACAGTGAAGATCCATCATTAATTGTCTAATATCACACATGTTTATATAGTGATCCCAGTTAAACAAATGATGCATGGCAGGATTTCTCTTTCATTTTACTTTCAGGCTGCTCCTGTTATGGATGATAGGAGACACATCCCATTTGGTCTTCTTGTTGTCCAGGCTGACAGCTTTATCTGTCTAACTTTCTAACATGCCTCTTTTTGCAGATACGTAATAATTCATTTCCATACATAGTTTACTAGAGGTGTAATAGATGGACATAAAAAAATTTTGAAAAAGGCATCAGAGTCTTAACAATTTAAACTAGGAAAGAAAAATTAGTCCTAGATGTTTTTATTTTCTTTAAAATGAAGATTAGCAAAGTTACCTTGTTATGGCAAAGTCTGTTCTTCATCATTTAAGGTGTTTTCAATATATGGCAATTCAGGTATCCCTCATCCATTGTGACTCAAGTATGACACCCTAAAATTGAGCCAGAAGAAATTTTAAGTCTGAAAAACATCTTGTACCACCTCAGAATAGGCTGAAGAAATTAAATTGCATTCTGTATCAAAGCCTGTACATTAGTCTGGAACCAGGTCAGTGCCAGATCAGCTCACCACCTCTTTGAGACCTGCAGTCACAGAAAAGGCATGCCTCGTTTTGAAGGGCTGTTGAATCCATTTGCCATATATGTGCCAGTCTTTGGGTCTTTTACTGCAGTACCGGTAATTGTCAAATACAGTTGTTTAAAGTAAGAAGAAAACCCAAAATGTCTTACTGTGTTTTATCAATACTGTTTAATGGATAAGATTGCTTTTGTCTGTTTGAGAGGCACACCTGAATAGCCAGAGGTAAATTTATTCGATTTAGCTTTTTTGTGTCTTTGTGTAGCAGTGTGACAGCAGTGTCATTCCACCCTGACAAGCACATGGGGCTTCAAGAATTCAAAAGATGCGATAATGGTGTCAGTGGTACCTCAAAAATAAGTGTCACGTGGATAGTTGTGGCTGTCAAAAAAAAAAATTAATAGCATTTAGAAGTGATGATGTTCGATTTGAATTCTCAAGAGTTTGGATGGTGAGAACAACCAACAGTAATGACAGAACAAACATATAGTACATAATATTTAACCATGATGTGTATGGACTTGCAACTGCATTTTTCACACTGTAACCCAATATGTTCCCTGGAAACATCCAAGGCCAGGCTGGATGGGGCTCTGAGCAACCTGATCTAGCTGAAGATGTCCCTGCTCATGGCAGGGGGGTTGGACTAGTTGACCTTTAAAGGTCCCTTCCAAACCAACCTATTCTATGTGATCTTAGTTTTTAATAATCTTTTCAGTGGAAATGTAACAACATAGAGAACTCCAGTGGGAAGAAGTTACATAATATTCATGCAATTTTGTTGCTTTTGGGTGGCCATGTTATGTGGCAGGCTCTCAGACTCCTCCCGAAGAAAATCATTAACATTTAACAGACCACCAAGAGCTCTGAGTGTTTATATAGGATCGTTGTCTTTTTTTTTCTGTATAACACTTCAGCAAAGGTCAAGCTAGTTATGAACTGTAAAATCTTTAAGTTGTACCATTCATAGTAATGTTACTTTATTTCTTTCTCCATGCATGCAAAGAAGAGAAATATTTCACAATAGTGTTAGTTAGTATTCATGATAGTAATACCCACAGTATTCCTGGTACCTTTCAAACTTAGGAAAGATTTTTCCTTTCAAGAATATAAGGAGAGTTATGAAAAGCTTTTTTTTTTTTTTTTTTTTACCTGCATGCAATTTAATCTGAAATACAAGTAAGAAATAATTTTCTCAGATACTGTCTTTACTGTCTTGTAGTTCCTCCATAGTACTATGGATTAAAACTACTTCAGTCTTTCAGATGCATTTCTGTATCTTGATGTGTTTAGCTTTCTGTAAGTGTAATTATTCTGCTTTATAATGCCTGGTATTGGGATAATTGCAACATAATAATGTGGGTTTTTTTCCTCTAAATTACTGATACTCTTAAACTTAATTTCATGCATATGTATGTTTTTGCTGGGAATAAATTACAAGCATGAGTTGGTATATCAGTAATCATCTCATTGCTAATGATTATAACTTTGTATATTGTACTGTGTTTGTCTGGGATGGAGTTAATTTTCTTCATAGCAGGCTGTATATTGCTGTAGTTTGGATTTGTGACTAAAACAATATTGGTAACACACCAGTGTTTTGGCTGTTACTGAGTGGTGCTTGCACAACATCAGGGCTTTCTCATTTCCCAGTCTGTTCCCCAATGAGTAGGCTGAGTGTGTGCAACAAGTTGGGAGGGGACACAGCCAGGACAGCTGACTGTAACTGACCAGTGGGATATTCCATTTCTTGCTCACCAATAAAAACTGAAGGGAGGGGGTTTTGGAGAGGTAACTATTGCGCAGAGACTAGCTAGCTGGGTATCAGTCTTCTTGTGAGAGGTAATGAGTGATTGCCTTTGCATCACTTCCTTTACTTGCTTTTGGTTTTTCTTACTTTCTTATTTCACCTATTAAACTGTTTATCTTGACCGATGAGTCTTCTCACTTTTGCTCATCTGATTCTCACCTTTGTCCTTCTACAGTGGGGCAGCGAATGAGCAAGCCACTGTGCGGCTGATTTCAGGTTGTATGTTATGTCCATCTTTATGTGAGCATAGAAAATACAGAAACCTACTCAAGATACAACAAGATTTCTAAGGGTTTGGGGTTTTGTTTGTTTGTTTGTTTGTGTTTTTTGTTTTGTGTTGGTTTATACTACTGCTACTACTACTACCCAACACACACACACACAAAAAAAAATCAAACAAAACCCCTTCTCCTCAGAAAGCATTGGAAACTAAAAGGACTGGGTTTGTAGCAAATAATCATAGAATTATTTAGATTGAAAAAGACCTTTAAGATCATTGAGTCCAACCATTTACGTAACACATTCATGTCCACCTCTAAACCATGTCACTGAGCTCCACATCTTTTAAATACCTCCAGTTCCCTGTGCAGCCTGTTCAAGTGCTTCACAACCCTTTCTGTGAAGAGTATTTTGTAACATCCAATCTAAACCTTCCCTGGAACAACTTGAGGTCATTTGTTCTCATCCTATCACTTGTTACTTGAGAGAAGAGACCAACACCCTCCATGCTACAACCTCCTTTCAGGTAGTTATAGACAGTGATAAGTTCAGCCTCCTTTTCTCCAAGCTAAACAGCCCCAGTTCCCTCAGCCGCTCCTCATCAGACTTGTGCTCCAGGCCCCTCACCAGCTTTGTTGCCCTTTTCTGACCTCTCTCCAGTACACCAATTTCTTTCTTGTAGTGAGGGGCCCAAAACTGAATACAGGATTGAAGGTGGGGCTTCAACAGCGCTGAGTACGGGGGGACGATCACTCCTCTAGTCCTGCTGGCCACACTATTCCTGATACAAGCCAGGATGCTATTGGCATTCTTGGCCACCTGGTCACTCTGTTGTCTCATATTCAGAGAGCAGCAACTGCTTGTCATCAAAATTTTCCAAAAATGGTGATGGATGGTTTTGGACATATGTAAGTCAGCTTTCTAGTGCAGTGCTACTTTTAAGTATTCAAAGAAATGTACAAAAGAAGTGAAAGAATTTGTTTGTTAGAGGGCATTTAGGTATCCACAATGACAGGAATCTCTTTGGTTCAGAGATTTTTTTTTTGACATTTTATTGTCAATGCCTTACAGAAGGGTAAATTATAGGATCATAGAGTCATAAAACAGCTCAGGTTGAAAGGGACCTCACAAGATCATCTTGTCCAGCCTTTAATTCTGAAGTGCAGTTCTTCCAAAATAGGCATGTAAAGTTGCTAAGATTAATTGTGTTTTAGAACAGTCTGTTTCTCTTCCTCGATGGTAAAGGAAGCCTAGGTTGGGAAGTTGAGATGCAACTATCTATAGCGTTGCAATTTAAAGTTAGATGATATGAATTCTATCGTTAGTGATAAAGGGCAAGAACCAAGGCACGCTAAGCCTTACTCACGTGGTTAGATGGTGAATGAATTATCCAGATTTATATAGAGTCTGTGTGGAGTCCTTGCTCTTTGAATGAATGTTCTTTTGATAGCTACAAAGAATAATTTCTTATATATGTTCCAATTTTCCTCTTTCCTGAAATGTGTTTTCCTTTTTTTTTTTTTTATTTTTCTTTCTTCCTTTTAGACTCCTGAATTTTATTTCGGCTAGGATCTACCATATTTTCCCAATGTAAAATTCAGAGCCACAAAAGAGAATAACTTTGTTTTTGTAAAGTGCTGAGTATTTAATAATACATATTATAAATACAAAAGACATAATTCTTCTCATACAAGAATACAGAAATACAGCTATTAAAGTGGAACTAACAAGGCAATTGACATCATCATAAAAGAAAAGCAGGTAGCTATCTCATTCAGTTCTTCAGGTCCGAATTAATGAATTTGATACATCACATCTACATCACTGATTATTCCCATCAGTTGCACCAACAGAGGTTGAAAAGAATAGTGTTATAGTTTAAACTTCCAGTGGGAAGTTTAAAGAAGAAATGAAATTTAGTGAAATTTAAATATCTTAAAATAAATAACAGTCTACAGACATTGAGAATAATATTTGAACCATCTGAAAAACTTTTCTGTGAAAGCAATTAAATAGAAAAATAAATGTCCAATATGAAAGATAACAGAATAAGGAAAATTTTGCAAATTGCTGTCAGTCTAAAGCTAATCACAATGCTACAAAAGAAGCTAATTAATCTGGACCATAAGTTCAGATTGTTACTATTAAAAATGCCTAAACAGTAGAGGAAGAAATCCATCTGAGACTCTGATGTTAAAAGTCTATTGGTTCATTGGATTTTTTCCTCAAATTAAGTTGTGAGATTGATTTACAGAAGCAGCTTTGAGGAAATAACTACTCAGGTTCTCTAGCTGCCTCACTGTAAACATGCAAAACCATACATATTTCTATGTGATTCCATTAAAGTACTTATACTTTCATAAATTTACATAATCATAATATTTTTATATATTTGATTGCTTATAAAAGCGTTGTTTTTTAATCCCCCTCAAATTTAAAATAAGTTGATATCTAAAGATAGAAGAAAAATATTTAAATT
This sequence comes from Columba livia, assembly GCF_036013475.1. Taxonomy (NCBI): domain Eukaryota; kingdom Metazoa; phylum Chordata; class Aves; order Columbiformes; family Columbidae; genus Columba; species Columba livia. The sequence continues at coordinate 30,422,353 of NC_088604.1, forward strand.
ATGATTATTTCAATAATTTCATTCCATGGTATTTAAAAAAAAAAAATAAATAGAACAATTTATAGCCTTTTAAGAAAACTAAAAAACTAAAGATGTAAACAGTGGGATGTTTGTTAAGATTTCTTCATTGAAAGACAATTCATTTGTTTTATTTTAATGTTATCATCTTTTAATATTAAATTCCTGCTTGATACTATTTTCAACCTAAATGGATGCTAAGTGTCCGGCAGAAGAAACAAAGCTACCATTTTACCACAATGCCTTTTAACTCAACTGTGGCACAATCACAGTCACTGAATAGATCATGGGGGTGCAAAATTGTCCTGAGACACAGGCTGGTTGATTTACAGTTTTTCATTAAACTTCTATGGCTGTCTGAGATTCGTCTGAGTTTGTTGTTTTGGTTTGGTTTTTAATAGCATGAGGGATGGAGACTGATGCCTTTTCTTTTGTATTGTATATATATTGTATATATATTAATTCAGTACTTCGTGCACTTCGTGCAACTTAAAGATAACTACTGAAGCATTTGATAGTTTATCTGGGCTTTTGCTGTATCTTAAGACAAATTTACCAAGGTCATGGTAATAGAGCAGGGGACACTCTACTAGACATGCATCATGCTTCCTACTCCTTCATCTTTATAGCACTTGTTGGATCTCTTGTTTTATGAACTGTGAGACAAAGTTCCTTTGTAGGGCTGTATCTATACCACCAAGTGGGGCAGGAGCTGTTCGCTGACGTGAAGGCTGACTGGCATGGCATTCCCCATGTTTGTATAGGTAAGTCTCTTACCCTGCAAAACATGGTAGATGCATCAACACTATGCAGGATAGTGTCTCCTGAGCCAAGAAAGGCCATTCTTTGGATGGAACCAAACCACTATCAGGGTTGGTGCTGTTAGTATGACAGTATGGTTAATCGTGGGAATGTGCTTTTTTAGCTGGTGCAGTTTCTGTTTAGTTTATTACTATAGATGCCTTTTAGGAGTCCCAATGAGCCACAGTGCTTTACACAGCAGCATCCACTCCTCTGCTGTCTTGTGGCACCTTGCTTTGTTATGATTAACCTCTTTCCAGTCAAAGTAAAGAGAAGTCATTGCTACTGACAGCATTAAACCCAAGGTGTTTCAAGCTCAAAGCACAGATTTTCTTTCTGCTCCTAAATCAGACAGTCAGGCTCAAGACTTACTTTTGTTGCCATAGTCTCAAACTGAATAAAAGAAGTAATGAATATGGATTCATGTCAACATAAGCTAGATCATGTCAACTAGATAAGCTCCTTCTTCACAATACATCAAAAAAATCCAGCTTTTAATGTGCATCATTAACTGGATTCCTAATTGAGGGTTCACTGTATATTATTTTTTTAATTGGTTCAAATACAAAATGACTTGTTTACATAGCTGCCTTTAGTATCATTATTTTCTTACACCATTAGATTTAGATGTTTCTCTAAAAAAACCCCCAAAAAACAAACTTTAGATTTTTCCTATTACACATAAAAAAATTAATCTTTCTTGCAACCATAGGCTAAATTTTGTTTCTGTTACACTTACCAAAATACTTTTTCTATCCCACTTGTGAGACTGATCACAAACTCAGCTATTCATTGCCATATGGGTATTAAATTGCATCCTCAGTAAATAGTCTCACTCAGTCTTTCCTGCTTTATTGATAAATGCTGACCATCAGGTACAGAAAATAATGGCATTAATATCCTTTTTTATGATTACAAGTACTGATGCATATACGGAGTTTTCTTCCTCTAAAAAGGGGCATTACTTATGAATGAAGGTCAACAATTACTCTCCTTACTAATCCTCTTCTCCGTGATCTGAAATCTAAACCCTTTCCCCTGTTCTTTTGACTTTTTAATCAACTAATGATATGGTATTACTCTCTAATCCTTTCTATTATCCTTATCTCCATTCTTCCATCAAGTTCCATTTGGGCTGCTTTTTTTCATTGCTGGTAACACACAAGACAGAAACTTTTTTTTTCTTTCTTTTTTTTTTTTTTTTTTTAAAGTCTGTGACATTAATATGAATATATGGTCTTGAATTATAGTTCTGTCCTTCAGCTTGTATTGACATTAGATGGCATGTAATCTACCTAAATATTGCCGACAACTTCAAAATCCAAGATGTCAGTCTATTTGCCCAGTTTTCAGGGCTGTGAATTGCATGTATACTTGGAAATGACTAATATATCTCCATTCTGAGAAAATGCTTCTCCAGGTCTATTTTTTGTTTTGTTTGTAATGTTGTGAAATGTATTACCTTTTAAAGAATGGAAGATCTGAACTTGCATGCTACCACTAGATTAAGATGCAGGCCACCTTGTGGCATACTGTGTCTGGATCTGTTATTCTTGTATTCTCAGCTGCACTTTGCTTTTGTTGTAACAAGAAAGAAGGAGAGAGCATGCTCTAACGAAGGATTCCCATGGGTTGGTGTTTAGGTACTTAAGAAAAACAGAAGATGTCTGTTTAATCTACAATTATAGGACAGACCCCAGGGCATCCAGCGCTATAGGCCAGGCTAGGATCAGACAGATTGTATTTCAGGAGGCTGGAAAACCTCCTATTGACTATCTGTACTCATGCCTGAGTAAACTGGCCCCTCACTTTAGTAGGCTGGGCTTGTCTCTGGAGATACCTGCATAGTACTTGAATCTTAAATCTACAGTCATTAATTTTCTGGGCTTCTCTGACTGCCTAGGGAATTTAGACCATTGGATTAAGCAAATGGAATACCTCGTTTTATATCCCTAAGCCAAATCATTTAAGCTACAGCTGAAGTGCCAGATACCATATAGTTTTTTCAGGGAAAGTTTTGCAAGAAGAATGCAAAATTTGATCCATAAGGTTGACATTGCTATTCTGAAATAGGCAAAGTTTTGGATTCCAAAAATAATATAATGAATACTGTTTGGTGCAAAAGTAATAAATAATTCAGTTTCTTCTAAATTAATAATGCTGACAAAGACAGCTTTTGCCTGACTGAGCATCAGTTCAAGAAATAATTTTGAAGTGACTGCCTAGGTGACAATTCAATTTAGCCCATATTGCTTTACCTTTACATTACTCTGAAATTCAGTAATTAAGGAAAGTTTTAATAGCTGCAGCAGTCTACACTACAGTTCTGTCTGGTACCTTTGGTAGAAAAAGCTGAGTTAATGAGAGCTCATGACGTAGAAATCCCTTGCTTTGAGCTACTCTTTCTTTTTGCTTCTTTTGAAGAATCATACTGACAGTTTGACTCAATAGGTCAACTTGATGTGGAACTAGCTTTTCACTAAAGATCTGAAAATCCCATAAATATGGGGATGTATTGGACCTCCAACTATGATTACTTGTAATTCTTAAAATACACTTGGTCATAGAGATGAACAGGAGAAAAATCAGTACAAGTTACGGTGTAATGGCAATGGTTTATAAATAATTTATACAAACATATTTCTTAAAAGGGAATAAAGCTTTTTGGGCTGATGAGAATATATCTCAGTAAGTGGAGCCCACTGGCTAAAAAAGAATTCATCAAAGAGGTGAATCATGCAGAGCATTTCTTTTCTCTCACTCAGGTAATAACTTTAAACAAGACAAGAGATGCATATTCAAGAGATCATCTGAGAATTATTTAAAATGTATATAAAGCAACTCATAAGCTAGAACATTAAGTTAATGTGAAATGTTTTTGCATTATTACAGGGTAAACAAAAAATATTTGCATTCTGCAGATGCATTTCCATTCCTGTTTGCAGAATAAAAAAGCTGTACGCAACATTAAAACTTTTCCTGTGATTTACTACATATGGATCAGGCTCTAGTGGCCACTAATTACTGGGACCAGTAGTGAATTCCAGTGGCCATTACATTACTCTACCTTACTCCACAAACAGTGAAAACAGATGACAAGATTTCCAGTAATTTAGAATGTTAAATCTCTAGGTAACTAAGTAACTATTCGAAAAGCTTCACCAGCAATGATATAGTGTGTGGTAGTTTTCCAGTATAAAGATGTTTCTATGGGTAAAGAGTACTCAAACTTCAATTTATTTGGTGGGCATGGGGAGGAGGAAAACTGCCTCTTTATATAGGAAATCTTTGTAGTAATATAGGAAGGTTCTCAGTTTTCTGTATTAAAAATGCGGACTATTATGTAAATATTTTGCTAAGAAGTTGAATATGCTAAATAATAAGATGGCAGGGACCTTCCTTTCTCTGATTCTTTTAAAGTAGGTTTTTTGTTGTTGTTGTTTTTTGTTTGTTTCTTTGTTTTGTAAGGTTTTTTTTGTTTGTTTGTTTAATGCACTTCTATTGAGTCATTTTCAATGGTTTCTATACTGGTCACTCTCTTTCTTCGTCTCTTTCTCCTTTTTAATAACTTTCATGGCATACTGTTTTATTTCAAAAGAAGCTGAAACTATTTATCTTAAGGAGATTTTCAAGAGCAAAGTGTCTTTATAAGCTTTCAATCCCTGAACTATTCAATTTTGGTAACATATACACATGCTATTTTCTTCAAGGTACATATTTTGTTTTTGCAATTCCAGTGTTTTTTTTTTATTTTTTATCTGTCTGAAATAAACAAAACCAAAACCAAACAAACCCCAGAAAACACCACTCTGTAGTTCTAAACTTCTACATCCAGATTTGGGTTGAATCTGTTTATTATTTCAGTCCCTGTTATTCAAAACCTTTTGAAAATGAAACTTGAATAAACACGAATTTCAATTTTCCTTAAACCTTTCAGATATATATGTTGAGTAACCTACTGGCAAAATCAGCAAAAGAATGATCAGTGTACACAGTGGGATTGTACACAGAAGCCTTTCCAACTATCCTATTCTGTTCATCACTTTTGGAAACGGAACACTGGAATATTCAGCAGTGTGGAATCTCTCTCCAATCTGTTAAATATTAGTGTTGTGATGGTACTGCAAAGACTGACTATCTGCAAACAGGGAAGCAGATTAGCCATCATTTCTTCAACGGGAGTCTGCACCTAGATATTCTCCAGATGGGATCAACAGCAGGATTTGTGGATCCTGGATATGCCATGACCTTTCCTATAAATCAGTAACCTTTCCTATCTGTGGCTCAGAAATCATGCATATGTGATTGTGACAAAGCAAAGCAAAAAGGGGCTTGCAATCATTGGGTAATTCAGCTTCACCAAAGGAAGCAAAGCTGGCTTTATCACAATTATGCAGCCATACTCAGCATAGCATTGCATGGATAAAGATAAGAAAGATACCAACTGGGGCAAGTCAAGATATCACATACTAGAGAAAAAAAAATACTTAGCAAAAGGTAAAAACACATCCTCAGACAGTCTGAAGAATAGAATCTGTATTGCTGATTTTAGCACTGAGTCACTAACCTTAACCTAGATAATCTCATGGGAACTTGAGTGTCATGTCAAGAACTCATTTGAATAACATTCAAGCCATTAAATAGTTCACATAATCCTGAAACTGTTGAGAGAAGAATCTGCAAACAATAGTAATCACCTCAATGAGAGAAAAATTCCCTGAAGACACAGAACTTAAGGGACAAAGAAATTTATGGTGAAGAGCAAGGCTGAAGCTGATAACAGAAGCAGATACTGAAGGAACTGCTATGCACATCTTGGAGATCACTGATGTCATCAAGTTAATATCTCTTTATTCTTTCTCCTTGAACATGCGTACTGCCTGCCAACTGATTGAAAAGCTACTTAGCTCAACCCAACTCCTCCTTTCATAGTCTACTTTTCCTTCTTTCCTTCCTCATTCCTTTTATTTCCTCTTTGCAGTTTTTAGAAACTCATAGATTTATTTAGGCTAAAAGGCATTTGTGAAGATCATCCATTGCACGCACACCCCACTCAAAGCAAGGCTAAAATCAAAGTTAGATCAATAATCTCCAACACAACTTTTAATTTATACTGTCTTTGAAAATGAGCTTTGATGGACAGTCCACACCTCCTGACTGTAGCAATACCCTCAACCTTCCTGTCTTGTAAGAAATTGTCTTCTTATTTTCAAAATTAATGACTATTCATTCGGTGATGATCCACTTTTGTTTCTTTTGCTTCTTATCTTTTCATAGAACATTTATAAGAAAAATGTCTCAAATTTGTCAGTGATAAATGTATTCAACAGAAGACACTTTCAATGGTCTAAATAAATGTATTCAGTAGAAGACAATTCAAATGCTCTAAATGCTAAAGACTTTGTCATATTTTTGAAAGCCTGTAAAATCTAACAAGATCAATATTTGCTGACAAACTTGCTGCAATGACAAGATGACCACTTGATGCGTTTGCTGCCATTTTGTAAAAATTGCATTTTTCAGTTTTACATTTTTAGTGGTGCTCTTGTACCACATTTGTGAATAACCATAGCGGTGGATTAATCTTTTCAAATTAACACATTATATAGATTGAAATAATGTCTATTATTTGGCCAATTCAGCTGTGATAGTCAAGGAAAACAGTGTTACCACAGAAGTATCATAATTCACTGTAATGTAATCATTGCAAGAAGTTAACATAGTACTTCGTAGAAGCTTCTGTGTGCTTTCCAGAAATAGAATGTTTAAGAGTGAGCAAAAATTTATTTTAAGACTTACTTGAAATGTAGTGAATTATATACATATAAGGGTCATGAGTAAACAAAATGTTGTAACATTGAACTGAATGGTGCACCAATTTGGTTTGTCTCAATAGAATGATGTGGTTGCAGATGATACGTTAGTATGTGTATACAACATTTATAATGACCAAAACCCAAGATGTCCATCAACTGATCAAGCTGGTGGTTGGTTCCAGCAGGAATTCCCTGAAAAGTATTCAGCAACAGGAATGGGGGATAGTCATTTACCTGCATAGCTGCAGAAAAGCATGTTGGCAATTCACATTCCTACTGTCAAAAAAGTATCTGTATGCTGTTCAATCAGAATTGTATTTTTATGTATTTAAAGCTAGCCCTGGTGTTTATATGTTCCTGTTACAGAATATAAATTCAGTCTTTTGGAGAGGTTCATATTTTGCCTCAGATATTGCTGCTGTGACTGTCAATATTGTCTGTCCCTGCCATCATGGAACTGAGATGAAAGACTTAGTAACGGCGAGTTTGAAAACATTCATTGGCTTCCACCTTTATCCTAGGCTGGTCTGTCTCTTCTCTCATTAACAGAAGACATGAGTATACTGAGGAATGAAATTTAGTATTTCGAGAAAACAGAGAAAGAAGCACTAATGAATGGCATTAAAATATTGTTTTTATGGCAGCAGTGGTTTCTTAACCTCTGTCGGTAGGAAACAAGGAGAGGGAGAGAAGGAGTAGGAACAATCGGAACAATCTCCTGCAAAACAGAAGGATGACCATGTAAGCCCTTCTGACAGTCCAGGTGTTACACTGATCTTCAGAATTGTATGAGGAAAAAGTGGTATTTCTCTGAAACTGGGAAGTAGATATGGCTGGTTTACACATCTGGAAAACGGAGGGGTTGAGGAAGGCAACTAAGTGAATGGATAATTCTATCTGATAGCATCTGATATCTGTCTAGTGCACTAACTTGCTTGTTACACCCTGATCGCCTGATGCTGGATTTAGGGAATATGAGTACATTCCAATAGCTTCTGCTTTTCTGTATAATGAAGAGGGTACTCCCTTTCCATTGAAACACCACAAAAAGTGAGAGCAAGAGAACCTCACACTGTCTGAGGCCAGGCATAGATGGGTCATGGGCTGATGACAGCCTCTAATGGAGAGGATTGATGATTTGCACTGTACAAGTTATTGCTTGCTAACCCCTAGATGAATTAATTTAATAAGGTTGTGAACCTGGCTAAAGCACATCTGTATACGGTGTCTGTACTTTGTGTGTCAGGCTCAGTGATTAAGCTGCCTCTAGCGTTTCATAGATTTGGATAGCCTTTCATTTTCAGCTGCTCTGTTTCCCATCAGCTGCTACACAGTGACAGGTCTCAACATGCAACATGAAATGTGCAGTGTGATTCATGAATGCATGATAACCCTGTATTTATTACTGGAGTTTGTAAGTAAAAGATAAATGAATGAAATTAACTGATGATGCAGAGACTTCTGTGCCTTTTCCCCACTAAAATCTGTGGCATATGCAGAATTTCCTGTCTTGATCTGCACAGAAGTATCTATGGGTTTGGCCTGGATATTCAGCTGTTAAAACACTCAGATATCTGTTTTGCCTAGTGTAGTGACTATTCCCCAGCATGAATAATGAGCATTATCTATTTATTAACTTTCCTTGTTTGAAAATATGTAAAAATCACTATGGAAAGGATTTCAGAATTCAGAACAATATTGTTTGAATGAATTTGAGTTGTATTTTGTACTAGATATATGCATTTAAGATGTTTTAATAATGTGTATTCCTACATGTAGAAATTTTCACTGTCTGGGACATTATAATTTCTTTTTTGCTCCTGTTTGTTGACAAAAAGAAATGAACCAAATACAATTTGTGTTACTGTAAGGAAATGTCTACATGCGCTTAGAAAACTGTCCAACATACGCAATTGCAGCCTACCACTTTAACATAGACATTCATTCAACTATAGCTCTTCAGATGTTTTCCCATTCTAAAAGATCATACATCCAATGCTAAGAATGGCTGTATACATGCTAGAATAATGTCAGAAAAGAAAAGTGCGTGAGAAACTGAGCCCTCTACTGCAGACCTCTCATACCAACCCCAGAGAGCCAGGCTTTCTTCCCCTCAGCTCCCAGGAGATGCATAAGGGCCAGGCAAACAGCTGCTGCAGTATATGCTGAATACAAAATTATAGGGCTTTGGTAAATCAACAAAGAAATCAAATCCTGAGATTAAAGAACCAGAATGAAGAACATTCTCCTTGTAGCACCCTCCTAATAGAGCCAAAGGGCTTAGAGGGTTTGTGCTTCTCTGACTTGATCCTGACGCTGAGCACTACTTCAGCAGCATCCTTGGTACTGCCAGTGAAAACCTTTCTGTAATTCATTACTGAGCTACTGCTGCACTTCATAACAAGATGCTGTTCTTTTTGTTTTAGTTATTCTGATGTACTAGTTCACAAATTTTATTCACATTTACATTTATTTAAAGCACTGCCAAAACAGAAAAAACCTCTTGTAACCTGTACTCCAGTAGCTCTCTTGCAAAATAGTTACTTGCAACATGTTTGTACTATGCACAAAAATTAATTATAGCTCATATATATGTTTCTTAAAATTCATCCAAATAAAAAAAAAAACTATTCAGGGGAAAAAGTATGATTATCATGTCAAAAAAGGAATTTATATTTCCACTGCATATAATATCAAGTTGCTATTGTTGAACTAAAGCATGTATTAGAAAACGCATTAATTCATCTTTTCTTCCCTTCCTACTCCAGTGTATCAGGCTGTCGGGTAGATAGCAGTATGGCCTTTAAAATTTTTGCAGTATCTTCACATATTATAGAAATCTCCTAAAGCTTATATAGTGTATTGTGTCACTGGTTATAAATAGTTCAGGACTCATTACACCATGAAAGTTGAGGGGATAAGCTGAGACACACGTATTAAGTTTCCTTGACTCCTTTTATAAAGCTGCTTGTTTAACGTGAAAATCTCAAGGACATGCATCCCCAGAGGTGGTTGTCTTATGCTCCAGTAATGGAGATTAAATTTGTGGTAGTTAGCTAGCTAGCTCTTTTTCTAACAAGGAAACTAAAATTCATTAAAAACTAATTAGGAATGTATAGGAGGTTAATACTCCATGTTAAGCCTTATTAATGTGAGATAAGTAATTCATAAAGTATCAAAGGACTGCAATGGACAGAATTAAGAAGAATTACACCACCAAAAACTACATTAAAGTAACATTAAGGGTCTTGTTTAAACCCGAGAAAGCCAGGAAATTCAGAGTTAAAGCTAAATCCCTGTCGTTAACTCACTTTTTATGCTGGGGTAATGCACATGATGGTCCTCCATTAATAAGACTCAGAGTACATCATTAGGTTTTCTTTTTCTACAACGGACGCTTCAGTATTAATTAAAAGAGAAATAAATCTTGAAGAATATGGATTATTGACCAAATGGTTTTACGTTCTTAGGATGCTTAACATGCAAATCACTGGTTAGATCTGAGAAATGTATCTTCAGATCATGCTATTACAGCTGCTTTCTAAGCCACAGTGACTTGCAGTTTTAGCAGTCAGAAAAGCTATTAGGCTGTTATATGCATTTTCTGAAGCATAGTCTTTTGAATCTCAACAAATTTCTAAATTTAAGAACAAATTATTGCAATTTGTTTTGAATATTGTTTTGTTTAATAATAAGCTTATTTCAGTCTGACTTTACTGAATAATTTAAGTGAATAACATTTCACAAAATTATACAACAATGTCTAGAAATTTATTTTCATTGTGGTGTTCCAACCTCTACCTATACCCACCCCCAACTGTGACTTCAGCCCTACAGCTGCAGTGAGGGCACATATGCTAATGCGCCTGACTCCCACCAAACACTTCTGCCCCCTTTTAAATCACAGAAGGTGCTGACATAAATGTCAGCCACAGTCCCATCGCACTAAAGTACTTAACTAGAAAGTCTGGTACAAGCTTTCTTCAGCAATGCAAGAAGTACTGAAATGCCATTTGGGTGAAGGATTAGAAAACAGCATTTGCAGCATCCTATACTTAGTGAAACCTTGCAGAGTGGGAGGAGAGTGAGGGGGAACAGGGGAAAGAAAGTATGTGCATAACGAACCCTCGCATATGTTCATTATCATTCTGGTAGCAAATCCTGAAGAAGAAAAGCAGACAAATCCAAATGATTTTTTTTTGACCCCAGCAAAAGGATTTTTAGATCATGAGTCAGTCAAAATAACTGCTTGCTCCTGCACATGTGTAAAAATGCCTAGGAAAGCCGGCCTGCCACAGTGTATGTCATGAGTAAGATTCAAGGGGGTTTTCTGCCCCCCTGCCTCCATTAAAAATCATGTCCAGGCAATAGATTTTTTAATTGAAGTGAATTAATGCTTGTGGGTTTCACTGCAAAAGTGAATTTTAAAGCTGATTTGAGTGATAAGAATGTAAGAAGATTTGACAACTTAAACACGTAAGAAATACTAATACCTTACATTTTAAAGTGCTTTTTATCCCAAAGGAACCCTAAGTGCTTTACAAACTACGCAGATGAATTACTTCATGCATCATAGAGATGCAGCTACCTCTCTCAGTAGAAAACAGGAATGGCTCTACAGTATATAGCATTATGATGGAGTTTTGTTAAAGAGGCAAAGGAGAACGCTGTAATGGCTCTGAATTATTTCAGCTGTCCTTTATCTACTCAGACAAGAACGTCATTCAGACTTTTGGTTTTGTTTCTATCTCCTAAACAGTAAAGTCCAAGGCATTTTTTTCAATATCAAGCATGATGGTTGGGCTACAACAGATGGGCATGTGTCTTAAGAGAGAAAATTCAAAACTATCTCATTGAGAAGCTGAGTGGCAGCTGCCTGCAGAAGTATGCTCTTTTATCAGAAAGTGTATATGAAGTTTTATAACCTGAAATAGATGGACTAGAGCATCAGTTATGGACAGTTCTGAACTCCCCTGAAAATTCTTGTAAATCTAAATATCCCAGAGAAAGTTGCATAGCTTTTTTGGTAGTATAGAAGACAGATGAAATGAGATATAGGGAGTTTCTCAGGGTGATATCTCCACTTCCAATTTTTTTCTTTTACTGTGAAGCATTTTAGTTTTTTATGTACATTGCTTAATTTAGCTGTAACATATTTCAATATATTGACAGTATGCTGTGTGAAAGGTAGAAAAATCAGATGTCTTCAGACTTATGAGTAGGGAGATCAAAACCAGATCATTATGGCTTAAAATTAGCATGTTTATAGCCATTATAACATGTAAAGATTCTACATATACTAAAGAAACTGAATGTCTTTTGCCACTGAATAAAAAAAAATAATTCAGTGAATTTAAAGTGGTCAAAAGGATTTCTTTTTCAAAAGGATGCAAGAATGTTGGAAATTATTACAGAATTTGTCTCTTTTAATTATTACAAAGATAACAAAATATGATATTATTTATCTTATTAACAACATATACACCACACCCTGTTAGCTGTTGGATCTTGAACTAAATTGCTCCCAGCATTTAATTGGAGGCCAGAAGGTATCCACAGGGTCATTTTGTGTAACTTTTGCAGAGGAAAGGAAATAGTATTTATCTGTTGCTCCCACAGAGAATGTAATAAATAGTTATTTCATTAGGGTGTGCTTTAGAGAAACCAAACTAAAGCAAAGCAAACCTGCATCATCCTCTTTTAAAAATCCCCCATGCAACAGAATCTAGTTCATCACATGGTGACAAACTACAATCTCTATTGCAGATATACACCACATTTCTAGAAAAAAATTTGTCTCTCATGACCTTCAAAAAACACTTCACCCTCCTATAGAGCATGGTCAAGTCATCTTTTAGGTGGTATTCCTCAACATTTCCATCTGATTTTCTTTTTACAGATCTGAAGTCGTTCTTGTGGCATTTCTCTAAACCATCTCCATTTTTTTCAATATTCTTTTACAGCTCAGACCTCTGAGCAGCATGCAGTATACTAGGTACGAGCTCACTAATTATGAGTACAACATTCTCTTATCTCTTTTTCATTATTGCTTTAGCCCTTTCAGCTTCAGTTTCACACAAAGTGATGCATTTTATGCAAACTGATATGTGCATAATATATATGTGCAAACTTCTGTTGACAATAGTAATTTTGCTCATCTTCTGGAAGCACAGTTATTGAAAACAAAGCCAAGGAGCAAATCTTAGTTTTACAAACAAGTAAGGTGCTTGGTTAAAAACCTCCTTAAACCTATAGGTTTCTCCTGAAGTTCAGAACTTGGCTGAGAGTTTATCCAACATATTGAGGAGCTCTCAAGATGACCAAAATCCAGTATACCCAAATTCCTTAGCTACACATATACAGACTTGTATTAAAGAATGGCTGAACGACGCAGCACTTTAAGAGGCCTCAAAGGATCCACCATCTTAAAAGCTATTAGTTTGGTGGTGGTTGCTGTTGTTGTTGTTATTATTATTATTATTACTATTACTAATGTGTAGGAGTGTCTGTGGAGTGTAGTAAGTCAGACCTGGCTACAGAGAACATTCTTCTTCCAAAGAAGACATTTGCTTTCAAGAAGCAACAAATGGTTGAACAGTTCATCATACTGAATAGTTCATCTGTATACACTAAATAGCAGATGATTTACAGAAACAGGAGATCCTAAATTTGCAGCTTTGGATATAAAAAAATGAAGTTTTAATTCTTATTCTAACCTAAAAGAAATGGTTCATTAACATAAATTTCCTCAGCAGATTTCTGAAATTCCATTTTTGTTGTGAAATATCCAAGTAAAAAAATAACAACTACAATTTGCTTCTATTGTTTTCATAGAATTCTACTATAAACAGTACAGAGCAACTCCACTGCAGAACTATGGTAAACCTGAGCTGCTTTTTTTCTATCCTTTGTGCCATTTGCAAGTGGACTTGTAAAATGTACTGTGGCACACATACTGTGCATAGCACTGCCTAACTACCTGGGAAACACATGAATCAAAATACACTTAGAATACACCTGGAGTCTAAAGCAGAGAGCTAGATTACAAAAATATAAAAGTCAGAGGCTTAAGTATGCAGGTTAGCACTTTCCTCAGACATGTTGGAAACAGCATCGAAGTAGAAACTCAGACTGTTCAAGGGCATTTGTCAATCCCTCTATGGTCTCTGAGCATTTTGAAATGCCTCAATAACTTTGAAAATCAAATCCAGAATAAGTAAAGCTATTGTGTTAATAAAATAGAAATTTAGGAGGATTTCTGCTCCAGACTTTACTAAATACCCACAAGACACACTCTTATTCAGTTAGTGAAATGAAGGATTTTTAGAGAGAGAATATGAGAAGAATATTCCAAATAAAATTTATTCTCTCCCTTGGCTCACATAAAGCAGACAAATCAATACTTTTCTCAAATTTACGTAAGTTATAGACTTCAAATTAGGTAGAACCACTCACTGAGTCTTTGAAATGTTCATGAGGAACAGAAGATGGGATAAATATACTTTCAGAAAAATAAAAAAACACAACAAAACACTCAAAAACCCCAAACAAACCCCTTAAATTCTTACTTTTTACCATAGAAGCCTTGCCCAAAGTCACATTTTCAGAAAAAAAAAAAAAAAGGTGCCACAAGAGTTATTGGCTGGATACAAAGTTTGAAATTAGTTTTCTGTCATGACATTTGCACAAAGTATTGTGTGGGGGTGAGTGGTTCTTACTGCGAAGGATGTTGGCAGAGCCTTGACTGTCTCATTTAATTGCCTCTGCAACAGGGGCGTTTGGTAACCCTGTCATCAAGTTGCTTTCTATCTTATATGAAGTATATCACCATTCAGTGCAACAACTCAAGCTCCAAATCTAATGTGATTTCTTTGACACCTCTATGACTAAAGCTCATTTGCTTAAAATTTGAACAACACTGCAGAATTCCTTGACTGAATATCTCTAGAAATTTTTGTTGGTTTTTGTTGTGGTTTGTTTTGTTTTGTTTGTTTTTGGTATTTTTGGTATTCATTTTAAGCTGCAGTAAAGGTATTTTGTTAGTAAGCGAGTAGTGATGTGCTTAGAAGTTAGGCATCTGCCTTTTGGATGGAAATCAGATCAAGGAGGATTGAATAAGCTCAGCTTGAGGAGTTAACCAGACAGCCAGAATATTCAAAATAAAGTTACCTGACATGAGGTTAGGCAGTCGAAACAGCTCGCTTCTGGCAAAAGGTAAATTGTCCTTTTCTCCTGGTCTCTGCTCCTGATATGCACTTCCCATCTGCTGTGTAGCTCCTTGGGCTCATCTGAGAGCAGACATCACTATCCTAGAAGGAAACTAACCCAGCAAGAAAAGGGCAGTTTTCCTTAATTCAGTGAGCTGAAGTAGCTAACAATCAACTTAAGTGGAAAGCAGGGCTGGTGTGAGGGAGGAGGTCTGGCAGCACAGCTAGGAGCAGAGAAGAAGGAATAGGAAGGTGAGCTGATGTGTGTTGGGAACAGCCAAAGTCAGCCAAAAAGACACCTTGCTTTATTTCACAGACTGGGGTTTCTCTGTCAGGGCTGCAGCTACTTGCTTTTGTTAAAACCTGTCCAGGGCTTAGTTAGTACTTCACTTTTGGTTTTCTTTTGAAATATAGCCAAGGAGAATAGAGCACCTGTGATCTTGATGTAATTGGGTAAGTCAGCTCTTTCACCAGGTAGAGGAATACCTACTTGCGCAATCCTGAACAGTTTTAGACAATAACTAGACTCTCTAAATGACAGTACTTCCAGACAGCAATTTAGTTTTAACATCTTATAAAATATTATATCAGCTAATGTCAGATACTAAAGGATTTCAGGTTCCAAAGCAGGTTATGCTTGCTTCCCTCCTCCCCCCTTTTTTTTATTTTTAATAACTTTCCTAAACATCTGCCTGAATTTCTCTTTAGCTGTGTCTGCTATTTGGGTCTTGTTCTTTGCTCTATTTATAACTCTCCTGAATTGTAGTGTAAGAGAATGTAAATCATACTGCAGAGGCCTTTGGAAGGTGATAAGACAGTTCCCTGTTTAGAAAGCATCCACCTAGCCTAGAACACAGGACTTCATGACAGCAACTGACTGAGCAGCTCCTGCTTGTTACCTATTAAATATGTGATGGAGGATCTAGTCACTTGTAAAATGGAAGTCTCCTGTGTGGGAAGCTTGCCTTTTATTCTGAAGTATTCAGTCAATCTCTAAGTACAGGAACCTACAGGTTTACGTATACGAAGCACAGCATAACACCTCCCAGACTTCTGACCTTTTTCCCCTTAGAGTCTTAGTAAAGATCAGAGCCTTTTGAGTTACGCTTTATCATTAAGATGAGCATTTTAGGTTTGGTGCAGGGCTTCTAAACTCATAATTGCTTTTGCTTGAGAAAAACACAGAATAGGCCACAGAGCAGCAGCGAACCGGAAGGTGTCTCAATCTAGTGTCCAAAGCAACCCAGGAGGCACCAGGACAGCCCCCAGAGGCTTTGCACAGAGCCCCAAAATACTCTTAGTTGTTTCCCTGCAAGATGTTGTAAAAAGATAATTTTCTCCTTCTACACTGAGAAAAAAAAAAAAAAAAAAAAAGAGTTACCTCTTATCTCAGTAGACACTTGCTGTATTAGATCCCTCAACTTGAGCCATAAGGGCAAATTGCTGTTCTTTTATAATGATCCAATCTTCTTCAGTGCAACTCCCTGATCAGCTTTCATCAAATGATAACAGGCACCTGCCAAATGCCTGTTACCAGGCAACCTCCATGCTAATAAACCAGCTCTCCTCAGCTGAGGCTTCTTTATTATCTGGGGTGATTATATTCCAATGGCCTAACACATAAGTCAGTGCTTTTCCTTTGTTAGCCCTGTACTGAGACTGTGTATTAATTTTAGTCCAAAATGAGGAGCAAGCAACACTAGGAAGGACTGATTTTGCATTCCAGGTAGAAACCACTGTTTGCAACAGGATAGTGCCCACAGGCTGCTCTTCACGATGGCCATGGTAGTAATAAGTGAAACTGATGTGATTAGTACAAGCTAGTTTTGATGCCAGTTCTGCTTTAACAGCAAGCATTGATGAAAGTTATATGCAGTTACAGAGCTGACCATATATTTATGCAGTTGACCTCTATGTTTGTTGCCTTTGGTACCTGCAAACACTCTTTGCCTGTGGTACTTTTCTCATGGACAGAGACATTACCATATCATTTTGAGGACTCCAGGGATAACCAATATTATTTATATTAGATTAGGGAGTAATTAGAAATAAGAACTATTAATGCAAAAAAGAAACAGAAAATCTGTTTAAAAATCACTAATAATCCATGTGATTCATGTTTTTACACGTATTCTGTTTAGCTTGATATTAGGGAAACTACATTGCAGGCTGGAAGCTCATTTTTGGGCTCACTAGCTGTCTGACATTTATAAATGAATGAGCTCTGCATAGGTCTGCGTTGCCCCAGCCTGATCATTTCCATATCAATTCAGCCTCCCAGCCAAAAGAAGCCAACAAGTACCACTTGCAAAGGATTTGTGTGTGAATTGTAAAAATTGTAAAAATGTGGCCTGAGACCACAATCGAAGTTCACAATCTGAACTTCTGATAAGCCATAACTTTTGAGTATTTCTTATGAAACTACCAAGAAAAAGAAAAAAATGTAATACATCATCAATCCAGTCAAATCTGAGTGAAGAATTAAATTTTAATTCTTTTTTTCAGACACAAAATCAGACAAATTAATATCATTTAAGTGAAAATGTTAATGATTCAGAAAAGAATATATCAAGAATTAAAAAAAAAATTCTAATTAGGTAGTTCTGATCTAGGCAGAGCCAGGGGGAGGAGAGAGTAAGTTTCAATTCTTCCTTTCAGCTCTGCCTGAGTAACAAAGACCACTTTATCTGTGATGGTAGGGCAGGGGCTGAGCTTTAGTTGCTGATTTAAAGGATAGCCAACTAAGTATGAAATTTGTGCCAGCAAACACTTTTTTACAAGAAAAGCGGTTCCCTGTGTTATATAGGCATGTTTGGAAGACTGCCAAATCATTAGATGTCTATGAACAGATTATAAAGTGCCTGTATACTCTACCAACTGTAGATCTCTGTCTTTTCTGTAACTTTCACATTGTTCTTAGGGAAGGGCAGAAAAGCAAGCTGAATTGTTCCCACAGCCAGTTATCCACTTTCTCAGCAAGTGCTTTTATTGTTAAGAAATACTTGTGGCCTCTTGTTTGCAGCCAGCTAAACAATAAACCTCAGACATGTAGGATGTTGCAAAATTGGAGAGATGGAGCGAGATGGAAGATTTGGATCACCATCCAAATGGTGACCGTTGTATATATGCCAGGATGAAAAGGAAGCTCAAAAATGTAGCTTCAGTTTTATCAACGCCATATATTTGTTAACATGGGAGAGACCTTCAGGCATTTTCTTCTCCTTTCTCAGTTATTTTCATGCACATATAAACAGTTTCTGTGAAAAAGCGTAGGTTCTTGGGTATGCACAGACTATATACCCACAGGTAGCCGATCACTGATTCTGTTGCATCTTCTTATCTGTGAATAAAGTGATTAATAAATCACTCCACAGAGATAAGGCAGTTTCTTCTTAGCAACACAAAAATATTAAACTGAAAAGCAAATTAGGAAAAGCAACATATGATATAAACAATATTGATATGTTTAAATTTCACTTTATTATTTTGATCAAAATGGAACTCTGGTTTCTAGTATTTGTGGATTATTTAGGAAAGTTGTAAATGCTTGATATTACTATAGCCTTTTGCAGTCTATACTGGAGTGTAAGTAGTTCAAATAAAATAACCTGGAAAAGGTAATACTTATTTATTATACCCTGTATTTGTATTTAATTTGTCAACATATTGGTATCGGCAGAAACACAATGAAGCATAATAAAAATGCATAAAACATAAACAGTCCTTTAGTTGGGTGACTCAGTGTCATGAATTTTGACAACAGCACTGCACTGTTTTCACTTGTTCCACAACCGCTTGCATGTTTCTAAAGCTATAATTCAGACGTTTCTAAAGAATAGATTTAACAAGTGGACAAATCACCACATGTAGCTCTAAACACTCCGACAAGGATTTCTTATGATTATGTTGAGGAAGCCAGGGATTGGACAACATTATCACAATCCTATGTTGCTTAGGTAATTACATGGTATCTGACATTTCTTTTTCTTGCTTCATCTCTCTTTTTCAATTACCATTGTGATTCTAATAATAAGCTGGTAAATTTATTTACGTACCTGCATATTTTTCTTACCTTGACAATTAGTACACCACACTACAGTAAAACTACAAGTGGCTTGAAGAAGTACTCAGTTTTAAAATAAAATCAATTTTGAAAACATATACAGATTATGTATGAAATAGCAAAACCAAAGCAAAATAAAAAATCTTCCCCTAGCTTCATTGTGTAATGCTAGAAAATAGAATTGTTGAGCACATCAGTTGTCTGTCCCTCTCTCCAGCCATCTGCCAGAGCTGAGATAACAAGCTGTAAATTCTGATTAAGTGGGGTATGGAAAATTACCATCTCTAGGTAGAATACCTGATTTTTTTTTTAATGTACTTATTCATATATTGCAAAAAAAACCCAAAAAATACTTCAAGCCTTGTGGTAAAGTACATATCTCTATGAGTGATAACTGAGACAGTTCCCCACCAAAATAAAACTGAAAATAAAAAAAAATAATTTAAATTGACACAGTTATCAAGTGTCCTTTTTATAATGAGGAAGGTCAGTTCAGCAAGAGACATCTCTTTTTTTCTAATCTTCAATTATGTATTACAACTGGGAAGAAACCAGCAGTAAAACACTAAACCACACCCTTGCCAAAAAGGGAAAAGTTAAAACATGGGGAGAGTAGCACCAGGGGGAGAACAACAGCTGCTACCTAAAAGTGTTTTGTCTGCCTATCTGTTGCCTGGGAATTTCTGCATTTCCTCTCCTTTCTCCACCATATGTAAGATATCACTGAAGGAAGACCAAGAGACACTGTAGATCCTTTTGTTCAAAGTCATAGCAGACAAAGATAATGTTTTTCTTTTGATGGGATAAAGAAAATGCAGTGGAGACAGGTGGATGTGCAGAAAAAATTACTTTCTTTTAGCATGAAAATGTTAGGACATCTGTCCAATGTAGAAAACATTCACAAGGCACATTTTAAGTGCCTTTACAAGCAGCTTCACAGTCCCCTAAAATGCTTGACTATGGCTGTTTGAAGGCAGCATCCTTGGATGCTTTCCACCCCTTTATCCATCATGACATCAATCCTTGATTTCTACCCAGCTTTCCTTCTAAAATATGACAAAATATACAAAATATGACAATATAATGTACAGCTTCTTTTGATTTTAAAAAACTTTTCAATACAAAAGCAAAGGAGAGCAATTTGTTTTAAAGCAGAAGTGTTCAAATATACACACAAGTGTTATCTGTATTTGAACAGCATATTCATGAGTTATCCTGAAAATTAATTCTCCAGAAGTCAAAAATCCCTCATATCCAGACCAAAAGACCTCCAGCTGATAAACTTAAAAGGTGGGAACTTTTAACTAACTAAGCTTCAGGGAATATGAATTTCTGAACTGTTTTATTATTGTCAAATACATGGAGATTCATTGATTTTATCATTTTCATTGTCATTTTTTTTCTTCCCTGAAATGCAGGTGACTTCACTCACTAAAACTTACAGGCATGGTCATTTAGTAAGAGCAGAAAACTAAAATTCTTTTATTTTTTTCCAAGAGTACCAGCATATAAGAAATGAATAGTATTTTCTTCATCTGTGATTCTGTGATTCAGGATAAGATAATAACTTTTGCTTCATACAAGATTTTAAAAATGTGGAAATATTAGCACAAAAATTGCTCAAAGCAAAAGAAAGTGTTGGAAATCACACTCTTAACGTTGTGTAAACTGGGAAGATTGTACTTGTCAGATTCTTGAATCTTGAACTGATAGAACTACTCTATGGTATGAGAAACAATTTGATTTCTGCTTATAGAAATTCTGTCTACAACTGGAGAAAATCCTTAATTAGAGACATATATCACATCCATAGAATAGCATCTACCTCAGGCTTCCATTATGCAATGTGACTGGCCTCTTCCAGGATGTCTAGAAGTATTTATTTTGAAATTATTTCTTGGACACATTGATTAGAATCAAGAGTACCTCAATAAACTTCAAATGTATAGTATCGTTCTTAGGAACATCACAGAAACTAAAGGAAGTACAACATTTCTGTAACTGAGATATTAGGAATTCCATTTGCAATGATAGGACCTTTTAATCAGTCAGTGGAACTTCTTGATATATACTTAGTTCTTTTCCTGACCATTTGATGCTAGAGATTTCAGCATTGATTTATGTCACTTTTAATGCAAGCCCTTGACACCTGCTTGTGATTGTATGCCATTTAATGTCAGTTCTGTACTGAAGCATGGTGAAAAAGGGATAAAAGCTAACATGTATAATTTCTTAAAGATGTAGCTGACACCTTTAGGTTTACACATTATCATTTAGCTCCATAAGGGTCAAAGAAGACAGAACTTGAATTTAACATTCTGTCTGAACTGTATTCCTAACATGTCATGTATTTGGACATCTTGTTCAATACTTATTAGAAAGGATGCTATTCACAACTCAGTCCCAGTATCAGTTTTGGTAGACTGAATGGGGGTTATCACAAGGGCTTAGCTTGCTCCAGTGAAATGGTTACTGTTGTGTAATATAGCTCTTGAAGTGATCATCTGTAGTATATTTCATTTTCTCACTATCACCTTCACTGAACACTGTATCTTTCTTATTGATGCTTCTTTTTTTTTTTCCCAAGCACAAAAAAGTAATGTTGCTATGCAGAAGATTTTGCACTTTTCATCTTTTCTTTCTCTGCTAATCCTCTAGTTTTGAAAGTTTTGTTGGTGGTATTGTTTTTCAGTAAATATAGTAGAACTACTTGAATTCTGCAGCTTTACATCTCTTCATCTTGATCACTAGTCCTTGTTTAGTCACTAATCTTGTCTTTGTTGTTTATCAGTAAAATTTGTGGAATAGACTAGTACATACTAACAGCTTTAAGCAATGACAGTTTACTGGTAAAACATTGGTGTGAGAGATGACATTATTTAGTAAATAGCTGTTGCTAATACTTAAAAACAAACAAACAACCACACTAAACAAAATAAGAAAACCCCAACAAATATGTTTTCTAGTCTGTTCTTAAAAATATTACAGTGGAAAACTCAGTTTTTTTATTAATGTACTGTTTCTCTGTACTAGTTTAAAGAAATGTTCAGATCCATGAATGTATATGCACACAGACAATACTGTTGCTTAATTTTAGCTCCCCTCTTCTCTCTTCCGCATTCAGTATTACTCTGTAATTTGGTAAACAGCTGAGTCTGATAGCTTTCTGTTCCTGTCCTGTTCTTCAAGTACAAAAATCCATGTGTGCATATTGCCTAGGATTAGAAAACTGTCCTCTCAGTGCTAATCCAAGCAAGTACACTATGCTTCCAGATACCTTACAGTTTCAGGATAAATTTAGTTGGCTCTTACAGTAGTGATATCTGACTTAATTTTCAATGTATATGCCCAAAAATAATTGTATACCATAGGTTTTTTCAGGTAGGGTAATCTGTACAGTTTTAATTATGTGTATGCCAGTGTACTTTACCTTTAATCCAGAAATTCTTTAGTGTCATTCAAAACTAAAATTCTTTGGGTTCAGTTGTTTACTTCTCCTGACAAGAATTGCATTCTTTATGCAGATCTCTGTTCTTATCTTTGAGCATGAGAGTGTTTGTTCGTAATACCACCAATCTGGAGATAGGAATATATCCTGCTTTTATTCCTTTGTATGCTGTGGAGGAAAGAAAATGTAAATTGGCCCCGGCAGCTGTAGTTCCAGGAAACAGAGGCCTTTGTGAAGTTACATATTTATAATGGTGTGTCAGCTGGCCAGAGGGCCTGTAAGTCATGTTCATTCCCGTGGTCTGATCCCGCTCTCATGAAAATGTACAGAAAGGCTCGGATTGATTTCAGAAGGAGTTAGCTTGCTGCTATATTGACACTGCTGACTAAACGGCCACAGTTAAATTATCAGGAGTAATTGTAAAGAATGAAGGAGGAAAAAAGACTGGAAAACGTGATCCAATGTGGCAATGAGAGCTCTCCTGCAAAGTGTGTACCCCATTTGTAAAAGTTATGCTCAGTGCCAGATCTCTCAGAGATACATCGATTTCCCTCCAAATTCAAATAGTTTCTAATCACAAAGAAATTATTCAGCTTTCGTCTGCAACTAACATAAATATCTGGGAATAAGATTAAAGTGCTATATACACAGATAAAATTCAGCCAAATTTTTAAATTGCCTTTGGGCCAGTAAACTAATAAGATATCGTGACCCACTTAAGCAGCTTGTAAGAGAAAAAATCCTGCATAAAGTCAGCAAAACCCCCTTTCTTTGCTGAGATGGTAGTTGTAGTGTGCTAAGCCTGCTTTTTTCAGCAGCACTGATTTCTTTAAATTCATGATTTGGCAGTCTATTATACAAAAGCTATGGAGTTAGACGACCTAATTTACTAGCTATGAAATGTTTCATTGAATGATTTGACTAATTTCAGACAGTTTACATTGAAGTGCTGAAGAAATAATATATATTTTTTAAAAGTATGGCTGCACTCTTAATATACTTCAAAATACAAGAAAAATAGATGATGAGCTGTCTGTGTTTGGGATGACTGAGATCTATGGTTAGTGTATCTAAAAGACAAATACATTTTCATGTAAAATTTAATGTTTGCCAATACTTACTGCTTTGTTGCATGAGAGAAATTACAGCCATGGTACTGTTACATCTATAATGAATACATATTGCAAAAATCCATGATGCACCGGACTTACAGCTGGACTCTGAGTTTAGCTGAGAAAATTGTAAGTGTAATAACTGGGGAGAAAATGAAAATAGCAAGTGTTACATGGGTAAAAAACAAAACATCATTTTTAGATGGAATAAACGCTATCTTTTCCCTTCTATAACCAAAGCTTAAGGATGTTTTTGATTAATTGCCAAGAGAACTTTTTCTGAATACCAATGCAACTAAATGTAGTACAGGACTACATATAGAACTGTTTAACAATAGGCAGCTAACGTGATTGCTGAAGGGCCTGAACTTTATGTAGATTTAATGGAATGGGTAGAAACCTCGAGAGCACGTGCCAGCTAGTCAGAAGTTGCAGTGTGACATTAATATTAATAGAACCTTAATCTTTACAGTGGACAGACATGTGACTAGAGGCAAACGAAGGGTTATATCCATAGATCAGATTAGATGCTACCTCAGTGAATATAAGAGGGTAAATAATATCTAGCATCCTGTCTTTTGAGGAACATTTGTACAAAGAGGAGGGGAGATTTCTGAAAGGAGTTCAGTTGCCTAAAGTAGGCATTGTAGTATCTCAGTTGCCAGTAAGAAAGAATCTCTCCTTTGTATTCATACATTAAAAGTAATTTGGAAAAAATGTCCACAAAGGCCTTTTAAATGCAGCAGTGCTTTCCAGATAGTAAATTACAAGCTAAGATGTCCTGAGAACTACACAAGGACTTTAAATAAGAGTGAAATACACACAACTTCATTAAAGTTCATTCAAGTAATAATACATGAGATAAGCTGCTGATGTTTCCAGAACACACATATCCTCTCAAAAATTATATCTTGCTCTGCAGTGTGTGATTTGGCAGCACCTTCTTTAAACAATGTCTTGAGGGTTGTATCTTTTAGTTGGCATATAGAGAATAGAGCAGGAAAATTCCATTAACAATAATGGGAGCTATGTACCTAATTCCTCAGTAACAGCGCTGGTTACTGTATGCTCTTTAATGCTAAGGTATGGGTTAGTGTAACCTTCCCTTTCTTCAGTTACAAAATTATCTCCAAACCAATAAAACCTTTACAAACATACTTTTAAAAATAATTCGCCTGTGGATAATGCAATTTATAAACTTTTCTTTGATTAGCATTAAATTATAGCTTTAGATACTGCAAATGGGTAATGTAAGGACTGATTTAGAAGGTGACACACTGAAAAGCTGTGGTTAACTTTCTTGCATCTTAAGCACAAATTAATTTGTTACAATCTGTTTTAATTTAGGAATTTTCTAAACTTCATCAGTTATTTAAAATGCTGTGTTTCATATGACACAAAGACTAAAGTCTTTGAAGTGCAATTGTAAAATTCTGTGTATATAAAGGTATACATGTATTGTATCTATATCATCTTGCCTTCAGCTATGTGCTTGAAAAATATTAATCCATTCTGGAAGAGGACAGCATACTTACAGATCTAATACAGTCTTCCTTAGACACCTCTTATTTATGAGCCTGCTTTAGGCAAGTGTTTTCAGACATAGCTACCTACAGCTAAGTCATATTTTCTGTATGTAGGCAACTTGACAGCAACCTTGCTTAGAAAAGTGACTGCAGTCCCCATTGCATGTGTTGCTTTTGATACAGGGAAAAGTAATAATTGTTTTGTCAGAGAACATCATGTGTGGACCTTGGGCTTCTAGGTCCCATAGGTCAATTTATATGTTTATATATGTCTGAAAAACCTTGCTTTGCTTGTTAAATTATTTCCACAAATTGTTACAAACATTTGAAATAAGAACTGCTATTTCAAACTACTGTCCTGCCTTTTTTATGGCTGACAATGTTCTTTTAATATGGATGCCTGAAATAGTGATTATTATGAAAGAGAGAGCATCCAATTGAAAGTTAACCAGTCAATAAAAATACAAGTGATGGTACTGAACTTTCCTAAGAGGTACATTACACTGCATCATAATAATGCCTTATTTTTATAACATCCACCAATGTCTTTTCAGATAAAAGGCTGAGAAAAGAATTAATGTGTCAAAAGATTATGTTTTGCAGCACATAAAGCAACAAAGCATTTCTTCCAAGGGTCAACTTGACCCTATAATGTAGATGAAATTGCACTGACCTTTTATCTGTATTGACAAAGATCGCATTCAACAGAACTGATTTGTGACTTTTGTACTTGAAAAAGTTGTATAGTTTGACACCATGGCCATCAGACCTTTTCAGCCCAGACAAAACACAGAGGCAACTGGGGGAAAATGTTAGATGCTCTCTTTGAAGATCAGCAGAGAAAGGCACTTTAGAATATTGACAGACTTCTAAGCTTTTCATACCACTATGCTTTTATTTCAATTGTTCTCCTCAATATTCCTCATCCCCCCACCCACATAGGACACAAATAGACTAGGTTTTCAAGGTCTATATACAATTCTGAAAACAGAAGTTGATCTAGTTTTTTGTTTTGGCTTTTGGTTTGTGTGGGAGTTTTGTTTGTTTGTTGTTTTTGTTTTTTTTTATGATCTGTATGATAATGGCTAAACGTTATTGTTTCCTTAGATTTCTTTCTCAGGTTTTCAGCTAACTGTATCAAAAGTGTAATTAAATTGTGAACCAGAGAACAGATAGATACTATCATCCATCAACTTGTCACTAGATATCAAGCAGAGTTGAAGCATAATCTACTTTACATGCTGCTAGCTTGTCTGTTGTCAATCCAGTGCCTACATACCTTTTATTAATGAGTCAGATGAAGCCCTTCCTTTTATGATACCCAGTAACCTGTATTTTCACTTTCCATATACTTCTAAAATGTATCTTCATAACATGTGGATTGTTCAGTTTCCTGGAAAACTGTGTTTAGTACATGGCATCATATGTACTGGATTAATAGCCAGGAAACTCCATTTCTATTTCTAACTTCATCACTGATTCACACTGTTACCTTAGATATGGAACTGAACTATTACCTTCTTCAGTTTTCCATCTTTAAAAAATGAGAATAATTTTGAAAAATGTTTGCTATGGTAACTTAATGTTTATAGGTTGGATCTACCATAGACATGCTAGATATTAAACATAGTTTCACTTAATGAAAACTAGACTGAGGTAAATGCTTATTATGAATACTGTTTTAAGTAAAGTACTGCAGTGACAGACTGCTGAATTGTAAAAGTGTTTTTGTTTGCTTGGGTAGTTTTTTTTTACTCACTCTCTCCT
Source organism: Columba livia (assembly GCF_036013475.1). Lineage (NCBI taxonomy): Eukaryota > Metazoa > Chordata > Aves > Columbiformes > Columbidae > Columba > Columba livia. The sequence goes on from NC_088604.1 coordinate 30,449,111, forward strand.
CCCTTGTTTAGTCAAACAATAATTGCTACTGCATTTCTGAAAATCTTGCACTAAAATCTAATCTGTTCTCCTGATCCCCTAGTTTGAAATGTTGACTAATTAATTTTGGAATAAATAAATAAATAAATAAATAAATATAAGAATTTATTATCTCAGATGACAGTGATAATTCTGTAAATTGTCTGGGTTTACATCCTCTAATACTTATATCCATAGTTACTGATTGATGAAGAATACTCTAGGATGCAACTTAACTTGGCACATGCAATGGAAAGTTGCATTAAAAACATATTATTAAGCTAGGTCTTTTTTAAAGTCAGATCCTCAGCATAAGAATATTATGTAAATCAGGTCAGTTCTTTCCAGGCAGTGAAATCTAATGTCAGAAAATACATATTTTAGCATAAATTATTTAGTGAAAAGTTCAGTCCCTTTACAGTTGTGTGCCCGAAGCATTTGAATATGGGCATTTTGTCTGGCTATTGTTAACACATGCCATAGGAGATTTCACTTCCTTCCAGACACTAGTTTCAAGACTTTTGCCATTTGATACGTTTTTTTTTTTTTAGTAACACTTTTCTTCCATTATATTTTCCTTCTCTATCAATATTCGTGTTTTGTCATCTTGCAACATATATCACTAAGTGTATTGGCAATTGCACTTTAAATTGTTCAGACATTTTAAAGTCTGTTCCAAAAGCACTTTAAGTCTTCCTGGCAGAAGAGAAGCAGAAGCATGGAGGAAGGGACCGCTGGAGGGCTGCAGGGATAATTTCTGTCATTTCTACTGTTTCTAACAGTAAACAGTCTTAGCTATAAACCAAGTTCTCAGATTCTAACAAAAAAAAAAAATTACATTTTTATTTCCACTACATAAGTAACTCTTGAATTTCTAAAGTGCACAGATACTTGTATCTGGAAAGTTATTTTTAGTTACAGCTGAAGAATTCAGTCGACAATTTCAGCCTACCAGCAAACTTCAAAAATAAAACTTTGGGGTAAAAAAAAACCCTTGAATTCTTGCAGCATTTGTCCATGAGGAAAAAAAAAATCCCCCCAAACCAAAACAATAAAGAAATGTCATATGTTCATTATATTAGAGCTGGAAGATAGCCTTCAGAGCCATCTAGTCTACTTCTCTACTCTTCTCTACTCCTCTACTCTACTGCTGTGACTCTTATGCTTGACAGGTGTTTCCTGAACCTGTCCTTAATGACACTACCACCACAACCCCATTTAAGCATCCATGGGCAATATATTCCAGTGTTTCACTACCCTTATCATCAGCACGTTTTTACTAGATTTTAGCTTGAATCCTTACTGTCATTTGATTTCTAATTGTAATATAAGTAACTTCTTCTGTCAGTTATGGACATAGGAAAAAATCTTTCCTCCTTTTCAACGAGAATTTTTTACATCCTTGAGCACTACTTTCCTATCCTCTTCCCGCAGCAGAGCAAATTCAGTTGTTTCAAACTTTGTTGCCAGATTCTTCTGATTATTCTCATTTTCATCCTTTAGCTGGTACACATCCCTTTGAATTGCAGTACCTAACACTGGACACAGTACTGCATTTGAGGTCTTACCCATCTTGAGACTATCAACAGGGTGATCTCATATGTTGTGTAAGATATTTTCCAGTCTAAACAACACAGTATGGTGTATGCATTCTTCTCAATAGTGTGACATTTTTTTATCCAGCAGGAGACCTATTTTGCCATATTTTTCTCTGCGTTGTGGTGACATAGTTGATTCTTTTTCCACAGAGATCATCTTGCATTTAACTCTTTTGAATTTAGCTTTTAATAACATTCCTTCAATTTTTAAATATGCTTTTGAATTCTAATCATGTCTTTCAGTGTATCTGCAATCTCTACACACCTGGTGACATCTAGTATCTTAATAGGCATTTTCAATTTGCCATCATCAATGCTGTTAATGAAAATACAGCATGTTTCAAAAATATGGACCCAAATTCAAAGCTGTATATTTCACAGTGGCAACATGTTACAGTTACACCAAAATTTACATCTAGCTGTGATCTAGCATCTAGCAGTAATCTTTTGAAACTCTATGCCCTTCCCTTTCAAGTGATAAGAGTTTCATTCATGGGCAGTTTGTGATTGCAGAGATACAGTGATTTCAAATTGGCTCCATCTTTTTGAAACACCCTATATTGTAAAAAGCAGGCCTAAGCTGAATTGTGTCAGATCCCCTTTGATATTTCCCTCCATGCTTGTAACAGACCAGTGACACTCAGTGACTATGGTTATCAGTTTCATATCCACCCATACAGCTACCTTTTTTACTTTCTATCTCTCATTAATCTCTTACTTATTCATATTCTAGACACACAATTGTTTTCATGAGCATCTGTTATTTCAGTTGTCATTATCTTCATCATTCTTATGATTTATTAAGATTTCCTCTTCATGCGTTTGCATGCTAACATCTAAGACATTGGAAGAATCTCAGCGGTCTTGTTGACAGTGTCTCTTATTCTGTCTTCCTCTTTCTCCTTTCTAGGTCCATTTCCAGGTTCACATACCTAATACTTAAGAGAGAGAGGGCACAATATACCATATAGTTATGCCTTGTGAGTTATAAGTACAGACTCAGTGCTTTCAAATTATACTTGGGCAATATGGAACTGTAGAATCACTGTGTCATAGAAGGGACCTCTAAAGATCATCTAACATACCACCTGCTCAAAGAAGCATCATCCCTGCACTAGGTCAGATGTGGTATGGCATTGTCCACCTGGCTCTTGGAAGCTACCAAAGGTGGAGGTTCCACAGCCTTTCCAGGCTGCCTATTCCAGAGATTCAAACGTGGACTTCTTTTTTTGGTTTTGCGTTGTGGGTTTTTTTTCCCCCTTTTTTTGGGGTGTGTTTTGGTTTTGTTTTTTTTTGTTTTGTTTGGTTTGGTTTGGTTTGGTTTGGTTTGGTTTTGGGTTTTTTTTGGTGTTTGTGTCTTCCTAATGTCCAAACTGAGACTCTCAGGTCAAAATTTTGGGGCATTTTCCCTGGCATCAAAATGAGTTTGGCTCCAGCATCCTCCCTAGTATGTTTTGAATAGTCATAGGCAGCTACATCTGAAAATACTGGGATCTCTACTATCAGGAGGAACACACTGAAATAAAATCAATCACAGTTCCATATGCTAAAATGGAATTGTATTGTAAAATTCCCTAAATCCAGAGTTTATAGTTTAGATGTCTCTCCCATAGTGGAAAGCCAAAACATTTAACAACCTGGACAATATTTCCATTCCTTTCTTGACAAAGACAAAATTAAAAGCTTGGCTGAAAAATAGTAATGTAAAACCAATTGAGTGTAAAGAAGCTCCACCCTTCACTGAAAAATTATGCTTAACTTCATGAGTTTTATGTAAAAGCTACAAAGGTTATAAATCTTTATTTTGAATTGACTTCCATTTTTTTTTCTGCTGATCAGAGTATATTTTTTAAAGAAGGAACAGGTTAAGTTTACTTTTACAAACTCGTATTAGATTCTTTCAGTATAGCTGTAGCTAAGCCCTAAAAGGATTGGAGTAAAAATAATGCGCTATTTAGACCTCTGAAAAACTTTCTGAAATTGTAACAAAAACATCATAAAATACATTAAGATAAACAGCACAGGGGATTTTACTAGGCTAAAATAGTACAGTTTGAAACTGCCTATCTGCAACATAGTGATAAAACTGAGCTAAAAATTACATTCTAAAAATATAGCTAGTACGATATTAATATTTATATTGAACTTAGTGGCAAAAAAATGCCCTGAGCAAATTTCCTGCTTAAACTTTTATGTCATGAAATACCTTCCAGGTAAGGTCTCAGACAGTACTTTGAGTCCACACTTAATGATATTAAATGTAACAGAATAAATTATGTACAAACCTGTAAAAATACGGAAATACTGAGCGCATTGTAGCTGTCTCATTTAAATCAGAAGAGATTCCATAGGCAGCAGCAGACACACATCTGTGTAAAAAGAGCTAAGAAAAATCAGAACAATTTTTTGAATTTAGATGGTAAATATTTTTGCTAGACCTTGCAGAAATTTTGCTGACTGACTTGAAATACAACATAAGAGAAAAGAATCTTCTCAATTGCCACTTACTTTTGTGTTTCCCTGAATGCTTCATATACTGCCTGCATACAAAGAAACCACATCACTTAATTTAGAGATAAGATGATGATAAAGCAAAAGATTTTCAGGAATACACAGTGATGTCAAGTGTAAAATATTCAAATTCTATTGTGGAAAAGAAGATGATGATGGCTATTTTAACTTCAGAAAGTTACTACAATATATTTAACCATGGTAAAAAGACTGTATAGCAAATGAAAAATATTGTGGAAAAATTACAGTGGATGAGCAGAAATTTTCGTCATGGTAGATGGAGCTGCATGAATGAAGCATGAGGTCTAATGTCTGATGATAGAGGTTAGGTGAAGTGAGATTAGTAATAAATCACACCTTCTTAGAGTGAGAGTAATTAATCATTGTAATGGTTTATTGAACAAAGTAGTAAATTCATCACTTGGAGTCTTTACCTGTAATACAATTTATTTCTAAAACTACGGCCCAAGACATTGGGCTTGATAGTATATACTTATGTAGAAGAGTATTTCCCTCTTACGCAAAACTGATGAACAATAAATGTTTTGTGGAAGAGTTAAGTCTAAATGTCTCAATGAGATTTCCCTTCCATTTAAATTCTGTTATTCTGAGTGGTTTTGTCTAAGGAGATTAAGATAAAACTAAATTATGAATGTATTGGATCATGGGTAGCACTATTCACAGTCTGCGAAGGAATCTGGCAACTTTCTGTATGATTTGGAATGAAAATTTAAGATTCTGATATTTTACCATGTTTCATCTCAGTTATTTTTTTCAGTTTAGAGCTCTGACAAATTCTTTTATTTTCCTACTGTGGAAGTCCACATATACATTCACAGAGAGTTTGCTCATTTACCTTGTCACTCAAATGCAAAATTTTACTTTTTAACTTTGTGATATGTTCAGGGGATCCCTCAGTTCCTCAAGCTTGCAGCCTGAACAAGTGAATCCAAGTGCATAAAGTGCCGTGATGGATCCTGTCAACCACTTAGTCAAAGCAGAGTTCTGCATGATCAGTCCTTGAGGGGACCCAAAAATATTTCATGGTGGAGTTGGTTTTGCATCTAAAAATTCTTATTGCAAATGTCCTTCGCTCTTCTTCTTTCTTCCTGTTTTTCTTTTGGTCCTCTGTTCTTTTTCTAATGCACTACTACAGCCTTTGTGTCTGGGTTTCTCATCTGCAGTGTACAGTGTACCCTGTCTTTGAACAACAGAATCATAAGAAAAAAGCTGCAGACGCCTGAAACACAGCACTTGAAAAAAAACTGAGAGTTTCTTAGACCTCAGTGGCTATTCAAACCCAAAATAGTGCTGAGAGTCTCCATCAGATGTGTTCCTGGCTTTGTGATGAAGCTGACAAGTCTAATTTTCCTTTGACACCTCTGAGTCTAAAGGCCATGGTCACAGTATGTCAGCAAATGGCACTGATGATCCTATGCAAGTGAAAAAATTTTTGTATCTGAGCCTTTGACCATCAACAAGGAGTCAAGGGACCCAGCTTAGTTTCCCACAGCTTCTAATGCAGGCTACTACACTATCCGAATCAAACTTATTCTGTAGCATGGTACAGACACAGATATGTAGATGGACCTTGCTAACAGAGAATATTGATCTCTTGCAGAAAAGTCCCTATTAGGCTCAGCAAGAGTATTACAAATACCTGGCTAGGTAAGCCATGTTCTTTGCCTTGTCTTTCCACAAACCACTTTCCCGCCAACCATAAGTTAACAGTATCCTCCCCTAAAGCAACATGAATTTTCTTCACTTTGTTTAAGCTCCATATATCCACCTGTCATGAGCCTGTAGTTATGATTTCTAGCCTCAAGTCTCAAAAAAGTACTGGTTAAGCTATTACCCCAATAGCAACTCTTTTCTCTTGCAGCATCTGCTCCCAGAGCACCCAGCATCTCCCTCTTCAGGCCGCTGGCACTTGGTCCTTGTTACTCTTTTCACTTAAGGTATCCTTTCTCGGTGCAGTTACTGCTGCCAAAAAGATGTCAGAAATACCAATCCTATGGCTAAATCTTGCTGAAAACAGTTATCTTAAAACAAGAAATTCTTAAACAATAGTTAAAAAAATTCATTAGGGGGATTTTTGAGTTCCACATTAAGCAAGATATCAACACGTTTTTTCATGAAACTTCTTCACCTAAGACTGTTGTTCACACCCACCATAGTGAGTGAATATGCATGTCTATAAAATATTCATACACCAAGTAGGGAATTAAGTCTGTAATGAACCTTATATAATAAGAAAATGACAGTTAGGTGTCTCTTTGTATTTCAAGCTATGCGTATGGCTTTCCTGGGGAATGTTTTGAAGACTGATATTTGTCTATCATATGCTTGGAGCTCTGTCTATATCTTAACTTTGCATTATGCCTTTCTGTGGTATATAGAATTGATGTGGCACTTTGCTACATTGATCCTGTAGTTGTGAGTTATATAATGAATCAGGAACTCCATAATTACTGAGTGTATGTGACACACTGCTGGGAATTTCACAGACTCTAAACAGGCCTGTGGGATGGTGGTGTCCAAAAGACAGAACGGACGTTGTATTACCTGCTACTCTACAAGATATGTTGTTCGTGTGTTGATGGAATTCTCATAATCTGCCTTCCAACCTTCAGAGTTCTGCACAGAATTTCTCTCTTACATTGTGCATTTGAGATGAAACTGAAGTGCTGGCCATGCTTTGCTGTACGTGGCTGTATACCTCCAGAGAGGGGTCATAAGGTTTGGGACAAATCTGCCTGTCAATTACACATTCAAAAGGACTCTAGCTACTGGTCAGTAATCTTTCTTTAGATAATATCAGCCTACAGTTTATATTAAGCAATGCATTTGTAAATAGTGAGATGAAAATTCATACCATTCTGAATTCTGGAAAAAAGACTGGAATGTTTCTATGTGAAAAATGTGCACCTGAATTCTTCAGACAGCTTCAAAAAACAATGTGCATGAGTCTTGTTGTATTATTAAACTTTTAAATGTTAGGGCCAGATTCTGCAATGATGTTCTTGCAGGACTGAAGGATCTGGCCTACAGTGATAAAGCATCTCCATCGAGCAATGATACTGTTAAGAGTTATTAGAAAATATTGCCAAGTATATTAATATCTAATTATACTAAATTGAATTGTAATTAACTCCACAGGAGCACAAGAATAATGCTTTCAGAATTAATTAGGACATTAGATAGAAGACTTTTTCTTTTCTATTTGTTTGGTTTAAGAAATCAATATAGTTATTTTGGAGGGTTTCAATGTTTTTATGTCTTTAAGTTTCACAGACATGCAGTTTCCTATGGAAGAATCTATTGCTTTTCTTCTTTTAATCTGCTCACTTTACTTATGCTACAATTTGGAACCACACAAGTATAAGGATTGCAAGGCAGGATTTATTCTTCACCTTAATTAAAGATTCTCCTAGTCCCTCAATAAATGTCCCTTAATTTGTCCTATGTAAGATAATGACCGTTTAGGACCTTGGCAAGCCTAAAGAGTTTTTTGAGCTGTTCTTTTGGGCTGCTTAGCTTGATATAAATGCAGTTAGGCATGACCTCATTTACCTCTTGTGGAAACAGATAATAGTGGCAAGATGTCAGTCCTTTATTTCGCTGGTTTTATGCCAAGTTTTACTTTTTGTTGGTTTGTTTGTTTGTTTTTCCTTCACTGCTGACCTTCAGATATGCTGCAAAGCCCTACATAGCTGCCAGGTTTTCCATTTAAGAAAGGAATTGGAAGGCGCTCCATTTCTCTGTATTAGGGAAGAGCTTAAGTGGTGATGTCTCAGCTCCTTAACTGCAGCTGGAGGGATCACAGCACACAGAAGAGGATAAATAGTAAAAAGATACTTCAAGACACCTCTGTGCTTTTGTAGTCCCTTATTAGCTTGTATAATTTTTCTCAGACCTTATGAGTTTCAAAGAATGTGCACCGTGCGTACAGGTCTCCTGATGGTCTTCTAGGGCCACCAATAAATGCCCACTTTAGGGTTGCTTAGTTCCAGCTATACATGCAAAGTAGTTGTAGAATGTCCCAAGGTCATTGCCATATGATTAATTTACATACACTTCATTTTGTAAAATGTGTTTTAACACCTGTTCATTAACTTAAGTGTTCCAATACCGTGTTTCCTATAAAAATTATTTATCTGTATTGCTATAGTGCACAGAGGCCTAATCTTCATGGGCCCTCACTGGAATAAGTTGCTCAACATGTACAGAGCTAGATGTAATCCTCACATGAAAGATTTCCCTCTCAAATAAACAACATGCATATTTAAATGTGAACAAAATTTCTGATATTTAAGCATTAACCCTCTCTCTGTTCATCTGCTATTTGGCAGGAAACTCTGTGTTCCCACTTCTGTGTTTGAGAGGTGCACAATCAGATGTTTTCTATGGCTCTGCTATCTTTGATAGGAAAGAGAGCAATTGTTTCCAGGCTTCACAGCTCTGCACTGAGACACAGCTGCCTCAGACGAATTTTAGCTACTAAGAAACACCTTGTCCATTTTGTCTGAAAGCCCCTGCGATTTAAAATCTGCTATGTGCATAGTCTCGGGCTGCGTGGCTCACTTGCTTGTCTAGAAAAGGTAGCCCTTAAATCTAGTTTTAATGCATATTGCTCAGCAAGAAGAAGGAAGCTCAGAAGAGTGGAGTAGACCAGTGTCATGTATTTTCATGAGCTTTTGAATGTGTTTCCTACTTGCTGTCTTCAGCTCTTCTTACGGAGAACTTGGTGTTTAGAAGTAACTGGTTTTAATGTTCAGCCATATTTCTGCTCTTCTTAAGGGTATTTTCATTCCCAAGCTGATCATACCCCCATTAGAAAATCACACAACTACCTTGAACTGAATGGTGGTGACAGGTGGCAAAGTCCTTTACTTTTAGCATCTTTTAGTATAACCAGCATCACAGAGTTCTAAGTATATCTCAAAAGAAAGGTGATAATATTTGCTTTTCATGGATGTCATAAGGATTAGTTTTCTGAAGTAGGTTGAGTATGAAGTATCCATAGCATCATGCAGCAGAATATTCTCAGAGTACAGCCTCATCATATTTACAAACTATAGTGCTGACTACATGAGCTACTGCCACAGTTTGAACTGGCTAATGTAGTACATTTGTAACACCCACAAAGCTGAAGTTTTTAGATGCCAAGTACAGCACTTAAAAAGAACAATTTATTTCCATAATCACATGCTCATTTATTCATCCATTAGTAGCATTACTGTGTATGTGACATTGCACTGCATGTGATATTAACAGGGTTGGGAGTGAGACAGAGATAGGTGTGCATACATATGAATGCGAGTATATGCATATATGTGTGAAAACACAGATGTGGATATGAAGGTTCTCTGTATGTACAAGGGTAGAAAGTGGGGAGGAGAGTAAAAGGCATTCTGAGTGTTCAATATGGACAGATAAAGCACTCCTGTTGCCCAAGAAACCTCCATCTTCCTTCCTCTTTGCAGTACCTCACAGCTGCACTGCCTCCTGAGAACACATTTGCTCTAGGTTAGAGATGGAGCACCTTCTCCAGTGAAAGGCCACAGAGATAATTGAGGGACTGCAGCACCTCTCCTATGAGGAAGGCTGAGAGATGTGGGACTGTTCAGTCTAGAGAGGAGAAGGCTCAGGGACATCTTATCAATTTATATAAATGCCTGAAGTAAAGGTACAAATAGCACAGAGCCAGGCTCTTTCCAGTGGTGCCCAGTGGCAGGGCAAGAGGTAATGAGCACAAACTGAAATACAGGAGGTTCCCTGTGTACATCAGGAAACACTTTTTCATTGTGAGGGTGACTGAGCACTGGCACAGGTTGCCTAGGGATGTTGTAGAGTCTGTCTTCTCCGAGACATTCAAAAACCATCTGGAGATGATCCTGGGCAACTGACTCTAGGTGACCCTGCTTGATCTGCAAGGTGACCAGATGACCTCCAGGAGTCCTTTGCAACCTCAACCGTTCTGTGATTTCTGTCATCTGGAGTAAAGGTAGATTTTAGTAGACTAATTATTAAATGGAATGTTCATTTTTCAGGTAACATCTTTTTAGTTGAATGCAACTGCTCATAAGACTGTAGCTTATGTAGCTCTTCATTTTTATTTTTGTATACATTTTATTGTGTTTTTGTATAATTTATGTGTTGCCTCTTGAAACCAGGAACTCCAGAACTGTTGGAGGTTCCAGCTGCAGTGTAGTGATATCTGACGTAATTTTACTAGTACAAACTCTGGAAGTGGTCTCCTTCCTGGCCATGGCAGAGTAATTCAGGATAGACCCCATGTTGCTTTGGCTATGCTGCTTTTGGTACTTAGATTATCACAATGAATGTTGTTTCAAAGATAACTGTATTTTGCTCTGCACTTAGTGGTGCTGGCATGTGGTACTCTTGGACACTAATTTTTTTTTTTTTCTTGCTGGTGTGTAGCATGCTATAACCTTCAATTTTTCTGGATGACATTCATCTTATGTCCTTGACAAAGTTTGTTATTTCTTTTGCTTACCTCTAAGATGGCTGTGGTGTTCCTTCAAATTATTTTACCCTGTAAATCTAAAAATAGTTTGAAAATGTTTGGAGGAGATTTGAGACCTGCAATGAGTAGCAAATTGCAGGATATATGCTCTGTGGCCTATTTCTAGTTTAAAATGCTATTGCACAGTTGCATAACTAAAGTGGTGAACACAATTCTCTTGTCCAGTTATTTCCTTTGATGCCTATGCTTATATGATTGTATAGCAAAAAAATCCAAAAAAATAACCCCCAAAAACAACAAACCAACAAACTACACTTATTTCATATCCTAGTAGTTTGATTATTTATTTTTTTCTCAACTTTCAGTAGCCTAATTGCAATGTGCTAGCTGAAATTAAGCAGCCATCATTTGTGGAAAGTAGGATCAGACCTGCATGAAATGTGACTAAAATACCACCCTGCAGTTAAATGAAAGTAGGAAGTGTAGACAAAATATTTGGGATACGTATAAGCCACTTTTTTGATTAATAGAAAATATGTCTTTGCTCTCTAATAATTACCGCGTTAGAAAACAAAACAAAACAAACAAACAAACCCCAAACAACAAAAAAGCCACTGCCAGAAGTCCTACGATGTTTTGCTTTTTTTCCCAATCCCTTTATTCTGTTTATTTTTTATTACTTTCATTTTTTTAAATTGGTTTTATTTTCTGTAAATATTTCCACCCTTTCAGCTAGGTCCTCTGTGGCTGCTCGTTCTCTAATCACATTGCCTCTTGCCTTCCTCTGCTTCTGCTATGAAGACAGTAGCCTGCATTGTGAAGCTTCTCCATAGCACTCTTCCTCAATCTTCTTTTAATCAAATGGCCAATTCTTCCAAGATGCTATTTTTTAAACCAAGATTTAAGTCTTACTGGTAAAAGTGAAGTCAAGGGACACAGACTCAAGAAAAGGGCTAATAGGGCTTTATATTATTTTCTACAGTGTTAAAAGAAGTGTGGGTGCTTTGGAGAAGAGTATAGAATCAGACTATTGCTTGTGGCTGCTGGAGATGATAAAGTTAAAACTGAGGTTGACAGGGAAAGGAAAGTATGATGTTGACTGCAGTATGTAAGTGCATCGGTATTTTTCTTCGCAGGAAGTTGGAGACACTCCTCTAAAGGCTTATCTGATAATGGCTACTGTCAGCTACAGACTATCAATTTACAGGCACCTCTTATCTGGTGTAAGGCAATTCTTAACATTCAAGTTTCTGAGCACTTGCTGTCTGTGTTGCAATTTCTTAGGTGCCAAAATATTAATGATCTGATTCTGATTTAAAAACTGATGGTACCAGGGATGGAGAGTGGGGGAAGGCTGGAACTGGCTGCCAATAAATTGTGTATTACACACTGTAAAACAGGTCAAATTTATTGGCGGTGCCCTCAGTGAAATCAATGAAGAATTCTGAGGAATTTTGTTTAATATGTTTCTAATGTATAAATGCTATGGCTAAACTGTACTAGAATTCCTATTTCCCTATTTCACTCAAACCTTTCATGTATTATTTATTTGAAATGCTTGGTTCATTAAGTGAGTTTCTAAATTTTGAAGCTGATAGCTATTTATTTGTCTCAGCCTTGACTGACAGCAAATTGTGATTTTCTTCTGCTCCACTAACATTTCTCATGTTCCTCACGGAGCTGATATGATAACAGTATTCTCAGCCTCCTAAATAAAGTTACAGCAATTTACCTCTAACTTAGGAAGTAATTCTGTTTTGGAAGTATTTTGATTGTTTGCTTGATTTGTATCTAAAATTAACAACAGTATTACTTTTATATCTGTTAAGATTTTCTCAGTCATTACAGAACAAACCAAACCAAACCAAAAATCCCCCATTATTTGATCCAGGAAGAAATTCCAGCATATTTTCAGACCTAGTTCAAGAAAAGAACTAATCAAATATGTAATTTAAGTAGACAACAGGAAATATTTTCTCATGAAGTCTTTCCTAATAGTTGTAAAATTTGTTGAGGAAAGTAGCTAGTTTAAGAATAGTCTTTTTCAACATATTTTGGTTCCCATGGCTAGGCATAGGCTAGTAAATGAAATGGGTAAGGAACCACTCTCTGGCTGTCTGAGAAAGCACAGCTCAAATCTGTATAGCTGCTCTTACTCTCCAAACCAGAGTGGTCGCACCTCAACTGGCTACTGGGAGTGGACCCTGGCCCAGGGTGACTGCCAAGGCTTGCTCTGGATTCTATGAAAAGTTCTTCTAGTTGACCCAAGCCACCCCTGTGCCAGGGAGTGTGCTAGTGGCTTAAAAGCAGGGATGACTGTATTACAGAACTGGAGCCCCGGTTAAGTTGTTGGTGTAGACCTTATGGCACACACAGCTTCCACAAGGACTACTGCAGATAGCAGTTTCACACCTTCCCTCAGTGCTTTTTATCCTTCCTAACCAGTGTGGCAATAATACAGAAGCTATTCTTTTCAGTATCAGTTATCTCAGTCCTGTTTTCAAGACACTGTGATTACAAATTAATGGTATGGATGCCATAAGAAGACTTTATACATTTCTTCTGAAAGGCTGTCCTAGTTCTCTTTAAAATAATATCTTTAAAAAACATTGGTCTGACAGTATAAAGTGGTATTACAGCCTAAATGATAATTTCTTGCAACAACTTTTTGTGCGTGCTTCTCAGGTAGATTGTAAATGTAAAACCAGGGAAATATCTGGCTAGTATGCAGTACTGTCATTATCAAAATTACTCCTGGGCTGTAGAGAAGTACTTATAACAGTGATGTGCTTATTTTTGTCAACACAGTGATTTGCAGAGATAGAAACATATTTCTTAGGTTTTCATCCACGTGCAACAACTATGCTTAATATAATTGTTTTCTGGACAGAATGTACAATCTCAACAGACACTAGATTCTTCTTACCTTTCTATTTCTGAACCTTAATAGACATTTTCAAAACCATTAGATGGTCTGAGAACTCTGGTACATCTGTAGCCGATTGCTTTAACCCCTGTTTTTCAGAATGTGTGTTCATGCAGACATCCCAGATCATAAATTCAAGATGAGTGAGAACCAAAACAAAAAGCAGCTAGTACTCGATGGAGAATGATTACTATGTGAGCAAAGGGTTGGAAGGAACCTCTGGAGATCATCAGATTAATTCACTATCTCCAAACGAGGCCAACTTCAAAGTTACATCAGGTTATTCAGGGTCTTTTCTAGTCAGCTTTCTAAATTCTCCAAGAACTGACATTCCACAGCATGTCTGAGCCACCTGTTCTCAGGCTTCAGTATTCTCATTGGACAGGGGTTTTCCCCATGTCCAATCAGAGCTTCCCTTGTTGCTAGTGGCCATTGCCTCTTGTCCTTTCACCATGCATCCCTGAGGTCTGCCTCCATCTCTTCGATAAACACCTTTTAAGTAAGAAAAAAACCAATTATACATTGTAGTTTACCTCTGCTTTATCCAGAATAGGTTAACTGAGAAATAGCAAGTGGATGGATTTTTATTCTGATACCTTGTCAAAAGATGAAAATGTCAAAGCAGCCAGGATATTACAGAAATCCCTAGGGTATACCATACTCGGATATGAAATAATAATAGTGATATATGGATAATAATCAGGACTAAGAAAAATATTTTAAGAGAAAGATAAGGATGTGGGGAGACTATTGAAGCAAGAAATAACTTTAATCACTATAAACTGAGGTGGAGAAAGTGTATTATTATGGCTTGAAACAGAACTAAGATGAAGTCAAGATTAATTTGTAATTTTACAAAATGAAAAAATATTAGAATAATCAAGAAAAATATAAAGCCACTTAAGTTTCAGAATGTTCCTAAATTAAAAATTATTTGAATCTATAGTCCAGCTTGTTTAGATCAACCAGTAAGTTCTGTGTTTTGCATGTGTTTGTCATTCAAGAATTTTCTCACCCCATCTTTCTTTCTTATTTGTGGATGTATTTCTAACATCAGAATATGGGAGCTGAAGTATTCTTACTATGGCATTAACACTATTTTCTTCACTTTTTACCTACAATCTTTCATTATGTTTTTTTCTCATCAGTTTCTGTTCTTCGGAGTGATTCTCATTTTAAGTTCAGTGGAAATTGTTTCTGCTTTTATGGGTCAGGCTCTCCAGCTGCATATCAGACCCTGGAATAACTCACAATTTTCCAGCTACTGATACACAGCATTGTTTGTGTACCAAGGGAGGCAAAGTCTGTCCCAAAAGAGCTCTTCACAGACTAAATAGGGGAATGAGGGACTCAGGTGTCAAGAATTTTCAGTTAATTTGTACACTTTTTTTACTGAAAAAAACAAACATTTTCATAGGGACAATAATTTTTAATTGTGATAAACTTAAGGCATTATATCACACTGATATGGCAATGATATTCTATGATATTCATATCTATAACCTAAGATGATTTGCTTTACATTTATTTGTATTAGAATTAGGTGCAGTGCGGGTAATTAATAAAGAGGAGTACCTCTTTCAGAGAGAATGTCTGTGAAATTTCTCTCTCTTCTAAGGGTTTGTTAAGATAAAGAATAAGAAAAACCCATCTATTGTTTTTCCTCTCCTTAATATAGGGGTAATATCAAATGGTGATAATGTAGAAAGAACAGTCATATTTTTAGAAAACATTCCACGCTACCTTCCAGATACAGGCAGCATGAATCATGGTAGAAATTTCTGTATTAAAAAAGCTGAAGAAAAATTTATGAGAAAAGAATTTTTGTATTTTTTAAACATGATAATTTTCAGATACAGCCAAAATTACATTGAACTGCTCAGCTTTGTAATAAAATTCAGTAAAATTGTTTAAGGCATCACATTGTACCTGAATATATATTTTCTTGGTTTACTTTTTATAAATTTCTCTGCCAGGTGCATCATACTGTTAGCACCTTGTGGTAGTATAAGTGTGTTGAATACATTCAGATCCTTGATGTTTCTGTAGAATATTCAGTAATTGTTTATTTTTTGTGTCATATACACACATTTATCTGCAATATACAAAATGTTTATATTCATGTATATGTGCCAGTTTTGCAGAAAGCAAGTTCAGAAAATGAAAGGGGGTTTTGTTTGTTTTTTCCTACTTAGAGCAGAGAGTGGAAAGTCTCTCTGTGATGCTCTTTGCTTTCTGTGGAAAATATCACACACAGTCTCAGGCTGGGCTTTCAAAAAGACTCTGTTGTAGTAGGTTCTATGATGTTCATATTTATTTTGTGTGATCATTTTTAACTATTGGTTAATGAAACAGTATTTTTATTTTTAAAAAAGACAATCTCTGGACAGAGTTGACCATAACTGAAAGCTAAGGCAAAATTTTGTTGGAAGTAGTACTGCTTGCTATCTTTAATTAGACTGGGATATACAAGTTCTATTATAGTCTTTACAAAGCATAAAGACACTTGGGAAAAAAAGTTTACCTTGCTGAAGGTCAAGAAATAAGCAGTACAGTAAGTGCCAAGAAGCACAATGAAGAAAACAATGTCTCTAAAAGCACTTAAATGCTGACCTTCAGAAAGAATAGTGGCAGAATGTGCTTTTATTTAAAACAAAAGGCTTAATATTTTTACGAATCAGATGCATTATCATTATCATCAGTTAGCAGTCTTCACTGACAAATATTATTTTTGACATTTCTAGACTTAGCCTAGTTTTGGCACATGAAGAAAATATGTATGAAGAGTTACTTTAAAACCAAATTAATTAACTTTGAATGTACTTCCTCTTGAAGGAGTTCTTTAACACCTGGTGTTATAACCACTGCAATTCATATTCATCTTCCCTGTAAAGACCAGCTGTGTCAGTGCAGGTCTGTAAACTGCAGTCACCCAAACTTAATGGGCTTTTACATGCAGTTTTTCCTCAGCATGGCAAGTTCAGGTGTGTGACCATGTGCCGCTTGCAAATTGCAGTTAATCACTTTGGTTTCTGAAAGAGTAGGTGGTTAGTTCTTTAGTTTATATATTGTCATTGAAGTCTGGTTTTATACAGGTCAAGGCAAATGTCTCTCTTAAAGTTTGCGAACTCCCAGTTTATAGTCCAGTCACACCTTTTCCTAATTGAATGACAGTGTTAAAATGCAAAAAGTGAAATACAAAAGTTAGAGTTCAGGTTGTTCTGCCCACTCAGACAAAAAGACAGTAATGAGAGCTGATGAGTCTGTACCTTTCATTTTTCATGTAAGGACTAATTGAGTACCTTAAATGATAAATTGAATGGCACTATTCTTCTCTGCCTTTCTTTGGCTATTCTTCTAATATAGGTAATTTGTACTACAAAGGTAGATACAGTCTGAGCACCGCAAAGTTATAGCCATTTAGTTGTGACACAGATGTTATAAATTCTTTCTTTCTTCTTCATCTGCTTGCTGCTACTTCTCTATTTCCAAAGTCATAAATGTGAGCAGAATCTGGCTCCATTAGCAAATATGGTACAGTTACCAGATTGGGTTGTCAGAGGAGACATTGCTGGAATTTTGAGAGAATGCTAAAAGGAATAATTTTTTTATCTTTAAGGAGCTCCAAAGAGTAACAAATACATGTAACAACACTCACAGGTTAATTAACAAAATGTTTCTTGTGTATGTGCACTACGTTTTCCTGACTACATCACAGTAGTCTCCTGGTGTGGCACTGAAGAAATGTTCTGGAGAAACAACTACTTCATACTCATCAAAGACCTACAAATTTATTTCATTGTCTGTTAGCTTCCTACATAGAAATTTTTCAGATCATCCTGGACTTTCAATGAGGAAGAGAAAATCGTGCACATAAGGGAAAAGCTATATTAGAAATTGAATCTGGAATCCGCTAAGAAATCCCTGAGATGCTGCTTAACAGACACTGTAGAAAACAAAGACATGTCTTTCTCTTCTCTGATGGTACATACTTTATCACAATGAGCAGGACTCTTCACAGTGGTAAATTGCAACTTCAGTTCTCATTTCCTTTATATTTCACATGATAACATTACACACAAAGAATTGTCAGGCCTGCGTAGAATATAGCATCAGTCAAATATACAGAGACCTCTCCAGACAGCCTAAATTACAAATTAACCCCAGAACCACAGGCATGTCTTTCCCAATCACTTGCCTATTTCTAAAGGGAAAAAGTGTAATTGGACAAAAGCTACTGTGAAGAATTGCCTCCCCAAAATAAGTGGATTTTAGTCTGCATCATTTTGGTGATGCAGGTTGTGGCACAGCTCCAGAAAAGAACTGTACAAATGTGGAAGAGGAAACTTTAATCATTGGAGCAGGAGGAAGATTGTGGCAGGATGTAATGCAGAAACATGAATATGTTTCCAAGTTTCACTGCTAAATCCAGTATCTCTTTAAGCTACACTCCCAGAGACTTGCAACATTTAGGACTTCTCTAAATGGCTCTCGGACTTGGAGTGTTCCCGCTGACACCTCACTTGGGAAGCCTTTCTAGTCTTGAAAAATCAGCTGGTCTGGGCTCAAGACTGTCTTGCAGCTGGGTATAAACCAGCTGGATAAGAGACCAAGCTTGCTTTCAGAATTTAAATGTCTGAGAATGGAACAACTCATCCTTTCTAGCACCAAGACACAGCAGGAAAGAAACAATTCCTTTTTTTTTTTTTTAATTTTTTTTTCTAAATACTCTAACTAGGTAAGAATGGTTAGAACTGAAATGGCTTATAAAGACCACCCCTGTCAGAGTGACAAGGAGTGACAGGGACTACACAGCTAGTCTTATAGACATGGGAGACAGATTTTGCCCTGTATGAGGTAGCAAGGAATCGTCACTTACATTCATCTGAACTATCCTCCACATGGCGTGCTGATCAGCAGACTATTTCAGTGACCAGAGTCAAGCCCACAGGTCCAGCCAGGAAACCACATAAATGCTTTTCTCAGCTTGTCAGAACTTTCTTTTTAGAAAGATGTCACTAGAGTCATTTCTGTTTATTGTTTTCCCTGTTTCTAGCTGTTCAGCTTGCCAGATGAACATAATTACTGACAGAAAATTACATTTATTTAAAATTGAAATTGAATTACCCTTACCATCCCCTCCCAATCTGTATTTGAAAGGATTAGAAGGGTGTAGATTACAGACCACAGTGTACCATTATCATAGAAAATCCCATATTTCTCCTTGTACCTTCTCTTGCAGATTCCCCATTCCAAATATAATAAAGAGTTTCCATTAATTGGCTGGTCAGTCTAGTTGTTCCTAAATATAATTATACTTCTTTCACCATTAAGGGATGTTAAATTGTGCATTCTTGGCAAACTCAGTTTTAGCGTCTGCCAAAAGCATATCTCACGTGACAACCAGATAGCTGCTGCTAGATGCAGCGTTCACCTGCATTGTGACCCCGATGATGCCACATCTTATTACGCTCTGAATATCTGCTCACAAAGAATGGATAATAAATAATTTCCTGATAGGGTACTCGTTTTTTTATACTTCTTGGTGTCAATAGCCTTTCCTATGTAAAATTCTTTTTTCAGATCCTGTATCTTAAGTATCTTGGTATCAACTTATTACCTTATCAGCAGATGTTTGTATAGATAATGTGCAGTTTTTGAATGCAAGCTGATGCAGAGCATTCTTCAAAAATATGAACTGGTTGAACTAGCAGATTTCTGTGGTGGGCATTTGTATCAATGATTCCTTCAGTGAATAACATGAAGCTCCATCAACGTATCTCCATCTAAGCACCAGGGACGCAGCCGAAATTTTCAGACATCTCATGGAGCATCACAACTAAACTTTAAAAAAAGTAAATTGTAAGATTAAAACAAATTAATGAATCTTTTCACATTTATGTAGAATAATGTATACCTTTGTTTTTTAGAAAGGGTTATAAAGATGGCACAAATTAAACATAATAGTAGGAATGAACATCTATAGTACAGTTCTTTTTCCTTTTACTGTCACTCACCATCTTTAACTAAAGTATGAAGCATCTCCAGCTGGTGTCCAGATAAGAAAATGTCCTGTTTTCTTCCTTGTAATGTGGCATCAACACACTGAGTACAGCCATAATAAAATGACTAGTGATACTATGAAACAGAAAACATGTGGAAAAAACCTGCTATGAGAAGTTTGGTTTGGCTCTATTGTTGTTATTTTACATCAGCATCCTACTCATAACCGTCTTGAATTCTGAACTTTTCCTAATAGGAAAACTCTGATTCATGACACTAATTCTAGTCTTTGGCACTCAGCACAACCATGGCTGGAGTGGAGGTTAGATCTAGAGAACTTTTTTCTAGATTTGTAATAAAGAACAAATATTTTATCTTGGTTACTGTAATTTAGCTGCCAAAACAGGTATTTAGTTACATTTTACATTGCTTTGAGTGTCATATCTGGTCTCACACTTTCTTCGCAACCTTATACACACAGATACATATACAAATACATATGTAGATGTATATACCTATATTGTATATGTATTATATATACTTTTTAATGCAGTCTAAGATTTTCTGTGGAATGATAGTTCATGTAAACAGAGTTTACAATGATCCGTTTGTGCAGGTAATACATACAGAGTCACTGAGGTAGGTGTTCCTGGTGGTGATGTACAGGTGACTCTTTTTGATATTGTATCAACTTCAGTCCTCTTATAGACGTTACTTTTTTTCTAGTTTTCAATTCTGAACACAGTTTGGGTGAATAAAGAAGTACATTTATTTATTTATAAATAAAATCCTCTTCAAGAATTAACACAGTAGGCAATGTGTACAAGTACAGGGCCAATGTGGAGGCACTACTAAACAAAGGCAAACAGTAGAACAGCAGGTCCCTTTTGTAATCATAAGTAATGGCTTACACCGATATTCTAAAGAAAGTGCTTCACGCTGAACTGCTATAAAACTGAGAGCTGACAGAAAATGGATATTTCCTTATACCTCCTTTTTGAAGAGGATATTGAAAGCCTCTTGCATTATTTTCATCACAGAATCTTCAGTGTGTAGCTCTTAGGAGACAGAGAAAGCCAAGACTTTCTTGCTCCATCTACTCATGTTAGGAACAAAATTCTCCTCTTTTTACTGCCTTCTGCCTATTAATTCCTTGAAAATTATAAAATATTGGCATATTAATGCTTTCCATTGCTAGACTGGGCTTCTCATGCTTCTGCTTTCCCAGGAACCTCTGAGGGATTCTGCACTTTCCAACAGATTCTTGTTCTCAAAAGATGTTTTCATAAGTCAAACAAGTTTCCAATATGATAGTTTTGATGGAAGTTCTTTTTTCTAATGCACAGTATGGTCAGGATTCCCCCTTCCTCTCTATTAGGCTTTTGGATCAAGCATGCTTACGGACTGGGGAATGATACCTGGATTTCCTACCCCACAGTTTCCAAAGTATTCAGGTTTGTACTTTTGGTTCTAAGAGTTTAAACATCTTTACTTTGAAGTGAAACAAACATGCAATGTAGACCATCAGCTAAAAAGTTGTCTATACAACTAATTTGAAGTGTTCAAACCCGGCAACAGAAGAACAGAAATCTTACTCCAGATATGTCATGAAAGACTAAACCCTGGGGAACAATGTCAGGTGAGCCACCATTACAAGATTCTGCTTCTTGTTAGGGTATAAACAACGGAAAGCTACCATGCTCTGAGGAGTCTTTAATCTTATTGTGATTATCTGTCATATTAAGGGGTTAAGAAAGTAAACATTTCTACTTTGGATTGATTTTTTTCTCCTTTTCTGAAATCAATTTTTCATATGAAAATTATTCATTTGTGGGTCCAGGGCAAAGCAAATGTAATGCCTTTGAGCTGAAACAATGAGTAAAAGATGTGCCATAATTAACTTTGTTTTATTAAAGTAATGTTTCAAATATTTTAATAATTAGATTCACAGACACAATCTCAGTATATTCTTAAAAAAAAGTTATATGCATGCTTGAAATGACAGGAGTGAAATCAATGTTCCACTGCAGCAGCATCTGAACTTGCAAAACACAAAGCTGTGGTCGGGCATACTTGACACTTGAGTGAGATTGCTCACGCCCTTGAGTTCAAGTGGAAGTGTCACTGAACGATTAGGGCCTTTGAATTTGCCTCGACCAGGAGTTCGAGCTGACTAAAAACAGTGACCTTTCAAGATTAAGATCTTATTTAATAAAGATATTTCTGTTTGTATAGGCTGTTTAATATAATGCAAATTGCATGTGTTCAAAATAAGTATGCAGTAGGTAGACTCAATGCAGAACTACAGCAACATACTTACTGTCTTTTATTCTCTTTGCCTATAGTTTGGAGCAATCAATTAAAATTAAAATCCTGTTCTGAATGTGGCTGAACCATTTTTTTTTTCCAAAGTAGTTGTCAAAGGCAGCACAATGTAGTGGTTAGAAATATTAACTGAATGTAAATGTGCTTATCCTAAGAACATCTCAGCACTGCAATAATTTAAGTGATGCTTTGATTAGACTCTTTCCACTGAAAATAATTAAATTCATAGAGGGAGAATATATCAAACAAAAACAGCCATTAGCAAAGCTAGAGAAGAGGTGATGACATCAGAAAGCTGTATCATTAATCAGAAGAATATAGGATTGTACACTTTATATGGGTAAGGTGAAAACATCACTGGAGAAAAATGTAAATTCCAAAGTCACAAAGCTATATAACCAATAAAAGGTGTGAGTTTGGGTGATCCTGCAAAAAGGAATATGCACATTGCTTCCAGATAGCCCCTTCTGTGCATATTCCTTATGTGCATTGTTACACACCCACAATATATTATTTGCCACTGTTGCTATCAGTCTGTCTTTCAGGAGGTTTTTCTCTCCTTCCTTACAACGGAAAACTACCATGCTCTGAGAAGTCTTCAATCTTGTTGTGATTACATGTCAAATTAAGAGGTTAAGAAGGTAAACCTTTCTACTATGGATTGATTATTTCTCCTTTTCTGAAATCAGTTTTTCATATGAAAATTATTCATTCATGGTTCCAGGGCAAAGCAAATGTAAATGCCTTGGAGCTGAGACAATAAGTTAAACACGTCCCTATAAAAATCACCACATTACAAGAATTTATTGTAAAATATGGTAATAGCCTACCTTTAATTTGTGGTGCTGAAAACATTGTAGTAATGTCACTATAGAATAGGAAATGTTTATGTTTAGCTTAAGCATGGTGTGCATTCCCTTGTAACAGAGGAAAATATCTTCCCTACACATTTGTACAGAAGCACATAAATTAGCTCAGGTGAACACATTCAATACTCTTCCTGAATACATACATTTTAACTGATAGTTTTCAATTCTTAAATGATTGCTAGAGCTAATAAACATTAGATGTTCTTTTGAACTATCAGGCAAACCTGAAGTGTTCGTGTCTGGATTTACCTGTAATGGAAATTGCCTCCATCTATTCTGAAGTGGCATTTGTCATCTATTTTTCATCAAGGTCTGTTCATTTCTGGTTTGCTGATAGTATTCTTCTGGAAGGGCCAGTGGAGAAAAAATAAATTAATGATGCTGAATTGGTACTTAAATACTGCAACAGCTGTGGAATCAATGTAGTTGGTCTGCTGCAGCTATGTATCAATCCTTTCTAGTCTATTCAGTCACAGGTTTGAGTTACATTCTTTCTTTTAATCACTTAACCTCTTGGGTTCAGTCTTTAATTCTAGAAAATTACATAAATTAAAATTTTTGTGTAAGTGCAAGTTACTTAGTTGGATATGTTGTATTTCACCCTCCATATTTAAAATGTGATAATGAATTCTGCAGAAAATCTAGGAGACCTAGTTCATTCATATTTGTAAGGTGTTTAGTAATCTTAGGCAATTAGTTTTGCTGAGGTACTATTATTGGGAAGATTTTTTTTTCTTGAGCATATCTGTAGGCCTCCAACACTAAAAGGTTATAGTCAGTATGCAGGAATCTATTTGATATAATGGCACCAGGAGCACAAACACTGACTCTAATTTAGCAAATGAAAGTTACTTCTGTTTGTAGGCTAGGACTATAGCCATTGTTGCATGGAACAGATAATGTATCTTAAGAATATTTTGCATCATATTTGAAAGTAATATTGTAGTACTGTCAGCAAAGCCACTCTATTTTATATCATCCTTTTCATCACAATGGCATGTGAGGCAGGACACTTACCTGAGAGTAGCGATTGTTTAGAGAAAGAAACAATTATAAGAATGAAAAGAAATTACAAAATCCTAATCTTTACAAATTCTAAATTCTAAATTATTTCCTATCTACCTAATTTGAGTTTTGCTTCTGGAATACCAAATGATTTCCAAAAGATATTTTTCAAAGTTCATATCAAGGTCATGTATCTTTGAAGACACAAAGAGAAATTTTCGTGAAACAACAGCTGAAAATAGGAGTTTAGGAAAAAAATTACCATAAATAATGCAGTAGAGGCTTATTGACAAAATTGTCACAATACATTCCTTCTCCTTATTGTTACCTTTTGAAATTAAAAGTAAGCATTTCATATATAGGAGACACATCAGAGTTAAAAATGTTAACATGGAAAAAAGAAATCCCTTAATGATTCACTCTTCTAACCAGTCAAGACTAAGTTAAGAGACTCACTTTCCATCTGCTGATACAAGATGTATCTTGTTCGTATCGCCATGCAATAGAGATGAGCGACAACTGTCTAGACATTTACTAGTCCATCAATAGGTGACCATTCAGTGCATCAGAGCCCAGGTCTCTGATTTGTCTCCCCAGTAAAGGAGAAGGGCATCATTGAAACCTGTGGGGAATCTGAGAAGAAAATACTATGGATTTCTGTCTAACATTATTGATGAAAGTTAAATGTCTGCTCAGAACCATAATCAAGCTCAGGAGGCGACAAAAGATTTGTGTGAGCTGTTTAAGTAGAAGTGAGGTGAAAAGAAACCCTGCTGTGAAAAAATGAGCTATTTGGGGGTTTGGATCTGACAAATACCTGGTTCTTCAGAAAAGGAAAGAGAAACTGGAAATCACTGAATGCTTTAAATAAATTAACTCCTTCCAGCAGGAGTGCCTTGTAATTGTCTTTTTTTTTTTTTTTTTTCTTTTGTTCCCCATGTATCTTGCATCAGCTGTAAAGGTTTTTAACTCAGCATGCAAAAGACTAGCTGTCATAATGAACCTATCCTTGGAAGCACAGTTTTTCAACTTCAGTAGTTTCAGCATATCCAGCAGGCCACAATGTAACAGCCTTTCAAATGGTTAAAGCTTTAACATCATAATTTCTTGCTTCTCAGGGCTGACTTCCTTACAGGACAGATTGGAATTATATGTTCCTTTCTGTTTTGTTTTTTTTTTTTTTAATCTGATGGTTCACTTTCATCTAGATGGGACTGCCTCTCCTCCCGTGACTGAACCAGATGTTGATTTGCATCAAGTTTTTGGCAAAGAGTTTATATAGGCTTTGTACTGACTGATTAATCTGCATATCAGCTTCATTAATAATGTATAGTCTCACTGCAGTGAATAACCATGACCATCTTTTCTGTATAATTAATTCATATAGCCTCATCACTGCCCCAGATAAGCATTTATACCTACAGGTATACTAAGCAGTAATGCCACTTGTGATCTGCTAAAATCAGACTATAAGGACTTTTAGTCAGTTATTTTGAGACTTTATAAACAAAAATCCAGAGAATCCTATTTTAAAAGAGAAAATACACCTGCATGAGATGTGTCCATCACTAGGAATAGAGTAATCCAGGGCTTGAATTACATGACTTAGTCAGAAAGGCAGAAATCAGCTGCATAGTACATTTTACAGTCTTAATTTTCTCCTTTCTTGTGTTCTCCAAGACAAATATGGAAAGATACTCTTTTACTGAAGTTCTTTTGGAGCATTGAGAAGAAGTTGTGGTGTTTGCTAGACTGATGGGCGAGTATGGATAGACCACAGTTGAGTACCTCTGTTACCCACAGGTTTTCAATTCATCTGTTGGGCATCAAATATAATTAAATTGGCGTGAATGTTGTGCATTTTATTTTGGTTGCTTTTTAGAATAATACAGTTGATATTCTCTCTCTAGGTTCTGAAGTTTAGAGTGTGCATCTGGCTTCGAGGCTTTCCTCTATATGAGTGAGGGCTAGAAAGTTAATTCTTTTAATGATAATTAGAATTTTGACAGGGGCGCAAGTCTCCAGAAGCTGTAGCTTATAAAACTCATAAGTGCAGTCATGCACTAAATAAAAAGAAAACCTGTTATTAATGCTTCTAGGGGAGAGGCTTTGTAACACACCTAGATCTTGAAAGGTTCCATTAGCCCATGAACTGAGCTTATACATATATTTCAATTTTGGAAGACACAAGTCTGCCTTAGAAGTTTGTCAGAAGTATATACCATGTTGAAAATTGTTTGTTTGTTTGTTTTTAAAGAATAAGGCTTTATTTGATGCAAAACCTACATTACTACATGTTGTTATGTTTAGTAACACTTAGAAAGGAAACTGTTTCAGTTCTTTCTAGACAACAGTTATCGACGTAATTTTAAATAATATATTTATCTCCCTGATAGCATCTGTGGATATGACCAGATTTCAGGAAAGACATGTTTTATTGCACCTGGAGTCCTGAGCTCCTGATTGTTCAGATCACGGAATGCCTGTCATTTTCTTCCAGATTTGGTTTCCTTTCCTCATATCTGGGAGATCCCGGGAGATATGGGGCATTGGTGCATACTGAGGTATTTTCCCAGAACATGGCTAATGAAGTTAATATACAGATTTGAGAACCGAGAAGTGTGCATATAATGTATCTGTCTACAGTCAATAGTCTCTCACAATAAATTGGCTGGAAATGAAACTTGCCAAATGTTTGGGGCTTGCAACATACCTTCATGATGAGTTACTCCAGAACTGGAAGCCTATGACAAGTTAATGGCACAGTGGCCATAAACTAGGAAAAAAAAAATCTTGTACTACTCCTCTAATAAACCTGAGACTCAGTTCACAGGAAAGATATTGTCCATGAAGCCCTCCCATGCTACCCAGATCCACAAGAAATTGTGAGAGTGAAGTATGATTTTATGTATAACGTGTAGATGAGCTGCTCCTGAGCCAGCCAGGGTTGGAATTGGTGCTGTAATGGGGAGCAGTTTCCTGTATTTTGGGGAGTAATAAGGGTTGTTTTCTTCTTCACACAAACTGTTAAAATATTGTCTCGCATTCACATACTGTTCAGATTGAACTTTTCTTCTGACATGATTCCAGCACTATGCTTTTAATGAAGGGTTAGAACTAGCAGCTTTTATATCATTTGAGATATTGGAAGCTTCATTTTTAATTATATTAGTGCTGTATTGATACTAAAATGTTCTATAGCTTCATATGAGTCAATTAACCCATTGCTTCATTTTCTGTATCTAAAGACTGGAATAGTAACTTCACAGGAATGTTTAGAGATCTGATTAATTAGGCAAAGCTGAAGTGTAAATATGAATTCTCCCATGCCCATCTCCAATGGCTGAATAATTCCTTCAGAGAAATAAAAATTGCATTATTCAAGTTACAGGACAAATTTAGATTTCCAGATGTTCCCACACTGGAATTTAAGCAAGACACTATGAATAACACTTCTATTTATGTGAAAAGTTAATATGGAATGGTAATAAAGGACCTTTGTTTTCCATAACTTGGTTTCATTTCATGTAACGCATACACATTTCCAATATGATGTACAGTTCTGGCCTATCAGTGTATTATTAAATATGAATCTACAGATAAAAATAAGAACATATTTTTTTTACTTCATATCCTAACACAGAAGTTGCTTTGTTCGTAATATATAATAAGAAAACCTAGATAAAAGCAACTTGTGTAATTTTTTTATTGGAATTACACAGGCAACTTTTCTTCAGATAGGGATCTTATCTGCAGTGAGGTCTTACGCCTTTTTGTCTTTTCCGCTGAATTGACTGAAATGTAATAGAATAAAGTGTAGTGAGAACTGTAAGCCTTTTTTGTTAGTGTTTTTGTGTGTTTGTGTGTGTGTGTGTCTCTTTAAAATTATTTTTGGTTGGTTAGCTGTTTTTTTCTGTTTGGTTTGTTGTTTCGTTTTGTTGTTTGTGTGGTTTTGTTTTTCAAAATGAATAACCTGTCTGGTAAATTCTCTGTTTTAATAACTATATCGTCTAGTGGAAGCACTATAATTTTATTTTTCTGTATAAAGTATTTGAGAAATAGCTGGAATGATAAACCAGCAGTGAAGGCCTTTTAATTGCCATTAAAAAAAAAAAAAGTCTTACTTGTGCAACATGCACAACACTCATATTCATATGAGAAATAAAATAATAAAATAATTTGATTATAATCCTTCATTTAAGCAATGAAGAAAAGTTGAAAATAGTTTATAAAGATACTTAGTAAAAAGATGCAAATGATATTTGGATTATATAGGAGGAAAGGTACACATATAAATTTAGTTCTATGAAGTGATGAAATTAGCATTCAGTTTCAGTTACGGTCTCTGTGTCCAATGTTTCTCAAGTTTTGATTCAGTTTGGGATAATGTTTTACAAGAGAAAAAAGAAATAATTTGTCATATGGTTGCCAAAAGAATCCCACAATAGCTCTCAGGAATTATATTTCAATGGAGTTAAATAAATATGTTTAAGCCCTCTTCATAACTGAGTGGTATGGATTTTTTTCTTTTAATAAAATTTGAAATGTAGATATAATCCACTTATGCTAGGGCCAATGCTAATAAAGGAACTGTGACATCTTTTTAAAGTACCCTGCTCTGCCCATAATGCTGCCTGTGCATATTTCTATAGTTAAAATGTTCCCCTCCCCTCTTTTTTTTTTCCTTTCAAGAGTTCTCTTGCCTGCAGCATTGCACACAGAAACAATGCAAGCTGTCAAAAACTAGATAACCAATTTATTTGGGAAATGAATTAATGCATTCCTCATCTGACATTAATTTTGTTGGAATTGTGTCTCAAGTGGAAAATGTTGTCTTTGAGTGCGGAATAATAGCAGTTACTTCTTTAGACTCAACAGGCTGAAATGCCAGGAATGGGAAGCCATGTCCTCAGCGTGACTGAAATAGCAAGTGACAACCTTGGTGGGGTGTTTCAGTTGCACTGTTCATTCCTGTGTGGGAAAGAATGAACAAACTCATCAGGATTAAAATTTGTGGTGCATTAACAAAATTTAATGATGAAGGAATCCATATTTCCATATATTTGCATGCTGCTTCATAGAACCTAGGACATACTCACTAGACTGTCACTAATATTTTGTGGTAGGTCTCCAGTTTGCATGAAGATACTTCTTATTCATGGGTAACTACTGCTAGCTCTAAAATGCTGCAGCTAGGCTGGGCTGTAATGGTTTATTTTGTGTTTGTTGTCCTGTGAATGATGCAGCAGCAGTAAGCGTGGGGCAGGTTTTCTCTACTGTATGCACTCCTGCTGGTGAGATATTAGTTTATGACTGGAAATATGCATTTGAATCATCATTTATTAAGCATCTTCATCTGCAAAAATGTTCTATGTATTTTTCAGTTTAGCCCTTGAAATCTCATTTTTATGTAGACTGGCTTTTTCAATACTAAATGGTACTCAAGTTTTTACTGTCACATCCTTTTTTATGAATACTGGCAATATTTCTGGTGCTACTTAGCAATGTGAAAGATGACAGTATTTCAGAAGATGGGCAAATTGGAACTGGAAAGCTTCATGTAGCAAAAAACCCCAAATAAATAACTTCAAATTTGTATGTATAACATCATCTGACTCTTTTCATGTATGTAAAGGATAACTGTCTTTCTAGCTGAACAACCCAGTCCTTCAGAGTACTTACTCTGCTTGTAATGCTTTTCTATCAGCTTTGACTGCTAATGGCTGTGCTCATCCAACACACTGTGGCAGGCAGTAAGGTTATTGAAGGTGGGTATCAGAGGGACCACTGAAGGACTTTTAGAATCCAATTTGTGTAGGCCAGAAAGCTGAGCATGTAAATCAGAGAATTACAGGAAGGTTCTCTGGAAAATTCTTGCAGTTCTATTCATTTATTATCTTAGCATTGTCATT
This sequence comes from Columba livia, assembly GCF_036013475.1. NCBI lineage: Eukaryota > Metazoa > Chordata > Aves > Columbiformes > Columbidae > Columba > Columba livia. Next base: position 30,478,768 of record NC_088604.1, read on the forward strand.
AAAATTGTATCATCCTTGTGTCATGACAAAATTTAAGAAAATTCCTAGGGATTTTTCTTTAAATGGTAAAATAGTATAGTTTCATGGAATGATTTTCTCCAAGTGCCTTAGAGCACTGTATAATTGCAAAGCATATAAAATTAATTTTGGACAAAATTGTAATTAAACTGCAGCAGATTCAATTTGACTTATGTAAGAATAAACTGGTGTCTTGGGGTTTTTTTCTAATAGTTTATTTGAAAAATGTGTGGTTTATAGTCATCTGTAAACTACAGATGATTCACAGACTTCCAAGAGAGAAAAAAGATATCCAAATTAATAAAGCAGTTGATGTTTCTATTCTTATTAAATACCTTATAGGTTAGAAAATTAGTTCCTCCTTTATTAATGGTCTTAACATGTTTTGTTTTTTACAAAATTACAGTAATGGAGTACAAGAAGCTATTTAGTACTGTAAATGTTATTGCAGTCTAATAGGCTTTAAGTAAAACAGTGACATATACATCTATGTAAACATAATAATCTACAACATATGTCAGTTGCCTATGTGCTAGAATTTAGATTTACACTTAAGGCCTCCAGCAGTTTCCTTTATGATGTGTGGTTTGCTTTTCTCAACACAGAGTGAATCACAAGATGAATCAGGCCCTAAAAGTGCCTATTTCTCTCAATTGATTGAGTCTAGTTGTCTAGCTTATTTATAGATGTCTGCTTCATATAGGTAATTCACATATAATCAGCTGAGTCTCACTCCTGTTTCAAGATCAAAAAATAATATATTTTATTAGTACATCTAGATTAAAGTGTCAACATACTCAATTTCTTGATCAGACATGTTTTCATCACTAGGAAGTTGTCTCAGCAAATTACTTCAGACTTTAAAAACGTCTTGCAACTGAAGAGGAGTTCAAATACAGGATTTTAAGCAGTCTGGATGCTTGCATTTATGCCACCATCACTTTCTAGATTTGTTGTTTCTCACTGTTCCTCGTTTTCTGGGAACCTTCAGGCACAATAAGTAACTTGGTTTTTGTTTTTTTTAAGGTAGCTAAGTAAAAAAAAATGAAGTATGCAGTAGTGTTTTCAGTAGAATTCACTGTTTCTTAGAAACTGAACTGTCTACTTTATTAAAGTTGAATTGCACCTTACAATGTACAAGTACTTAACAGTTTGTTATTGTATTTGTAACAGCAGTGTATTACAATTGGAAGTAATGAGCCAAACAAGCTATTCTTAACTCTTCAAAATGACATACTCAGAGATTTGTTTAGAAATGTTGGAAAGTTAATTTTTATTTTTCATTCATACCATAGTGACTAATGTAAATGAAGAAAAAAAGTAATTCCTTATTATTTGAAGGCATTATTTTTAAAATTGTGTTTAGCTTCAAAACAAGCTGTGAGATGGGCACCATTTGAAATGGAAGTCTTGTATGTATCCCTGAAACAGACTCCACAGTGATGCAAATAATTATAAACTTCCATAATACGGCATCCCAGCCATGCCCCTGAAAGACTGTAATGTAAAAGAAAATAACCATTTTTGTCAATTGAAACATTAGGCCTTTTAGGGGAGTGGCTGTTTAAATGTAGTTTTTACTGACCTGGTTATCAAATACTTTCAGGTGGTAACAAGACCTATTCAGAAACATACTTAAATAATAATAATACTTAATTTCAGGCATATGTTTCAATCCTAGCTTCTTTCATAGGAAGTAATCATATGCTTGAACATTTTAGTAAAATGAGTTTTTCTCATTACTGACCTCAGCCAGCCATCACTCCATGATCAAAAATGGGGAAGGTGCCATCTCACCTGTTCCTTTAGCTCCTCACCCGCTGTTGCAGAACACACTCTGTGCACTGGGAACTGGGTGAGCAAAACTGAAGGTGAAGGCATGGTGAAAATGAGGGCAGGAAGTGGACCTTTTTCATAACTTTTAACCTACTTTTAACTGTTACCTGCAGTACTATCCATATTGCTTGAAACTGATGCATTTGCCATAGCAGATACCAGATTCTTTCACTGTAGGAAGCCATGGAGATCATACTCAGAGTACTCATATTTTTTTAATGATTATTAAACTATTGCTTAAAAAAATCTGTAACTCTAAAATTGACTTTGCAAACAAAGCTGAATGTAGATGGTTTCACTAGTGTGTAGAGTATTCTAGTGGTTATAAGTCAGTTTGTGATACAGGAGAGCCTCACTTCCTTCATCTGTTAAGTATTTTGACATTGTGGCATTTTGCAAGATACTGCATTTAAGCCACTGAGTCATGGTCATACTTGCATATTCTTTTCTGGCTTCAGAAATTATTATATGCAAAGTGTAATAGCCTCAGCAGTAACAGAATGCCTTTTTTTTTCCCCCTATTAATATATAGCTATTGCGTAAAATACTTTTACGGGATAGAAGAGTTCAAAGTCCCTCTGACAAGTATAGAAAAGAAAGCTTTTGTAAACTCTACTGTGACTGAAAGCTTTAACTCTTCAAATCCCATCTTTCATACTCAGCTTCATTAGAAGAACAGTGCACAATAGGTCTGCTCTGGTAGGGCTTAACAGATCGAGTCCTTTCTGCAAATATAGTAGAGAAAAACCTAGTTTGTGAAGCCTGATAGGGCTTAGTCTAAGATCAGTGCTTCACTCGTTAGCAAATCCCAAAGTAGAACTTTAGGTACCATGAGGGCTTTAATTTTGGAAACTTAGAGCTCTGCAGACTTCAGACATGAGTAGGCAGCAGCAAAGTGGATATTTCAAGCATCTGCGTTTTGTATTTCACTTCCTAAATCCTGGTTATGTCCCACTTTAGATGCCTATGCCCTTTTTACAATGTCATCTCTAAGACCCAGATCTCAAAGGTATAGCTCTGTGAGAGAATCAGTCTCCCACTGGGTTCAAAAGAAATTTGCTATCTGTCTTTGAGTATCACAGTTTTAGAACACTAAATCTTATTGAAAAGCATGAGACACAAATTCTTAAATACCCCTGTGTTTCATAAAATGAAAGTTTGATTGTGCAAGAAATTTGGGATAGTTTTACATTTTTAGGTATCCCACTGGCTAGTTGAATCAAATCATTAGAACTGAATTAGATGCCTGGAGTCCGTGTACACTGCCTCACAGATGAGAGGCACCTGAGGGAAAGGTATGTCTGTATTATGTTTGCGTGCTACAGAGACTTCCAGTGTAGAAATACCTAGCTTGGGTACTGAAACAGTCCACGGCATGGCATGTTGGGCAGACTGATGTACCATGGGAACACAGGCCTCCTGCAGTAGGAAGCTAGACCATTTCAAGTAGACTTTGATATCTTCACACAGCAATGTCAGACTCCGCAGTAAAGCCAGATACTGACAGTGGGCCTGACAAAGCTCAGCATGGTTCTGAGTAAGAACCTGATTAAACCACTCTGTAGAAAACACTAAGAAGAGAAGTGGAGATAGACTCTTCTCCTTGAAGGTCAGAGTAGGGCATGTATCTCTGCTCAGGGCTTTTAGATTACATGTGCAAGCCAGGTCACGTCTTGCCTGAGAAAAAGGTAGTTCCTATCTGTTGCAACCAGTGGTAAAACATGTTAGTTTTCAAATCCTTCGCTGGCCTGATTTCAAACAGGTTTGAAGCCACTGTTCAGTTCCATGGGGGTCGTCTTTTCTCAGTCTATCTCATTTTTACTGCTGTTTCTTGCACCATTAACTATTCATTGAAGCACAACTTTGATTCTGATTTTGATCACTCCAGCTGAGCAGTTTAACAGGTGGATTAGAGAGTCAGGCAGCAGCATGATATTGAAATCTCTGTAGAGGGGAAGGTGTTTTACGAGGTTATCACAATTCACCTCTTTTAGCCATGTTTTCTCATCAGGAGTCCCAGCTCACCCCTTCACAGTTCTGTTTTTGTAACTCTTGCATGGCTGTATTGCAAACAGGAGCAGTGGAGCACTCCAAAACCTGTCGCTTGTAACTCCTGTAATTTTAACACTGATGTACTTTGCAGTGCAGTCCCAGAAAAAGTTATTATACATTAGGGCAAAGGAGGGTGGGGAACTATAAGGGAGTGCAGAGCAGGGCTGAATACCCAGAGGTGGGGAAACAGAAACCCCTTAAACTAGACGGACCATGAAAAACATACCAATGTAGAACTAAATCAAGACTGTCTCTGCACCCTTGTATTTTGGCTTGATTAGTGGCAAATATACAGAAGTGAATCCACAGTTAAAATCTGTAACAGTTTGACTGCATCAGTGCAGTCAAAATTGTACAAAGTTTTAGTGTAGACAAGACCTAAAATTTTATAGGCTCATTCATTTAACATGGTCCTTGCAGAACTGTTGCCTGGATTCCAAAATCTTGATTCCGTACTACAGGGAGTGGTTTCTCCAGAGTCCAGATTTGAAGTACATTAGTGGAGAAGTGTATGCTTCCACTGTTCAGGCTGAAATTTTCTGCTGATGAATACGAAGAATTTGCTGCACAAGGCTGTCAGTTCAGCAATTTTCCATGAAATAAAAGAAAAAAAAAACCTCAACAGTGAGCCTTCTAACCTTAATGGTATCGCCTTCCAGATATATTAACTGATTTTGAGTTCTTTTATATAGTAGAAAAGAATGCTTGAAGCTATACTGGTATCAGCATAAGCAACAAAACTGAAAGCTGTGCTTTCATATTAGCATCCTTTATAATTTTTTGTTAGTGCTCCACAATAAGTGTCTGAAGGCTTCTAAATCACTGTGTATAGTTCTTGCGAATAAATTTTATAGGTGAAGTGGATAGAGTTCAGCAAAGAGGAATGTGAAGTTGTGCATGTAGGAAGGACTCATCAGTTATTTAGTACAAGACAGGAAACAACTAAATGGGTATAAGTTCTGCGTAAAAAGATCTCAGATTTGGAGTGTATGACAAATTCTGCATGAGTCAATGTTATTAAGCTACTGCAAACACGGCAAATATCCTACTGGGATATGTCAACAGGAATATAACCTGTAGGAGTAATCCCTCCATTCTGCTTAATGCAGGTAAGGCTTCAGCTCAAGTACTCCATCAAGCTTCAGGAAAGACATAAAGCAATTACACAGAGCCCAGAGAAAAGCAATGTAACAGGTCAGAGGTCTAGAAAATATGACCTCTGAGGAAGGTATTTGAGGTTGTTAAGTCTTGAAAAAAGCGGAGAAGATATCATAGCAGTCTTTGAATAGGTAAATAGATGCTACGATGAGAAAAGGGATATGCTGCTCTCCAGTAACAGGCTTCAAGGGCAGCATGGGACACTGGGAAAAACATTCTAAAAGAAAGATTGATTTGGTGTTTGAGTGGAGTGCGGTGATGTAGAATTTCTGGTTTTGGATGTTTTTAAGAAAAGGTTAGACAAAAACCTGTCAGGAATTATTTAAGTCACTGGGCTGGACAGAAGAATGACTTTTTCAGTCACTTTTTATAAGTATGATCTATATTTCTCTGCTTCTGTTTTTCGGTCGATGGATTCTTTGGGTATACACCTCAACAATAAAATACAATATTTGCACAGGGAACAAAAACATAAATTTCTGACTTACAGTATTAAATAACAAATGGAAATCTCACAATGACTGTCAGGTCTGTTGAATAAATAATGAAGTGAGAAAAAACATGCTCAAATGAGTCATTCTGTATGCAGCAGAACTCTGGGAAGGCAGAGGCAGTTCTTAGTCTACCAAAAAATCTAAATTTAATTACTGGCATTGCATTAAATCTGCAAGAGGATTTTTTATTGCATGTGTTTGATGAAATCAATTTTCTAATAAAGAAAAATTAAGAGGATAAATGAAAGGAACCAAAGTCATAAAGCATGATACAGTTATAACTGAATACTTTAAAATTATCTTTGTAATGGCATAAGAACAATTATTTACTACTTGTCTAAAAAAATATTTGGGAAAAGCTTAACAGGATGGTACAGTCCCCGGAGAAGTAAAAAACCATAAGTATTAGGTGGATACAAATCAAATGTAATGAAACTGTCCAGTACATGAAGGCCAAGACCTACTACAATGCATTTGCAGGAGACTGAGTGAATGGATGATTACGCAGACTGATGCATTCTTTGGTACTATCAGCAGTATGGCTAGGAGAAGGATTTTATTTTGTAATTTGTCGTCTTGAACCATTTACTGAAATATCTGGGCATTTTGTTTGCTAACACTGAAAAACAGTACTTTTGTATTTTAAATTGGGGAAAAAATAAATACAACTCATCATCATGAAACTGAACATCACACTAGGGTATAACCTCCTGCAGTTTGATTATATACTGTTGTATTTGGTCTCACATCACTTTGTGCAAAATAAAAATCAGAATGAGTTATAAAGGAAACACTGAAAAATAAACAAAGATCTCTTTCAATTTCAATTTATTCAGAGCTATGAGGTAGTGCTTGCAAATGAGGGTCAAGCTGCATGTGACAGAGCAGTCCATACCACCTAAGCAGCCTATTTCATATACGCATCAAATGAAAGAATCAAGCAAGTAGAACCCCTGTGTCACACCTCCAGCGTCAGTAAGTTAGTTGTCAGACAGCTGCCTGAGATTGTTGTTTTCTTGGCTAGCGCCTGGCTGCCTCAAAACTTAATGAATGTTTTCAACACACTGGATTCTCTTATGTAATATGCATATTTATACATATATAGAATTATTTATTTTTATAGCAATGACCTAACTCCTCAGGCATGCCTGGAAGAGGGAAAATACTGATGTTTTAAAACCATTACATAACAATTTTCAGCTAAGATAAATTTAAGTAGAGAGTGATTTTAGGGTATAGAAGTCAACGTATTAAGAATATGTTAGACAGTCACTGTGACTATGCCTGTACTAGTAAAGTGAGGAAAAGTGGCATGGGAGTTTTCATCCATTTGGCTAATGCTCTTCCCTTCAAAACTTGGACCAACAGAAACATCAGTGGGAAAACCCACTGGGCACCAAACTGCCATCAAGCAGGAGCTCATGGCCTTGCTCAGGTCCAAGTAGGAAAGGAACCTGCAGCCAGGGAGTCACATCCCACCATAGGGGTATGCACCCCCACCAGGGACTGTGGCTGTGGGTGACCCACGCCAGGACAGGGACACTAGGAGAGAAGCATGGGGAAAACATGAAGTACACGGCAGTAAGCACAGTGTGAAAGACTTGGCCATAGTGTAACAGAAAAATATTTTGCTCAGAGCAGCAGAAAGCTGTTATACATGTTATCACCTCAGCCTCCCCGCTACCTGTACCCTCCACAGTGAAATTACGGAAGACTGAGTGTAACCAGTGGAGAAAATACAGAAAGCTGAGATTGTGGAGGAGGGAGGACAGATGTTTATATGCTAGTTCAGTTGTTTGTGCTCTTCTTTTTTTCCCAGTACCTAAAAGAGTGATCAGCAGTTCATGTTGTTTGGCAATCGATTAACTTGAGTAAAATTCCCGGTGCCTTGACACCCATGTTATTCCTAAAGCCATGCCCAGGAGGCAATGGGGATGGCATCCTCCAGATCTGGTCAAAGACATGTCAAGAACTGACCCTACTATGTGAATGTTCACAGAACAGTGCTTGATCCTGTACTCTGGCCCTTTTTGCTTGATTAGCATAGCCTCCAGTTAATCCTGGTAGCTGCAAATCCAAGCACAGTATTAACTAACACATTTGTATATTGGTAGCACCTTTATATCTAGCACATGCTTGCTGAAATGAAGAATCTGTTTTCATCTCACTTGTCATTTGCCTTAGTTGTTTCAGATGCGGTTTTATCCAAGAAGAGATCTAGCAGTGAAAAATGAGAGTCACAGACCTACTGTAGAGCAAATGCCTCAGACCTAGGGAGTGGTGTGGCAAATTCAGCTACTTTTGGTATGCAAATTCCCAATTACCAACAGGCAAAGTAAGAACCAGGCACTGAGTTTTCCTCAGCTACAGGGAGCTCTAGGAGACAGTATCTGCTTCACTTCTGCCCCTTGGGGACATGATTAAGAGATCCATTTTCATTAACTATTTCAGAATGACTTGTCCTCTTTCAGAACAAACAGTAGTTACAGCCCAGTGGAGATTTAGTTTAGGTTTTCAGTTAAACAGGAAATGTTTAAAACCTCCTAAAACCATAGCAATGCAAACATTTCAATTATTGTGACATTTCATAACTTTCAAGATAATTTCTTAAGTATTGCCCTCACGCAGTTTTTCCTTTACCAGTAAGGTATTGCTGAGTTATTTTAAATAGAGAACTTCTGATTTTGCTTTCCATTCTGCACGCCTTCTTTCTCCTCATTGTTGCACCGAAATTTTTTATCAGTGTTCTATGTGCACTGCCTCCTTGGAGTTTTCCTCTTGTACTTACTGTTGCAACACAGTCAAGCTAGTGTCTCCCTCACATTATTACAGAAAAATAAATAAATAAATAAATAAAAGGGTTCTACTCTACAGAGAAAGATTCAGTAACAATAATGATATAATTTAAATTGTAATACACAGACTTCTTGTCTTCAACCCTTTTCCTGGCATTGTGCTCATCCTTCTACTCATTTTTGGGTCTTAAGGCTGGTACCTTCAGCAGGGTGTGTCTGTATGAAAGAAGTAACTGCTTGGTACTGTTTTCTCTATGGAACTATGTCTGTGCCTTAAACAAAAGTAAAAAACAAAACAAAACAAGACAAAATTTAAAAAATAGCTATAGCCTCCTGGTCTGCTAGAAAAATCACTGTAGGAAAAGACTGCTGCAGGCAAGTCAGGAAGAGTTCAGACATGGCAAGACAGGACTGAGGTCTTGAAAACTCCCTACAAAGGTTATGGTTTTGCACTAGCAATAGGAATATGTGTTTCAGAGCTACCAGCTAACAGTAGTATCTAATTCCTGAACCCTTATTATGTTCTGGCTCTTTCTTAAGTGCAGTTTTTTCCGTGCACATGCTACTGAAAGTATTCTCACCAGAAGTTCCTAATTGTGTCTCCTAGAAAACATATTGGATATGGTGACGTTTTCTTTTCTAATCTCCCCAGCTCCATTTCACACATCCTTCGTACAGATTTTTTGTCATCTGTTGTCTTCCTAGCTCCATTATTGCTTGTGTCTTCCTCAGCTCTGATCATCCTTTTACATTTAAGAAAATCTCAAATTAAAAAAAAAGGCTAGAAAATAGAGCTCTTCTATACTAACCACAGGCATGGCAAAATTGGAAATAAGCATCTTTTATTATTGCTTTTAAACATTTTTTTATTCCTGGCAACCATATTAATGAGAAAAATAAATGAATATGAGTTTCAAAGTAATATTTCTTATGAACATGAAAAAATAAAGTGCTGCAGTTAGTATATTTGATTTCTAAAATACATTATAAGAACTGTACCTGAAAGCCAGCTTGTGTTTTTATGATTGCAGATTTTATCACAGGAATTGTATTAAAATTTATATTGAGCAGTTGTGTTCATGCAGGTATGGCTGTTGTCATACAAGCTTTTAAGCTACATTTTTTAAAAACTCCTACATAAAATCTTTTTCAGAGCTTTGGGGACAAGGGATGGTATAAATTAACAAAATCTTTTGCACATACTAAGGACTACATTTAATTCTGAAAATCCTTTGTAAACATCAGCTGTCCTGCTATTAACACTTTGAAAGTTAACAAAGTATTAAATGAATTGTGGGCCAAATTCGGCAGCAAGGACACCACCCGGAGCCTCAGAACAGAATTGGATCTTTACCAGGACTGCTGTCACTCAAACTGAAGTTGTGGCACTGAGATGCTTTAGAATTGACACGAGTCTAGGAAGAGAAACATCTAGAAATCACTAGAGCATGCTGAGCTCACATTAAAAGAAAAGGAAAAACAAAAACACAGTTGTGATTTTTTTCAGGCCATAACCCTCTAATTACGAAACAGCAGATAGTCTTTCCCCCTCCAACGGTGACGGCCGGGAGCGCTGCAGAAGCGCCGAGGAGGAGGGTCCTCCCACCCCTGCCGAACCCGACGGGCGGGGGCGGCCGCTGCGCGGAGCGGCGCTGCGCGGTGCGTCGGCTCCCACTAGCGGCGGCCGCGGCTCTGCCGCCTGCGCTGCGCTTCGGTCCGCGGCTGCGGGTTCGCTCCGCCGCTGCGGGTTCGGTCCGCAGCTGCGGGTTCGCTGGCAGAGCCGGCGACGACTGTTCTGTAAGCAGCCGAACCTTGTTTGTGTGTGTCCGAATCCGAGCGAGTTGCGGACTTTTCAATGGACTCGTTCTGGATTACTGTGTAGATGGATTGCATAAAAAATGTTTCACGTTGTGCACTCACAAGTATTTTGTATTATTTATTTCCTAGAATGATTTCTATGTGTCATGCAGCATAGCTGCTCTCTGGCTGGATGGCCTAATCTTTCCAAGTAAAAGAGGGGTCCTTCTATTTCTACTTGAACAGAATGTTCTTGATTAATGAATTTATTGTACAAATAATAAAAGGGCTTTTCAATATGCTGGTATACTAGTGCAAATACTCTTACACACACTGGTTTACAGAGATTTTGGTAGCCATGAATATTCTTTTGAATAAAAGTTGTTTACTGAATATTCATGAAGAGTTGGAGGAAAAAGAGGTCATGAATATGAACAAGCCTAATTTGGTGGGGTTTCTCTGCAAAGAAAAAGGCAGGCATTTTATTTTGCTGTCGTCACACAACTCTATGTTTTCCATTGATGTTCACAGTTAGTCCAGCAGCTATAAGGTTTACTGGAAAGCTGAAACTCAGATATTTACCTTTTTAATAAATGATCAGTGTTGCTCTACTGAAGGCTCAGAATATAAAACATGCTGTCTTTTCAGAGAAGCGTGTACAATATTGTCCATAATTCCTTCAACCTGAGAAGGAGTTCCTTAGTTAAGCAAAAAAAAAAAATAGTACCGAATTCCTTCTTCCGTAAATGTGTTCACTTTTCTGATGAAAAACATGAAGAGAAATTTTGATCAGAACTTTGTTTCTTTTACTTAAAACTCAGCTTTCAGTACACTACAGCTGGGTGAAAAAAAAGGTTTGGGATCCCCATTTAGGGTTTTAATTCTGTGGCAGTTAAAGAAAATTTTTTTTAGCCTTACTTTCAAAAGATTTTTTTTTTCTTTCCTCTAGAAATTATTATACTTTTCATGTTTCTAGTCATCTATAGTTTATTATACTTTTGGAAAACTTGGAACATAAATATCCATCTGATTTAAAATTCAAATACAGTATGTAGAGGTACAGTGAGTGAAAGTAATGAATTAAAAATACTCTATGCATTAGAGAAAGTTATCCCAGTCAAACTTGGACATAAAACGATTTGAATGTTTTTTTAAAACTCTCAAACAAAGATATTTTAAATAACAGGGAAGACATTTAAAATGATAAATGGCATCACTATTTACATCACTAAGTCCTACTCACTTTCCATGGCTACTGGATACCCATGTGTGATTTTTAAAATGTCTGCCAATCTGTTTAATTATTTTTAGCAATTAAGGTTGTAATTTGTGGATGTTGCTTCAGCTTCTTGCCATGTTGACTGATGTCTCAATGTGTACAATCTATGTCATGCCATATGTTTCTTGCTAGCTTCTATTAGGCAGAATGATTTTTTTTTCTTTCTAATCAGGTTTTTGCTGGTACATGATTCAGGAGAAAATAGAAAATCTGTTTCTTCTCTGCTCTGCTTCTTGTTTCTCTTCTCCTAAATGTGGCAATTGAATAGGAATTGACCATGAACAGAGAATGCTTGTTTGCATGTTTTTCTATCCTCACTTTATCCAGGTAAAAACAGTTCGGAAAGCAATAAGCCACTGAAAGAACAGTCCTGCATGGATCCACTAGATTCAACAGATTACTCCCAAATGAAAAGCAATAACCAGTAACTTTACTCCATAGAAGAAATGAGAACATCTTTTTTGCTTTTTTACCCACTTTGTGACAAAACTCACATACGTTTTTCAAGGTGGGATGCAGTCTTTTTTTGACTGTAAAATAGAAACAACTGAAGCCACAAGATGTATAACAACCTGCCCGTGGACTTTGCTGTGCATAAATGAGTGTGCTGGAGCAGAAGCATATTAGGAAGAGAGTGGTTTTAGGAAGTTTGCAATTCTATTGGTCCACGATTCTTTTGGTCAGTAGAATAAGTTACCTTCTTCCCATTTTTAACATTTTTATATAAGAACAGAAAAGGTGAATATAAAATCTGTCTCAAGACTGTATTTTTTTTTTCTGGTGAAGAATCTTTAAATATTGGATTATTTTAACTATTGCTAAATGAAATTTATTTGTTGGGCTGCTGTATTTATTTTTATGATGGTGCTTTTGATCAAAGATACAAAAAGATAACACACATGATAATTTTGATTTGTTTAATGTCAAAGGCATTTCTAAATGTTTTTCAAGCACCATTTGAAAAATAAAAAAGCCACGTATGTATTAGTAGCACTAATTAGTAGTGGGGAGCCTCAGATTTTCTAGAGCGGAAAACATTTTTATCACTTTTGTTCAGAAGCTTCAAAGCTCAATTTTAAGTGCTCAACTTATGGTGATAGGATGTGAAAGGTGACAGTGACAAAGAGTAAACAACATTTACATAGCAAAACCAATTTGACAACTAAATTTATAATAATTGCAAATGAGCGGAAAGCTCATTCCATTTTTAAAGCAAGATTTCCCCAGAATTTAGTTCTTTTTTTTTCCTCCTAGTGTTCTGTGAAGGCAATTTAATACTGTACTTTCATATGAATATTATTTCATAGAAGCTTTATTTGAAAAGCAAGCTTAGGTATATATAGCATCTGTAACACAGATCCACATTTGATAATTTTTAGTGCAAAAGTTGCTAAGGAAAAATACTTAGTTTCATACTACAAATCTTTTTATCGTTAGTCCATATCTATTGAGTGTGCTCTACACCTGTGTACATGCAGCCCTCCCACAGATTTTGATTAAAAATGCACTGCTGTGGTACCAAATCTGACTGAAGGATCTACAGTGAAGACCGGAAAGGGCAAGGTTGCTGTGTTCTAGCAATTTCTTTGTCTCATTGCAGGCCAAATAACCCTGAAGTAGAGGAGTTAATTCTTGTTAATTCAAGTTACTGTTAATTCAACACCTGTAAGCAGAAAGAAGCTTTACATATTTTGTTCTGAAGTGATTTAAAATTCCAACTTTAGACATATAGATATGTTGCAATTTAAAAAATAAAAAATATAATAGAAGAACAATAATATGTGTAGTATGAATATAAAAATCCAAGGCATCAGACTTGGATTTAATCCGAAACACACTCAAGATGTTATACAGAAGCAGTCTGGAAATCCTCAGCCTTACTAGTCTGGCATGTGAGGTCATGTTTCCAAACCTATAACTAAATCACAGAATCACAGAATGTTAGGGATTGGAAGGGACCTCGAAAGATCATCTAGTCCAATCCCCCTGCTGGAGCAGGAACACTTAGATGAGGTTACACAGGAAGGCGTCCGGGCAGGTCTTGAATGCCTCCAGAGTAGGAGACTCCACAACCTCCTTGGGCAGCCTGTTCCAGTGTTCTGTTACTCTTACTGAGAAGAAGTTTCTTCTCATATTTAAGGGGAACCTCTTGTGTTCCAGTTTGAAACCATTACCCCTTGTCCTACCGTTGGTTGTCACTGAGAAGAGCCTGGCTCCATCCTCGTGACACTCACCCTTTATATATCTGTAAACATTAATGAGGTCACCCCTCAGTCTCCTCTTCTCCAAGCTGGTGTACTATTAAAGTCAGCCTCACTCAAGAGTTTGCTTTGAGACAGCACTGGCATTCACACATAAAAAGGCTCTTGAAGGCAACTTTGACAATAACTTCATAGCTGATAATACCTAAAATGACAAAATACCAGGGGTGCCTTTCTACTGCCTCTTGACTAACAGGTATGTATGATGCCATCTCAGACAACAGCCTGCTATTCTTGATCTGTGGGCTAAGTTTCACTTGTGTCCTTAGGCTGGTGTGAACTATAATGTTTCTATTTCCAGTGCTGCTCCACTAAATCAGCATAACTTGGGCAGCTATGAAATGAGCCTAACATGTACTGTGCTAATGATTGACTATTAATCTAGTGGTTTGTGGTAGCATCTAGGGACAATTGAGATTCAAGCCCTATTATGTAAGGCAATGTGCAGTTCTTAAAGAAGGATGTAGAAGGATTTTTCCTTCTGTTACCACATCCAAGCTGGTTCTGCTTTTTGCTCTTCTATCCATCATTGCCACATCAAGACACCTGAACTGTTAAATTCATTTTGTGTGGCTCTGTCTGCTCTTTGTTTCCTGAAGACCTATAGGAATGGGGTAGGTTGACCTTAGCTGGACACCAGATGCCCACCAAGCTGCTCAATCACTGCAGTCCTCAGCAGAACAGGGCAGGGGAGAAAATAAGATGGAAAAAAATCTTGTGGGTCAAGATGGAGGCAGTTTAATAAAGCAGAAGCATAGGCTGCACACAGAAGCAAAAGAAGACAAAAGATTTATTTTCTACTTCCCATCAGCCAGCGGTGTCCGGCCACTTTGCAGAAGTAGGGTTTCAGTATTTGTAGTATTGCTCCAGAAGATGAACATAACAACGCCCCCCTTCCTCCTCCTTTCTCTTAGCTTTCACTGCTGAGTAGATGTAATATGGCATGGAATATCCCTTTGGTCAGTTTGGGTCAGCTCTCTTTACTACGTTCCCTTCCAAGATCTTGCCCACCCCCAGCCTACTGGTGAGGGGGAAATGTTGAAGAGAAAGCCTTGATGCCATGCCAGCACTGCTCAACAGTAGCCAAAACACTGATGTGTTATGAACACCTTTTAGCTACCAATACAAAGCACACCACTGCTGTGGGGCTATGGGGAAAATTAACTCCGTCTTAGCCAGACCTCATACAAGGAAGGGAGAGAAGTGCTTCTGCAGGATGCATTTGACTTCAGCTTACTTGAGAAATATTAAAACGCAAAATTCTGATCCCTTTAAAATCAGGTATTTTACTGTAGCTTTAAGTAGCAAGTTTCTCCTGTCTTACTGAACTTTTTCACACAATAAAAAGTTGTAACCTGAAGTCTGCTAGATTTACTCCTTTGTTGTGCATTTTGGCAGCTTGTATCATTGTCAGCAGGAGGGATGCTTCCACAAAAGATACCATGCTCAATGCATTTTTGGCACAGTCAGGTGGCCATCATGAGTCACTAAGGCACCTGCTGTAAATCAGCCTGTTACATTGGCATTCTCAATTTTCTATGAATTTCAGATCTCACTTTCTTACGTTATCACTTTTTGGCAGATAACTATCAACAAGTGTGATTATCAGTGATAGGGAGCATGTAGCGATGATGGCTAGAGGCTTTCTCAAAGTCCTTAAAAGGACTTTTTTTCAAATAGGGTGAGATATTTTATGGTTAACAGTTGTTTTTGATTAGAATCAAACTCTTCCCTCCTGCTGTTACCCTTCCCACTCATCCAGAATCTGAAAAATAAGATGAAAACTGCTGGAAGAATACTGACTCTGATGTTATTTTCATGAAATACTGTGGGAACAGTTCCATAATAGAGCAAGTGACAAACAGCCACATTCCAGCTGGCAGGAGGAAAAAAAGATGGACGAGAAGGGTGGGTGACTGGCTACAGAAGGAAATGTTAAATGAAGAATGGAGAGGAGAATAAGAAATGAATGAAGTGTAAAACATCAGAGGGATGCTAAGAAACGTGGTATAATATATTGAGAATGGAGAGAAAAAGTTACAGGAGAAATGGAGAAATAAGTGAGACAAGTAATGGTGGAATTGTTTGTAATGATAGTATAAGAAATTCAGCAGAAACTCTGACAATAAAGCACGATTACATGTTCAGAAGTAGAGGAAAATCAGCAAGTATACTTCACCCAAAGTAAAAATGAGGAGAAGATGTAAAAGAGCAACAAAAACTCTTGGGAAATTATATCTAAAGAGTGTTTGAATATAATCTGTATATAAAATAATAATAAATTTGAAAACCGGTTATATATATTTTGGGGAACCTTAATAATTACTAACTTAAGCCAGCACAGCAGACAAGAGAAACTCTTCAATTCTTATTCACCACTTCGGAAATGTTTCCCGTCTGAACAGATCATTCACTGGCATCTAAGCAGTCACCTTTCATTGCTTGACACCTATATCCCCGGGGAAGGGTTTGATGAACTTGTAAACAAGCACTGTGCTTTGAAGTTGAGATGAGCACGAGGGTAGACAGCAGACATCACATATGTGCACCGACTGTATGAGTTCATAATAGGACTCCTGTCCAGAAGTGTGAGTGACTTTGTAAGGGTGTGCCACTTGTACTTTTGCTTTCAGCTGCATCAGGTTTGGGAAAAAAATAAAAAATAATAATAATAAAAAAAAAAATATATATATATATATAAACATTTAAAAATACCATAGATCTACCCTGTGAAGCTGCTCAGAGATTCATTATTCATTTAGCTCAATTTCTTTAGAGAGGTGTCAGGTCTACCCATATACTCCAGAAAGGTGGATCCATTGACTGACCCTCAGCTGTGCTTGAGGTATACCAGGACACAGAGATTATGACTAATGCTTGTCTAGATTTTCCCAGGGCCATGTGAAAAAAAAGCTATGACAGGCAGTCCTGACACCTCAATGTGGATCCCTTTGTCAAAAAAGAGGAATTGTATGAATTTTTTTTCCAAGCCCAGAATGTAAATAAATATCTGCTTGAAATCTTTCCATCAAAAAGTGCCAGGGTCTGAACTCCTTTAAGAATGTGTAATTTGTTCTCATCATGTGAATCAGTAGGTAATCATATGGGGAGAGGCAGAAGCTAGCCAATGTGCTTTGATGGCTTCAGTTCCTGAAGGTCCACATGCATTATTTGCATTGGTTACAAAGTTTTCAGGATTTTATGAAGCTCATGCCAATGTTTTTGTTTCTGAAAGAGTATTGAAGTGTAATGAGAATAGATTCCTTTGTAAAGAAGTTTCTTATGTTCTCCACGATCAGCATAGCTTCCCTCATGGGTTTTGTTCTTGCTTTAGGTTATGGCTGAAATTAGTAAGATAAGAGACAGATGATAATTTTGGAAAGTTAATTGTAGTTTAATGAAGTTCAGAAGTTTCAAGTTAAGCCAAAATCATATGCAGAATTTTCTGGTCGCTTTTTGTTTTCTTTTGAATTGCTTATCATTCAGGAATAGGTGAGTACATGAATGAAGTGCTTGGGTAATGCCTATTGAAGATATAATAAGGAGAGACATCTTTAAAAAATGATGCTTTTGTTAAGCTTCCCTTCTCTCTCATTCTCAGCTTAGTTGCCAGGGATTGTAAGTCCACACTGTATGATATGACTAAATTTCTAGGAGTATGAATGAGAGAGAACATCATTCCACTCTCTCATTTCACAGCAGTTAATACTTTCTAAGTTTCCATCTGCCACTAAATACTAAAAGGTATCTTCCAAAAACAAGAACACCTGCTTTCATGGTTAAAAGACACAACTGAGTAAATCTTTATATGATTACAGAGAATCTCTTAAAGAGATTGTTATTTTGGAAGGTGTCCAAGGCCTTGCTATGAAGGATCAATTCTGGCAGTCTTTATAAGAAATGTTATGATGGGATGTGAAATACTGAGGTAAATATACACATTGCTTTGAGAATAGTAAATAAAAAGGAAACATCTTAAATAAAGGAAAAAAATCTTGGTTTAGGGTTTTACAAGTCGTTTTGTTTACATGATTTCATAAAAACTTTACTCTTGAAAGCTGTCAAGGGAAATAAGGTGTTGTCAGTAGCTTTTTGCAGTTTTGATTTCTCACAATACTCTAACTTGAGAGGAATTCAAGCCACAGGGTTTCAGTATTGTTCCCAACATCACTGGGGTTTACAGTATTTGGTTGCAGAGTTTCTTTTGGTTTATAAAAGTTCCGCAGCTTATCACTGTATTTGTATCTTTGCAAAACTCCTATGGAAATTTGAGCACAATTATATACTACCAGAGTAAGCTTCTCTGGCTCAACTGGAATGAGATCCAATCATTTTTTTCACAATTACTTAGGGAGGCAACTGAAAGATGTTCAAAGCCAATTCCTCAAATGATTCTTTCATCAAATTGCAGAAGCAGCAGTTTCAACTAAAACACTTTAAAGGATTTTTTTTTCTCAATGGAGAGCTTGGAAATTTGTTGCTTTTCATTCTGACTTTGATTGAAGTCAGACTTTGAAACCTCCAGAGTAGTACTGTAAGATGAAAAGAAACCTGAAGGAACTGGAAACATTTACTGGATCATTGAGCTGTTACCCTGTCTTCTCAGGCTGTACATCTGATGATCCTATGTGAAATAAAATTTCCATCCTTCACACAACTCTGCCCAGAAGCAGTTCTGGGTTCTGGCTCACTTCTAATAAAATGTGGTCAGGAACTGTAAGACAGTGATTAATCTTTTGGGTCCCTGCTTGATACCAAAAAGACTATAAACTACAAGGATAACATAAAAAAAGAACAAGTAAAAAGGTGAATAGGCTAGTATCATAGTGAGCTTTCAACTTTATGCCGTTAGTTTGGATGAGACATTGGTGTTCTGCTGCTTCTGTTGCTGAGAGTATTCTGAATGGTAACGGTTTTGGTCCCCGAGGGACAGAGTAGAGCAGCTGAGACAACATTTAATCCAGCAGATGAAGGTACAGTAAATGCCACAGGCAGTGTTCAATTTTGTGTGTTAGCAGCAAGGGATAGACATTTAAAAAGTGGAGAAATGGCAACCTTGTGTGATGGGATATGATGGGAAAACATTGCATTTGTCCTGAATTGGCCTCTTATGCAATTAACTACACTTTCTTTTTCTACTTCGTTGTGATGGAAATGGCTAATGAGTAGAAAAAAAATTAATTGAAGAGGTTAGTATGTTTGCCACAAAACATAATTAGAAGGGTGCCATATGACACTTGAAAAAGGTATATGAAATACATCTACGAGAATCATGTTAAGTGCTAAGGGCCTAAAGAACATTCCTTCTAAACCAGGAGAAGGGCTGCAGAATAAGGCTACAAGAACGCTTATCAGTCTTTCACAGTACATTATCAAAACAATCAGGGATTTAGAGAAAAAAGCTTGTAGGATAAGATCTTCAACTGAACACAGTAGAGAACACTTAGATTTCACTTTGTTTTCTTTAGTTCTCTGTTAGCTTCAGGAACTTGAAACACCTGAAATCTCACAGTGGTTATCACAAGAAGGAATCAAATCAGAACAATTTCAATTGTACATTCCCCGAAGAAGAGATTAAACATTCTTATTCTTTCCATTAAATATATACACATACAGCACACATACTGAAATCTGTGTTTTGTGATCTATGCTAGTTGCTGTTTTGTGCACAGAAATGTCCAAATAGTTCTTCCTGAACATCCTCAGTATAACAATAGCATTCAGAAACCCAAACTACTTAGCCTTGTAGAGGCCAAATTTCTTTAGTTACATCTAGATCCACACTAGAGTATCTATATGCAGATGCACTATATTGTGCAAGCTTAATGAGCTGGATTGCTGTGAGATTGAGGATCTATGCAGTGCACACCATTACAGACTGTAGAAATGTCTTGTGCTGCACAGCGTTATTATTTGATTGTTACTAGGAACCTTGAAAGAAATTCTGGCCAAATGAAAACAATGGAAAATAATGTCATTAACAAAAATAGCGAGTGTCATGTATAGCCAAAACTTTTTTTCTTATCTGTATCAATTGCCAAAAAATCCCTGGGCCAGGCCCATCAACTACCTGAAAGGACAGCATCTAAACCTACTGTTTTGTTTTGGTGAGGAGTGTTAGCTTGGATAAGGCCCCAGGAGAAAGAACTGGAACTGAAATAAAAACACATATTCCTTGGCAAATGAAGGACTTAAAGGTGTTCTCATACGGAACAGCAGTCCCGTAGAGTGCAGTGATTTAATACAGATAGTCCTTAGATATGATAAAATATTGACATTTTCTGCCAAAGAACAAGGTTTTTCATAACTTTTCATGAAACTTTTTGTTCTCCATTGACTGCGTGACACTTTTTTTTTCTTTTATTTTTTTTTTTTAGTTGCGTTGCCTGTTGTTTTGATCTTCAAGTATTTACTGAAAATATCTTGCCAAAATCAAGGTGAAAACAAGGAAATAAAGAAGCATAGCTAATGAAATCTTATATCAGCCTTTATTCATACAAACTGAAATCGAAATTTCATTTTAGTTCACAGGTAAATAAATCTGGATACTCTTTTTCCTAAACTCAATGTTTTCGCATCAGAAAACTAGCAACTGAACTGGCAAAATTACACATATTTGGCAGACTCTTCAATACCAGTTCAAGTGAGTTAATTGTTGGTCACAATTCAGAAGAAAAACAACAAATTATTTTGTTTCTCTCTGATGTAATTTTGCCTTGCTCATAGTTAAATGTCCCACTGTGAAACAGAAGGATACTGACAAGTAGGGATGCAAGTAAGGAACAGGAAGCTACTACTATGAATGTCAAATATACTGATCTAAAATGCAGTGCCTGCACTAAGTGTATCAAGGTTTTGTAAGGGGAGGTATTAAATCAACTTAGAAAACTGGGGAAAAAAAATTTTCAGTGCAAAATTCCAGAACTGCATTGTTTTTTCTCACTTCATTAGCTGGTATAATGTGTGATACTGCCTCTATCTGCAACACTTACCTTGCTTTTATTCTCAAACCATGAGGGCTGCAGTGCTATGTGAACTCTACACTTTGAAGCTTCTCATTCATTTATTTATTCCAGTTGTTGAGTCTAGTTTTCTTCCTTTCATACGAAGTCTAGTGATGATACAATTCACATCTAGGCAGTGAAATTCTGGGAAATATTACATTTGTTGATCATAGGATTCTATTATTTGATTTTAAGATAGATTGAAGTATTGCAAAGATGGCATGCGTAAATTGCTTTAGGAGTAAGTTAAGTTTAGTTATATTTACTATGACATAGAATAATTTTCCTATGGTGTAAATCACCTTTTATCAGCGTTATGAAAAGATACGCTTAATTTTAGCAACTGTTTTAAAACCTCTCTCTTGAGAACTATTTACAGAGAAAACCTATTTAGCTATAACAAAAAATATGTTAAGCAGGATTTTCACGTTTCATAGAGGGTTGGTTTTTTGTTTTGGTTTTGGGTTTTTTTTTGTTTGTTTGGTTGTTTGGTTGATTTTTGTTTTTTAATTACTAAATCTTAAAATATTTAGAGACAAATCCTCATTTTTTCCAGCTTATTATGTTTTCCTGCATATTTAAGAGATAATCAGAATTGAAAAAGTTCAAATATATTGTGCATTCTTTCTTTAAGTAGTTGACATGAATTGCATGTTCTAATTAGAGGAAGTGTATCTTTAACTAGAAAGCAAGTTAGGAGTTTTTCAGTAGTGTTATAATTCTGAGTCATTCAGCTCATATAAATAATATGGGGTTTACTGTTTAGTTTTGTTTAATTGAGTTATAAATGTAATGTTTCAGTAATATGACTACTGAATAATACAAAGCTTAATGTTGACCTGTCCTTAGAAAAAACTATATCCCCAAAGTATATTTGGGTAATTATCCCTCCAGGATTAAATGTGAATGCATTTGGTACGTGATATCCAAGCAACAGCTTTGCAATGTTGTATTTTACTTAACACTGTTGCACAGCTGTGAACCGTTTCCCATTTGCTCCTTTTTGCCGGTTTTGGTTGTATTAACACATCTCTATAGCTGTACTTCAATTTAGCCTTTAGGTGGCAGCATTTGAGAAGAGTTGTAGTTGTGGGTTTGCCACCATCTAGAATGCAACTCAGCAACAAAAATTATGAACAGGTTGGACCAGGCATGTAGGGACGCTCTTCAGTATGCAAGACTTAGCAAGGTTTATTCAGAAGTATTCAAAATGAAAAAAAAAAAAAAATAGGTACACATGAGCACTTCCTTCTTAAGTTTTCTGATCTCACTTATGCTTTTTTATATGTAGAAATATGTGTACTTTTACACCTGGTATGTATATGCACAGCTTTTGAAAATTCTCTGAATCAAAATGGAAACAGTTGCTCAAAGTTACTGAATGTGATAGCTTTTTTTTTTTTTTTTTGTCCCCTAAAAAGCAACTTCTGTCTAGGAAACAGATGAGAAATAAATGGTCTTGAGTTTAATTTGCATGTTATCCATCTTTTTAGTTATCTTTCAGTCACTTTAGGATGCCTAAATCCCAGTCACCTAAATATGACATGATAATTAGGAGTATTTTAAAACAGGCACAAAACTGTTCTCGGTTTTAATTCACTGAAAAACAAATATACTGTGTATATCTGATTTTGGATTGTGTATTCCATATATCTACAAGATTTATTTACTGTTTCTCATATGTATTGTATATTATGGCAATAGGTAATAAAAAAGATTCATCCTGGGCTTTACAAAGATTGGGGTGTCATGTGTGGTGGACAGGGAGGATGAGATCAGTAGAGTGAACATCAGTACTGCTACATTTCATTCTACAGATATATTTCATAATAAATATCATAGGGAAATTCAGTATCCATAAACTGGTAGAAAAATAATTCCTGTTCCAGTATTTATATTTCTTCATCATATCTACCCTAAGTCTCAATTGTTCTAAGCTTAAATCCAATAAATGATTCTTGTTGAATACTTGGTAAACATGGAGTCAGCCGATCACTGTCCTCTTTATACTGTTTTTATGCTTTTGAGGGCTACCCAGCTAGACTAAACAAGCCCATTTCTTTTTTGTAAGTCAAATTAATTCAAGGACCATATGATCACAACATAACCATGCAGTATTCGAGTTAATCACATTTGCAAATAATCCTGCAGTCAGAAACCTGACTGTATAGCTTGAATAGATGCAAAAATAGAAATAGAAGCTTTTATTGTGAAATTTTCTTAACACTCGGGGTGCTTTTTTTTTTTTTTTCTTATTTTTTATTTTTCTTTTATTCTGTGGGGGATCCAAGGAGTCTACCTCATAACTCATGGTGTACTAAATCATGAAGCTAAATGCATCTATGCTAGAATTTGCTGACTGAACTACACAATGAAAAAATATTGCCACAAGATTTTGAGAATCTGCTTCACAGTATGTGCAAGAACACCACTGGCCAAACACTGGAACCTTTCTGAGGAGAACCGTGTATCTATTCCACACAGGAACAGGAGGACAGGGGATCCAGGTCGATCTGTTAGAATTGAAAAAAAAGGATGCCAAACTGATAATCTGAGGTAGTATTGTTTCAATCTGTTCTATTGATATATTTTGACTTAAAATAGAAAGGTTGAAAACAGACTTTCTTTCTGTGTAATCTTTGCCTTACTAGTATTTTCTGTGTTTGTGGCTGTGTTACATTGCATCATGTTGTAAGGCTTTCAGTAACTGATGAGCTCCTTTATCTGGATCTCAGAAGAGAGATTTTATGACCATGACAAAATGACATGATTGATACAATCAAGGCTTGATCTTTTCTCTTTCTCTGAAGTCCTGTTTCACATTCTATGTGGGAACCTGCTGCTGAAAAAAGGGAATGTTAAAGATGAGCATTCAGCTTAGTGTTCTCTTGAGAACCATGTCCTCATCCTGCAAAAGTTTCATCACAACAAAACCAGAGGTTGCATGCAAAAAAATAGTAAACAGCCAAGTTGCCCCCTAGTTGTTGGATGTCCACGCCTGTTACTGCTTTGCAAGAAATTTAGTCTGTCATTCAGATGTCCAATACTTATACAACCAAGAGACCGGGAATACGTTAGACCAAAAAAACCCAAATGCCTTGTTGGAAGAAATAAGAACTGCATGCAGTGAAATGGGGAGACAGATTCCAGGCTTGTATTTGTGGGAATGGCATAGAAAATTCAGAATTAGCTGGAGGTGTGACCTCAAAATAAATTACTTATTCTACTTCGTAGACAAGCCTCATTCAGAGTTAAAGTGGCTTAAATTCTTTTTAGCTCAATTTACAAAGTAAGCTAAAATGAATCAGGGCCACTTTAACACTGAATGAATAATTTAGCCCACCAATTTAAGTAAAGTGTTTTTGTAGTTGTTCATGAGCTAACCCAAGCCTAGCATCTAGACTGTTTAATGGCAAGTGGCTTTGGGCAGCAGGAGACACAGTAGACTTGTCTCTTTTATTTGCATTTGAAACCTCAAAAGCAATCTAAATGAAATTAAAAAGTTATCTCTTCTGAATTATTATTTTTCGTCCAACGGTTAATATGTGTTATGTCGATATGTACTTAACTAAGTGTAAGATACATTGAGGAACCTGGTACACACAAATGAATAATTAATACAGGTTTAAGAGCCAACATTTTATGCCGTTAAATATAACACTTCACATTCTCTCTAATTTCATACTCTGCATCAGCATATATTATTGCTACCAGAGAACTCATATATTTGAAAGCTGTGATGGTAAGTCAGTCGGAGTTATGAGAAGGAGTAGTGAGACAAGGAGGATCAGAGCTGCATACATATTGGAATGACAGTATACAACAAACATAAAATGAATGAGACAAAGTAGATACAATGCACTTGGTCACACTGAGATGCACACAGAAATATATCAATATGCATATTAGATGTTTGCCCTTTAATTTAGATGATAGCTGTTCAGCGAATGAGATTGACATTGATGGCTTCATTGGCATGGAGAATGTGCAATGTCTTGACCTCTCCAGCAATTTGAGAGTAAAATAAAGATGGGGAACTCTCCTATGAAGTAGTAAACGTTGCTAAAGAATTTAGCTGCAGTATTTGCATATCTCTTGACTACTTACAAATTTGTAACACAGACAATCAGGCCTGGCATCACTGGAATGAATATAGTTATATTGGCGAGGATGATATAGAGCAATGCAAAACAGGTCAAGATAATGTGATTATGGTTATTATTATATCTTTGGTTTTATTCTCTTTATATGATAGAAAGTATCATAGAATCTGTTTCTGCAAAGCATAGAATTATTCAGAAGTTTTAAGGAATCTATCCTGAAAATGCACGAGGGCAGGTTTGAGGGAATAGCTACGTAAATAAAGCCATGATTCAGCTGTAGAAGCCTTAAGTGTATTTCTACTGTGATTTTAGTAGTGTGAGAGACATTCCCACTACATGAAAAAATCACTAATACTTTTTCAAGGCAAATGAATATCACCTATACAGCTGCTGTGCTGTAGCTTTTGTTTTGTTGGCTCTGTCTCTGGCTCATATTGTGGCATTTATATTTTGAATAGTCTTAAATAATTAGTGTACTTTATGATCCATAACATCCTGTGGAGCTTATTTGTAATGTGATATCTTTGTGTTACAGGAAGTGCCCCTGAAAGAACAAAACTCTTGATTTCAAAATTTCTTCATAGTGCATTGTAATGTTATAAGCATTTTAATTTAAGTGATATTTCTGATTCTTAAAAATTGAAGTCTTGATTCTCATGTGCTTTTGGGAAGAGGATTTTCATGTAACTTTGGAAACTGGGTTTCTAATTTATTCCCTGATGTCATGTTAGGCATACTTCCCTGTAATACTAAAATAAGCTAAACTATGGTCATGGAAGAAACATAAAAAGAATGAGACAAAGTAGATACAATTTCTTGTAGATATGATCTATTTTTATAAAACAGGAACAAAATACATGTAACTTGAAGTTATAAAACTGTTTATATCCTTCCCAAATATAAGCACGCAATATTTTTTGTGAAGGAGACATGAGGCGAGCAAATGTATGTGGAAGGACATGAAGAGAAAACCTAGAGAACACAATAAAACATACCGTATTTGTAAACTGACAGCTTTGCTCCCATGAGATTGCTCCTTTTTCTTTTAGTCATCCCAGTATAATGATCTTGACTAAAGCAGGTTGAGATTGGGCAACAGAAAAGAAAGGCTAAGGATCTATGGAGCTGTCAACATTACGTTCCAAGTAGCAGTATTTATTTGCTTTAAATGG
Organism: Columba livia; assembly: GCF_036013475.1. Taxonomy (NCBI): domain Eukaryota; kingdom Metazoa; phylum Chordata; class Aves; order Columbiformes; family Columbidae; genus Columba; species Columba livia. The sequence goes on from NC_088604.1 coordinate 30,504,737, forward strand.
CCTATATGGGCAAAGATCACTGCAAATTTAACACAATCTGATTTTCATTGCTCTTAGTGTTTCAAAATGATCCTAGTTGCCCACCCTTTATCCTTCCTTGTCTGCTTCATAAGAACTTCTTGTTCTCCATTTTTGTTATCTTTTTTTTTCTCTATTTATGTAGTGTGTTTAGGTGTTCATAGTCTGAAGTAACACAAGAGCAGAGAAGATACTTCTTCATTCTTTAGGACACAACTCTGCATACCAATAGAGCAGGAAATATTCCACAAATTGAATTCTTCCCATCTGAGGTGTGCTTCTGTCTCGCAGGTTTACTGATGACTGTGAATATATATGCTTCAGTATGTCTGTTTTTTAGCTACTGAGCAGCTGAAGGCAAACTTTTCTGTACTGACTGGTTTCCTATTTCTGCCTATTCTTGATGCACATTACTGTGTTGAAGTTGCAGTATATCACCTCTGTATCATGTGAACGAATTATCTAGATGAACTAAGCAGTACTGTTAAGTATGCATTAAAACAAAGCAAATAGAATCAAAATAAGGTCAAATCAAATCAAATCAAATCAAATACAAACCACATTTATTTCAGAATAGAAGAAAGAATCATGTGTGCTGTAGATACAGGATGTGTCGATATGAGTAGAAACCTAGGGCTATTTAAAATGTATGAATATATGTATTTGAAAGTTTACAAGAACAATTTCCTGTGACTGAGATCTATGTATTGTGTGCTAAACACAAGTGTGGAGCTTTAATTAATTTTCTGAAGCCTAACTATGTTAGGTGAGTAAGCAACTGTCAGCTGTTTTCCATACAGGGAGGTTACAGAAAGCCTTTGTGAAAAGGGAACTGACAGAATAAGGATGAATTTTGGCTTAATATCTAATGAGAACGTGTCCTAATTTTTATTTATAGATTGATAGGTGAGAAATACTTATAATTAAAAATATGTTGAAAATGCTACCATTGTTATTTTAGCATTTATGGAGCGAGTTGTAACTTAGGACTGAACTGTATTTCATGAATTCTAACATGGGAGACTTAATTATATATGCACATGCAGTAAAAAAAAATTGACTTTCATACCTTTCTTTTCCTTCTTATTGATACTGAACATCTCCTCTCACCCTCTTTTTACATAGTCTAAGTAGTTAGTAAATATACAGTTGCCCTTTTCCATTTACTGCGCTAGTATAGTGACATTTTCTATTATTTTCAGATAGGCCGTGCATTCCAACTAGTTCATTTCTTGCATTTTGACTGTCGTCTTCTAACAGTAACATAATAGTTTATACTGTTTAACACACTGTGCTACCTTAACTGTTCAGATCATCATCATCCCTACCTAAAATAATTTAGGTATTTTTCACAAGTATTCAATTTCAGTATAAAATGTAATTTCCATCTAATGCTTTATTCTAATCCTGATGTATTTTAGCAACTGTACTTGCTCCCAGTCTAAAAGACCTTAAATTAAAAAATTAAAAAAAAAAAAATTTCAGAGCAGAATGCAGAATGTCTAAATAATGAAATACTACAACCTTGGCACTGATATTAGAGAAAACATCTGGAACAAATTTGAAGAAAAAAGGAATTTTATGTTACTCTTCTTCAGACTCTTCTCACGTTACCAACCAAGTTTTGATACGCCAGCTTCTCTATCTGGACATGTAAAGGAGATTTAAATTTCTGAAATACTGTATGTATTTCCCAAGAAAAATGTAGAAATAAACATTTTACTGTGGATTTTCTAGTGCTACTTTCTATGTAGGAATACAACTAATGCCATTCAACAAATAGAATACAAGATACAAATCTTTTCCTTCTGCTGTTACTTATCTTGAGTTATTTTATGTGTTGGTAGTAAAGATAAGTGTAGAGGTACATTAAAATAAGATGAAACACAACTTCACCCACCACAGATCTTAAAGTAGTATGATTAACAGTGGGTTTCCCTAGTGTTCAGTATCAAGTCTGAGTCTTTTCTGTGTTTCATGAAGAGTAATTATAAAGCCACAGCTGACCAAAACAACTATTAGAATGGTAAGTAATTCTAAGGGTGGGGCAGTCTTGCTGGATGGCTTCAGTATCTCGGTGTGCTGTTCTTAACTTTAATAATTGAGAGTAACGATTTACACCCCCTGCTTGTAGTTTTGCCCTTAGAATTTGGAGAGATAGATAGATAGATAGATAGATAGATAGATAGATAGATAGATAGATAGATAGATAAATAAGATTAATAGGTTTTGAGAGATTAGCATGAATACACTGTCATGTTGATACATAAACAGGGGAAAATCACTTTAGATGTACAATTAGCAAATAGCGGGACAGACAGAAAGTCATATCTGGAGGTAGATCATGAGGTGTTTTTGTGGCCACATGTAATATACTGTGGAAAACTGTGCACTTCAGAGGCTATAACATACTGAAGAAACCTGAAACTTGCAAGCAAGCAGAGAAAAGCCTTTGAAATTAAGTGCACTTAAAAAGCAAAAACAATAAAAAAGAAAGAAATATCAATCGGTGAGAAAGTATAGTTGAGGAATTCAAATATAGAATTAGGGTCGTCCAGCTCACAGTAATCTATGTAGCCTGAGCTGGCTGGGCAACAATTTTCCAGTGAAATAGTCACATTAATAGGTGCACTGCATTTATCAAAAGGAAACATTTCTAAATGACACTAATAAATCTCAAGCACTACCGCTGGGATAATTTTCTTCTAAAAGAATAATGAATATATAAATAGAAGAAAACAGGCCTCTTGTTCTTAAGAAAAATAAGACACCCTACCTCTATTTTAAAAATATCTCTTTGTCTTTCTTTTTCTGAGGTCCATCTGCTCTGTCAGATGCCATATTTCTAAACCAATATTCCCTCATATTTGTTGACTAATAGCAGCATGGAACAACTTTATATTTTGTATTTCCTAACACCCCAGGGCCATAGCAGTGGCAGCTTCCTGCAGATGTGAGCATGACTGGAGAAGGGCTTGTTTGTTGTCCTGGTGCAGATGCTATTCAGACATGTTCCACAGCCAGACTGACTGAATTGAGAGAAGTGTCACATTTCTCCCATTTTCATGATCAGATCTGCCTTTAGAACTTCAGTCATCTTGGTCCAAATGAGATTGTACTTATTCATAAGGGAGACAAAACTCTCCTCCAGAGCTTTGGTGGTCTCTCTGTCTCTAGGTGAAGACCTAGATTCACCATACTCTGTATAAGCATGAGCTCTGGTCAGAACTTGCAGACTCTAACTGTAAAAGAAAAGGTCTTTTTATGGTGCTACAGTGACATGTACGGATCTCCAGAACCTTGCTGTGCTTTGATTGATCAGGCCTCAAAAAGAATATCTACCACTGGCACTCTAGCAAGCACCCCACAGGCCTCATCTGTCACTAGCTGTTTATATCAAAGTGACCTTAGAGTGATACACAAGCAGAAGATGCTTAGGGAACATTATGTTGATAATCAAGGAAAAAGTCCTGACCACCAGGCTGTCAGTGGCCACAGAGCAGGCTCCTTGAGGGCAGCTTGGCGCTCAGCCATCAGTCTCCCCACGCAGAGCTCTGCGGTAAGTCCCATAGCCTGGCAGGATCACAGGTCAGCTCCCTGCTCAGGTCACTGAAGGAAGCAGGAACGGTGGAGACAAGCCTGCGTTATTCACCCCTTCTAAAAAACAATATTCAGAGAAATCCCATTGGAAGGGTTATGAAGATGCAGAGCTCCTTCTTAGGAGCAAAAACTGAAGAGACAGATTGTTGTTCTGCCCTGGACCAGGTCAGAAAAAAATAGGTCGTATTTAATTTGATAGGTTTTGTTCTTTAATTAACATGTTGTGTGATCGTGCTTTATAGTCTAATAGCTCTACTTTCATGTGGGTACACAGTGCAGCTAATATGTCTGCTTTTAGTTCATTGCAGCAGTTTTGAACAGTAGCAGAATATTTATGAACTCACACAAACCCTACCGTCAGCTGTAACTCCTTTTTCCTAATGAAAACTGCAGCTGACAGGCAGCATCATCAATAGATTTGACATGATAAAAATTCACAGCCATGAAGCAGTGTGCTAAGTCTGAAGCAGAATAAGATGACTGGTTTTAAGTACTCTCTTTCCTGGTGGCTCAGTTTATTCATCCTCAACACATGCAGAAAACATCAGCTATTTTTCCATCACTGCATAAGTGTGTGGAATAGGAAATATAAAGAGATACATGGTTTTCAAAGATTCTAAAGTACAAATTTAGAAATGCTCTTTTCTTAACAACCTTATGGGGTTGCATGAACAGGATTTGGAGTTACTTATCATATGGCTATTGTCTTTAACATTTTATCCCTGTATATACTCAATGTAATTATGATTCTTGGATCACATCCCATGTAATTACAATTCTTTTATTTCTTTTTTACTATGTAAAGTTGCGCTTATTTTTATTATGAAGAAGCCTAATGTAGGAAGCAATAATTTGCTTTTTATGTAAATCCTAGTGTGCATGAGTAGATGCAATAAAGTTTTTTTTTTCATTTCTACTTTTCATTCACTGATCTAATTTCTGGAATAATCAATTTTTTGCTTCATGAGACAGACAAAAAATATTTGGGGCTGAATTGTGTAACTCAAAAGGGCTTTCTTTTATTTTCAGTCAGTTTGTTGTTTTGTTGTTTGTTTTTTAATTAGAAGTCAAATTGATACTGTAGCTATAATATAAAAAAGAAATTAAGCAATTCAGCTTTTACAAAATGCTATTCTTCTTGCTTTCTCCTTCATTCTCTTTTGTCTGAAATTCTTAGCTTAGTTCAGATTAATTGATGAGTCTGGCCTTGAAACAGCTTTTGTATGAAATAAACCCTTTATAAGAAAAATGTCAGGTACTGCCCACTGGAATGCACTGGTACAGCATTAGCAGAGTCAGTCTTGAATTAGGTTGATGTTTAAGTCTTCTTTTGCTGCATATTGTTGCAGTGAACCGACATAATCATCTGTAATTGTTTGTGACATTTTTCTTCTAATAGAAGTTACTTACCTTAGAGGTTATAGTCAATAGTAAATGAGATGGCTTATGTATACATATATATAACATAATGAAATTGTAGATAAGCAGAACAGTTAAAAAACAATACCTCAGCTTATATACACCAAGAATGCTCAGAATTAAGTTCAGATACAGCCAATGAAAACAGAAGCCCTGTCTTCCTCCAACTTAGAGTCCTCCGGCAGTGAGCAGAACCAGGCTGACCCTGGTCAGACACATATGCATAATGTATGCATATGTGATTTCTTTCCTTCTGAAGATGTTTTCTTTTTTTGATGTCTTTGTTTTCCTTTTTATTTTTTTTCTTCTTCCATTGTTTTGCTTGGCTGATATTCTTGTTTAGATATTATTTAGTTAAGAATCATAGCACTCCTCCTTTGCCTGATGCCCTGAATCCTGCAGCAGTCTCCTTCCTACTAAAAATTTTGTATCCTACAAGTAACTTTGTAAATTTTCCAAGACGTGAGAGTGTCTGCTCCTTGCAGAGGGCATGAAAAGATACAGAATGAACTCCCTCCCAACATTTTAGGCCTTGAAGCAGTGATGTTTACACAGGTTCTTTACAACTTGGACAGAAACACTCCTTGGATCCTCAGTTTTTAAGGCTTTTTATTTATAATCCCTTAGCTGTGTTTTGACTACCAGAGTTAGGGAGCTAAGTGGCCACAGAAATATTGGACCTCTCCAACTATAAGTCCCAGTTCTGGATCTACAGCTAGTTTGTGAAACTGGTGTGGCACCTGATATTTGCTTCAACTGTAAATACCAGCTCAGGGCTTTGTCTTCCCTCACGCAAAGAACTTATCTCTAGAGCTAGCAGGAATTATCTTATTTAACAATTTACATCCTCTTTATATACTTTGGATGGCATCTTCTTTTCAGACTAATATTTGTGTACTTCTTGATTCCTACAGGCATTTGTCCAGAAAAGCACGAGTAGTCCAGTGAATGCATGTAATCATTTTTCTCTCCACAAGTGTTTTACTATTTTTAGTCAATTTTTGCTTTTTTTTAGCAAACTGCTCAGGTCCTGCCACAGAAATGTAACAAAGGTATACTGGTGACATTCGCAGCTTCCGTTTAGTACCTACCCAACACATACAACCGTAGGATTTTGCTCCAGTAACAATTATGGGCTGCAGGGTGGTGAGGGAACAGCAGAGGGCGACAAGAACAACAGTAGACATTCTCCCAGCTGGCACTTTTTCTCCTAGATTATTGTCCCATTTTTAATACGGAGAATAATTTATTATCATTGCCTTTTAAAAGACTGCCACTTTGAGGCAAATCCAAGCTAATCCCATCATGATAAAGATATAGTGAACTCACACTTTAACTAGATGTAATTGTTCCTATGATCTAAAGGATTAAATTGTATGGGTATGCAGAAGAATCCACATGATTTAACAGAAAACAGACAAAGGAGCTAGAAAATCCTAACTTATTATTCTAGGTCTGTCAGTCCTGTGTACTGCTTGCAATGACAGGAATTAATCTGTCTGAAGTCAATTGTGTTCACAGAGCAGTTATTTAATTCCTTTATTTCACCACTTTTGATTTACACTGGCAGAGGTGAAAGTATTTTCATTTGTAGGTGATGTTACTCTGATGTCCAGTATTAAAACCACAACATGAGGCAGAATGAGACTTATCTATTCTTTGAACAGTGGGAAAGAATCATTGAAATGCACCACATAAAGTCATCAAAATTATATATAAGTTCTAACTATGATTACTAGTATAAGAGGTTGTATATTAGCATTAATGACTTAATTTTGGACAGAATCTGTTACATAAAATTTGCTTATTCCTGTCTTTTGGGCATTTGTAATGATTTTTTAAAAATATAAATCACACAGAATAAGAAATGAGAACATCTGTTCTATGGCCCAAACTCTATACATGTGCTATCATGTGGCACCGAGCCCTTTTCCCAGAGGTAGACCTTGTGCACCCAGACTATCCTTTTGAGATGTTTTACATATGTTAGCATGTGGGCATTTGTATAACCATGTTTTGCATCAATGGGCTGTGCAGTTATCCTGGGAAACAAACAGCTCTGACTGTAGATATAACTACCTCAGGGCTCCACAGTCAGTTCTGGCACAGAGCACTCCAGTTCAGTCAGGCTTTGCAGACCCATTGCTGCAGCACTTTCAAAACCTTCATTAAAACTAATGGAATGTTACTTTTGAAATTTAGGATTCCTTGAATAGATTTTAGTTGAGTTTGCTGCTTATATATCAAGAAAATAATGATTTTTAAAAACAAGAATTGTATTCTCATTTGCCAAAAGTTGTTTCTAAAATCATAAGATTTTAGTTTGTAGAAGTCTTATGTTTACCCTGAGATGCGAATGAATGACAAGTTGATTTTTAAGTAACTTTTTTTTTTTTTTTTTTTTTTTTAATTAAAGATCAAATTTAAATATAGCCTGGAAAATATAATATTATTCCACAGGATGAGTACAGAATGAGTAGTTTCTGTATTAGGTCTAAAGCTAAGATTTTTTTTCTATGTTCTTCTGGTACCTTGTGAGCTTCAACGTTAGCTTTTTAAGCTACTTAAAATACTCTCAATTACTAGATTGTAGCAAATAATACATGCTGTATAATTTTTGTGGTTGTTGTGGTTTAAGCCTAGTTGGCACCTAAGCCCCACACAGCTGCTCACTTACTCCCCGCCAGTCGGATGGGGTAGAGAATCAGAACAGTAAAAGTGAGAACTTGTGGTTTGAGATAAAGGCAGTTTAATAGGTAAACCAAAAGCCACACATGCAAGCAAAGCAAAACAAGGAATTCAGTGACTATTTCCCAATGGCAGGCAGATGTTCAGCCATCTCCAGAAAAGAAGGACTCCATCACGCATAATGGTTACTTGGAATCACTCTGGATGTCCCCAACTTCCTTGTTCTTCCACCAGCTTTATATACTGAGTGTGACATCATTTGATATGGAATATCCCTTCGGTCAGTTTGGGTCAGTTGTCCTGGCTATGTCTCTTCCCAACCTTTTGTGCACTCCCCGCCTTGTTGTTGGCAGACCAGTATGAGAAGCTGAAAAGTCCTTGACTGCTTAACAAGAATTAAAACATTAGCGTGTTATCAACATTATTCTCATACCAAATCCAAAGCACAGCACTATACCAGTTTCTAGGAAGAAAATTAACTCTATTCCAGCTGAAACCAGGACAATGCTCAACATAGATATTGTTTTTTCCTGAATTTTCTGAATTTATAATATCCTCTGCCTTATTCCGGTTTTGAAGTTAATTGTTAACCACTAAACTGAATGGGATTATGTCCAGTCTGTTCCTTGTGGTAGTAATGTTGGAGCCATGGTAGTCTAAGTACGTAAGCAAGGCGAATATGTAAGTGGCAGTAACAGAATGCCTAGGAGCTTTGATGTTTGATGCTCTTACTTCAGAGCTGAAAGCTTATGTGCCCAAAAGCTGCCTAGTTTCCCCCAATTCTTTAGCTGTTCTAAAAAAATGCATTATTCCCACTCATAGATACTTCCTTTATTCCTCAGCACTGACTGTTTTTTCATTTTCTGCTTATAATGCATATTGGCTAGCTGTGACTAGACATACTGCTTTTATAGTTCTGATTTTGATTTCTGATTGGACAATCAGAATATATACTAGTAAGTTTCTAGTAAGCATAATTTAATTTATTGATTCAGAATTTGCTAACCATAAATATTCCATTATACATGCTTACAGTTGACTGTATTTGAGAACGCTTCTTTCAGGTGACTACATCATTGGAATATTTTCAGAGAGCCAAGACACAAGAAGCAAAAACATAATTTGAAGAAAATTCAATTTTTTATTTGAAAATATCTTTGTATAAAATATATTTTTGTAGCTATTTTACTGAGCTCCCTGGTGAGACCATTGTTTTCCAGCTCTTCCTTTCTAGACAGCAGAGTAGAGGCAATGGAAGAGATTTATGGACTATCTGTGGGCAGATGTGCAGGTAGCTCTGGAGAGAATTCAAAAAAGGTTCATAGTTAGGAGGAGTATAAGGAGATTCCAATCTTAAGCCCCTCTTAGAGAACCATGATACACATCGCAGTTGTAGGTCGCCAGCTGTATGAGAGTCTGTTTACACTAGGTAAAACACCACTAACTGCAGACTTCTCCATGAAAGATACACTAGTTTATCTATGTCCATAAGCAATAGATCATTCTGAGAATGCATTTACGTAAGTTACAGTCAGAGTTCCCATCTTAATCAGTATCAAAAACTCCATAGTTCTAAGTCCAGAACTAAACATCTTCACTGAAAAAATCCATTTGCCATCTCCAAACATTCATATATGTCGACTATTGACATCATTGCTTCAAATGATGGACCATAATGATTTGAGACAGATTTTAAGTAATCACATCACATATTATACTGACCAGCTGAAGGAGTTACATGAGATGTATCTTGGACAACTCTCAAGGAATAGGTGTTTTTTGATGATCCTTATTATTGACATCTCTAGGGGAAGCAGCCATGATTCTCCATAGAGCACAATTCCATTAATCGTTCTGGAGGTCAAAAGATGTAGATGGTTGCAGTAATGTTCACAGATGCATGAGAACTTTAAAATAAGAGATTCCAGTGTCTGACATCAAGTAGGGATGCAGAAACAATGAGGACACTAAAATCAGTTACTTCGATGCTTGTTGGTGAAAGACAGGTATGCCCTTACACCTCTGAAGATGATACCACTTCAGTAGTATCATTCCTGTCATTCTCCCTAATATGAGTGTCAATGTCATGTTGACTAGATTGTGTTTGATATTGCTTTCTAATTTAATCAGAGAACTGGACCAGGATGCACTTTGCCATGGTTGAGTAGAAATCTCTGTCACAGCTGCGGAACAGCGGTTTTTTTAAGTTTTAAAAAATATGTATATTACAAAAAAACCCAAGCATACTGATGGCTTTCAGAATAATCAGTATTTTGTGGACCTTTAGAGGATCATTACCATAGCCTCACTAATTCTAGTGGATTCATTTTCTCAACCCAGTAAAATACTGTTGTTCCTGTGTTAAGTATAGTACATTATGGTCAGATTATGCCTATCAAATATGTCTGCTCTTAGGTCAGTTGTCATGCTATAATTTTTTATATGTTGGCTTTAGGTATTGGATCTGGTATAGGGAGGAGAGAAATCTTGCACCTTTGCTATTCTTTAATGCAGGCTTCAGGGTGAGCTTCCCTAAAAAGCAGTCAACAAACTATGCATTGCTTTGTTCAGATTTGCAGTCTAACAGTTCATTTCTGGGTCTGACCCTGAAATGAGAATCTTGGAGACCTAGAAAACTTTGCTTTTACTAAATCCTGTGAAAATATCTAATGAGTTTTCAAAAAATCCTAATATAAGTCCAAGTTATATTAATTGACAGTTTTCAGGTAAATCTCTCATGTGCTTTCCTGCTTAAAATACCATGCATGTATTCCTGAAGGAAGGATTTTGTTATTGTGGAAAACTTCTGAAGTTTAAATTTTGAATCACTGGTTTTCCATTCATTTCTGTCATGTTTTCCTATGATTAAAATGTAGTGTGTAAAATTGACACTTCCCCCATTTTTTATTATTCTTCTGAAGAGCAAAAAAAAAAAAAATAGTAGACTTGAACAAGGACAAAAAATGCTCTTCAAAAGGCATGTAATATCATTTAGCTTCACCCAGAAGCTTTATTGTTCTAAAAAACAAAACACATTCAGTTTAACTGTGCTTCGTGAGTAGATTTTGCAGTACCTATTATTTAAAACATTGATTCTTGTTCTTTCTCTTCATACAGCTTCAGAATCTTTTACAGACTGTAAACTTCCCCATTATAAATTCATAGATAATTCATCTCAAATTTTAATGAATGCTGCAATCATTTAGAAAAGATTAGGCAACCATCTGCAGGAATGTCTGCAGTAAATAGTTGCAGGGCAAGGAGATAGCCTGGATGTCCTTGTGAATCCTGCTTTCTACAATTACCTTTACTTTTCAGTGTTTGTAGAACAGAAAGGAAACAGAATTAAATTATTGAATTCAAGAATACCTTAGAAAATTACAGTTTATCGTCAGTCATCTTCTCTTGAGTTGTGAATGTATAGAGCAATAAAGAGGCACATACTAGCCTGTGTATGATATCTAGGTACTTTGGTGCAGCGTTCAATAAAAAAGAGATCGTTTATATAAAAATGATGCTATTCTGAAATAGCTACTGCACTGGCTAACCATATCAATAATTCAATTATTTAAATATATTAAAGAAAGCAAAATACTCAATGCAGAAGTAAAAGAGTATGAAATGCAAAGAAGGAATGAAGACACAAAAGTATTATTATGGTAATATACTTTAAATTTTTAAAGGCTACTCATGAATAAGTTATTATAGTATAAACATTAAAATGATGAGAATACTACAAGCGAATTCATTTACAGTCTTTCATTAAAAAAGCAAAAATAAATAAAGGTAATCCCCTATGTTTTCATTTCTTAATATGTTATGATATCCATGAATCTCTTGAGAGAACAATAGGAAATATGAGAGAATAATATACTGCTGAATTTAGAGGTCTTTATTGTTAAACTCAATAATGTAAATTTCCTTTATGGGGTTTATCATTTTTATTTGAATGCAAACATATTAGGGTCGATTACTAGGGAAATACTTCAATGGGAAAAATGTGAACTACAGAGCATTTTCTGCATACTGGCCATGATACTTATAAAATATGTCAGATGGGTAAAGCTGCAGTTTGGGCTTGCTTTCATTCACCTATGCTTTTCCTCTTTGCTTACTTATAATTCTGCAAAGCACATGTGAAAACACACTGCCTGCTATGATGACATTTTACATTCATTTTGAACAGGTATGAGTCACTTCACTAGATTTACATGCTCCGTTTCTCCTGACTAGGTGTAAGATGATGAGCAATTGGGCCCAGGAAGGCAAGTAATAGAGCTTGCACAGTTTCAACATTCTGTGCACATACAAAGTGAATAAATATTATGTCTTTTTTATATTCTTCACTGACCAAATCTGTAGCCTTGAATAAAGAGGTTCAAATTCCACTGAAGATAATGACTGGCCAAGGGAGTCACTGCAGAGATGCACAGAGATGGCAGATTGCATTGCCACAAGAAAATTTAGCTCATCAGGATTTGTGCTAGAATTTACAGTTTAATTCAGTAATATTTCATTTCTTATGTCATTAAAAATAGCAGCAATAATATTAATCTGGTGTTATTTCCTAGGAGCAAATGGGTCTCCCTAGAGACAAACGCAAACTAATTACCTGTGTACAATATGTTGACTGTTTAGAGTACATAATTATTTTCTGTAATTTTTTGAAAGATGAAAGAGTGCATACGTATATATATTAGTAGATCCGTGTGCAAGAGAAAGGAAATCTTGTATCTAATTTCCTACAAATGTTAACCATTAACCTATCTTTGTCTTTTACTTGATAAAATGCAAGAGTGCATTATAATTTAAAAAAATTACTTTGTACAAATACTATTGCCTTTCATATTTCCACTGCTATTAAAATCCTCTCTGTGTTTTCATGGGTAATGGGATATCTTTCTTTCTCACTCTGTTCATGAATACAGCTCAGTGCAGATCTGAGCTCACTCTAGTGAAAGAAGTTTTTCCGTTCAGTTTGAAACTGGTCAAAGCTCTTCTATACTGTTTCAGAGAGCCAAAAGTGGACTTTTTATGGGACCAGGATCTACATAGGAATTGGGCAAAGGCTGTTTTAAGAACATTTTCCACATTTACTAAGTAGAGGTTCCCATGGAAATCTAATTCAGCTAACAGCTATGTTACCGTTTTGGCAACTTGCCTGCCTGGTGAGGAAATATCATTTTAAGGGGTTTCTGTAGGAAGCCATAGCTTGAATCTCTTCTGCAGAGTGATGATTCACTGATGCCCTGAAGCTCTGTGCCTTTTCAATGCAGCATTTGAGAACAGATGCTTCCCGGTGGGGCCTGGGTGCCCTGCTACAGTGCAGCAGGGCTGGAGACAGGGAAGGGAGTGCTCCTGGGATTTTCTTTGCTTTCGTCATGGGGTTTACTGTAAAGGAAAAACAAGCGTAGCTCATGTTGGTTTTGTTGTTGTTTTATTATTTTTTTAAGTCCAGCCCTTTCAAAAGAAGAAAAAAAAACAACAGCAAACAAAAACCCCTCAGTCTGTTTTTCGTAATAAAGTGGTTGGTTTTTTTGTTTGCTTGTTTTAATACGAGTATTAATTTTATAACAAAAAAGAAACAGAAAGTCTCGGCTTCTCAATTCAATGCAATATTGTTCTTCTAAGTCAACACACATTCTGCCATCTAGTGACCAGAAGAAACTGTACTGACCAGCTGCAAATGAGATGAGAAACCCCCAGTATTGCTCGTTCTCCATATGGGACTAGTATCTTTGTTGGAGAAACTATAAAACAGGCTAAAAAAAAAATCAGATGTGCAGGGAACTTTTTCAAGCTCCTGGAAGTCTGCAATTAATCAGATCTATTGAAATGTTAATAGTTATGTCCAAAAATTAATTGAAACAAACTGGTTATTTATATATTTCTTTAGCCCTCTTCTTTCTTCCCTTCCCACTCCACACTCCCTCCTTCACCTGGGACTTATATCAGCATTTTGCATAATTTCTGGGAAAAAAAAAGTTTGTGTGTTTGCACAGAGAGGATGCCATGCTTCTTCACGTGAGACAGTTTGTATTAATGCACATTTTGGCTGCAAGATCTTTAATATTCATTCCGTACGCAAGAGTAATTGAAAACATTCATTTGACTATTTACAATGCAGGAGTGGGTAGGATAGTATGAAGTACAGTGCAGGAGTGCTATGGGTAAGAGAAAAAAATGGTAGTCACTTTGGGGAATCAATTGCCTCTTCTAGATTTTAAGGTTCTGATCAGACTTGAGGGAGCTGCTCACCATCTCACCTTCCAGGCAGTTTAGTACAAGCTGAGGAGACACAGCAGCTCTCAGAAGGTGCTTTACATTTTACATACTCTAAAGTGGTAACCCTGAAGTTCTCAGAATCACTTCTTTTTAGTTAAACAGCTCATTCGTGCTGCCCTCAACAACTATAATGCTGAAAAAGTGTTGTTTGGTTGGTTGGTTTTTTTTTAATGTCAGTGTGTTCTATGCCACTGATAGCACAATTCATACTAGATGTTACACCTGTAACCAGATCAATAGATTTGCACTGTGAAGTTCCTTTGAAATGTGACATAAAAATAACCATAAGAGCCAAATCAACATGGTTTATAATGTCATATGAGGACTAGGATATATATGTAACAGGCTTACAAATATTATTAAACAACTGAGGCATAAAATCTGTTTGACACATATTTTAATTTTAATGATTATCCAATTGTCAAAAAGCAGAGACTAGTCATTGGTGAGTAGAACCTTGCAAAGCTGGTATTTTTCTTCTGTATTGCTCAGTCTTCCTACTTTGCATTTTTATACTGTTAACAGATGTTTTTTTTCTTCTTTGTTCCTACAGAGAGCTCATGGCGCCTCTCTTCTCTCCTAAAAATGTACACCTACATTGGCTGCAAGATTTTAGCTACTCGTTTAAAAACTAAAAAGGTTACTCAATAGGAATAAAAATTCCCATAACATAACATAAAAATAAAGGTAAAGCCAATGGGACTACAGACAAGAGTTGTTGTCAATAATACTCAACTGTAAACTTTGGAATTTCAGATATATTTTTTCCACTCCTAGAAGGCATGGAACTATATTACATACTTCAGAGTTATATGTAAAATGAAATTACAAACCACATCCATATTAAGACATATGTATTGCTAAAATAATTTCAAGTTTTGAACCATTGTGTACAGCTGAGGAAGGAAAGAATATGCATCCTGTTTTAGGAAACTATTGTACTTCCATAGCCACCAATGGACCTCTGACAGCAGGATAAATTCTTGTATCTGATAACTAAACCTCAGGTTTTCTACCACAAATGCTTGGAATATGTTATGATTTGTTATAAGTCACAGTCTGGTTGAAATGACCCATTCAAGGTATTTCTTTATGAGTTTGATTATCATGCAGGCAGATTTTAGTTTTAACAATGTAGGAAAAAGCATTAAAACCCTTTCGTGTCTCCAGGCCTAACTTATGATCACGGTGGTGATTTATGGATCAGGCTGTGTACCTGTCTGCTGCTGAAAGTTTTCATAGTCCTTCTTCATTTACTGAAAAAAACCCTGATTAATATCGATGTTTGAGGTAAAACCAGAGAAGGACTGTCCTATTTCACCCAAGAGAAAATTAGGACAGGTATGAACAAAAAATTCTGTTCAGAAACTGATGTCTGCAAAAATACCTTCAGCAGCAAAAATGAGGTAAGAGTGAGAATGGGAAAATTCCTTTACTCAGAATCTCACTTCAAACATCCAGTATTATATCCCAGACATCAGGTCTTGAACCAAGTTGGTCTGACCTTGCAGGATACCTCTGTGCCAGATACTGTCTACAATAAGATGGTCCCTGTCACCTTTCCCTCACAAAAAGGTCCTTGAAACTATTGTGGCTTTCTGTCATACTTTAGGCTGACTTGGGTTAAAATGCTTTCCCAGCCCAGAAAGTATTTACATACTTCTCTCTCTGAAGCATTGAGGGAAAAAAAATTGCATAACTGGTTCATCTTCTACATTTGTTATTTAGCTAGGATCTGAAAATGCAGGAAAGTTTTATTTTATTTAGTATTTATTGACAACTGTGGCAGTCAGTTAAGTAAGACATTTCATTTTAAAATACTTCATAAAAATGCATTACTGTTGACCTTCTTAGATTAAACAATTTTGAGAGCACTGTTTGTACTTATATGCAGAAACTGGACACTTCTGATTCCATTACAAGAATGTACTTGACTCTTATTTTTCTTTTCTTATGAAGCCTGAATTTTAATGAGGCCTTAAAGTCATCACCCAGCCAGGACACTGCATTTCCTGTTACCACTTTTGTTCTCATGCAGCATTTGGTTAAATACTTCAGCTGAATATGAAAATAAGAGCATTGCAGAAGTCCAGTTCCATTTTTTGACAAAACTTATAAAGAAATATTTTAATCTTGGTTATGAAATATTTATCTTATATACATATATATTTACTATATAAATGCTTAATATACCAAAGGGGCATTAGTTGAAAAGTGCATCTCAAAGACCATTAGCAATAGTTGAAGTGAATTGAATGTGTACATTAAAAATGTGTTGCTAAGTGGAAAAATAAAAAAGTTGAGGCATGATTAGATTCTGCATCAATGACTTGTACTTTAGTTTGCTTGGTGATATTCGTGGATTACTCCATCATTGTGAATGGAGCTACTCTGGGTATAAACCACAACCCTGAAAACTGATCTCCCAGACTTTCTTTTGCCTCTTCACCAGAGGTCTCTGTCCTGTGCGGATGCTGCGGGGCTGGGACTGGAGCATTCCCCACCTTCCTGTATGCCTCTGGAAAGCCTTCCTCTAGCAAAGGTCTCCCATTATTGCACTCTGTAACTTCAAAAATAGAATTAAGTCTTCTGCAAGAATGGTGCCGTATCCTCTAAATTGCCTGACAAGCAAACTGCGAGTGGGCAGCAAACTCAGAGCAAACATGCCTTGCTTTCACAGCTCCTTCAGGGGAAAAGCTGTATAAAATCTCTTGTCCTTTGCCATGTTGTTAGTTGCAATTAAAATGGTCATCTGTACTTCCCCTTGTAAAATTTTTTAAAGTATCATTCTAATCTTAATTTGCATTAGAATATTGATTGTAAAATTTTTATTATAGAGATTTCCCACAGAACAAAAAGATGTCTTAAATCAGAGGAGCTGTAGAAGAGGTGTATTTTATAAAAATATATTCATAACATGTTATAACACACATATGTATGTATACACATACATATATATATATTACATATATGTATGTGTATATAATTTATTTATCTTCTATATGCAGTTCTTGGTTGTGTTTAAAATTTTGGATGCTTAATAATCAAAATATACTTTATTAATTAGATTTTCAAATATTCTCTTTAGCATGCAAACTCCATTGCTGTTCTCAAATGGATAATTAACTTTATATTTTAAGTGGTGCCATTAATGAATATTTACAAAAAGAAACACTAATTTGGAGAAATATATCAATAATTTACTAGAAATGAAATAAAACCTTTCTCTCCTGATTGACTCCTTAAAAATATATTTGCCTTTTATTATTTTTTTACTCTAAACAGAATTTTAAATATGTTTACTTTAATGATCTATCAAAAAATGTGTTTGCAAGTTATATTTATTAGTAGCATTTGTATCTTATATAATGTTTTGCATCTTTTGAGGCAGGAAGGTAAGTTTCATTATCTGCATGACTTGATAAACTGGGGAGAATTTTGAATTTTGCAATTGCAAGGTAACTTTCCAGAAGAAAGTATTTTTTAATGTTGATATTCCTAGTGCTTCAGACACCTTCTGCCTCATCAGAAACTTCATGTGATTGTAGTTGAAGTAGTTTCAGTGCTAACCCAGTGTTCCCAGCACACGCTGCCTAAATTAGAGTTCCAGCAGACACTGAATATTTAGCACCAAGCTGTAGATAGCCGTGTGTGCCTTGGAGGACCAGAGGGAACTGTGCTGAAGACCCAGTCGCCCTGGAAGTGCAAAGAACTCTCCACATTTAATCACAAAAAGGAAAAATGAAGCATGAGGTAGAAGGCTAAGAGGTTTGTGCAGGACCAGAAGGGGAAAGCGGCAGCAGTGATAGGATAAAAAAATGAAGCACTCTTCTCTCCCACTCTCTGGCGCCTTATTGATTTTTACGTGGATTTCCGATTTCCCTATTAAAATCAATGGGGACATCTTTTTAAATACTCAGGGCAAGATTAACCTATAGTCTTTATAAATGAAAAGTTTCAGAAAGGAAACCATTCACAAGCATTTATTCTGCTGGATTCAGCCTAAAAATTAAGCAGTTCATTGGCCAAATTATTATTATTTCACATTGCCACCATTCCCAAAGATGACTCGTTATTTCTATTGAAGGCTTCATCAGCCAGAAAGATGAGTGCAGAATAGAAGTCCTCCAGAGGAGCAGCAGGCTCTGCCATAGAACAGCAATGTCTAACACTGTCACAATCATTTTCTGATGTGGTTTGCACTGATTCAAAATGTAGGAATAAAATGTCTGCATTTGAATAACTGTTTTTGTCCCATGTCATAGAGCTGATTTATAGTATGTGTCACTACGTTGAATGTTGGTTCATACAATAAAATCATGTTTGAATATCTGCAGACACAAATTTAAGTATTTATTAAAAGCTGAGTGTAGCCAAGTTAAGTTGATATTAACTGCCATGATCACTTACCTGACTCTTACCAGCAACTTCCAGGTATGTTTAGGAACATATTGCATGAGACAGTATGTGACTTTTAAGAAATGTCTACACACAAGCTTTCATAAACCTTTATTCTGTCTTTAGAATTTGGAATGATGGGAGATCATACAATTAAAAGTCAGCGACCTCGATCTGTTCATGAGAAAAGGGTCCCTCAGGAACAAGCTGATGCTGCTAAATTTATGGCACAAACTGGTAATACATCAGTTACATTTTTCTATTTCCTGTTGTTAATTTTAGCAAAACCACTGCATGCTTCCATAATCTTTTGCTGCATATTTGTCAGTTTTCTAAGCTGATACTTTTTTTGAATCATTTTTTTTTTTCCACCAGTTAAAGTCCATAAATAAAGTAGCTGAGAATTAGGTAAATCATATAAAAACATGCACTGTGAATGTGGATACTGAGTCATTTAGTATAAGCATGAATGTCTTTACTAGTAAAAGCAGTCTCACACATACATGACACAGAGCAGCTAACTGTGACATAGTAACTTCTTTCAAAGAAGATGTTAAGAACATGCTTCAGAATGTCTTTATAAATAGACAACGGTCTAGTCCCAGCTTTAGGCATTTATCAAATTAATTAATTACTAGGGTGACTTCGATGTGCCTACATTCAGCATTTACTATCTTTGGCCCAGCACAATGCTCTGTTCTCCAGTTTACAGATTCATAATTGCTAAGTGAAATTGGCTGTAAGTAGTTTTTAATTGGATGTGCAAATTATCTAACAGTTTATCATCTAAAACATATTTTCTAATTTTGTTTGAGCAACTTCATCTTCTTTTGATAAAGATACCAAAATGGTATCAAAAACCTAGAACTGAAGTTAAAAAAAAAACAAAACAAAAAAAACCCCAAACAAACAAACAAAAAACAACAACAACAACAAAAAAGCCTATTTACCAACAGTTACCACAGCTGCCTTTGAGGCCAGTGATGAATTTTTAGTGGTGAGTTGAATTAAGCTCTCATACACCAGAACTACTGCCCTTTTTGCATCACTAATGGTCTGTGCATCTGTTGGTAAAATCTAATTCTTTAATGATCCCCTACACACTCCATTCCAGTAAGTGACTGCATTGAAAATCTTGTGCCCCATAATTATTGTATGGATTTGAAACAACTTACTCTGTATTCCACAGTTACTAACCTAGAAAATATGCCTGCCTCAGTCATACATAATGCTTCCAGTTTTATATTCACTTTAGTAAAAGAGCTATAATTGCTTCTAGTTCTGTTGCATGTTGACTTCCTTAGTAGTAGGGTGCTTTAATTAACAGATTTGCAGAAATCAATATATTAAGTAATCTAAATACTCGCCTAGCCAATTGGTGTAGATTCGCTTGTTAAAAAATTTAAGAGGGGGGGAAAAGTCTGTTTCCCTCCCATTAATTTGTAGTACTTAGTTGGCTAACTCCCAAGTGATAATAGTGTAAGAAAATGCAGTGGAAGAAGAGAACCCTCTTGGTGGTCATGCAGATTTTGTTAGGCAAGTAGAACTTATTACTGACATACCTAGCTCAGATTTATAATGTTAGTTGCTTACTACATAGAATAACACCTTTGCTTTTATGCTTCTTCTTGAATTCATACAATTACTCCAAAAAATAAGTGAGATGATCTGGTTTATTTCCTCATATAAATCCCTAAAACTTTCATATGATCAGGTAAAAGCTGTATTTGATAATTTCTATTCACTCGTTGCAGTGCATCTATTATGGGTGTTAGAGAACTGCATTATAAATGCAGCACTAATACCATCACCTTCTGATAGATTGTGTGTGTGGAGTGGGACATGTGTGTTCAAAATCATACAGGCTTGGTTTTCAAGGTCCTGTTTAGAAAGCATGTGAGATATATCAGCAGAGCATATATATTTACATGCCCAGCATTGAGGAAATCTATATTTTACAAACTGTAGATTAACACATTTTAAGTAATACTGTGCTCTTTTTGGACATACTAATTTTCATCTCTTCCTCATTTCGATTTTTCTTTGTAGTGATCATTGCATATTTTCTTCACCCCTAATGCATTCATTTTCTTGTGATGTAATTAATGTGATATCTTTTTAAAGGTTTTTTCTAACATATCTCTCTCATTAATTTTCCCATGTACTAAGAAGGCTAATAGCCTTTGGAATAAATTGATACTGAGTCTGTGCAGTTTCTTATATTTTAAGCACGTTTAGTATTTTATTTTGTGTAATAATAAAAAGATGCAAAAGTGCAACAAAATGTTTTTATGATTTAAAAAGGCAGAGGGACAAGAATAGAGAATTGTCCTGGAAAACATTTATAAAAACTATTTAATACTGTTAGAATAGTGGACTTATTCCACCAATTCTTTGCTGGGAATGGAAGAGTTTTAAAATGTGGTGTTAAAATGTGCATTATCCTGTTTGTTTGTGAGTGATATGAGGCAGTAAAACATTGTATTTAAAAAAAAATATTGTATGAATAATTTATTTTCCTATATTTGTCATTTTATGTATTTGGACTGATCCTTCCCTTAGATGTTATGGGATTTAGAGAGTATGATACAGGTAAGTGTTACACAGATCAGTGAGGCCTTCCGTACAGTAAGTTATTTCCTCTTACGTGTCAAGCAACAGGGGCTTGGAAGCTTGCCAATAGTTAATTTCAGATTGTAGGTTTGATATGATAGATAAAAAACTTAAGAGTTCTCAAGTGACTGAAAACTAGAAGGAAAATAAAAAGTAGCCCTTTTGTAATTTTCATTTCAGAAAAGAAAAAAATGGAAAAGCCATAAAGAAAGCAATGGAAGATGTATTTCACATTTATATAGGCAATGTAGGCTAATTCTAGAAAATAAACAAAACATATTGGCAGCAGTACAAAATACTCTGAAAAATCAAAAATAACCAAAAAATCATAAGGTATTGTGCGAAAGGAAATGAAGCAGCTGACAAAATAAATTTGTGCTTGATTTTCTCTGATTTCACTCTTTTTGCACCATACATCATTTAGTGTGCAGGATCTTGCTCCAGCAAATATTTAAGCCTTCTGTCCTTTATGTATGGTGAAGTATATTGCTAGATTCTGCTTTTTGTGAATAGACAGTACATATTTGCTCAAAATTTTTAATACTGAATATTAATTTCAAAATTCACTGAATACAATAACGCTTCTTAGCATCATATTACTGTTATTTTTCATCATATTCCAAGGTTTAAGAACAACATTCTATTACTTTAAGGTATCTGAAATTGTAAATTTTTAATTCTTGATTTCTGCATTTTACTAGCTATGTACTGTCACCATGTCTGTGTTGGATAATAGCTAATTTACACTGGGTATATGTGACTTTTTTCTTAATGAGTAATATCTTGAGCATTGATGTTTTCTGCTGTTTGACCTTTTGTCTACACCATTTAAACAAAGTCAAATTTCAAACGTGCAGGAAAAGACCAAAAAAACACCTAGAAACCCATAATAATACAAGTATTTTCATCATGTACATAGGGCTCATAATACATATTGCATTATTGTTACCGCCTACCTAGATATTAGCCATATGTATGATATTATGTCATTTAACCTGAACCCAAGCCATGTAACAACAACCTAATCAAAATGTTAAATTAATATCAGAAATGTCATTAAAACAATAATAAGTGATTAAATATCTCATTTTCTCACCTAACAAATCAAGAAAGTGACTACAAAAATAACATTGGTGAATTTTTGCATTTAAAAAAATCTCATTATTTTGTCCTTGTCCATAGAAATTATTAGAATTGCACATAATTTTATGAAAAGCAGAGGGATTTGTGTGCTAATTTTAAAGCATTTTGTCTTGTTACTCAATAAGAAGCACATTTTTTTAAAGCATTGAATAGCCTTAGAAGTGCCCCTTAGAGGACTAGCAGAGACGAGCATTTTGTAAAGGTTTCATGCTTGGTCTCTGGAAACAAGCAACAAAAGAGCTTGAACAGATGCTTGCTACAAAAGCACATTTTCAATAAATGGTATATCGTTTACTGCATCCTTGGAAGGTATCACCAGAGTCTTCTTGGTTTGCAGACATTACTTTGATTGGAACCAATATCAAAACTTTTGGAAGAATAGAGGTATATTGAGGTAACTGGAATTTTAAGCAAGCTGTTAAAGACTGAAGATTGTATCATGCCACCGATTTAAAGCAGAAAATCCCTTTTGTTTCAAAAAGGACTTAGCTTTAATAATGAAGGGTGTAATAGAGGCTTCGACATGCCATTTTAGACTGATATTTAATGGCAGAAGGTGAAAGTTAATCCGTAATTATTTACTCAAATTGTTCACTGAAATATATTCACATTATTTTTCTGAGAATACACAAGGGAGACAGTTTTCTGAACATGAATGCCTTTGGGAAAGGAATTCCAGAATTGCCTGTGTGGCTGTTTGTGGAAACAAAGCTCCTTCCTGAGCATCCATGCAAGACTTGCTTTCAAAAAAATAGAAATAATATAATGTGCTATCTCTCAACACTTAAAAAAATACACTATTCAAATGTACAGTATTAATAATTCACATCTGACAATTTTGAACATGGTGTTATGTACCATAGGGGTCTATGTAATGGGGTCTAGCACGTCCAAGAATTTAGCCCATCTGTAGCTCAAAAGCAAGGAGCAGATCTGTAAAATAAGTGATCAAATCAAAGTTCCCATCCCACTGTTCAGGGTAAAATTTGGTAAGCAAAGTGCTTCCTTTTTGCCAGGGAACTTCTCTCAAATGCTAGATGACTCTCCTCTGTTGAAGAAAAGATAAAAAATAAGTGGTGTGGGTTTTTTGTTTGTTTGTTTTAAATCAGAATTCACTTACTGGTAGAGTTCCTTAAAGTATTACCTAGCCTTCATTCTAGAGTGACAGGTATAAATATCAAAGACAAATCCTTTGCTATGATATAAGAAGAGTTGTGTATGTTCTTTTAACATCCCGAGGGCAGTGTTGTTTCTAAAGTGTTGAAGGGCAGTGGTTCTCATAAAGTTGTAAATGATGTTAAGTGATCAAAGGGTTTCCCTCTGACAGGCGTTATGTGACTGCAGCATTGTAGATGTCTTTATTTTCTATTCATTGCACTTTTCCACAGCTGCTTTACTCCATGAACTTTTAGATATTTATTTTGGTGTGGTACTTTTTTCTTTGATTTATAAGAACAGAGGATAATGAGTTTCTGAAATACCAAAAAAAAAAAAAAAAGTCTAATTAATACTTATGTCCATATTCATGTTTGTTTGTTGTCTTGAATACAGGTGAATCTGGTGTTGAAGAGTGGGCCCAGTGGAGTACGTGTTCAGTTACTTGTGGTCAAGGGTCGCAGGTGCGAACCAGAACTTGTGTATCACCTTACGGGACACACTGCAGCGGCCCTTTAAGAGAATCAAGGGTTTGCAATAACACTGCCCTCTGTCCAGGTAGTGTTAGCAGCCAATAAATAAAATTGTGGATGTTTTTGAAATGTATAATGATAAGAATTTGAAACTATCTATTTCTATTTTTATTTTTATTATTATTATTATTAACTTGAATTTCATAAGGTCATTTCAATTAGAGCAGAGAAGTGTAACTCTATTCAGCTGTGAAATTTTATCATGTAGATTATTTTTGCTTTTGGAACAGTCAAGATATGGAACAAGAGTACCTTTTTTCTGACAGTTTCAAATTTTTTTAAGAAGTCTATATTTTCTGATTTCTACTCAGAAAAAAAGAAGGTATAGTGTGAGCACAAAGTACAAACTAGGGAAGAAATCCAGACCATCAATACATTAAGAAACAGAAACTGACTAACAGGGTGGGTTAACATTTTATTCGACACTGCAGTTGTTTAGACATTTAGAATACTGTCTTCTGGGAAATGGGCCAGACAATGTTGTCTGCACAAATACATTGTTCTGGCAAGAAAGGGCAGCAGCTACCCATCAAAGGAAGAAATATCAGACAAATGTAACTCTCTTAACATCTGGCACAAGGTAAAGGTCATCAGTATCTTGCATCACAGTTTTCCATTCCTTTTGTCTCAGAGATCTGGACATAGTAGGAGTTCAGCAGGAGTTCTACACTAAGGAGAAGAGACAGGCATGTTCAAGAGAGCTGCTGAAAGGGCACATCTCGTTACCTTAGACTCTACCTGTGGATCTGATTAATCTAGGATAGGAAACAAAAGGGAAGGCATATGCCCTATGACTACATTCATTTTCCTCTGCTGTGCCTTGAAACACGAAAAAATCATATGTCTCCCACATATGTCTCCCAGCTCTTTGTAACATCTGATCCCAAGAGGGTGGTGAGCCATCTTCAGCTTCTGGAGAAGCTCACTGCATTTTTGAAGTAAACTAAACTACACAGTGAATCCCCTGGACTTTATCTCAGTGAGTAATAAGTAGACTCAAACTCCCACCTTATTACTGTGTGTTGAAAAATAATCAACAATAAGTGTGTATGTGATCCCATCAGAGTTTGTGTATCAGCATTATAAGCATTTAGGAAAGCTTTGTAATGAAAAGCAACTTAAAATATTTCTATTAAACCATCTAGATAAACCATCTAGATAAACCATCACTGTAATAAGAACTGCTCTCAGCACCTAATGCTTTACTAGTGTGCTTTAGGTAATCAATTCACATAGGATTTTCTAAAATTTCCGTGTAGAAATCCCCACACAAGGCTGAATTTGATCAACCGAAGTGTTTCCATACAAAAATGGCAGCTATTTCTAAAAAGATTAGGCTAGCTTAGAGTCTGTCAGAGGTAAGATACATTACAAAAGAACTCTGAACTTGAAAGTACAAAAATAAGAAGTGAAAAAAAGAGAAATAGAAAACAAAGGAGAAAAGAAAAAATATTCCAAACAATCAGAGGTAGATTTAAAGATTCTCTAGAAATTGCATGAAGTGTGAACATAAAAAACACAGTCCAGCACTCACAATGAGATGCAATTCTGCCTGCTTTCCTGCTCATTTGGTATTTCCCGAGGAGAGTAAAGGCATCTATATCAGATACTTTTAAATAATTTTAGCTTCATTTCCTCCAGGAAGGAGTGAGAACATTTCATATCAAAACAAAACAAAAACCAAAACAAAACATGTAATGTTAAAGCCAAGGTAATTAATTTGCTGTCAAAGTTAGCTTGAAAAAAATCTTAAAACTCACATTATCTAGCGAACTTCTAAAAGAATGTTCTTGCAAAAAGACTGCTCCATATTTCTCAGGTCACAAAGAAGCTGTTTCCTTATACATGAACTCCCACTTCAGGGTGTGGTTTTCATTTCCAGATACCTGGAATGAGCAATAGCTACCAGTTCGCACTGGCTAACAGTGATACTGTTAAGATATTTTCCTTTTCAGATCATGACAGCTGATTCTGATAATCTTTATGTAACTTGAGTTACCTTCCCTAAATAATTAGTCTTCTGGGCTTAATCTTGCATGCTGTTTCACATAATTACAATAACCTTATTTATTTATGTTGGTCTCTGTCTGGCTACAGGGTCACTACTGTGTGGCAGTGTGCAAGATTAGCAATTTAGAAATGTGCTTTTCCTAGTCACACAGTTCTATTAATTTTTCAAACATCCCTTTAATCATTAGCCTAAATATCCTCTGTCCTCATTATATTATGTATCCTGACTCAGAGAGTTGCACAGTTCAGGATTATCCCCGGTCCATCAATTAAAAAATGCATAGTTCGTGCACTATTATAATGCAAACACACATTTGACAAAACAATCCAAACACGGATATATAGCTGGGTTCTGGCCTGTGTATCCACACCTATACCACTCATTCCATACAGCTTTTGACTCTGTTAACACAGTAAGATTTTACATCATAGAGTGTAAACTAGAAACATTATACATATAAAAACATAACAGTGGTGTCTCCTTGTAACCTACAAATAAAAAATCTACTGGGGCATATCCATCATATGTTTGCTTGATTAGTGAAAGGGAGACAATAATGTTTGCTAATCAAAAAGTTGCCCCTTCAAAATATAAAAAATATGCAGAATGGCCTGCTGCACTATATTTCAAGCATCTGTCCACAAGCTTTAAAGGAACCTGTTAAACTTGCAAATAATAGTGTAAGGCTTCCAGAGTATTTTCATCTATTGCCTTCACATACTCCCTTCAGTGTCCAAGATACTTGCTAGGATGTTAGGAAATACATCTCTCTGTGATCTTACTGTCTTGGAAAATTTTGAGAATGGGATACACCAGCTTCATCGTTACATATACACATATATATGTGTGTGTAAGTATTAGTATTGAAATCAAACCTTAAAATTTCAAAGTAGTACTCCTGATAATTCAAGCAAAATCATGAAAGAAACATTATTTACATAATTTTTGGTTTATTCATATTTATTCCGGACCAATACAATTTCAGGCACAGGAGTCTACTGGGTCTTGGAAGTTCATTTTGTCTTGGAATCAGGAGCCTTCTAGAGAAGTGCAACATAGTAGGCAACAGAAAATAGCTCAGGTAACTATTGTTGTTGCTGGCTCTTTGGTGAGCAAGGACATCTCAGGATTCATTACTGCAGTGCCACTGATTCATTTCAGCTTAGTGGATCATTTCTAACACAGCTAAAACTTCAAGGAGAAAGAGCATGGAATTTCCGTGCCTGTAGAGCACCTCAGTTAGTTTTTATTTCTCCTTCTCCATTGCCTTCAACTACTTCTATAACAAAACTTAGCTGAAGCTCAGCATTTTCAGGCTTATGGGTAAAGCAAGACAAGGCTGGAACAGAAATACCCTAAACAATTTCAAACATTTGTATGCTCAAAAGCCATATTTTGACTGGTGTGATCTGATAAGACTACTTTACTTATCTCCCTCCCCCTTTTTTTTTTTCCTCAGGGCTCATATTAATGAAGTTTAGTCATATTGCTGAAACGTTGCACATTTTGATATATTCTGTGCCTGCATGGTAACAAAATTGTTACAGAGAAACTAGCCCTATCATTTTTAATTCTTGTAGCTTCACTGTTAGTAATCTATGCTGTGGAAGTTCAGGTCTTCATTTCAAAGGAAGAAAATAAGAGAAGGAAAACTTAGGTTTAAAATTAGAAAGTGACTTGTCAGAAGTAGAGTGGCTGTATGGCTTAAATGTGAAGGTTAGAGGGCAGCTGTCAGAAAGTTTGCTCAGTTTACGTATTGCAAATTTAAGATTTTTGACTGGACAAGTTATGCTATACTAAAGGAAACTACAGCACTTAAATGAATTTAAATTCATGCATACAAACCCTCTATTTTAATTTAAAAGAATCCTTTAATGTAACATCTGCTTAGATGCAGTAATTCAGCACTATTAAACTATGATACCACTTGCAATGAAACATCAATGGCTATAATAGCTTTCCAATATCTTTTCAGTTTAAAGCTGAACAAATCAAAGCTTTTAAGCCCTAAAGAAAATCTCCCAAAATACGCTTGTACGATGAAGGCCAGCATGGCCTCACGCCGCCTCCTACCTCACAGCAGTTGCGTATTGTGAACACTGTGGGTGTTCACTTCAACATGATTAGGTTCACAGAGTGGCAGAGAGAAGGAAAAGATGTTCTGCAGTACTCCAAACTCGTTGTACTGGCAATGTTTTTGACAGATAAGTTGGCAATAATCTGGATATTTTTGTCCCAAATAATGAATCTTGCATCTGAAACTGAATTATAGAAAACAGAAACTCCTCTGTGGGCCAGCTCTCCATCTGGTGCAATTTGGCATAGCTCATCTGGCTATAATTCATCAGATGTTATAGGGTTTTTTGCACTTAGAAAATAGTATTAAAGAAAGAAAATGTAAATGAAATATCAGAAAAAAATTATTCAAAGGTAAGAAATTTTAAATTAAGATGTTATTTTAAAGCTGATCTGGATAATACTAGACCCTTTTGTGATGTGTTGAACAGATTAATTCACCTTCATATTTGTTTACTGACACAGGTGGTTTTCTTGGTGTTAGACCTTTTCCATCCTTGACTTTATTACTTATCTACTAGTTTCAGATATACAAGTCTATACATACCAGAAGGTATTGTGAAATTTTTACTTAATGAGCTATAATTTGCCAGAGAAGATGATTTTGGACGCAGCTTATATTAAACCACAAACAGATAGAGGCTATTGTAAATTTCAGTCCACCCAAAGTGAAACATTTTGTTGTGGCTTGCAAAAGAATTATTCTATGTTGCTGCTAACATGCAGTCACTCTTGCCAGAAGAGATATACAACTTTTTGGCTCAAGACACTATCTTTGAAGAGCCTCTCAGCATGTTTCGGTCATTTTTAAACAAAGACAACTAATTTACAACATTTTGACATCATCAAATCAAAACTCCAAATCAAAAAATAGACTTAAACTCATTTGTACCCTGAAATCTTCAACCTGTTCCTACATAGTGTCAAGACCTTTCTAATTTATTATTTTTTATGGAATAATATTTTTTTTAACTTTGGATTGTTTTGCTATGTTTTGTACTTTTTGAAGTTTTTGTTGCACCAGAGCATCTTAATCAACATTTTTTGTATCAGGAGATGAAGTTATTTAATTGTAATTACTGACTGCTGTTTAGAATCTGATTTGACAAATCAGTTGATTTTTGTCATACAATTAAAAACGTGAAGTCTTAGAGATATGCCTGGATTCAAACCAATACTTCACCAATGAGAAAAATTATCTTCAGATCATATGGCTGGATCAGAGTAGTTGTCTATGTATGTTACCTGTTGAGAAAAGACAAAATGTAAGGAATTATATGCAGATATAGTCAGCAAGTTACTAGCTTTAGAAGAGTTAGGTTTCCTGGTTTTGACCAAAATGTCACAGCTAATCAAGGTTTTAAAATAACTAGACTAAAATCTGTCACTTGAACATTTATTTGGAATGTTCCTGAGGGGGTTATTTTTGCTAATATAATGCAGATTGATATGATACTTAAAATAAGATCATTTTAAGAAAGCTAGCCATGTAGGATTTGGAATAATTATTGCGCTTTTTGACCACTTGTACATGACCAAGTAAAAACCTTTAATCAATTGAGCTGTTATCCAGTGGGTAAAATCTAACTGAAATGAAACAACATTTTCTGTCAGGTATGATATCTCAAAAGTTAGATAAAAAACTTTCTACCTACAATAGCATCTGAAATGACAATTTTCCTTACTTTTAATGAAATGCAATAGAACTTACCTACATGTATAATTCTCCTTGATCTTACTCATGATTTTGTGATAATATGCCATGGACCTGAACCTCCTTTTGCACCCTTGGCAACTGAATTTCACCTCAGGAAATGTTATTCTCATCCTTACAAATAAAGGGTTTTATTTGTAGAAACTGGGCATGTGATACACGCCTTCAGGGCAAAGGAAACCTATACACAAGAAATTCTTTCAGAGTGATGAAAAAAAGTGAGGACAAAACAGAAAATGTATTTCTTCTGTAATGTTGTGAATCTTTACCTATGATAAGCTGAGATGTTACACATTATTTCACCCTCCAGACACCCACACTTTGCAGAAACCCACAGAGTAATGTCATACCGAGTGTGATGCTCAGTCTGGTTACTAAAACTCTGCATTTTTCTTAAATCCCTTTCCTCACTGCAGTTCTCATTATTATATTCCTGTTCTCATGGAGCCTAATTTAAACCTGTGCAACTGCATTTATTTATGCAGAAGAAAAATAAATGAAGTTTGTTTTGCAGTGTCTTTCAATTTATAAAGAACTGTTTTACAAATGCATGCATGGAATTGTCTTACCAGTACATGCTTAACTATATTAGAGAACTTTCTGAAAATTCGACTCCAAGTGTTTCTGAAAATGGAATGCATGTGGTATGTGAGCTTATATGTATATTGCATATTAGTTTCTCCTACAGTGGAAAAAAAATATGGTAGAGAAAGGTGCATCTTCTATGATTCTTTATATTAATGAAGTGCTTTCATGTAAAATATTGGTATGTGTTTGTAATTTATTGTGTAGTCTGAAGGTGTTTGAAGTTTGTTGAGTGAACATTTTTAAGAAAGAGTGATGCATGCATTACTGTGTATTTCAAATCCATGAATATGTTAATGTAAGGAAGTAGCATGGATCTCATGTGGTCGTAGAACTTTTGAGGAAGATAATGAAGCACACATACTGCCATTTTTCTACCAAAATTTAAATGAGTGAAAAATTTAAGATAACAATCCCAATTTATGATGGTGACATAGTAAGAAATTATTGCATTTATTCCTATATTTTCAGAAGAAAGCTTAATTTTTATCGCTTCAAGTTTTTAGAGTTACACATATACATAAAGTATATGCCTGATTTTCACAGACTGGTCTCCTGAAAATCAGGGCTAATTAACATATCTGAAGTCGGGCACCAAAGGTATTGTAACTAGCCATCTTTCTTAAAAGAATGAAAGGAAATGTGGTGGTGAGATTAGTTTAAGTATTAGAGAAAATGGTTCAAAGTTAAATATGTTTTAGAGAAAACATACTTTTAAAATTTAAATGAAATTAAGTCAGAAGGATTTCTTTGCCAATGCTTGTGATTTCCTATGTACTGATTTCTTTGAAGGTGGCAAAATAATTCCCATTTAAAATACTGATCTTGTTTATTCTTAAAACTTTCTGTTACTTCTGTGTCTGTTTCTGGTTAAAATCTGTTTGGTTTGTTGCAGTACATGGCGTTTGGGAGGAATGGTCACCTTGGAGTTTATGTTCATTCACATGTGGTCGAGGCCAAAGAACTAGGACGAGGTCATGTATACCTCCCCAGTATGGGGGAAGATCATGTGATGGCCCGGAAACACAACATAAACCTTGCAATATTGCACTCTGCCCTGGTGAGCTCAAATAGCAACTCTCTGCTTTTTTTACAGTGCATTCGATGTGGGTTGTTTGTGATTTCTTTTACTGTCTTTGCACACAGAAAAAAAAATGTCATGCAAAGTGAGTAGAGAGGATAATGTAATTTGTATTTCTGACTGTGATGATTAAAGGATATGATCAAGGTGGTAACTGCGAGATACTGCACAAGCAGACAATCCTTAGTTTCTTCAAGATTCTCTGTAGGGCACAGTATGTTGTGTAGGAAATCTTGATTCAGAATAGGTCTTAGAGGATGAAAAGGCAAACAACATGCTGGGTGTGTCTTAAAGGCAGACAGTCAGAGATCACACAGTTTGTGTCCGCCATATCTGTTTAAATTATGTCTGCTCAGAGAATTGTTTATTCATCATACAACAAACATTTGGAAAATGTAACGTTAATTAACTTTTATTAGTGTATTCAAAATGGATATAATTTACATGTGCATGGAAAGAAAGGCTAACACAAGCAAGGGAACTATTCAAATCCTAGTTAAGTCCTTAAAGTAAGGATTTTATGCATCTCATTTCTGGGAGGTAGTCTCTAAGCCACATTCAGAAAACTACCCCTAACCAAGTAAACAGTGTGGGGGCTTCATGTTAAACTTGCCATCCACTGAAACTGAAACTCAAAAAAAATAACCTATTCTTTCAAAACTGATTTTAATGTTTTTGTCTACAGATTATGATTAATTTTGAATAAATTTTGCAATATCATAGAATCATTGCAGTTGGAAGAGACTCTCAGAATCATTGAGTCCAACCATAACCTAACCTTGCTCTAGCACTAAACCATGTCCCTAGGAACCTCATCTAAATGTCTTTTAAACACCTCCAGGGATGGTGACTCAACCACTTCCCTGGGCAGCCTGTTCCAATGCCTGATAACCCTTTCCATGAAGAATTTTTTTCCTAATATCCAATCTAAACCTCCCCTGTCGCAACTTGAGGCCATTTCCTCTTGTCCTGTCACTTGCTACTTGGTAGAAGAGAACAACACCCTCCATACTGCAACCTCTTTTCAGGTAGTTGTGGACAGTGATAAGGTCTCCCCTCAGCCTCCTTTTTGTCATATGTGTGTGTATATATGTATGTATGCATATATGCACACACATATATATGTATATGTGTGTGTATATATGCTAAAAATACCTAAGTATTACAATGAGTTCAGTAACCATAAGGAAGATTATATATATAATAATATTTTCTGATTATTGAACTAATTGTAGTACTTAGGAATTAGAAATGTGTGAAGTAGCTGTAATGTGAGAAATCTCTTTCAGGAGTTCTCTTTGACAGCGTGAAGGTTGCCCTTTCATTAGGTCTATAGAATATCTGTCAGTTCACAACATTGTTGTAAATAGATTCTCCATGGCCAGAGCTCTTCCTGAAAAGGGTGGGTGGATATTTCATTAGCAAATGGTTGTTTGATGATTTGAAAACAGACATGAAGGAAAAAATGAAAATTAGTGCCTGAACTTTGCTTTTCTTCTGGTCAGCAAATCATAATCCAACTTTAAAACAAAATTTGTAGAAAAACTTTCAGTGTTGAATGCAGCTGCAAAAATTTTGAATTAATCCAGTTTTTGGCCAAGTTGGCTGCAGTGCAGTTTTACATGTGCCTACACAAAAGTAATTAACATGATACATGAGCATGAAGCAGAGTTGACAAGAAGAGAAATGCCAAATAAAAATAGCAGAGAAGAAATGAATGCGTTCAATTCACTTCAGTGTCACAAAGAAACACGAAAGATACTACACCTAATCTGTCAAAATAAGCAGTTATCTGAGAATTCTGGATTTTGAAGATTCATTTGTACCTAAATGACTTTCACTAGAGGAAATTATATACTGTTTACATTTAAAAGTAACAGTTTAAATCTTTGCTGAATGTTAAGATTTGCTGTCCTTTGAATGTTCAGTTTTATAAGGGAATCTTAATGTTGAATTCTTTACTCTTTTAACGGTATTGCTGAAGTAGAAAACTCACACACTATTTGCTCCTAAAGAAGGGAGATGTATGAAATATATATGAGAAGCCATGGAATGAGTTTTCTCCAAAGCCACCATAATAATTGATTTAATCTTTCCTACCCTAAATAATAGTATACAGCAAACTGAAGAGGGTGCATAGAAATGTAATTTCCTTAAGATTTTCCTCTTCACATAAAGCTTTTATGATTAATGAGTGCAACTAGCTTACATGTTTGGAAAGATTTCCATTTTCTGCTGAATAAATTATTGGGGTGCAGCTTCAGAGCTTGAGAGGTATCTGCATTGAGAAGTGGTCCACAACCAGGCATTACATGGAGTATTTAATATAGAACTTTAGGAAAAAGCCTCAAAACCTCTCTTCATTTAATTCACTGGTTACTGAGATCCTGGACATTAAAGATACGGATAGTATCTTTGAAGTGTTAGAGATGTTCTGTGTTTACTGTCCGACAACAGTAAAATAGTTCACCTCCATGTTTCACTAAGCAGTGGTGCACCCATACAGGCACAGTATGTTAAATCACTCACTTTAAGATTCTGCTTCCTATTGTGCTTATTAACACCAGAAACTTCAGAAGCTGCTATTCGAACCCTCCTTTAGAAGAATCCCAAAATCAGACCTTGGCAAGTGTGCAAAATGAAGTTACTCATTTTCAGCAGTGGTGCTTTTATGGCCATAGTAGTTATAATCCCAGGTTTTCAAGAATGAGTGTTAATCAAAATTGTATTGCAACCTACATTTTGAGTTTATATCGGGTAACTGCAGGTACCTGCAGGTACGCTGATTGCTGAACTCTATGAATGCAGGATTCTGAATTAGCACAATCAGTGATAACACATTTCATAATGCTTACCCATTTTCAAAAATACTGTCTAGTCCTATTATCTGTTATAGACCACAGAATTTTTCACTTGTAGGAGAACTTAATTGGTTTATTTTTTTTTATTATTTTGGTTTTTAATATTTTAATTTACCTCAAGAAGCTTTCTGATATACAAAATTAAAAATGAAAATCCTAAACCTTTAGTCGTGGGAATATTCATCCAAACTCAAATGTATGGATTAATACAAAATAATAAATACAAAACTGGTCACCATATCCATAGTGTTTCAAAATTCAATTTGACAAATTCAGAAAGAAGATTACACAATGTGCAAATATAAAAGTAGTCTTGAGGAGGAAGGCAGGCTGTTTCTGTCCTACATTTTCCCTCAAAGGAATGTTGAAGAACTGAGATAATTTTCATTACAGAGAGGCTTAATGATACAAATATATTCAGAATTTTAAGTATAGAGAACAGAGACTTTGTGTCAAGCATAGTGGTAACTTCTGTTTTCCTTTTCCCGTTCAACTAGAGAGACCTCATTTCACAGTCAGGATCACCACAGCTGTAATAAATCACTTTGAAGGGGTCAGGGTTTACATGATAGAAAATTGGTATGCAACCAAAATCATAATTTATCCTTTGTTATTTCAGTATATAATTAGAGCACATGGAACATTATTTACTTGAAGAAAAAGGAAAACAGTTTTAAAGGATTTTAAAGTAGCTCATAATGGTGGTTTCTGTGTTTGATTGCTGTAAGAAGTCAAGCGTATTCAGGCTAGGACCGGTCTGAGGGCTTGCATTCAGGCCTAAGCTGAACCGCCCTGCCCCAGAAGGGAGCCATGGGGCCCTGCCCAGCTCAGGTGGTAACTCTACTGTGTCCATCTCTTTTGTGCCCGCCGTGCAGTCGACGGACAGTGGCAG
Source organism: Columba livia (assembly GCF_036013475.1). Lineage (NCBI taxonomy): Eukaryota > Metazoa > Chordata > Aves > Columbiformes > Columbidae > Columba > Columba livia. The sequence continues at coordinate 30,539,809 of NC_088604.1, forward strand.
GAGTGGAGCTCGTGGAGCCAGTGCTCGGTGACCTGCTCCAACGGCACCCAGCAGCGCAGCCGGCAGTGCACGGCGGCGGCTCACGGCGGCTCCGAGTGCAGAGGGCCCTGGGCTGAGAGCCGGGAGTGCCACAACCCCGAGTGCACCGGTGAGTACCCGTGGAGCTGCATGCCACCTCTCCTGCTCGGGAGAGACCCAGGGGCTGGTCCTGCCCGTAGCTCTGAGATGGCAACTGGGGATGCCCCAGCAGGACACTGGGCTGCACAGGGACAGAGCAACGGTCTCCAGAGGGAGGCCTGGGGCCTCAATCTTTCTGTTTGGTGAGATGAAAAACTGAAAAATATGTCTGGAAAGAGTGCATGATGAGCAGCATATCAGCTTTTCGGTTTTATTACCGTTTACAGGACATTAGAAAGATATGTTTGAGGCCTAAAAACTTGATAAAGTGTTTCACAAACCTAGAAAGTAAATGTGTATGAGCTGATTCCTTTTTACACCAAGACTACTTTGTGATCCTCTGGCACTGTAAAAGCAGCCTTCCAGGTTGGGTAAATTACATTTATACCTACTTTTAAGCCTCATTTGCAGTGTCAGAGCATATAAAAATCAAGCTTCTAAAATACCATGTGAAAAAAATGTTTTTATTTAGTTTTTTAAAGTGTAGTGATACATGCTGTAGATGTGTATCATTAGCATACAACAGCACTATACAAGTATATATATATATTAAAAAAAAACCACAGAAAGGACAATGTCTGTTTTGCAGTCTAAGTGTAAGTTAATGTGTGCCACTTTTTATTTTATCTTAATATGCAAGTCATTTAGACAACAATGCCATACTTAGGTGCCAAGTGGAGACTTGCCCATCTTCCATGCAGCTACATTTACCCCTTCTGTCTCTGTTGTATTTGGGAGGCTTTCTTCTCTTACACAAGTAAAGAACAACTTATCTGTCCTCCTTTATGACTGTCATTATATCACCACTGTAACTATATTTTCCCAAACAGCAAATGGCCAGTGGAACCAATGGGGCCACTGGAGTGGCTGTTCCAAATCCTGTGACGGCGGCTGGGAGAGGCGGATAAGGATCTGTCAAGGTGCTGCCATGACCGGGCAACAGTGTGAAGGAACCGGAGAAGAAGTTAGAAGGTGCAGTGAACAGAGGTGTCCTGGTGAGATGCAAATATAATAATTGTTATTATCCACACTACAGAATGGCTTAATTTAATGGTCATCTTTAGGAGAGATCAGATCCATGTCCATAGAGCAAAAGCCAAAAAGAGCCATATCTGGCTTTGCTTTACACATCACTGATGTTTTTCTCAGCAGCATTTTGCTTATGTAGCTCACTGTAAGCTAGCCCTCTTGGATATCTGAGCAACGCATCATGTTTTAAATAAATCAAAATGCCATAGCATAGAATATTATCAGGGAAATATATAATTGCATAGGTATGCCTATATTATTTGGAGCAGCTAGGATTTGCTGCAGAAAATCTCTCTGAATGCTCTGTTTCTCATAAAATCGGGTCTGGTTTTGTAATCATGGCATTCCTTTTGTCCAGTGTGGAAGAGATGTCTTTGTAATGCATTTGACATAAATTTCAGTGCAGTAAAGATAAAGGAAAAAGTGAAACTTCCTGTATAGAAAGAAAGAAGATGAGCAAGATTTTATAAAAAAGCAAAGTAATTTAAAATGAAAAAACTCACATTTTTCCTATTCAAAATATATTTATTTGCAGCACATTTTACTTTGCAGTACAGTAGAACAATGAATCTCATTGTATTTGAAGAACAACAAAGGGAAAATTTGTAGCTATAAAGTTATAATACTATACTGGAGAAGTTAACCAAATTTAACTGCTTCGAAAATGATCTCTTTAATTTTTATAAAACATTCATTGTTTGAAAAGCAGTACAAAACAGTATTTGTGTTGGATTCCTAAACAAATTATAATTTCCATAGTTAATGCAGACTTCCTCTATGAAAACACAGCAATCAGGAAAGGTTAATGTGAATCTTCTCAATAAGCAGACATTCAGATCAGCCACCTTCTGCTTATAAAACCATTCTTGAAATAATTTGCATTTTTATGTTTGAAAGTAAAACCATATTGCTACAGTCCAATTTTAAAAGGTTGCCACCTGCTGTTAATAAAATATTATACAGATGTATTTACAAGTCGAATGCACACAGATTTATTTGCCATTTGATAAATTTACTTATTTACTTGATTATTTTCAGATTAGAATAAATATGCTTACAGAAACCATAACCTAAAGCACCTTTTAACAAGATATACTTGTGCAGAAGATGATACATGAATAACAGATTTAATTTATCTGTTTCTAGACTGACATTTACTAAAGCATCTCAGATTTAAATGTAGACAGTGGATAATTTACCAGAATTTTTTAAAATAATATGCATATTTACATTTTATAAACACCAAACAAAATTGAAAAGTTCTATACAGAGATAATCCTTCAAAATATAAGGAAATTTCATTATTTTAATGCTTTATAGAAAGTTAATTATAGCTGACTTTAAACTGTGGAAGAAAAAGCTGAACAAAACTTTTTTCTATTATGCTGCCCTCAATTAATGTTACTTTGCAAACAGAGCTTTTCACTTGACTAACTGAAAATCTTGAGTGGACTTTTTGCAGTTTGAGTTCTGCATTATCTGAACATTATACAAGATCTTCTTCATAGTCAATCAGTTATTCTCTTTGAATGGTTTGGGCAGGGACAGAATTACATCAGACACTCCTAGAAGCTGAATATAAGCAGCACTAAGAATGGCAGGCTCAGAACTGTTATCTGAAAGTTTCTCAGACAGCTTGGTTTCTGGACAGATGTTGAGTGTCTTTCTTTGTGATTTATTTCTGTTCACAAGTAACAATTTTTAAACTGTGGTTGTTTCCTTTCATTGTGTAATATTCTGTGAATGAAAAACAGAGATCTGAAGATACTGTGGCTTCAGTCATTTCTCTCTTGTTTAACTTCAGCTTTCACTCCTAGTAGGTCAGCAAGTGTTTAGGATTTAGTACTCTTCAATTTTAAGAGTAACTTAGGTCTTAATAATATAGTATTGGTTTCCAGAAATACTTAATTCCATAATAGTTCTGTAATAATTCTATACATGTTCCAATATTTATGCTTTAACCAGATTTTACTCAAAGCAGATCTTCAATACTGTTCTCATAAGCCTATTGTCAGTGGTAGAAAACATAGTATAGAAATCATATTGACCAAAATATTACTGAAAACAGGATAGACCTGTTAACAAAAGGATAATGGTGTGCACCTGCTGACAAAGACTAGCCAGGTTCTTCAGAGGCAATACTAGCTATGTAAGGTAGAAGTGAGAAGGGGAAAAATTCAAATACTTGTCAACAACTAAATAATAAAATTAAACCTTTGGGCTTTGTTTTTACTCTGATTACAACACTATTCTACAGGATATTCAAAAGCTTTTTTCTGTTGCCTTTTTTAAGATAATTTTGCCTGTGGCATTGAACTAGGATTCAGGAGAGGAGCTGTAGTTCTAGCTTCATTTGTGGGCTGCTGTGTGCTATTGGCTAACTTGCTTCACCCTTTCATTACCCTTTCCCATATTTACTAGCTGCCTAGGTAGATTGTAAATTCTGCAAGGTTGTGTATGTCTCTTGCTTTGTCTTTGTGTTGTACAGAGCTTTCTCAGATTCCAGATGGGTTGATTACCTTTTGGAGATGCATGTCCTCTCACCAGTAATGTCAGAGGAAGACTGTGCTCCTAGATCAGTGACTTTATTGAGTGTTTGTTCTTAGGTGGGATGAATTCAGGCCTATCAACACGGGGGTGTAATGTGATATAATTGAGTACATACGCCGTGTGGGAAGATATTACTGAATCACATTGGCAGTGAAAGAGACCTCTGCTTTTTACATGCCAATTTTAGCAAATTTACTTCAGTATTTTCTGTATTCTTCTAAATTTTAGCAATTTTCTATGATTTTGTACAGCTAACTCACACTTATCTGTGGGTGTTATAAATGAATTGTGCCATAGTTATAAGAACACTTGAACTGGTCCTGAGCAAAGCCAGCAGAGCCAGCAAGGCTTTTTAACTCAGATGTAATACCCCTCCAGCGTGACTGCAATGTCTCCATGGGCAACATGCGTTGGAGCCTCACAAATGCCTTAATGTGGGTAGATATCTGATTAGTAAGCTCTGCCAGATATACTTCAGCTTTGGGAAGAACTAGTTTGTTTATTATGCAGAGCATTCCTTGATCCAAGGTATTTGTACAATGCGTTGAAAGACACAGAGTCAGCCAGGAACCAGGAAAACCTCTTTGCCTGGGCTACGTGATACCTCTTCCAAGCTCTGACTTGCTCCTGCACCTCTTTCCTGATAACTCTGGTTCTTGGGAATGCCTTTGAACACAACACACAGGTGCACAGAATATCTCTGGCACCAAGCTAAAGTTAAAACAGAATTGTGAGTTCTGAAAAGTGTGACACAAAAGCACAGAAGTAATACCCTTTCAATCAGATAGGAGATTACCTGTAACTTGCTAACATAAAGAGAAAATATTCTGTATATAAGTGTGCATACATATATATTTGTATGTATATATTTTTTTCAGAAAAAAAAAAGACAAAACACGGTCAATATTGAGACAGAGTTTTAGTTCTGTGAATCAACACCTAAAGTGTTGTTTAATGAACAGAACACGTTTGAAATATTCACAGCTGCATGACAAATACACTTCTCAAAGAGCTCTAAGCTTTCGCAAATTTATGTAATTTATAATGGTACCTCCACATTATGTTAATTTATGCTTCCCAAATCAGAACATTTCTTTTGTTTATGAGGTCATAATAGGATGGTAATTGCATTTGCTTATGTCACCAGATGGCTTATGTTTATCAAAATCTGGCTTTTCCCATTGTAACACTGGCTTGATGTGTTCACTTTTTGGGCATGTCTGAAGCAGGGGTAGTATTCTAGACTACAAATATAACCAACTTTCTTTGGATTTTGCCATTAATGGATCTCTTGCTTTTTAAGCAGCACCAACTTACCTTGATTTATGATTCAGGAATGCTGATGTTGAGGCAAATTTAGCAAGCAATTTTTCTACCCAACCATGATTCATATTAGTATTACTGAGCCATCTGCAAGGTATTTTTTGTTCTCCACAAAGAGAGGGTACAGCTTTGTGTGGAAGACCGCTCAGTTCCCTTACTCACCTCAGTCTTCCGTCAGCAGGCGTACAAAACAGGGAAGATGGACAGTTTTATGGGTCAGGTAATGGCATGGGCAAAATCTGTAGTCTGTTCCTGCGTCTGCTAGAGATTTCCCATTCAGCCATGGGTGAATCATTGCTTTTTGCCTGATCACCCCATCTGTTATAGTGATAGAATTTCCTTTCTCTTTTCCTTTTTCTTGTTTTGTGACAGCTTTGCTGTAATACAGTAGGGTTACAATTTCCCTGAAATACCTATAATAATACTTTTAAACAACTCATGGCTTTTCTCTGCTGAATTTGGAATGAATTAGATTTCAGTAACTGGCATTTGTTAGTGCTTTATGTTGTGAGACAACTTCAGCAAGATATTTACTGTGTTAATCTAATTTACTCAGAAATCATAAACTGGGAACCTACAGTAAAAAAACAAAGAACAAAAGCAACCTGTAAGTCATGAGCATGTGAAAATAAAATGAAGCATTTACAGAAGCTTCTTTTTCCCCATACGGCTCTGTTACTACAAAATTGTGGAAAAAAAAAATCCCTTTAAGTGGGAATAACAAGTGAAGGGCCATTTTGTTTCATAGCCACTAAGTCCCACATTATTGACTATACTTGCTTAATTACCAATTTGTACTGAAATACATTTCAAATAAATAACCTGCTTTTTGGTCTTTAGAATATACAGCTCTTACTTGATGGCCTTAGCACTACTAATGTTTCAGCTGTGGTTTCAGAACTGATTCTTTCATATGCAGTTCAAGTTTTAGAAAAATCGTTAAGAACTTTAATGTGAGGTAGGCATCACAGCTTATAACATTCTAGGTATCATCAACTTCTGCTAGATGCTTAATATTATTGATCAAAATAGAGCATCAATAAAAGATTAAAATCTGTTAGCATTGCAGCTACAACCTAAAGAATGTTTGTTTGCTGCAGAGAATTAAATGCACAGACTATATGAAATAAATGCCATTATGAAGACAGATACTGTACAAAAATTTCAGGTTTTTCTTTTTTGTATTTCATCATTAAAATTAAACCAGATGAAACATATACATCTCAGGAAAAATTAGGACAAGATTGAAGACCTACTTTTCTCGTATAAAATATCTGTTGTGCATTAATGTTTATATTTAAATCCTCATTTCTAAATGGCAGCACCTTATGAAATATGTCCTGAAGACTATTTGATGTCAATGGTGTGGAAGAGGACCCCAGCTGGGGACATGGCATTCAATCGATGTCCTCTCAATGCCACAGGTACAGTATTACTTTGAAATTGTACAATGATGAAAGAGAGGACAAATCTTTCACATTGTGTTCTAGACATAATCATTACTAGACTTGTACACTTAAGTATATATGCCTACATGTGAGTACATCTATATAGACCACACATATTTACATATGCATATGCATATGCGTACATATAGTATATACATGTACATATACTCTGTCTCTCATAGCTTACATATATGCATGGGTCTGTGGTGTGTATATAGGCATACACATACATATTTGCATTATAGCCAGAGAGAAAAAGGTGAGAAGAAATCAGTTTGACAGGACTTAACAGACAAAGTGATGAAAAAGAAGCAAAACATAAAAATCTTTTTAATTAAAAAACTGCTAAAAACCCACCAAGTGAACATCAAAATGTGTTTCAGAATCTTAAACTACTCCCTATATTCTGAAGATCATTGCCTGAAATTGTTTCTGTGTGTACTTTTAAAATAACATTGAATGTAGTTTAAATAAGGTTCATTTTTTCCAGTTACTCTCACTTATATAAATATTTTCTTTCTTCTTTGTGACTTACAGGCACCACTAGCAGACGCTGCTCTCTCAGTGTTCATGGAGTGGCCTTCTGGGAACATCCAAGCTTTGCTAGATGCATATCAAATGAGTACAGACACTTGCAGCATTCAGTAGGTGCAAAGCCAGCTTTAGTACTTGCTCTGTTTATTCATTACTAATAATTGGTGTAAAAAGTCCCCGTACTTATTTACTCTCAAGTCAGATTTCTGATAAGAAATGCCAGGAGGAAAATGGACCTGAGAAAGAATAATTTATATTAATGTATATTATTCTGATCTTGTATATTGCTAGTGTTTGAGTGAAAGCAACTTTGTCTTACTGTAGAAATGGAAAAATGGATCAGATTCCCTTTTTTCATGTTCACTGTGTGAAATTTTTGTAGGGGTCATAGTTAAGACATGTTTTGATTTATTAGAAAATGAGATGTGAATAAATGAGATTTACTGGAAGAGTGACCTGCTGAGTAATTTTATAATACCTTGAATTCTTTAACTGCACACTAGGAAGTGAGAAGTGATATTTCTTTTTGCTATCAAATATAGAACTTCACCTTCAAATATATGAATAGGAGATCATTATACAGTAAAGCTGTTTCGGTGTCTTGAAAAAGTAAAGTGACTGTAGATGAAGAAATACAGTGGGCTTTTTTTCAGTATGCTTAACAAAAGGTCTCTTTGCAAAGCACATGCATTATACATTTATCTGCTGCCTAAATATGTTTGTATGCTTAGATGTAATACATTGTATATATTACATTATAAATCTACTACCATGGTATATGCTAGGTATATTAATTACAACCTATTTCCATAGCTGAAGCATTCAACCAGGTTAATACCATTGTGGGGAGAGCTCCTTTGACATTTCACATGGACAATGCTTTGGCCTGCACGATGTACTTTACTGACATTCTCACTACTCTGCCTCCTTTTCCAAGGGCCACTGCTCCATTAATCATTCAGCAGAGGGCACTAGTACAGCTGTGTGCTTCATAACTTCCAACCGAGTGCAACACTTCTGTAGCATGTTTAAAAATCTTCGGTGGCTTGAAAAGTGGGTAGTCTGGCTGTCATTCCTCAAATCTGGCTTGCGTCTTGGAGAAGATTTTTATGAATTCCTTTGAGATGTATTTCTGTTTCATTAGATTCCAACTTAATTGAGGCCTGTGATTCAGGGTAAGCCAAAGCAAGCATTACTTTTAAAATAACAGAATGAAGTGTCAAAACAATTTTCCCCACTGCAGAGAAACTTTCCTATTTCATATAGCTGTCTGCATATTGCCTGATCTCTTTAGTGCTCATGCTGCAAAAAAACAACATTAAGCCTGTAACTGGTTTTCATTTTACATTTTTGATATTTTATTCTTCCGCAACAACTGCATATAGTATGTCTAAACGTACCTTATGGACATGAACAGCAATACATTTCTATTTCATTTGCTTAGAGTTTGTATTTTGGTAAATAGCACAAACAAGGCAATGACTGTAGGTAATATACATACAGTTTTGAATATGAATCATTTCATATTACAAAACAAAAAATTCACATTTTGTGACTGAAAACATTGAGATACTTCAAAGTAAAGCAAATCGCTTCTCTTTAACTTGCTATTTTTGCATTTAAAGATTACAATATTCTGAAATATTTTTGGGATTTTGAAATATTTTTGGGATTTTGAAAAACTTTAAAGGATTTCTTCATCTTGACCTGTCTGACCAGAAGACCATCCCTTTAGACTACTGTTCCCCTGCTCTTACCTTTTTACGTTTCATGTCAACATTTAGTGTTGATCCTTACGCCACTGATTCTGTAGTGATTTTCAGACTTTTATTTTTGTGTTACTACTAATAGTCATTCATAAGCAACTCAAACAGTGGGAAATGCTCTTTCATGCTACTCAATGGCTTGACTTAACTGGCTAACTAACTTTTGGTGAGGCACTGATATTTTTTGAAGATCTGCAAGTCTGCCTGGCAGGAAGGGGTCCTTGTTGGATGAAAGAAGGCATTTCTAACCCAGATCAGATTTATCTGTTCTTCTGTATTTCCTTTTTCAAAATATTAAATACGATTAGACCACACTGTGAAATAATCTTGTGCCAAAGAACATTTAAAAATAGCTAAAGCTTCTTTAAAATTACACAAGCATCTAAGCATCAACTTATTGCTGCACAAAATTTCGGTCTAGTTTGTATGTATATAAATTAAAGGAGAAAAGTGGATTTCTTTTATACTTGGGAGCTGTTCATGAAGAAAATCAGCTTGTCTTACATCTTACTGCTTCTCAAAGTGAACAACACAACATTTGAAGTATCATAGGAAACGGGTAAAGACCTATAAGTTCATTGCCCTGCAAATGTATGCTTGTCCCCCCACAACACATATGTCAGCTTTATAAATCCCTGAAAATAGGACTTTATAAAGAAGCTGCTGACAGACAGTGCTGCTATGATAAATGCATGTGCTTATGAAAGCATTTATGAGATGCCACAGTGTGCTTAACTTACCAATAATATTATTTTACCAACTCAGACCGGGAGTTGTGGGGGGTGTCACTCCGTTCTGTGACCATTTCTGTAAAATCTGAGTCTGAGCTGAATCCCTTTCATTTCTTACCTGAAATACATCGAACAAATGTAGGTGTATATTCTTCAAAAATTATATTACTGAAGTTGATTTAAAGCAGTTGATATACATAATATACATACAATATTTAATACCTTAAAGTGTGCCCATCTCGATGAATACAGACAGGTCCTTGTCTCTTTGCTCTCCACACAAATCATGTATGACCCAGAAGTCACGTAATTGAATTCACACAGTGCTGTGCCCAAGCAAATATTCTCTGAAGAAAATGAAGCTTGCAGTTATACTAGTAAATAAACAGGGGGACTGCCCAAGCCTAAACACTGTCCTTGCAGTCACTTACACTGTTTAACTGTTTATCTGTTAGCGTACTCCCTGATGTGATTTAATATCATGCCAGTGAGCATTTTCCCAAACAGTGCCTAGCATCCTTTAGAGCAGGGGTGTCCAACTAAGTTTCACCAGGGGCCACATCAGGTTTGTAGTTGCCTTTGAAGGACTGAATGTAATTTTAGGACTAGCTACTCCCACATTTATGCAGTCCTAAAATTACATTTGGCCCTTTGAAGGCAACTGTGAGGCTGACATGGCCCCCAGTAAAAATTATTTTGACACCCCTGCTTTAGAGGACAGCACGGCAGAGAGACCATTCCCAGCAGGCAATAAAACCATCTTTTCCTGGGACAAAGGAGGGAAAGAGAGTTTAGCTTGTGGGATACAAACTCTCTGTGCTTGTTGGACTTGGGGCTAGACAATATTCCTGTGGCTATTTTATTTACCTGTATTTACTATTTATATAAAAGAAACTTCCATTTGGGCAGCTTGGACTGTGGGTAGAGAAGTTTAGGGCTGTATGTGTCTGTCAGTGAGGCCACACATGGAATACTGTGTCTGGTTCTGGGCTCCCCAGTACAAGAGGCATATGGTGTTACTGGAGCAAGTCCAGCAAAGGGCCCAGGTGATTAAAGGTAGAGCCTCTCTCCTATGACATATGGCTGAGAGAGGTGCAGCTCTTGGGACCAGAGAAAAGAAGGCTAAGTGAGAATCTTGTCAATGTACGTAAGTAGCAGAAGGGAGGGTACAAGGAAGACGTAATAGGGCTTTTTTTCAGTGGTGCCCAGTGATAAGATGAGGGGCAATGGGCACAAACACAGGAGGTTCTGTCTGAACGTCAGGAAACACTTTTTCACTGTGAAGGTGACTGAGCACTGGCACAGGTTGCCCAGAGAGGTGGTAGAATCTCCATCTCTGGAGACATTCAAAAGACATCTGGATGTGGTCCTGGGCAGCCTTTTCTAGGTGACCCTGTTTATGCTGGGTGGTTGGACCAGATGATCTCCAGAGGTCCCTTCCAACTTTGACCATTCCATGATTTGTGATTTTGTGACTGCCAAGACTAAAAAGTTACTTAATAGACTTTCATTCTAATATTAGTATGATTTTTACTTTCTTCCTAAAGATAAGCTTTTTTTTACAAATGTCAACACAGGTTTTCAGCAGATACCCATATTAAGCCAGAATTCTATACCTATATAATGTAGAGTTTTACGTCATAACCACAGGTAATTGACTCCTGAAGAGTGTTTCCTTACTATATGTAGCTACAGTAGGTTCGCTGCCTCATGCACAAAGCCTCTTGTGTTTATACAGTGTTCACTGTTACTCATCTAGAAGTGACAAGGGACAATTTTCAACCCTTATTAAGCAATATTCAAGTAGCAGAAACCCAGTTAGTGCAACATGTACTTCAGCTTGACTCAAGACTTGCATGGAGACCAATATGGTAGCTGTGTAAATAATTCTAAAACAGCAACTTTTCATTTCAAAAGCCACTAGGAAATCAAATTGCAAAGAGTGGAGAATCAGTAAAGTTAAAAATACACTTGTAGTGCTAAAAATAATATACTTTGCCCATAACCCCCAGCACCATGAAGAATTTAGCTCTTTTTTCAACCACTTAAAGAATGTGCCAGTCAGAGTTACTACTACTCAGGACAGGCATGTCCTGACACCTCAGGTGCAGGATGCTGGCACCTCAGAAGAAACCAGGATTTGACATTGGTTAAATGTCTAGATACGTGGACCACTTTTTGATACATATATCATGTTGTACTTAATATTCTATTACAATAGTTTCAGAATAATTCACAGTTTTTACTTAATGCATCTTCGAAACACATGCTTGAGATCAGGCTCTACTACATCTCCATTTTTTGTTAATGGGGAACTGAGGGAGACAACCTTAAGCAGGAAATTTATCTCTGGTCTTCTGAATTAGTGCCTAGTCACTGTTCCTTCTAAATGTTCATACCCCTTCCTGGCATGGCAAAAGTATAATAACTACAGGGCCTTTGAATCATAGAATGGTTTGGGTTGGAAGGGACCTTAGAGATCATGTAGTTTCAATCGCTCTGCCCTGGGCAGGGACACTTTCCACTAGACCAGGTTCCTCAAAGCCTCATCCAACCTGGATGTGAACACTTAGAGGGATGGGGCATCCACAGCTTCTCTGGGCAACCTGTTCCAGTGCCTCACCACCCTCATGGTGAAGAATTTCTTCCTAAGATCTAATCAAAATCTGCCCTCTTTCAGTATAAAGCCATTACCCTTTGTCCTATTACTACACATCCTTGTAAAATGTCCTTCTCCAGTGTTCAAGAGACTATACATGGGAACATGATGAAACAGTGAAGGGGAATGGTTTGTATTGTGGAGTGGTGACTGGCACTCAGCTTGCATTTTTCAAGGGCACAGTGCCCTACACAATTCATTTTTAGGAGCTTGAGTAAAAGCAGTTAAGAGGATGATGCACTTCAGCTATGCCACAAACATACAGCCTGTACTTCTGTTAGTTTATTTTACCTTGTATACTATGGAATACAGGTCCGTTTTAAAACTAGGGATGATAATTAGATCTCTTTGAATAACAGAACAAATTAGTCATGAATAATTTATCCAACATTTCGTACAAATCAGTCATCAAATGAATTCAACAAATACTATTTGACCATCTTATACATCTAGTTGCTAATATGAAAAATTATTCACTGAACAAATTAAGGGACAAAAATACCAAAATCAATGAAATAAACCCTTGGGAAATTATTTGGTTACCTCTCATAATAATACTTGAAGAACCTAATTAGGATTATTCTTACTAAAGCACTATGAGTAGAAAATGCAAAGTGATAAATAGGTATGCTTTGCTTTCTGGAATCATGACTAAGGGGATCAAGCAGTAACACAATGAACAGAAAAAGAAACATCACAGATTATGTATCAGTTTTTGTTCTGGATTTCTTCTATTGCTATTGTGTGTTTGCAGTACTTGCATTTTTGCATTAAGAAAATGGTCTTGGTCAAGCATGGCGTTTCAGGACTTTTACCAGTCATCTTTGTAGCTGAGAAGGAATATTTTGCCCAATGACATACAATTTATTAAATGTTTTCTTGAAAATGAGATTACAGCAAGTAAGTCTTACAGGTATTTGTTTTATTGTGGATGGAGAGGAAGTAAAATCAGAAGGTTCTGTAACATCTGGTGTCAGGGGATATCTTTTCTTCAGTTTCTTCTTGATAGTTCTTGGTCACATGCTGATCACCAGATTTCAGTGAACAGGGATTTCCCTGCTCTACTTCAAGATTATATTCTCAGAATTGGGAGGGGTTTTCTCCCCTCTGTTGGATAGGCATGGTTTAGGTTTTCAGACCATTTTACCAAATCAGCTACAGCTATAGCAGAAGTTATGGACCTTATTAAGGCCTATTTTCTCTTTCTACCTTTGTTTAGTATATCAAACAATATTTAATTTCTGGTTTGGTCCTTATTGTTTTTTAGATGTTAGGGCTAGACAGGGACAGTCATGCTTAATTAGCCTGACTTTCTACATGACCTCTTCTTGAACTTGCATATTTCTCATAGGAAGACATCTACTCTTCACTGTAAAAATAGTGCAATGAAGAATGCATTCTCCAAGACTTTTTTTTTTCAATTTTCACTTCTCACGTTCTTGCAAGTTTCAGCCGGCACACCTCAAGTGGATGTGCTGAGATATGTCACGCTGTGGTATGATGCCTTGATTTTTTTTTTTTTTGTGTGTTGTTCATTTGGATAAACAGAGTAAAATCTTTCCTGAAAATAAGAAATTCAACTACTTGTACTATGATTTGGTGTGAGTTACTGCAGGACTAAGAATAGAATCAGTGATTAGGAGCCTACAGGCCTATCTCAAATAGCATCTGAGGAAAAGAGAGTCACTGAAATGCCTCAAATAAGAGTTAATTTAATTTTCATACCCTCTTGAAGCCTATCAAATTTGATACACTACAAGCAAGAAGACTAAGAAGCAAGACCCCAGCATTAGGAATATCCCACATCATCCTTTGTATGAACAACTACTTCTGCGAGCCATAGCTAAAGATTTCTTGTGTTCTTAATCTGTTATTTGGATGATAGCCACATAAATTAGAAAACAAAACAAAACCAACAAAACAAAGAACCTACTGACCTCCCTCCCCAGCCTCCTAAAAAATAAATAAACAAAAAAACCCATCAAGAAACAAAATACTTGAATTGGAGCTAATGCTGAGAATGAAAAATAGATTAAAATAGTTTAGTATGGAAGAAAAATGAGTTTTCATAGCTTATGAGAACTTTATGAAATGAATATCTGAAGCCTGTATGACCACTCTTAATGAAAACCATTAATGAATAAGATCTGACCACAGAGTACTAGCAGCTGATTTTGTGTAAATGGACAAAACATTTGAATACATAGGCCTATTTCTATTTTCTACTCTGTTATGGATGCATTCTAAGTGATAGGATTTATTGAAAAAGAAAAAAAAATTGTGAGAGATCTGCTTAAAAAATATTTGTAATATATCACAGACTCACCACACAATGGAATAGCCCTTTTGCCTAAAGTGAGACTTACTCTAAATGGCTTTTGGACACTCTAGTTTGGAAAAGATTTGTACTATGTTCACAAATAATGAGGAAGATTAAAACCTGTCATCAAGACACTGTTTCTGAAGGTCATCTCCCATATTATCAGAAAATCTCTACTAGTTTAGTCCATTTTCTAAACATGTGTAGCACAGTTTTCAAATTTGGATGATAAAATTCTACATTTAGTGCTTTGATAAAAAGCAGGTACTAATTCGTGCCAATTTGAGCCATATAACACCTAAACCAAACAGGCATTTGTGCGAACTGGGCTGATTTTCTGTCAGAAAGAAGAAGCTGGAAAACTGAAAAACCTCTTAACACCTGAGAATTAGGAAGGAAAAACCTCCATATGAAATATCAAAGTGGTGTCAAGATATTAGCACTTATGAAGGAGTATGGGAACTTATGCAGGTGAATCTTTGCATATCGAACTGATAGTACAGCCATAAAAATGCATTTCTGCTTCTTCTAGTTCATACTATAATTTTGTTTCCTTTTTTTCCATAGCAGCATTATTCACAATTTTGCAAGTGCCTGGCTAAAATATAATTTGATAAAAAGAACTCTGAGGTGAATAATTATTTGCTCAGCTGCAGCTCATTAGAGATGATTTTGTTTTTCCAAATCATATTACAGGGGCAGCGTATCAGCCTGTCCATGTACTCCTCAGTGCAATGACTGCTCTACTCTAGGGAATGAAAGGCTTCCTCCTAAAAAATTTACTGCTCCTTTTTTGCTAGTTTAGTGCTTCATTTCTTTTTATATAGCTGCAGAGCAAAGCAGCCAGGCTTAGTTTTGTAGATTTGAATGCACAGGCCTCAATAACAACACTTTTTTCTGCCTTAGTCCATCCTTAAATCAGTATACACTAGTTCTTCGTCTTCACCTTTCCAGTCTTTGATAGGTAGGAGAGTTCTATCAGTGAATGATCTGCTTTCCTTGCCTTGTCTCCCTTGTAAGCCCAGGATCTGCAGGAGTCAGCTCTGTGTTGTCACCTCTGTATCTTGACAGGAGGCTGGCAAACTGTTTTCTCTCATCAGAAAGGAAACGATAAAGAGATTGTGGCAGGCAGCAGTTTTCCCCTGCCTCACTAGCGTTTCCCATTCTGCATGGGAGAAGATTAAAACTTTGGAAAAAAGCTAATTACTTCAGTATTGCTGTTTGCTTGATTGCAAGGGTACTCATTTGGTTGTGACAAAGCTCAGCCTGCTCTGTCCTGTCAGACTCATTGCATGTTGTGGTTCTGAGTGCTTTTAAGACCATGGTATAAAGTTGGTATGACTCCCTCAGTCTCCTAACAGATCTGTTTTACCATCCATAAATAAATATGCACTTTGCCAAAGAGAAGAAATAACCCAATACTTCAGCCACTCACATGAAATATGCAGGCTGGGAACCAACTGCTCCATCCCAAGTGAATGGCTGCTTTTTTTCATAACTGTCTTTATTACAACAGGCACCAGAAATGAGCTGCTTAGGATCAGGAGAGTGAAATGTGTTTAAAGCTACTGTGGTACCTTCTCCATTCGTTAAATTATAGTGCTTGATCTCACCACCATACACAGGCATACCAATCTTAGAGATGCTATACAGTGGGAGAAAACATTTATCTGCTATTCTGCATAAGGACATTGCAGCTAAATTCAACTAGATAAGTTGCTTTTCTTTCTTTCTGCTTTTGAATATCTGCTTTTTAATAGCTAAACAATCCCCCTTGTTAAATTCAAAGAAAAGTTCCCACTGTCATCTCAGCTTCCATAAACATCTTTCCATGTCTGGTCTACCAAAGAGTAATTTGTGTGTTAAATGAAGTGTACTCCTGCAGTTTCTGCTGCTGCTGTGTCTGCTGCAGCAGTGGGCAGCTGAGTGTTCCCTGGTCACATTGATATTCCTAACCAACCAACACTGCAACCAACAGGTGGACTCCACTAGGGTAGGGCCAGAGAAAAGACAATAAATGAAGGCTATTTAGGAGCTCAATAAAGAAAGAATTCTTCTAATTTTCCTTTAAAATCTACCAGAACGGAAGAAACATTTACTCCCAACACAGATGCAGAAGACTGCAGGAATTTGTCTATGTAGCTGCTGCAAAGCAGTGGTCACAGCATCTGACACTTACTGTCATTCCCCTGCTTTTTTGTCTACTACTTCATTTCCTGCATTTCCCACTGTGTCCGAGCTCAGATTTGGTAAGTATATGAGGCACAAAGGATTTTTATCTTGCCTGTTACTTAATGCAGTACTCCCATGCAGAAATTAGGGCTCCCCAATGCTGATTTCCTTGAAGAAACTCACAGAAGTGAGTGCATTGGAATGACTGCATAGAAACATAAAATCAAATAAATGTAGAAATCAGTTAAAATCAAATAAACATGTAAATTGAAGCGCTTAATCAGAGCTTTATGTTTTAGGGACACATACGTATGAGGATGCCCATGTAAAGAAAGAGAACTCATTTGTAGTATGTCCCTTTGTGACCTCTGGCCTCAGCCATTCAGTCAGTATGGAAAGCCAGGAGACTTTACCTCAAGCAGTTTTATGTCTGTCATAGAATGAAAGCAACCCTCTCAGAGTCGTCATTCTTTTTTTCCGCTCAACTCTTGCTCTTGTCATGTTACATTATACATAGATAACACAAATCTTGAAGACATGCCCTCTGGTTAAAAAAAGAAACAACAATAACAACAACAAGATCTCTCATACTGCGTGCCAACGTGAGCAGGATTTAATCACAGATAATTGGAGCATTTAACAGTGATAGTTAATAAAATAATAATAGAAATACTGGTCAACAAACAATATGATAAGAAAAAAAAAAAAAGAAAGAAAAAACAATGCACCTCAAAAGAAGTGATCTGTCTAGTGATTTTTCATTTCCCATCCCTGGAGCCATTTGTTATTCTACTGAGGAGAAGCCTTCTCTATTCAAAGTATCTATTAAGATATTTTGTTGAGTCCATGCAGAAATCAAAATACTGACACTTTATAACAACTTTCTCTGTCACCTGTTTGGTGGTTATATCTCAAGGACTACAATAAGTGATGATGTTAATAATGAGTATAAAAAAGAATTATGGAATGGGTAAAAGTGACAAAAAAATCTCTTGAGCAAAATAGTAGGAGTCTACTTGTGAAAAAGGCTAGAGAAAGAGGGTACAGAAAGAAGCAAGCATCTCTCTGAGCTGTTCACATTCTTCTAAAAACATGTTAGACTTTCACAGATACTAGATTATTTTTTTTTCAAAGATTCTGCAATGCACCTCATCACATATAGAGGAGCACATAAAGTTTCTCTGGCAACTGTGCAGAAATTCAGTTTGCCTGAGATGAATGTCTAGAACAGTACAGGATTCTGTTGATTTAACTGGCTCCTTTCCTCTAAAAACAAATAACTCTTTTGAAGAGTATTTTGCCTAAGAAACTATAAAAGTATATGACAGTGGGATGACTGTTCATATACAGTGAAACAATCCTCATTTTTCTTTTCATCAATGTAAATTTAGAATAAGTTATTTAAAGCACAGGGCTGCAGTGATTTTAGCTGAGTACACAGAGGCAGAGTTTTGCACAGTATCTGCGGAAACTTGGTGCAGCAGATTGTACACCATGACCGTGAATAAATGCAGGAAGGTAAAAGTTCAGTTTCAGGGCACTTCTTAAGCTTTGGCATTTCTCATTGTGGCAGATTATAGGAGGCTTTTCTTCGGGTTCCAGAATATTTTCAGAGCCCTGTTACATAATTACAGAACTGAAAGACTATTCATGAGATCATCCAGGCCAAAATTCTGTCCCATCGGAGTCAGCTATGCTTGTGTTATTCCAGCATTCTGTTTTTCTTGACTACTATTAAGGCCTCCAATATGTAAGACTGCATAGTCTCTTCAGGTAAACTATGGTGCATTATTTCCTTTACAGTCGAACAGTCTTCTTTAATATATATCCTTAATCTTCCTTGACACAATGTATACCAATTACTTTTTCCCTTTTCTGTCATAAACAAAAGGAATAGATTATTTCCTTTGTCTCTGCAGAAACTGTTTATTTATTAGAATGTTATCATGGCCTAGATTGAGACTACTAACTATTTTCACTGATGATATAGTGAAAAAATATTTTCTATTGCTTTAGTAACCTTCTTCATAAAATTTTGAATGTATAGAAAAGGAAGAAGACTCTTGTATGACATTAGGTTCTAAATATTCAGATACATACTTGAAGATGCATAGCAGTGTCTTTAGACCCTGCTCTGTTTCTTCTAAAAGATGGATGAAATAATATTCTTGAACACTGAAACATCCTGAAAATAAACAAATAAATTATAAATGATTAATTATATTAAGGGAAAGTAGATGAAACATCTAGATTCTGTGCTAAAAGACTGTCTGCTGTTTATCAGAAAAAATGCTCTGTAATGAAGTTTTTCTGAAATTTGAAGGGAAGAGCTTTCTCACAATGACATCACATTATGTTTAAACATCAGCATGCTGCACAAGTTCAATTCAGTGCAGGATTAAATCTATGGGAATATTTCAGCTGCCAAAAATATATTTTCTGCCTTTTTAGTTTATGTGCCTAACTTTAAGCACACAGACTTCAGTATTTTTATTCCAGCCTTTCTGGACCTTAGTGCTGGTAACTGAAAGTTTAATGTAAAATCATTAATTAATATTTATTGAAGGGGCACTATCAATTCCAGACTCTAGATTAGCAGTCACAGAGGCAAGATAATGTGATTCAGAGGATTCAAGATAAGATTTCAGGTACTCTGGGTTGTTCTCTAGAGGAACAAACACTCTCAAGATCTTTTAGGTTTCTAATACAGTTATGTAATTCATGTGTCTGTTGCGGGTAATGTGAATGCTCCTTACTGTTCTGCATCTTCAAAGCATTACAAAAAAATATTTTGCAAAATAGTAGTGTTGGGTTGTGGAGGTGCAAAGCAAAGTGTTTTGCAGATTATGAGTGATTTCAGCATATATCTTTATTTCAATCTATCTTTCCTCACTTCTATCTAAGGCTTCTTAATTTGGGTTCTTATAGTTCCCACCACCATAAAGTGTTTTAATGACATCATTAGTAATACCTAGCCATGAATCAAACATAATCTTAAAAAATAATGAAAAAGTATGGTGGTGTAGTTACTCTTTGAATTAGTAATTCTTTTCAATCTTTAATAGGTTTCTTGAGGGCTCATTGTTTTCTGTCCTTCTAAACCATGTCTAGCTGTTAAGCTTGCAGTAATAAATACAGAGTAATAAATTTGTTCTAGGAGCTCTGACTTTGTAAAAAGGCATTTTTACTATATCATACTTTCTGATAAATCGAGGGACAAAGACAGTTGGACCCTGAGTCAAAGTCCAGTTAAACATTTCAGTAATTTTTCAAGTGTGCAGCCATATAGTGCAGGCAGCTAGAGGCTGGCCTGACAACTGAAGTATCACTTTAACAGCTGCTTCATTTCACTGTCTCTCGGCTCATAAACTTTATTTTTAATGAGCCTGCCTGTAAGACCACTAAAAAATGACCTTCACAGAGAATGACAAGGACCTGCAGTGGTGACCAAAATAGAATTTTTGGACAATGTATAATATCTCAGTGACCATAGCATAGAAAATAAGCAGTATAGTGAGAAAGACATTATACTAACCATGGATGAGAATATTCCTTATTTTCAGACTGAAAGATTCTTGTGGTAGATGTGCAAGTAATCCACTACCTTCAACTCACACTAATCCAGACATCTTCATTGACTTTAATAGTGTTGCACCAGTTTATATCAAGGGAGTGAACAGCTTGTGATTTCAAAGTTGTATTTAGGAGTTGTAGGCTGTTTTATAACAAGAAAATACATTATGTAATAAGCTGATAAGAAAGAGGCTTCTAATTCTTACCTTGCCCTGCATGTTGTTTGCCAGTCTGTAGTCAAACTTTTCTACTAATTAACTCTAATTTTCACCCACTTACTTTACCCAAACACATTGCAACCTCCTCTTTTGAGATGCTACTTCTAAGGGTATGCTGCTAGTCTAACTCAAGGCAGTGTGGGCCTGAAGGGGTAGCTAAGAATCAGGGAAGGGAACTTCTGGGCTGGAGCTGGGAGGATGAAGAAAAGGTGCTCACCACACTGTGTATGAGTGGTGTGGCCCAATGGAGGCAGGTTACTTGCCCAGGGAAGCTGAGCTTTCTAGGTATGCAATTTTTTAAAAAATAGTTCCCAACTGAGCTGTAATTTTAAGAGCTGATAATTCTGAGGTACTTTAAACCACCTGCACCACAACCCTGGATACTTCTGAAGTAGATGTAATAATTTAGTTCTATACGTTGTGCTAGACCTTTTTTATGATGGGTCCAAAAGCAATCAAAATGTCTTGCTGAAAGCACTTAAGGAGAACACTACAGCTCCCACTTCTGCTGCTAGAAATCTGTAAAATTTTTCTCTGAAAACAGATCTCAAAAGCCTGAAAGACAGTCAAAACTAGGGTAATTTAAATTTATTATTTGCATTCCAAAAGCAGCTAAGACCAAGAATTACGTGTACTATGCATGGTCCAAAATCAACAAATTGGGCTCTGCCATCTTTAAAATGTGAGTTTAAAATCTAGTTGGAACATGGAAAAACAAATAGAGGGGTGGACATACAAATGTAGCAAGAGGAAGCAAAATAATGCAATATAAAATAACATGTTGAACTAAACAGTTCGACAGCTTTCCTACCAGTGTTTTATACAAGCATAAGAGCACCGTAGAGATTTTATGAGGACTGATACTTTGCTGTTGTTACTGGAATAAAAAGAACCTCTTTGTTCTCTCTTAAGCTCAAGTTGTGTGATGCCATTGGCCTAGTACATTCTGAGGCATGTGTTAGATTTAGGAGTTCAGCTTTATGGACTGTCTTTTATGTTGCATGTGTTTCGGGCTTGATTAAAGACACACTGAACGTTGTTAATCCTCAAAATTGGAAGATATGCTCTGGGATCAGTGAACAGCTGGATGGGTTCCAGCAAAAGTTTTACTATTCTGTGTTACTGTGCTAGCTGATGCTCCTTTAATTTGCTGAACAGACATGGAGTGTGAGTAGATGAGGCAATGGCAACATTTCACATGAAAAATCACAAATCAAGTTCTTATTTGCTTTCACTTGTTCCCAATAAAGTAGTCTATAATGTTATGTATACGACATCAGATCCCTGAATTTACTCAAATGATTTTCTCCACTCTTATTTTGCTACAAGATTACTTTCAAAGCCTCCTTCCAAAATGAATAGAAATTGCACAATAGGATTTCTGCAAGCATGCTTCTTGCCTAATTACTTCTTAAAGTATTCTGAAGACTGAGGGAGGTATTTCTACTGAAATATTTGGGTTTCAAAACAAAACAGCAAATTAACTGCCTCAGTTCTCCTCACTGAAATCTTTGTTGAAAACATTTGATTGCACAATTATGGTTGTACCTCAGTACTCATGGGACAGAGTAGATTCTTTCCCTGTCCATGCTGCAGCAGACAGGTGTTATCCCAGGTCTCAAATATTTATAGGGTTTGGGCAAGCATGTTGTGGTCCTAACAATCCTCAGCTGCTACAAAGACAACTTAAGGCCATAGATATATATTAAAGTAGCCACTTTACCAGCCCCAGCTGTGTTACACATATCTGGGTACTTGAGACTGGATGAGAAGGTAACAAAAGTATGATCCGACAGAATGAAAAAAAAAAAAGAGGTAATTAGATTGTGTATGTCAGAGGATGATTGCATTTTTTAAGTTGCTTTCACAAAAATTATTTTTAACATTTAATCACTGTTCTATTTTTGCTACCTATTCTATCCTTAAAAAAAAAAAAAAAAAAAAAAAAAAAAGAATGAAGCCACATATATCCACACAAAGTGGCTGGAGAGATCTGGAAGTGACAAAAGGTATCTTTACACTCTTCCTTCCGCCTCTCCACCAAATTATGTTACACTGGTCATCCTTTCCTCTCTATGTCAGTAATAAGACCAAGTTAAAAAGCAACTGAAGATACATTTACAGAGATGGTATCTGCATTCTTTTTGCCAGTTGCACAGAATCTTCTCTTCAGCTTTGTGTGAGGTCTGTCTCAGGTAATTTATATTTTCTTTTATTTGGCTTCAATTTGGAAGAACTTGTGTTTTTCTACATAAATTCATATGCATATTTAAAAATAAGTTGTTTAAACAATGCACTCTTTTTCAGCCTTGGCTGGCCTTGTGAAATCTTTGTGATACACTATGCATCTTCCTAGGATGCTGAGGCAGCTTTAAGATCTAATCAGATCCACAAGTTCACCTTCTTATCAGGAGGACTCTTCTACCAGCATATTCATTTTGGATTACTTTTATCAATGGCCATATACTGATCTATTTGGAGAGCTACCACTCAAGCATCTTCTCTTGTCTGATACACAGGAACAATTCATATTTTAATTTGCATTTCTTGAAAAAACAAACATGATCATTCCAAGTTAGCAGCTTTCTGTTGTCAGTACTACAGAAGAGAGCACCATAATCAGCTTGCACCTAAACTATCACTATTGTATTTACTAGCTAAGCTGGGCTGGCAGAGATGAAGGGTATACTTCCCTATAGTAAACTAGACTATAACAAGAATTGCCTTAGCATTTACTCATTTCAGAGCTTTTAGTTGTTTAATGAGTGGCGATGGTGGTTGTACAGCTGTTCATCTGAGGAAAAGCAGCTCCATGTTCCATCGTGGAAGTTCCTTTGACAACATGGATATTGAGAAATTGTTGGTGTTCGAAAAGAAACAAATGGGTGAAACATAACAACTTCAGAATCTTTCAGTAAAAAATCCATGATCCTCTGATAAACACAATAATTCTGTCATCATACTCTGCTACTTTATCAGCATGAGCTTTGTTATAATGGCTTTAATATGTAATATCATAATAGCTTTATTATTTAATATTTTTGTTATATTTAGAATTTGTCATACCTTTTTTCTCAGTATAGTAGGTTCTGATACTCATTTTATTTTTCTTCTATAGATTAAAGAGCACCTTGCGAAAGGACAGAGGACGTTGGCTGGTGATGGCATGTCCCAAGTAACAAAGACACTATTGGATCTAACTCAGAGGAAAAACTTTTACGCAGGGGACCTTCTTGTTTCTGTGGAAATTCTCAGAAATGTCACAGACACATTTAAAAGAGCAAGTTATATCCCTGCATCTGATGGGGTGCAGGTAAGAGAAACAGTGTAAGGGTAATGTTTCAATTGATGGGGTTTATGTCAGCATACTTCATGTCACCTGTTTTACCCACTGAGGAAACTAAATGATAGACATAAACATTTTTCACATAAAACTAAGATACAAGTGTAAAAAAGGAAAAGAATCAGCTACTCAAAATAACACAGCAAGTGAAAACTGCAATATCCTTTCTTAGTAAACTTTTCAGTATCTTTCTCCTTCAACATTTAGTTTTATTGATAGGGATATATTGGGTTTGTTTGTTTGTTTGCTGGATTTTTTGTTTTTTCACTAAGCAATTCACTATTTTTTTTTTTTGTTCTAGTTCATTTCAGTTCAAAAATCCTCAGTGTCTAGTTATGTAATTCTGGCATTGCTTCTTCGGTTCAAATAAATAATATTCATTAAAAGTGCATAGGAGTGATGCATGTATGTTTGATATGAGTTTTTTATTCCACATGATATATTAACTCTTCTTGTGCAAGAGGCCTATTAAAATATCATCAGAGATGAAAACTGTAATTATTTCTACATAATGGGCTGCACAACTCATTATGTAATGCTAATAAAAAAAAATTTTCACAGGACTTCTAGATCAGGATATTGGTGTCATCTATATCTGAGAAGTTTAGAAACTTTTCAAAGACTGTATATGTGCTGAAAAAAATACCAAGAAGGTAGATGTATATATTATTTATGAAAAAGAGACTTTCATGCTCATTCATAAATTAATAATGAAGTTATTAATGCAAGTCATGTGTACATTTTTGTTTGTGTAAAGGTAAGCATAGATTATAAATACACTTTGGAATATATGCATGCAGATAAATAGAGGTATCTTGGAAAAGACAATTTTTCCAGAGTTAAGTTTTCAAAAGCTTACTATTATATTTTCAGTTTTCTCATTTTTATAAGCACAAAAAGAAAAATGAATTTCTACATAAAACCAATGTTTCCTGTGTTGGCCTGTAGCCATCTGACAGTAATATTTTTTTGAGCAGTACATTTCAAAATATATTTTGTCTGTACAATCCTTTTATTTTCCCTTCCCCCTTCCCTTCCCCCTTCCCTTCCCCCTTCCCTTCCCCCTTCCCTTCCCCCTTCCCTTCCCCCTTCCCTTCCCCCTTCCCTTCCCCCTTCCCTTCCCCCTTCCCTTCCCCCTTCCCTTCCCCCTTCCCTTCCCCCTTCCCTTCCCCCTTCCCTTCCCCCTTCCCTTCCCCCTTCCCTTTCTTTATTTTATTTTTTCTTCTTTCTTTTCCTTTTCTTCCCTTTTCTTTTCCTTTTCTGCCTTTTTCTGCCCTTTCCTTTCCTTTTTTTCTTTTTCTTTTTTTTCTTTTTTCCCTAAATTGTATAAGAGTCAATGTATTTTCCTACTTTCGGTAAGTTTTACTATTAAGCAGGGTGTTGTTTACTGAAAATCTTTCATGCATTCAGCAGTCTTACAGCCCAATGTGATGGGCTTCTTCATGGTTCACAGGCACTACAGAAATCTGTGGTAGAACAGCCTTGACAAACTGAATGGCACAAAAGATATTTTCATGGGCTTAGCATATCAGATCATTTGCAGTTTACATACATTAGAGAATTTGATTATTTTCTTGTTGATGACATTACCAAAAGTACTGTTCCTTTCAGCAACATAGAGCTGTTTCCAAAATACATAATAATATAATGGGGGAACTTGGCAATGTTATTAGTACTATATTAATACATTTTAATTAACCATTTCGAAGTCCAGAAATTATAAAAGGCAAAAATTTGTAAACCATATTGTGAAGGAAATAAGAAAGTATTTCTCAAACCAAAGAAATACTTGTGTTTCAGGATTTAGAAGAGGGCTCTTAAATCTCACTGGTAAAAAGGCACTGAAACTCAATTAAAAAATAAAAAAAGTTTAACAAATTGCACAAAAATACCAAGGTTCTTCTTTCTGAGGAAGAATTTTTTGCATCAGATACAGAGTAGGATTTCTTAGGCGTTGGGTTTTTGCTTTAAAGAAATTTTCAGAAGATCATGAGTGAGGTTTAAAATCCCTGAAAGTCATGATTTATCATTTGACATGATGTCAGCAAAGTAGATTATAAATTATAGGTAATAGTATTGTTAAAGGTCTGTAGAAAAACCGACACTTCCACCTCCATTAAAATGGAGAAAGGAAAAGTGTATACGGCAGGAAAGGAGCTACCTTTCAGGGCAGGATGACAAAGTAGGTTGTACAATCCTCTGATCCAGCAACCAACAGGAAACAAGGTTTCTCCTCAAAGAAGTTTAAGCAACATAATCCCATTTATATTAGCCACAGGGACCATTGCTGTCAGTCAGGGATTAACAGGATTGCCCAATGCGTTTTCCCCCCCACCTTTCCCCTCCCACACACACTCCTTATACTGAAGTCCAAAATGGAGGTGACTTAAGGCTATCCATTAATTCCTCCTAGGGAGGAATTCTTCTCTAACTGTATAAAAGGATTTATGACAGCTTTATTCCTGCAGAGAGGGTCAAAGAATTTGGACTGGAGCAGAGAACTGCAGCCATTGTGTTACAGAAGAAAAAGATTGAAAGGAAGGAAATTAAATTAGGAAAACATAATTGTCCATTCCTGATTGAACTGGAATTATCCTCAGAAAAGCCTGGCAAAACTAAAGGACTTCAAAATTTGGTTCTGGCTGTCACAACATTTTCTATAGTGGCCAGTTCAGCAATACGTAAGCCCTGCCATGAAAGGAAGGAGCTTGATTCTGCAAGGAGGTCCAGTGTTTACTGCAGTAGTACCATCAGATCACATCCATAATGCTTCTAAAATGTAGCCTTCACACCTGTCAATCACTTTACTAAAGGGCAATGTTGTTTCTTGCAGCATTACTGCAATGAACAAGAAAATAGCCAAAGGAGGTGAAAGACTTTTAAAACGCTATTCCTCTGTCACATTTTTGGAGTGCATCTTGTATCTATCTATTATTGAAGCAGCAAAGCCATTTAATCATCTCTCAGTTTAATTCACAAAGCACCAGTATTGCTGAATGAAAAATCTTCATACAAATACAAAGTACATATTAAATCAGTTATGGCTTGGCATTTGTTTGTGCTTGAGTCTATGATTATTTATCAACTTTTTCACATCTATTTCTGTTAATTATTGGTCATTTTAATGCTTTCATGTACCTAAAATAAACATGAGATTTAATGAATGCATAACATTATTAGCAAAATCATGTAATTTATCATCTGCAGGAAACATTTGTACCTCCTGAGTGATTTTCAGGCAATCTGGCTACACTCACATAGATCTCATTACATGGACATGGGTACTTTTGCAATTAAGGTTTGGACTGTTTCTGCAGGGGAATCACTCACTGCAATGTAGTACAAAACCAGCTTCGAAACAGCTCCTTAGTATGATAAATTATCCCACACTGAGCTCCATGCTGCTACAGCTAGGCTACTGCTGGCACCCTAGCAACTTAAAGTTAGCTAAAATTTCAGTCCACTGCATCTCCATGGTATTACATTGGAAGAGCGCAGAACTATCATACTTTAAAAAGTGTTTTCCTCTGGCAAAATCACCCTAAAGCCAACTCTACCTAGTAGAACTCTTTGCCAAAATCATAATGTCCTAGAGTAGATGTGGTTATAGTGCCATAAAACTGCTTTGGCCAGTATAGTTTGTTATACTTGAGGGACCAATAAAATTGCACATTTTTCCTAGCTGAAGTTGCATTTACACAATTATGATTTCCCAGCCTGGTTAAGATGGCAAATCCTTTGTAATGAATAGTAAACATAACTCTTTTCAGTATGCTTTATTTTCCTCCTGAGTTCCTGAAAGAGATGAAATGTATTCTTGCTATATAAAAGTATGTAGCTACATTTTCCTCTTCTTCAGCTTTACTGGCAATTTCCCTTCTGTATCACTGCAAACTGGATCAAACCATGAGAATATTTTTCTTTTATGTCCTGTCTTTAATCCCCATCATCCAGTCCCAATGCATACTTGTCATTTTCACAGAAGCTTGCTGAGCCATTTCCCTTTTCATGGAGTTTTTTGTTACTGAAGTTTATGAGCATTTTGCTGCTGACTTCAATGAGAGAAGAATTGTTCCCTCATTAATGCACAGCATTATTTTGCCCAAGTTCACCAAAGTGTCAGTCACCTCTATATTAAATTGGCCAAGTTAAAGCAATTTTTATCTATTTAAATTTTATGGGTAGCATAATTAACTTCCTAATGATGATGCAAGGATCGATCCTTTAGCTTTCCAAGTAGTTAGTGGTAGGACCAGATTAAAGTGGTAAAAATGTTTTTATGTAAAGATAGTTTCAATGAAAAAATAGTTTTCACAAGTTTTGTTTGATTTTGTATTCTCTGATGTTTTACTTATATGGTTGTGAGACACCTAAAATGTCTGCAATATTTCATATTTTGAAATTAATGTATTTTCAAGCACAACCATAATCTCCATAGTATGCTAAGGTTTGAAGTTATTTCTGCTCTCATTTCAGTCACTGTGCCGTTGAATACTTTGTATTTTCATTAAATAGTGAATTAAAGTTACTTCTTACTTAAGTCTTATTTAAGCCCTATTTATCCCCCCAAAAATGGCTAAGAAGTAAGTGCAGGTGAAGGACCAATAGGGTCCTATGATTTGTATTCCACTTAAAGTTTTTTCAGAGGCGGTGAGGATCTTAATTGCACCCTTCAGCTAAGGCCAGTTGAAACTACAAGAATCTTTTATGAAGGAAAAGCTAAATTATAAGTGACAAGCTATAGACAAAATTTACATTCTGCACAAAAAAGTGATACAAAGCTGAGAAGAATACACTTCTTTGGCTTTTGAAGATGAAGATGGGAAGATACATTTGTACAGAGAGCAGACAAAATTAGAAAGGAATGTTCTCCACAAACACTTGGAAGAAAATGTCTTTCCAAAATGCATGATCTGAAAGCTAAAAGCCTTGAGTTTTTTCCTTTTTTTTCCCTTATAGTTAAATGAATAGGAAAATCAGATAAAGAAATTAACAGTTTATGGTCAAAGAAACAGAAATTAATTTTTCCTTTACTGTTGAAATTATTAAAAGGGCAGAGGCAAATGTAACTTGTTAAAAGTAATATGCACAAGGTTTCACACAGCATTTATCAGTGAAATACCATTGTATGCCCTATTTATGGTCATTATGGATCATTTTCATGTTTTGAATAGAAACTAGTGACCCAGAGCCTAATTATTTCTTAGTGTACTTCGTTTTTTTTGCTCTTTTTTTGTCTAGTTTCTGGAATAAGAGCAATTTGAACACAGAACACCGTCACATGTAGAAGTTTAGAACATTTAAAATGGTTTTTATTTTATACAAAGCAGTAGTATGGTACATGAATATATGGCCAGAAATTAACAATTAACCAAAAAATATATGTGCACTTTTATCGGTCTGATATATTATTTTATTATCTCTTCTAGTGAAAGAAAATAGGCTGAAGAACTGCATCTGTAATAGAGAAAGGAAAACTTTCTTGATGTCAATTTAAAGATATTGCTGTTTATGTCATTGAATGTCATTTTACTCTTCTTTTATTTATCTGATTTTTCAGAACTTCTTTCAAATCATTAGTAACCTCTTAGATGAAGAAAACAAAGAGAAATGGGAAGATGCACAGCAGGTAGGAGTTGCATTTCGTAACTCATCAATTTAAAAAAATTGGAAACTATGTGTATTATGACATTTGTTGTATCAGAAGCCACACATTATTTCAGTAAGTCATGATAAAGTGGAATGTATGGTTTCAAATATCAGGTTAAACTTACACTCTGCTGTAGTTGAAAGGAAATCCTAAGTGAGACCATATTTTGGAAATAACTGATCCTTTTCAAAAAGGAGTAAATCCAGGACCCGTTGGCTAATTCCTTAGATTGAAATTACATTAAGACTATGAGGGGCTTCTCTTGATGAACATTGCATTCCATGGGATGTCTTTCCTTTTGATGTTGTAATGAAGTACGTATGAAAGGTGAAAAATGCTATTAAAGGCTAGCTGCAATGATGCTTTTATGAAACAGAACACATCAGAACTTGCCTGAAGAACTCATACATCACTGAAGAACTTCCAGAAGTTTTAACAGTAGACCTTTTTTAAAAGCTTGTGT
The DNA here is from genome assembly GCF_036013475.1 of Columba livia. Taxonomy (NCBI): domain Eukaryota; kingdom Metazoa; phylum Chordata; class Aves; order Columbiformes; family Columbidae; genus Columba; species Columba livia. The sequence goes on from NC_088604.1 coordinate 30,569,765, forward strand.
TTCAGACAACAGTTGTGATCTTTAAGACTGACAAATTTTGGGACTAAGTTAGAAAATATGATAGCAATTTATAAAATAGTAAAGTCTAACAAAAAATGTTAATTATAATACAAGAGTTTAAAATTCCAATGAGAGCCACTTTTTGCTTGGATATAAGTATTTCCTACATGCTTATACCAGTAACATTATAGGACAAGGTTAATATTTATGTTCATGAACATGGCCATAGAACTATCAAATTTATTCAGATACAATTAACAGTGACAATAAGGATGAACATATAATTATGCACAGAGAAAAAATTATGGAGGCAGCTAAGGGAAGGGAAACATTTCTTTATGAAGAATGATTAAACAAAGCAGATATTTCATTATGGAAAAGAGTCAACTGCACTAATGTGCAATAGAGGCTTTTAAAATCAGGAGTGTGTTGAAAAATTTTCATGCAGGAATGATTAAACTATCCACTCATGCTTCTTGTAAAATAACTAAAGGACATAAAATAGTGGCAGATTCAGAATGAAAACTAGGAGATACTTTTTCTACAGAAGGTCAGGTTGCAGAACTTTTTACCACATATAGTACACGAGTTAAAAATTAAATACTCAAATTCATGAAAAAAATGTCGGTATAGGGCTGTTTATGGAAAGATCTTGCTTTTGCTTAAGGAAGTCCTTTGGGAAAAAAGTGCTAAAGGCTGGGCAAAAATTCCAAAAGAAATATCACTATGTGCTTGCCCCTTAATATTTTTCCTTAGACATCTGCTATTCACCACTGTCGAAGGCAAGAAAATAGCTTACACAGATCTTTGATCTGTTCTTGTATGGTCATTGCTGCTGTCTTGTATAGATACTTGAAAGTTGTTCACTTTTAATGTGGTTGCCAGTAAATCACTAGGTGTTCAAAGGTCTTTGAAGCTATTTGACTTCATTTTTGTGATTTTATCTTTTTAATATGACTGAAAAAGGGAAGATCAGGACTTTTTGCTACCAGTTCAAATCTTGCAGTAGTCATATGATGCTGCAGCTGACCCAATGTAATTAGCCAGAAATTGTGTTTTTCTTTTGTTGTTTTTCTGTTCCTCTGTGTAAGAGCCAGCTACAAAAATAGACAAAGTGTGTCATTTTCTTTAGTGGTGGTAGATAGAAGCAACAAAATCACATGCATGTGGGAAGTTTCTATTAACAGCACCAAGACTGAGGAACCAATATCAACCAACTGTTTTAGCCCCACTACTGAACAGTCAGGATACATCTGTATGTTATTGGCCTTGTTTTCTTCTACCTCCAACCTGCCTGCTTTCCCATGCCGTATCCACTGTCTGTCCCATGACGATCAGGGAATGACAGCACGTAAGAAGAAATGGTGGGAACATGGAGGTAGAAGAGGAAATAGCAAATTTCCAGTTCTGTGCTATCATTGCTGCTGCAGTGTTGAAAAATGGAGAGAAGACAAGTTATTTCTACTTTTCTGTAGCTCCTTGTGGTTTAACCCCAGCCAGCAACTAAGCACCACACAGCCACTTGCTCATTTGCCACCAGTGGGATGGGGGAGAGAATTGGAAGGATGAAAGTGAGGAAACTTATTGATTGAGATAAAGACAGTTCAACAGGCAAAGCAAAAGCTGTGCAAACAAACAAAGCAAAACAAGGAATTCATTCACCGCTTCCCTTCGGCAGGCAGGTGTTCAGCCATCTCCAGGAAAGCAGGGCTTCATCACGCGTAATAGTTACTGGGGAAGACAAACAGCATAACTCCAAACATCCTCCCCTTCCTTCTTCCCCCAGCTTGTATACTGAGCATGATGTCATGTGGTATGGAATATGCCTTTGGTCGGTTGGGGTCAGTTGTCCCACTTTTCTCCTTCCAATCTTTTGTGCATCAGTAGCCTACTCACTGGCAGGGTGGTATGAGGAGCTAAAAGGCCTTGAATCTGTGTAAGCATTGCTCAGCAACAACCAAAACATCAGTGTATTATCAACATTATTCTCATACGAAATCCAAAACACAGTACTATGCCAGCTACTAGGAAGAAAAGTAACTCTATCCCAGCTCTATAACCAGGACACTCCTTTCTGTATGTAATTCATTATCTCATAGACCTGAGTACAGCACTGGTAGGCAGGCAGGAACCCAAGCGAGCACCAAGATGAGCCGAACGCAGAAGCAGCAGCGTCACAGCTGCCTGATGGCAAAACTGGTGAATTCACTAAATCGTAGACTCCTGAACTACAACAACCAAAGAAACCATAGCATAGGTCTTGTTACTGTTCTTAGGCAGTTACACAAACAAACTCAAAGAAACTATTGAAGCAAGTAGCTTCATACTGGCTAGGAAGAGTGAGCTGGACTCCTAAGTACTCCTAAGAATATTTTTTTCCTTTGATATTGGAAAAAAAATATTCTATACCAAATATTAATTTCTGTCTTATTTTGGATAAAACACTGAAATGTTATGGTTAAATAGAATTACATTTTAAAACAGAAACAGTATTATTTGAAGTTACTGCATCTCATGCCATTTTTAATTTTTTTTTTTCAAAATCAGTGTAGGAATTGAACTTAAAAAGAACGTATACAAGTCATTATGTGCTGTGAATGCAATCTAGTGCAAAAACTATCGACTCATTAATAAAGGGTAAAGGTGATTCTGCTTCCAGTTCAGCCACCCGGCTTTTTCTCACTAAAGTCTAATCAACTTTTTGCCAGCTTGCATGGTTTTCTTGAACTCCACAGCTACTCTTAGCATTGATCTCTTAGGCTGTTTTGTGGATTTTTTGCTGGAAAGAACATCTTACTGTCAGCAAATTACTGACTTTCTATGAAGTATACAGCTGCAATATCTCAGCACATCCTTTATTCTAGATTAAATGCCAGTGGTTGATACCATTAATTACAGGTTATATAGCTTTCAGATAAGCAGAACTCACTTTAGTACTTGCCTTTTGTTAAGAGCTGATGTAAAGCACTGCACACAGGAAACCAAGTCCACAAGTTCATACTGGTGTTTCAAAACAGAGGAGATATTCTGTATCTTCTTCATCACCATCTTCTGGCACCCTGTTGATTAACCAGTATTTCAGATATATAAAAGTGAAAAGTACGTCTATAACACTGACTGCTTGAGAGTTTGTGCTGAATTTATTGCTATAAATTTTTATGTGCAAGAACTAGGGTGAAAAAATCTTTTCACTGAGATTTGTCCTAAGTACATAATCTGATAGTGTGTGTGCCATGAATGAGATGGATGAAAAACCCACACTTACTACCTCAATAACTCATCATTAGAAAAATGTAAGTTAAATCTCCTTCACCTGAAGGAGCATTTGCAAAATGTTCAGATCATAAATTTCACAACAAATTCTTCATAAAAATGGTGTTGCTGCCCTACCCTTCGTGAAAAGATTCATATAGAAAACAAAGCATGTTGTGAAATTCTCTGTCCTGAATCAAGCAGCAATGGATCTAGACAGATAAAGCAAGATGAAGATGAAGCACAGCATGCTGGAATTTATAGCCTCTATAGGCGTTTTTTAGAGTCTATAGTCCCAGTAGTGGAAAGAATGGGTAGAATGTTGCTCATAAAGTGAAATTCAGATGTCTCACTTATATGAATCAAAAAGCTCCATGAACATGTCATCCATTTTTTTCTATAGCAAAATACTGTATTACTGAAAATTGTCCTGCTCATAATAGTCCATAACAACCAAAATATTTTTTATATATGTGATGAGTAGGACTCTTAAGCTTATTAATACCTGTTTTGACTTGTAATGCTGTTTTAATAATGTATCGTTATTGCTGAATTTAACAATTTTAAATGTTTTTGTGATCATAGTAGCTTACAACTTTGCAAATAAATTCTGTTTCCTGGAAATGTGCTAGTCCTTACCATTTTGAAAGTCAGACTGAGAGGCTTCATTAGCAATGCAAAGGCTACTGGAAGTTATTTTAGTTTATTGTGTCCAGTTTGGGACTCCCCAGTACAAGACATGGACTTAATGGAATGAGCCCAGAGTAGAGCCCTGAAGGTGTTTAGGAGATTGAAGCACCTGATGTGCAAGAAGAAGCAAGAAAGAGTTGATGCTGTTTTGCTTGGAAAAGACAAAGTGATCAGTGGGAATCCTGTCAGTGTTAAAAATTCCTGAGGAGAAGAAACCTGAGCCAGACTCTTCTCAGTGGTGTCCAGTGACAGGACAAGAAGCATGGGGCAAGAATCAAAATACAGTAAATTCCATTTAAATATAAGAAAAGCCTTTTCACTGTGAGAATAATTGAATGCTAGAACATGTTGTGCAGATGGGCTTTGGGGTGTTCATCCTGGGAGATGTTAAAAATCCAACTGGATGCAGTCCTGGGCAACCTACTAGAGCTGATCTTGCTCTGAGCAGTGTGTTGACCTAGATGATCTCCAGAGGCCCCTTCCAATCTCAGCTACTCTGTGATTCTACTACTCCACATCAGCAATGAAAATAGTATTACCAGTAACAATTTATACTACTTAAATATTGATTAAAGCAACAAATATTTAGCGTACTGGAGAGGCCATGGTAAGGCTTGCGTTCAGCTGTTTGTTTCAATAGTTCTGAAATTACTGAAGATATCTTCCAGGTGAAGGAAGAATATTTTAATTAGGATTATTCTGGAATATTAAATGCTTTAACCACTAATGAAAGCAATGGCCAGTAATATTTTTTGTAAGTGCAGTGACTTAGAGCAAACATTCCACAGTTCCAGTGCAAAGCTGATTTCATGTAGCTTTATGAGAAGCAGTATCTGTTCACATGAGGATCTAATGACAAAATGGTTGTTTTACAGTAAGCGTTTGATATTAAAACATGGGAAGAGCAATTTGACTGTTAAGTCTCACATTTAATTTGATGGCATTTAGATTTTACTTGAATTTGCTGCTGTAGGGATTTTCATGTCATAGTTAATTTTGGCTGACCTTCCTTTATTAGATCTATCCGGGCTCGGTGGAGTTAATGCAGGTGATTGAAGATTTTATACACATTGTTGGAATGGGAATGATGGACTTTCAGAATTCATACCTAATGACTGGAAATGTAGGTAAGAAATAGGTATTTTTTCTATCAAATTTGTGACCTAATATAAATAAAAAATTGCAAGTATCTACTATAAAGTTGCTGCTTCTATCCCAATCCAGATTGGTCTGCTCATCCTCCTCCAAGCTATCTCTGTTGCTTGGTTATCTGCTCTCTGGTGTAACACACTCACTATGCCTTACACATTGAACTTCTCCATAATTGCATCTCAAGATCTACTTGCAAAGTTTCAGACTCTAAATAACATTCAGAAAATACTCATTAGTATACTATGAACTGTAGGTATATGTTAGAGCATTTCCAGGATAAACAGTGTTTCAAATGGTAATTAAAAAAATCATGCTAAGTGAGATAATAATTATATACTTAATAGCTTGAGAAATGTGAATTTTCTTGACATTATATTTTTTAATATTGTATTATACTAAAGAACTGTCTTTGCACATGGTATGGTGTGATAATAATCAGCATAGCCAGATAAGCAATAATAATTATATATTTTTATATCTATATATATATCTGTTGCCAACATAATCTAAGCCTACAATTTCTTACATCAGTGTTTTCTTTGTGTGACAGTTTCAAATTTTATTGAGATTTATTTTTCAGACTTTGTTTTCATTACTGTAGAGTTCCCAGGCAATACAATCAAATAATAACAAACATCAAATATAAAGATTCTCATCAACTGAATTCCACTTATTAGTAACCATTAATGCTTCTGTAATATCACAACATTTTATAAAAAAATTAAACCAAAAAAATGAGTTTCAAAAGTGATTTTCTAAGCAGTTTGCTTTGTGTCTTCATTAGACATTTAACTTTCTATAGCTGCACGTTTGCAAGGCCAAGAAAGTATTAGATAGTTGTATGTAATGAACTAATTCAAAATATATGTTTGTCTGAAAACAAAACTTCTGGTGTCAATACATTCTTTCAGATTTTCATTTAGAGTCTTCCTGCATCCATAGGTTAGTCAGTTCTTCAGCAAGTCATTAGAATGTTAGAAAATATGGACACTTAGAAATTAGTTTTCAGAATAAAGCAGGGAAGTTGTTGGAATATTCCTATTGAAGATCTGATTTGCTGTGCAATAATAAGTATTTATTACTTTTGTACAGTTCATATATAGAGGAACATGACTGGGAACATGACTAGTCCCTCTAAGGCACAGCCTTGTATTGGAGACATGTCCAAGAACTCACCTGAAAGAACTCTGGCAGTCTTAAAATGTTTAAAACATTTTAATTGGCAGTATGGAGAACTTTATCTTTTAAACAGTGAATTATTATTTCTGTTGTTTATTGTGCCACTGTAGTAACATGTAAAGCTTCTTCCACTTGTCAGTCCTTCATTATGCTAGTCCCTGCACAAATTTATAAAGAAAAAACAGTATCTTTCTTGAAATGCTTGTTCCACGGCATTTTTATGACAAAATAATAAAAACCCCATCTTATTTAAAGAGCACAGCACATGCTCCTTGGCATGTTGTATTGCATTCTGATCTGTTTGTCCTCTGAAAAATGTGAAAAAATCCACAATGGAATATGTTTTAAAAAGACACACTCAAGTGATTTGTGCCTCTACATATTCATGACTTCAAATGGGAAACAGCAACATCTTTCCAATTGAATCAGAAACCGTGCTGTGCACTGGCTAGTCTAGATAACTGCATAATCTTAACAGTTTCTCTTTTGATTATCTTTCTCTTCCCACATATAAGATATTTTTAGGCACTCAGGAGTAGGTCTGTTCTTAACCATATAACCATCAAAGGAATAGAAAGAAGCTGAGGAAAGTGAAATGAATTTATAGGTTTATTCTGGCTGCCTAGCTCTATCTGTGTCATATTGGCATGAGTTTATCCTCTCTGTGCTCTGTCAAAAAAGGACAGGGTCACTGCTGTGTGACTCATTTACCAGGATGCTTGAGCTCAGGTGACATGGTGAGATGGGGACTGAAGGTAGTTATCAGCAAGGAGTAATGTTCACAAAGAAGGAAGCAGTGTGTCCAAAATAATTTGGGTTTAGTGTAGTTATCCTCATGGGGCTGGCAGAACTGTGTCTGACAGACTATGTACTTGGAACTTAGGGAACATTTATGTTGATCTCAGCTGAGATGAATGAACTATGTGGTTGCTGTTGTCTTAGCATTAGTTCTGCTTTACCAACAAGAGCTTAAAAACATGTGAGGTCCTGTTTATAATTTTTAATAAAATTCTTGTTGTTTAAGTCAGCAAACATATTTACACATTTACAAACTTATTTATCATAAAATATTCCCTCAGTACCTTCGGGGTTTTTTTTTAAATGCCTTATATTATCTTTTCATTTTAGAATCACTTTACAGTTCAGATATATGAGAAAAAGGATTCAGTACTAAAGATGAACTGCTGTTTCTTGTCATGAAAAAAATCCAGTTCTGTAGCAGATTTCACAGTATTGCACTGAGTTCTTGGTTTCCTTCTACTAATTTTAGTTTATGAGTTCATTTCTAATTGAATGGCACTATTGTGGTCCATGTACAGTTTGAAAATCTAGTTGTATTTGACAGATAGGCTAATCTCCCGAGATCTTCTGCAGGTGGAATTTTCTTTTCCTTACAAGACACAGAAGGAAGTTACTACTCAACAGCCATGCTGCAATGACTATCCATTGTACATTCTCAGCTCATGGCACATGGGAAGTGGTGAAAGTTACCTGAACTGTATGGTAGCCTATGCCAAGCCACATCACTATACATTTGGAAATAGCTAAGAAAGTCCATAAAGAAAGTTGCCATGCCACTGTTAAACTTTTCAGAGTGGCAGCTTATAACTCCAGATCTTTGTTTTTTCTGAAAAGAACCTCAGAGCTTTGTTCTAATCCAGATGATCCAGTATCTGTGCTTTCAGGTTTATTTAGGCAGCTTGGTCAAATCAAATGTATTTCCATTAATGCAGGGACCATCTCCTCTCAAGGGCAGAGAATACACTATAAAAACTTAACAAATGTAAAAACAATAATTTGCTTTGATCATGTATGGCTGGAACAGATGGTATTTGTTTTAATTATGTGGTCTCAGTTCTATATTATATTCCTTTAAGAAATTATTAGGTGAAATAAAAACCTCTGATAGGAGGTGGAAGCCTCCTCCTTCATCCTGCTCCTTTTCTTCTTTCTTCTCCTCCACCTCCTCCTCAGGACCAGCTGAGCAGGCATAGGAAAAGGATAGTGTGAAAAAACAGGAGCTTTTGCTACCACTCAGCATTCCTGAATTAGCTGAAAGCACAGACCCACTTGCAAGGATACAACAGGCAGTGGGAGAAAAGCTTTTAAATTATATTACCATTCTGTGTTAACCACTTGCTTTCAGTTTTCTCGGTTTCAAATGTGAGTTCCTGACTTTAAATCAAAGATTTAGTCTTGGCTTTTAACAGACTTCTGAACTTTTTTTGAGAGCTAAAGGCCTAAGCAGATGCACCTCAGGACTTTGGCTGATTTGGGGTCCTATTGCAGTAAACCATTAACAGTTCTGAAGAAATGTACTACATAGTGGCTGAACTGGTCTTAAGAAATATTCATCCTTTAATTTACAAATAATTGATAGACTGGAAGATTGGATCGCCACAAGCATAGTTATCTTTAAAGATATAGGTGGAATGTAGAAACTGAAATAGGGAACAGTATTAGGACATACATATTCCTATGGCAGATTAGCGTTCTTTTTTAAATGAAAATTTTCCCTCTGTTGTCAAATGAATTTCCTTAAGAGCAACATCCAGAAAACAGTTAAAGGAGACTCTTGTAAGAAATCAAGCTTACAACTCTAGGACATATTAATGAGAACACCAAATAATCTTGAAGTGCAGTGTGTTGTCATGGATATTATTTGGAACTGACAGAAAATAAACAGAATTTTCAGCAGGAGAAAAGCCACTTTTTGTTAATGTTTATTTTATGAATACTGATGTTTGAGTGATCAGTAATGTTCTAAAATATGCAGATATCAGAAAATTGTTTGGACTAGTCAAGGACAGCAAAAACTGAAGATCTCCAGGGAGTACAGCAAAATGAAAAGAAGGGGATATCCACTTGCAGATTAAATTCAGTGATGACAGACCATGTAAGAGGCAGTAATTCAAACCATACATAACGTAGGAACTTTAAAGAAGTCAGTAAAATCCCATGGTCACTTTTCAGCAGAGCTCAGAGAAAAGAACAGCATTCATGTGCAAAAAAGGGCAGTCTAAAGTAAATACAGAGGGCTCATTTTTTAAATTTTCAGTAGCCATCACTTGCAATGCTCTTTTCAATTGAGATTATATGGTTGGGATTCATTTTACTTACCTTAAGCATCACAAAGTTTGCCATAGTCACCCTAAGTTTCCTTTATAGTCAAGGGAAATCTTGCTCAGGAGAGCAATTTATACCATCTCAGACGTCTAAAGTAAGGGCATGGGCTGTCTTTTGGAAGTTCTTCCACTGGCTATAAAGACAGCCTAGTGACTATCTTAGACTTGAATGACTCATGTCATCTAAAGCAAAGAGGAGTGCTACTTTGTGAGTAAATAAAACCTGTGAAAATAGAGAGGTTCAGATTTGCATGATAAGAAAAAGAAATAACAGATTGAGAACTGGAATGATTGGAATAGATATTTGAGAACAAATTGTTAAAAGAGACTAGATGTTGTGTACAACTGAAAATAGAATGAAAAGAGAAACTAAGCTGACATTTCTGTTCAGTCTTGCTCGCAGGAGAAAGCAAAGATTCTTAACTAAATTTTACATTAGCACATTTAATTCTGAATAAGCATGAAACCATGGTCTTAATATGAATAAAGTAAAAGCAAGTAGACATTAACATGGTAAATGCAGATAGGTATGATATTATATGAAAAAATGAAGAGGTGCAAGCCATGCTTCCATGCATAAATCAGCTTCTAATTAACAGTCTGTTATCTCTCTGCTTAAAAACAACTACTGTGGCACTGGTAGTCTGACAAGTAATCTGATCCAGTATAGCAATTTACATATAATTTTTCATTTAAGACTTCATACTGGGTTGCTTAGATGAGCTTTATAAATATTGGCAGAGAACAAAGTCTGATTTCTGCCTTCACAGACAGTCTAGGATGCCAATGAGGGTCGATGGAATTTTAAAAGTGTCCATTGACTTGTGTCTTTACATACTTTCTTCCGTTCCATCTTCATATTCATTAAAATTGTACCAAAAGGTTAAATCAGAGAATCATGGAATACCAGGTTGGAAGGAACCACAAGGATCATCTGGTTCAACCATTCTTGGCAAAAACACAGTCTAGACAAGGTGGCCCAGCACCCTGTCCAGCTGAATCTTAAAACTGTCCAATATTGAGGAATCTACCACTTCCCTGAGAGATTATTCTAATGGCTGATTATTTGCATAATGAAAAATTTCCCTCTTGCATCCAATTGGAATCACCCCAGGGGAGTAACTTATGCCCATTACTCATCATCTTTTCTATGTGACTCCGTGTAGAAAGGGAGTCTCTATCTTCTTTGTAGCCACCCATTAAATACTGGAATGTGGTGATGATTTCTCCCCATAGCCTTCTTTTCTCAAGGCTGAACAAGCCCAATTCTCTCAGCCTTTTCTCATATGACAGCTTCCCTGTCCTTTGATCATCTTTGTGGCCCTTCTCTGAGCCTTTTCCAGTCTGTCCACATCTTCTTTGTGTAGCGGGAACCAAAACTGAACACAATTTTCCAGATGTGGCCTGATAAGCACTGGGTAGAGCAGGATAATGATTCCTTAGTTTCTGCTGGTTATACCCTTGCTAATGCAGCCCATCGTCCTGTTGGCTTTCTTTGCCACGGCAGTGAACTGCTTACTCATATTGAGCCTGTTGTCCACTAAGGCCCCCAGCTCCCTTTCCACGCAGCTGCTCCCAAGCCAGGTAGATTCCAGCCTGTTCTGCCCTCCTGGATTAGGTTTTCCCAGGTGCAAGACCATACACTTGTCCTTGTTGAACATCATAAGGTTCTTGTTAGCCCACTGTTTCAGCATATCCAGGTCATCCTGCAGAGTGGCTGTTCCTTCCGAAGTGTCCACTTTCCCACACAGTTTGGTGTCGTTGGCAAAGTTCATCTGGGTACGCTTGATGCCATCTTCCAGATCACTTATGAAGATAACCTGTAGGCTTATAGAGCGTATCTTAAAATTTTCCAGTCCTAGCCAGAGATTCGTAGAAATGTTAGTGACCAAAGGAGCTTTCAGAAGAGGTACCTACTCCAGCTATAAGACATAAACAACGGTACACCTGCTGAGCTTTGGATATCCTAGAAAATGAGCAAGCTGGATTTCTGTACGTTGCCGTGGGTTCATTCACCTTTTCCCAAAGTATGATTTTCAGGTCTTGTAAATTATAGATCCTGTTCATACTCTCTAGAAACATCTCCAAATAATGTCATTCGTTTACTTATCCTAATGGCATCTGCCTAGTCTGCTTATCTTCTTTGTATCAGAGTTAGTGATGTGTATCTTAAATGCAGCACTCGAAATCCTCTGACTCATATATCATAAATATTGTACTGGCCTAAAATATACCAAGAGACTGAATTTGTTTTAACATTTAAAAGGGTCTTTTTAAGAAATATATTAAACAAAAAAAGCCAGAGCATTGATATTAACTTCTCCAAACTTGTAATGAAAATGTCTAAAATTTTCAGTCAGGAAACAACTATTTCAATAATTACACACATACACTCAAATTGTAATGAAATGCTTGTTCTGAGACTGTGTGGTGCTGAAGCACAGTATTGTGAATTTTAAAGTAGACATTTGTGATTAATAAAAGTTCAGCGGGTAAAATTTCAACGTTTTCTCCCAATAGAAAGAAAGTAGGACCTGTCAGACAAATGAAAATGTAAATTCCATAGAATGGCCCAGAACAGCCATTCAGATCTCTCTCCTCTTTCCATCAAGTTATTCCAGAATACTCCATGTCTTCACAAAGGAAAATTTAATGGTACAGCCTTTCAGGAACAACTGTGTGGATTGCCCTTAATACTTTAAAGAAGGTGAACAGGAATCATTCCTTCTTGTTTGTCATAGTTCATGTGTAATACCTCTGTAATGATAAAAATAATTATGCTTGGTTTTGTCAAGAACAAATTCTTACAAAGAAAAAATAAAGTTAATCTTGCGTGGGTTTGCAACAAAATACATTCCTAATACATATAAAAACACAAGTCCCCTTTAATTCATGGAGTATTTATATTATTTTCAGCTTTCTACCTAGCTTTTGAATAACTAGTAAAATACACACCAAAGTAAGCAATATTTAGCTAACAATATTTTCTTATATTTTATTACATAATTGTGCTATATAGACTTTTGCCAGTTTCCATTGTCTAATATCCTATTCCTTCTCAAAAGAGTCAGTGACCATCATCTAGCCATTTCAAGCTAGGATCTGGCTTTTACAACTGTGTCTATAAACACGAATCAAAAAGGACCAAATGCAGGCTTGAGAACTGTCCCCTAGTTGTCCATATTCTAATTCCTGGCAGCTGCCCAGACATTATCAAGACATGGTTCAGGAGACAGTACCGGGGAGAATCCAGTCCTGCTATGCATAATTAATACTTTTCTCATTGCACTGTGGTGCATAGTTGGTCTTATTCTGTTCTTGGATAGTGAGCATGGTGGTCAGAGCAGTTATACGTTCTGACTTCTGCCCCCTATTCTTTTTATTCATGACTTTGACCCCTTGTCCTGATTCTCTTGGTTTCACACTCAGATGTAGCTCACCAGTCTTTCCCACCTCAAACCTGTATTCTCTTGGTTGAGCAGGTGCTCTGTTATGTGAAAGTGAGCATCTGTCGCATTTCTTTCTTCATTCATAAAAAAATCCTTCAATTATGAAGCTTCATACACAGCCAATATAACTTTCCTGTTTCCCTATTCTTCATTTGCTCAAACCACATGTAACAATCTTCTGGTGGTTAAAGCTAGCAGAAGAGACAGTTTTCTGAGAAAAATAAACAAAATAATAGGAAAACTACAGAGAAAGGTCAATTGGAACTTTTTTAATTCCCTTATATACTTCTTCTCCATATATATTCATATAATTTCCTTTGCAGCAGCCCCAGCAATTCCTTGATCAGATCAATATGTTGGCTTCAGAAGGTTCAAACTTTCTTCACTGATTAAAGGGGTAAAACTTTATGCACACTTTGAAGGTCTAAGTTATCGCAGCACCTGACTTAGTGTCTGAAGTAAATGGTAGAGAGCTCATATTTCTTTCTCAATATCAAATAAGCTTATTAAATTATTTACATATCCAGAAAACTTAGCTGCGAACAGTGCATAAAAGAGTAGATCTTTTTAATCTCTTTCTAAAACTGCATACTCAGTGATCCTGAGAAAGTACAGCTCTCAGTTACTTAAGATTAAAAATCACTAATATCAAGGGAATGTCTATAAGAATCTTCTAAAACAATCTTCACAAATGTGGATAAAAATCTAGTTTAATTCTCTGGCTGTATTTTAAGTAATAGTCATAATTCAGTAGATATTTTAGTGGATATGATTAATTAATTATCCTTAAGGATAAAGCTAAATAAATTAACCGCTCAGTATTTTTAAATGGGTGCTATAGAAAAATATAAGGTTTTTCCCTTCATTGCCTTATATGACATAAGATACAGTGGAGTAAAAGGTTCTAAAGAAATAGAAACTATAAAACATGCAGACATCCAGGCTTCAGTCTTATTTAAAACAATGCCTCCAACTGAAACATAAAGCAATGTCTGCAACCTATTTGTGGAAATAAGTTTTTACAGCAGTAGATGGAATCTAAGATTCTTGTATCATTCCTAAATTTCTACCTCTGTAAACTCTTTTCTGAATCATTCTGGTTTTAGGGCCCTTTTTACATGACCGATTAAAAGTTAAAGGAATCATCTGTTTTATTACAGGCCATTTTTTCACAGGTGCACTTAAGTGTTGCCCTGAGAAATTAAATATCTGAGTTTATATTCTCCTTTGCCTTGGACAGCTGCATCTTTAGGTGACACCCAACAATTTCTGAGTAGAATGAGGCTTCAGGGGTTAGAAATTAAGAGTCTGTGGTGGTAGCTTTGAGTTAATGGAGTAAATGTACGCCCAAGAGAGTGTTATCATTTCGTATTAAGGTAGTGCCACGAGGCAACAATCGTATTCAGTGTAGTGTCAAGATATTCCAGACAATACAGTCCTCCCCTTAAACAGAAGAGGTACCAGAGTGTCACAGTCCTATAACAAGATGCAATTCTGCACAGACTGAGGAGTCATTCTGAGGTTTTGTGTCCCTGTGAGCCAGTCACCCCAAGAGTGTCCAGCCATCTTCTGGTGGTGCATCAGCTAGAGGTGGTCAGCTAGAGATGATGTGACTAAATAGAGTAAATAGAAAAGTCCACCCTCAGTTTTAATGAATTCTGCAGGGTTTTGTTGCTCATTCACTACTGAAAATCAAAGAAGGAAACTTAAATAAAGCAAAACCCCACAAAATACAAATTAGTTGAAGTAGGAATAAAAGCAAGGAATCGTACTTTCAGCTGGCAAGAATAGCAAAAGTCAGTGGAAGCAGACTGATATCCCATCTGAGACTCTTGAGTCAACAGAGAATTTTACTTACGAAGACTTAGGAGACAGCTATTAACTCTGCATGTTATCTGCAGTGTGTTAGAGGGGTCTATTACCCCAAAATGCCAAAGTTTGTTTTAATTTTCTGGCTATTCAGGATTTAAATAAATAAATAAATAAAGGCAAACTATTACAAAAACACAAACAAATAAAAGCAAACAACAACAAAACCCAACCAACAAACAAGCAATGACAACAAAACAGACAAACAAAACAGAAAAGTGAGGGGAATAACCTCTATAAATACTATTTAGAATATTAAACAAAACAACCTGCTGTGTTAAAGTGTTTGATTTCCTCGGTTCTGACTGTAGGTTTTAACTCCAAATAGCAATATAGATGTAACTCTTTCAAACTGCATAGCCTGAAAGTAACGTAACAATTGAAAAGCATTTTCCAAGTCAGTTTTGTGAGGGTGTTGATGGATTATTAATAGCAGAGAAAATTATTTTGATGGTAAATAATTATTTTGGCAGTGGAACTGTAAAATATTGTGGAGATCAAACTTCAGAGCCTTGTTAACATATGCAGATGTAAATTTTTTTATGCCTGTGTAATTTATTTTTTTTTTTAATATGGAAAGTTGGACTTCAATATATGCACCAAAGATACTATGTATATCCCTTCAATTTTGTTAAGATCAGATTGCATAATAGTAACAGAGCTAACAGTGTTAGTAAGATCAGTTCAAAGCATCCCAAAGCATCCATGTACTAGGTTTGCTGAAGTTAAGAACAGGGCCTGAAATTTATGAAGTATCTGTTGTGCCTTGTGATTTCTGAGCTGATTAGTTCAGTCATTTTATGGGGTTTGTTTTGCTTACTCTTGACTTCAGCTGTGAGTTTTTAGGAGAAGATTTACTGCCCTGGCTCAAGGCTGAGACAGAGGACCTTTGATAAGGTTTGTGATATAAATCTGAAGGTCATTCTACTACGGATCATTCTACTTTGTTGTTGGTGGTGGTGTTGTTGTTGTCGTTGTTGTTGTCATTGTTGTTCTTGAACAACGACAACAACAATAATAATAATAATAATAACAATAATAATAATTTCTCTAAGATTCCTTCATAGTGGGAAGAAAAAATTTTCCCACTTAAAAAGCATGGTACACCTTTCTTTACGGCCTCTGGTATTTGAATGATAACAGATGGAAGGAGCACAAATGTTTAAATTGCCCTGTAGTGGTGCCAAATAGCTTGATATTGTTGTCTTTTTTGTTCTTTTGTGTTTTAACAAACACTCTCCACATACCTGGAGACATGTAGTCAGCCATAGACAGCATTCCTCTGTAAATCTTTTAGGAATGTAGTTTGGGAAATGGTTCTATAGAAAATATTTTTGATCTCATTAAATGAAAAATTTTTCATACAAGCTGTAGTGCAAAGCTTATGCTGTTATTTAATGACTATTATTTTGTGGAGGATTTTTTTCTAACTTCTAAGGTCTTCCACTTTTAGTGTCAATTGCATTGGTTAATATCGCTGTTAGTTACATGCCTTTCTTGTAATACATTGCTATTAAATATTATGATCTCATAGTATCTTCTTTGACTCAGTAGTCAAGTATTTTGAAAGCAGGTAGATTTCAAGTGTGTCTGTGGGAAAATAGTATATTAGTGTAGTAACTTGTCCAGAAAATTCTGTCTCTGGTCTTGTAGAACATCATAGCTAGAATGTGAGCTGATCTCAAAGACAAGTACTTGGAAACGCATTCATATGTGTATAAATTATGCCCATTGGTGTAACATACTTCCTCCCTATATTGGCACCCAAATCTCATCTCCAATAAAGCAGAGGGATGAAAAGAGACTGACGTGCCCAAGGGGAAGAAACTGTGGGACAGTCATCAGGATGACTGGATCTTCAGGGATTGGCAGTCAGGCAAGCTGCTGCATCTGCATATACAAGATTTCTCCTATTTCTGAGGGAAATATTTATCAAAAATACAGTAAACTTATCCCCTCCTTTCTCATTTTTACCTCAAGAGGGTACAGTATGTTCATAAAGATTAAAGGGAATGTCTCGCTTTGCCATTAGGTATCTTAGATTGTTCATTGCTGAAGCATAGAATGAATGTTTTCAATGCTCATTTAGCTCTGAAAATTGCATCACTATCTAGGCAATGAAAAATAATGGTCTCCATTCACAATCAACAATGCACAAAGAAAAGTTAATTTCTGCAAAATGACTGTCATTTAACTTTGACAAATTGAACTTATACCTGTTTCGTGGATGAATAGTTCCACTACTGGAAAACATGGCTGGTGATTTTATACCCTATCATCTATTTTACATTCCTGGTTGTACTTAGAAATAATTTTCAGAAGTTAAAATTATAGGTATCTAAACCTCTCATAAACTGAAATGACAGAGAATGTACATCAATAGGGTAAGACGTTCAAATATAACGCTAGTTCATCTGCTGAGAAATGGTATTCAACAGCAGATCTCGGAGGAGTTTGAAGTGTTTATAATGTTTATCATTTTATTTGACAAGATATTAGAGGGAGTTTTCTGAATATATGTTTGTTCTCTGAATGTATGTGAAGCACGCATTTAGGAATTTTCTTTTAAAGCTTGGAAAATAAGGAGGGAAATAACCGTGTAGGAATTTGGCCATTTTTCCTTCTTGTAGGCATTTGTTAGAATATTTTCTTTTGTTCATAATAATTTTGTTAATCCTTAAATTACTTAACAGCATATTTGTTCATGAGCTTTTTAATTTATGGTTTGAGGGAGTCTCTGTCTAGTGATTCACATACATGCTTTTTATGGACATTTTTTTCCTATGGATATAATTTCTATTGATAGCACCAGCTGCTGGATCCATTTTTTTAACCTGTTACTCAGCATTCTCTATGCCTACATTAATCTGCACTGTTACTAGTTTTAACAGTGTTTAAAGTCTCTCATAGCTCTAGCTGGACATGAAATGGGATTGTTCGACCTGCTGTTTATTTTTGGTTTGTTCAGTATTTGTGGGGGGTTTTGTTTGTTTCTGTGATTTTTTGTTTTGTTTTGCTTTGCTTTGTTGTTTTGGTTTTTTTTTTTGGTTGTCAGTTGTTTTGTCGGTTTCGTTTGTTTGGTTGGTTGGTTGGTGTTTTTAAGATTTAGTGCTTTATTGGAAGAAAGCCAAAGCTTTCATTAAAACAGCTGAAATTAAATAAAGCTATGTTACCTCCTAGCTGATGTGGACAGCTATCACAGGCAGTCTGACAAGCTAAGAATTGCTAAATTAACAAAACAGTATTTTGTTTTATCGCCGCATTTGCACATCTTGGTGACAGAAAACGTTAAGACTCAGTGTTTGTATTATCATCTTAATCTTTCATGTTGAAAAAGTTTCATTTAGTAGAAGTATCTATATGGGTAGGATATTTTTCCTTCAGATCAAGTCTATACTATACTGTGGTTTGCACTAAAGAAGAAAATGATTCTGTAGCTGGCTAGGGTTTTCTTGGGAATGTAAGAAAAACAAAGTCAAGTTACTGTTCCAGTGAGGTTTCCTTGTTCTCAGTTTAATCATTTGAGCCCAGGCCGTAATTACTCTATGACAGAAAGAACTAAAAATGAAGGAAGACATAATATAAAAATTCCAGAAGCATAACCTAAATATAGTAGGTCATTATAAAAAAGCCCAAGGAATCACTTATTAAAACATACTTGCAGGTTTTGTTTAAGGGCTTCCATCCCCTTCTTCTATCTTGTATATGATTTCCAATGTTATATACCTCTGCTGAATAATAATATTTGCTTATTCCTATTAATTAAATTAGCTGTTTCACTTAATTGATTTTACTTCTTATATTGCTTATGCTAAATTCTCATCAGTTCCATTTTTTATGTTTATGTGAATGTTGGTGTAAATTTTCTATATCCAATTAATTTCTTGCTTCAAGCAATGCAACCAGTATGTTGTCTCAGCACATGCCCTGAACGTCTCATTTGCTGAATGATGACATTGAGCACCTTTTGAAAATGCTTCATTACCATTGAAACGGTCCTTTGCAATAAACATGGTGTAACTGTAGAACTCAAATATTTAAACCATCAAGATTTAATTAATACCCACAGTTCGTATCAAGACAGGTCCAGGTTATGCTGTCCACCTCTGTGCTTCTGAAAAAAAAAAAAGCTACTGCTTTGAAATATTACCAAATAACTGAGCATCCTTACAATGACCCTTAACTTTGTTCCTTTTTCATTCAGTTTAAAAATTTTGTTATGAATGTTTTCCACCAGAGTGCAGTTAGTTTGGTTTCCAATAAAACACCATTTAGATATTTTGCGATTAGGGACAAAAAACCCATTTAAGTACATCAAAAATCTTCTATAAAAGCAATAGTACTCTAAAACCTACACATAACAGAGTGGGAAACATAACTAAAGGGAAAAAAAAAAAAGGAGAAAAAGACATTTTCTTTCTAGCGTCCTGTAAAATACTGTTTGTTGGGCAACAATGCTACAATCAGGATTTGGTGGGGAAAAAAGGGCAATATAAAATGGTGCTTTTTGATTGTCTAGCTGTTCAGGGAATGGTTTATATTAGGAAAGCCACCTTGACTGCAGATTATAATTTTTAAGTGGTCAAATACTATTGTAAGGCAAGAATTTTTTTTTTTCTGGCTATCTCCTAGATCTGACTGTGGAGATAATGACAGTTATCCCAAAGACAGCATGGCAGTAATAGCAAAACTGGACTCATTTGTAGAATACTTTACACTGAATGACTTCGCAAGTATAGATTTTTTTCAAACAGATTTTGCAGAAATTTTTAGTAAATTAATAGCTGCTTTGACATGTAAATTCAGTCACTGTGTTAGTGCTTTCAGGCACAGGAAATTAATTGGAAGCAATTGTGTTGTGTTGTTGGGTCCCAAAAACTATAGTTCAATAGAAAACAAAGATTGCATTTGTGCTTCTTATTTCCATATTTTACACTCATTATATTCCATTTTAAAAGAATTCACCATGATTTTTTTATGAAATAACATGAGCAAACAGTCTTGAGTAAACTATTGCTTTATAATATAGATATAATTGTGTTTTCTGGATTATTGCACATTGTAGAATTTAATCTTAACTTTATAGAGCTTCTAACTACAGGCAGTATTTCCAGGAAATAAGGGATAGTTAGCCAAAGCAGTATGGTTTCAGTTTGGGGGACTCCTGTATATATTTTCATAAACATACTGAAATGAATGGCACAAGAAATTAAAGAAATAACAATAGCAATAAACCCAAATTTGTATTGTAATAACTGTAGCAGAAAATAGGTTGCAGATAAGATGTAATGCCAAAGAGACAGCAGAGTCATGTCAAGTGTATGTGTTAGTAATGTAAGTGTTGCAGAGCCAGGCATGGTGATGGCTCCTTTTGATAGCATTTGTTGTGCCTCAGGAAAACCAGATAAGATGTTTTCGTATTCATGGTAGTTTCTACAGATTAGCTGTCCAAAGTGGTAGTTCTCCACTGTGTGTAAAAGAGAAACTGAAGGCACTGTAAGGGCATCTGAAAAGTCAGTCTGAATCCAAATAGACTTTTTAAGAATTAGAAGCCTATCTGCTGCAGGTATCATGCTATGTTATATCTTGAGTTAAATATTTTGACCAGATTCCATGATTAGCTTTGGCACTGAGATCGGGAATAATGTGCTTACATTTTATGTACCCAGTCACATGCAAGGCTTAATCCAGTTTTCCCAAAGCACAGTTTAAGATCTCTAAGTAATATATACCAAGTCCAGATCATTTTTTAAAACCCTGAGAAGGCACCCCAAGAAACCCTAACTAGGCATCTCTATCTTTCCCTGTCAGCTGCATTCAAAATTAATGTACATGTGAGGCACCCAAATTCAGACACAGGCAACAGTAATGGTATAACATTTGACTTAGAGTAGTTGACTGTTGGGTCTTGATCCTTTCTTAGCTGCCTGGGTCTTTTTGATTCCTCCTCCCATAGCTTTGATAAACATTAAAATCCTCTCATTTGAGGGAAGCGGGAGGGAAGAAGCATGGGGTGCTGGATATGCTATGTCCAGAACTGGATAACAAGAGCTGAGCACAAGGTTCACATGCCATAGTGATTCAAGTGATTGCATTATAGCAGCTCATAATAACCAAGTCTGTCACTCTTTATAGGCTGAATTTTCTAGTTAGATGTCTTTTAAAGCATATCATTGTGCAGTTGTTTTATCAAAATGACCATAATAACTTGGAGATATTTCTCCTGAGTTATTAAAGTTAATTTAGAATTCAACAATGTGAACAAGTAAATCAAACTCAGTCTAATTAGTATTACTTACTACTTATATTGGAAAGTGCCTATATGTCCCACTGAGGTACTGAGTTTTCGTTGTGCCGTAGATGATGTAAACAATCTAAATAAAGCATGTGTACATTATCCCGACAATTAGACTTCACAGTGCCCCAGGACAACTTTTTACAATCCCTCAAGCAAATTTTAATCCACTTTATCTCCTCTATGGAGACCTTTCAAGATGAATTAGATGTGTCTCCAGAAAACAAAGACCTAGTTATGAATTCTTGTGAGGAAGGTTAAAATCGTGGTTTGAACATGAAACTGAGACACAGGAGACCTCTGTTTCTAGCAGTTTTGTATCAGATTGTCTGTATCACTCTGCTCAAGCCTGTCCTGAAGGCTTTTACTGGTTAGAAGTTGCAGCACCTTCTTACCAGGTGCTGTGTTCAAGGAGAAGCAAGAGTGTGCTTCTCTGTAAGGGAAACCACGAAACAGCAGAGCATGCACAATGGCCTTGGTGGCAAAGGTGAGGTCCCACAGCACCCAAACAAGAAGAGCAGAGGAGATCTGTTGTGGTAGCCAGGCCCAGCTAATATTCCAAATCACCAGATAAGTCCACAGTGATGAAGCAGATCTGATATCAAGTCAGGAAGTCAAGTCACAGCATCAGGGTCAGGATCTGATCCAGTGGTGGTATTCAGCTGTTAGTCCAGTGGGCTCCAGGTAAAACCCATTAGTGAAAAGGCAGGTCCAAGGTTGCTTGACCTTGACACCAAATCTGTAGATCAAGGTTCAGAACACCAAAACACCTGACCATGCACACAGTCAGAGCTGATTCAGCTTAAGTATAACTCGTGAGTGAAGGGGTTACAGACCCCCACTTCTTCACAGTAGTCTGAGTTGCAAAGTTGCATTATATCAGAGCTGATTTTGAGCATGAGCAGCTAAAGCTGCAGAGGTCTGTGTGTGATGGGTGTGCACTGGCTTAGGATAGCTTGGTCTTTAAGTCAAATTACAAAACTCAGGATTGAAGATATCCACTAGAGAAGTAATTTGATGCTGATCAGGAAATGCTAAGCTTATGACAGAATTCTTTCTGTCTGCAAAGTTAGTAGAGTCAAGAGCTTAGTAAAGCACTTGTTGGAGACATCTTTTGGTTATCTGCAATGAATTAGGAAAACCTGCCTTTCTTCTGAGCCCTTGGTTCGTGTGTGGTGCCCCTTGCCAAGTGAATATTCAAATACTGTTTTTGTCCTCTTTTCCTCCTAGATAGCTCAGATTTTGATGGCTATAGTCTTGAATCCTAGTAGATTTTCTCATCTAAGGTGAAGAAGTATGGTTTATAATTCCTTCAGATGGGGATCCCCTCTTCAGAGGAGGACGTGACTGCACACAGATATTCCTAATTCAAGTGCTCAAAACATAGATCAGTACTCTAACAGGCAGTGTTAGAGCAGCAATGCTATCTATGCAACTACAGATGCATTTAATGAGGGGAGAGTAAATCTGGAGAAATTGCATATGCCTGGTGAATTGCAGTAGAACAAGGGACACCTGCAAGCATTACTTCCATATCTATTGTTTTGCAGGATATGGCTTTTAATCAGGCTCTACTTTTTTAGGATTCACTGGCCACATTCATACTATTAATGCTCCAAGATTCCATGTCAGAGTGATTTACAGTTATCTCAGTTTTAATTTGGTCATAGTTATATCTGAAAGTTCTTCAAGATGCCATTTTGTATGATTACAAATGCTGTTCAATAATACAATATAATAGGGATCTGTTTCTGTTCCAGTACAAAAAGCTGTGATTAGAAGCATATCTTGATTCACATGCTTTATTTTCTTTCCTCTGTGTGTGGCTTTTATACATCAAATCTTCTATCTCCATGCCTGAGAATTCACTTCTCATACCACCTTTCGATATCCTGAATAACTTAGCTCATATCTTTCTAGATTTCTGAATGATAGGATTTAGTTGTCATTTCCCTAGAGGAAAGACAATGGCCATCTTTGCTTCAATTTATTACTGCTGGGAAGCAAACATTCTACCTCTGCTCTTCATTCCCCTAAGAAATGTAATGTTGACAGAATATTTTTATCAATACCCTGCTAATTATTTTCATGTCTGTTTGCCCCCTTATTGGTGGCTTCACCTCTGTTAAGTCCTCTCTGTCTACCTTTTTAATAGTTCTTAGTGGGTATCTAATCATCGGTAAACCTGATAAATAAATTTATTATTTTTCTCTCAGCTTTTCTTCTTTCTGCCTTTCTTTGATGACAGCTTCATCATCATTAGCATCTTCTGAGCTCACTACCTTAATATTACCTTCAGTCTCACTCTCTTTTTTCTGTTGTTATCAGCTACAATAACCAGCAGACACTTTTTCCTGTCACCTTAGTGACTGAAAAATGCATAGTTTCTGCACCTTTCCTTCTCAATCAATGTAAACTAGTGTTGCAGATAGCCTTGCCCCCTCAATATTACCATGGTTTTCACCTTTATGTCTGTAACATTAAAACTCATGCACTTAAATGCCAACTCATTCTATCTCTTGCATCAGACTCCATCTTCTGTCTTGGTTTATGCTGAGTCTTTCTTTTCCTTGAGAAGTGCTTTATGACAAGGCAAGAATTGCCAAAGGAGGCCTTAGTCTTAGTAACAGGAATGCACAGTAATACTAAGAATAATAAAAAAATTAAGGTCTTTCAGAAACGTAGAGTACCTTGGATGTAGCTCTGCGTCTCTTTGGCTCTTCATGTCTTCATGTTCTTCAGTATAACTCTCTGAATATGGAGTTGTCTTCTAGTTAATGAAGTACAGCCTCCTATCATGTTTTATTTAAAGTATTTTTCTGAATATACGCATATTTCAGGAAGCATTCTGTTCTTCAAGAGAAAACATTTTCTTCTGACTGTTCATAAAAAGATGTTTGTGTTTTCACTAGTTCAAGTGGGTTTTCTTCAAACTTGTGACTCAGAGTTGCAAATTTAAAAGTTATTTTGTTCTTTACGTTCTACATTGGCCAGCTGCAGATAGGAATATTCGTCTTACAGTATGGATTAATAACAAATAAATAATAACAATTATTAAAAGTTATAAAAATGATAAGAGTATTATTTTTCCCCTGGGGTGACATGCGGAAATAGCATCTGAACATGGACAAATTCTGTGATCTTTTTATTTTTTTTTATGGTTCTTAATAACATTTCTCAATGCTATAGCTACTGTTTGAGTTTTTATTTTTGTTGTTGTTTTCCATTTTTATTTCCTTACATAGAACAAAGAAAAGCTTGGAAAAAGAAGAACTGTAATCTTAGGCTTTACCTGGTATTTTTTAATCATAACAAATGTGCAATCAGAAAACATTCAAGAGAACGCATATGCATATCTGATAGTTCATGAGTGAAATTAGTGTATGAATGACTTGTTCTTGAAATAAAGAATTTGGTACTGAAGAAAAAAAAGAGCACAAAAACAAAAGGAAGCACTTTGCTGCTGCCTATGAATTTCTTTATTTTTAAATTACTTAAGTAGCAGGGAGTGTTTATTACGTGCATCCTGATAATTGGCCTGAAGGCATACTGCTTTCTAATTCATTCTAAATATTATACTGGTCATATTATTGATATGGTAGCATATTGCTGGCTTTTGTTACAGGCTCTTGGGAGCATGTTCAGACATACAGTTACGTGACTGTTCCTGTGTTTACTTATTCGTATTGTTTAAAGGACTGGAGTAGCTTGCAAGCTCAAAATAGAAATGAGCTCAAAAATTCCCTAAGGTGCTTATCAGTGATAAATGTATTCTTTTACAACAAAAAGGGTAACAGGTACCTCTCTTCCCCATCTCATTGTTTATGGAATACAGAAGGGGAATATTCAGAGATCACTGTTAAGGTAGCTTCTTGATTAACCTAAAGCATTAATCTTAACCTTCAGTGAGCCCATTTAAAGCAGAGTTTGCTTGACATCAAAGGAAGGATTCATGCAGAACTCACGCCTGATTAGTGAAAATATCTATGAAATGTCTACTTCTGCCTATGTCAGTAGTGTGTCTTGCTGTCCAAAGCTTGAGTAGGCAGAGTGCAACTGCTATGGGCTGATGAGCTTCAGGGATGCAAGTGCAGAACAGGCTTCTGTGGATATCCCTCTCCTGTCTGCCTGTGGAGCATTAAGGCATAGCAAGGTTCTAATTTAAGAAGACATTATTTCCATGTTAATGGTCATAGGAAGTAGTAGATCTGGTAAGTTATCGTTTCTTAGGGTTTGGGGTTTTTTTCTGCCTGCTGTTTGATGTTAGTTCACTGCAGGGAGATCACGAGTCTTATTTGCAGAGGGAAAATTACCTGATTGTCTTATGTTCATAGGAAAGGATGTCACTTCACCACAGCCCTTCTGTTATACATAATCTTGTGGGTGGTAAGAGGAGGATTTATCTTTGAGAGAAAGATTTTAAAGGAGATCATCGAACTTGCTCAGATGCAAAGTTCCATAGAAAATTGGCAGATCCACAAAATGGTCTCCTTGAAAAGGGGGTTTCACCGTTTGTGTTTGTTGCAGATTGCTTTTAAAATGATGGGGTTTAAGTGGATAGAGCAGATCTGTTATGAATATCACCTTCAGTATGTCCATCTGGCTCTTTGATGATGAGCCAGGCATGACTTTTTCTCCCATGTATCCAACATGAATTGACTTAAGTAAGCTTATTTATTTTATAAAAACCCAAAAACCTAGAAGGGCAGTATAATGTCCTCTGTCTGAAAAATCAAAACCTGTTGTCTGCTGAACTCAAGTTTACTAAATGCCAAATAATGTATGTCTAGTATACTGTCCTTGGACAAGTCAAAATAGGACAGGAAAAGAGCGAATGATGCTGCTAACACACATAGCCATTCTCTGTTGCCCGAGAGTTAGATTCAATCAGATTTCTACTTTCTTGCTTTGACAGGGAGGGTTAAACAGAAGCTGACATTTTATGCTAATCCTATAGATTTCTGTATCTGGCTTTCTAATTCAGTCAAGGCACTGATGTCTTTTAAAATAATTAATTCCCATTCCTCTGTATCTTAAGTAATTGTAAATCAGGGATCAACGTAGTTACTGTGCTGTAAAGCACAACAAACCCAGAATATTATCACTTACAAGAAACGAGAATCAAAGCCTGTGTTGTATCCTCTTTTGTAAGAACGCGGATGTCACAGAATTCACACTCTGATTTTGAGCATCTTTTCAGATTTGATTTCAGGTTTCGGTTCAGCCTTTGATTTTGACTTTAATTTGGTTTGCATTGTAATTTTAAAACTTAAATCTCTACTGTGAGAGCTGAAGTTGTGTTAGTCCATGAGCAAACATCCAGTTGTTTTTCTGTCATGCCTTTTAAAGAATCTGATTTCCTGTTCTAAAGCAATATTATTGAAGAGGCTGATTCTGAAATCTCACCAGGTTTTGTTCAACATGGGAAGCTAAAGGGTGGAGAGCAAAGAGAAGGGGAAGATGATTCATGCCACTTATTTTTTTACTTCATCTTTTATTATTTAGCATCCCAGAGCTACTGGAAGTTGCACTAGGCAGCTTATAACTCATTCAGGGTTGTAGGGATCAGGGCAATACATTCAGCCTTTCTGTTCTAGAACATGATCTACAGGGGCCAGCATACAGTAACTACACAATTTTTATTTCACTCAGAATTTTCTTGACCCATTAATTAACCACTTTTGTGCTGCTCTAAATAAACTCCTTAAATATCGTTCATGTATTACTGAGTGTAATCAACTCATTTGGATACTCATGGAAAATTCTCCATCCCTGTGAGTTTGGAGATAATAAATTCCAAAGAGATTTTATTTTACTCAGTAAGTAAGAACAGTTAGTAGTTGCCAAGTCTAAAATTTTCAGCAGAGCAGTATTGAACATATCTGCAACTGCATCATTAAAATAAAGGTAAATGGAGAAGTAGTTGTAAAGGATATTAAAATGAATCCATTACATGTCAAAACAATCACTACATTGATTAGACTAGACTACTTAAATAAATTTTTCTAATCAATAATTATTATGGAGTCATCAAATATGTATGTGTTCTTATGTGGAATTGAGGCACTGTCTTGTCATTTATACCAATGTGTATCAAAAGACTGCTCAAAGAATTCTAAAAAGAAAGGCTTTTTCTCCATTTTTCAACTTACAGCTAGGTGAGCTTTTCTTCCATCTAGGGCATATAAATTTCACTTGCCAAATTCAGAAGTAAGATGTTGCCATTCTTTGAAGAAATAAATATTATATTCTACTGCCAGCATTCTTCAAATGTTGAATACACTCAAGTATTATGGTTAAGATTCCTTATTCTGGCTTTTTTTTTTCTTTTTAACCTTTGGGATTCATATTAAAATTGTAACTAAAGTAATATAGGAGCCAAAACAAGAGATGCTATCTAGAGAATGAAATAATGAAACATATTCTGCAGCCTGAACATGTTTCTCCATATTCAAACTTTCTGTCTCAGAAGTTTTTTCCTGCCAAGAGCCCTCTAGGTGGCTTTTTCATTTTTGGTTTATGCTATTTAAGTCAGAACCAAAGAATTTTTCCAAATTAAGGAAGCTTTGCCGATTTTTTTTTTTTAATCATGCCTCAAATATTGTAGAAATTGCCATAATACAAATAAATATAAATGAGAATTTTCCATATTGGAAAAGTTTTTATTGTGTCTGAAGCAGGGCATGTGCAAATTGTATGAATTATATGAGGAGTGACCAGACTGTTTACTTGGCCGTATTAGGTCTGCAGCACAAATAGTCCAAGAAGATGTAGTCAGATTAGAAGAGAAGAATGTATTACAGTAATAAATCAAATATGATTTTATTTGTGAGAATAAGACATGCTGCATATAGTGTATATGGGAAGTTGGGAAGTTTTCTATTTTAAAGTTCCTTAATTTAAAACGACACGTGCAGATTTTCTTCAATGCCTGTTTAGATCATTCCTTTTTTAGTTTTTATTTTTCTTCTCCTCTTTTCATCTTTTTTTTTCCACTTTACAATCTCATTCTTATAATATTCTCAGTGACTTTTTCCAGTATTATACAACTTCTGTGTGGATATAAACAAGGAAAAACACTTCTGCCACAGTGCCTGTAAGTTTCCTCATCAGCTAGGATTCTGTTTTACAAATTCAGGATGAGATGTTTTGGCGTGGTAATGTAAAAAAAAAAAAAAAAAAGACAAAGTATTTGTGTAGCAATTGCAGAAGTGAATCATTTGTGTTCCCGTATTTAGAGCATCATTTTCTAATGAAAACCTAATGTAAAAAGAATAGGATAAAGTACAAAGTGAAATACATATAATTCTGTCTTATTATCTATGTATAACAATTGTGTAAGAAACTGATACTTGAGTTTCTGACATACGGATGACCTAGAACCTGAATTATACTAATTCTCCTCGAAAAGACCATATGATGGACATGGTATGCACCTTGTTATGCCTTAAACAACTGTTTTGCAACTTCTGCTGTGGAGGACGAGATACTGCATGTTCACAATAGAGGAAATAATTATTTAATTACCTAGATTAAAACTGAGCTAGAGAGCAGCAAAGCTGCATTTCACAATGGAAATACAACTGACCATGCTCACAGGTCTCATTGAAATGAGTTGTACGCTGATATTTAATAAAAATATTAGCTTTTTAAAAAAATAAAATACAGCTCACTGTGGCACTTAAGAGTTGGAACTTGTTTCATGTATCCACCCAGCCATGTTGATGCATTTAACTAGTTGCTTTCAGTCAGATTCCATTAAGTTATGTTACACCTTTAAATGTCAGTGTCATGTTGATAATGAATAGGCACATCCCCTTGGAATCATTCATCAAAGTGGCTAAAGAGGGACCTAATAATCTGTGTGGATCTGTGAGAGGCAGACTTTGTAGGACATGGAGCAAACATTTTGGCAGATCTGTTTCAGTTATTGGTTTATGTGTGTTGCATTCTCTCTCTGTCTATGCACATTCAAAATCTCCAGGATATTAAGGTTGCTTTTTCTGTGAAATTAAATAAAAACACACTTGTTTGATTTTAAGTAGATGAAAAACTTGTCTGAACCAGGAATGGGAATATATAGAATCATATAATCATTTATGTTGGAAAAGACCTTGAAGATTATTGAGGGCAACTGTAAACCTAATATTGCCTAATAAATAAATATGTTTTTATTTTTTTCATATAAGCCATAAGCCAAATGTTTAGGTTTGATGTTTTGGTTGTGTGTTATTTGTGACCTAAATATTAACAAATAGTTTGGAATCTTTGATTCTAAGAAGTGCTTAGGTACCATGATGAATGGCCCTGTTTAAAATACAGAGATGGACGAAGTCTGGAGTACTATCCTAGGCCCTCAACATTTATCCAGTCCTAAAGTGGTTTTCTGTTTTGCAGAGTGAATTCCATTGAATAACATTGATTTCCTATTTCAATAAAGGCAACTGTCATCCAAAAGGTGGATGAAATATTAAGGCTCTACTAGCTAATTAGATAGATAGGTGGGTAGACAGATAAGTACTGTGCAAATAAAAAAAAATGTCTTATACAGGCTCTATTTATTTTTGAAAACTAAATGACTGTGAGTTTAATTTATGGTAAAAATAAAATAAAATTATTTTTAGATTCTAAGAACTGTGGGGAAAAAGAAAAAAAAAAAAAAACAACATTTCTACAATGTTAATATATTCTGTATGATCATTGATTCATGCGAAAACATGCAGTCCATTTTATGCCCCAGTAATTCTGAAGCACCTGAACTCTTTTCCCTCCATACACTACCTGAAAATTCACAAGAGTAAGCATCCCTTTAGGGCTGGGAATGTATTTACCAGTTTCAGCCTGGAGGGGACTGTAAGTAGCATTGTAAAGCCTTGATGATAGTTTTATGATGGAAAGCTTGAAATAACCTCAAGTACCACCTTATTAATGTGATTCTATAGTACATTACCAGTATAATTTGAAACTAAGAGTTAGTTATCAAGGAATACA
This sequence comes from Columba livia, assembly GCF_036013475.1. Taxonomy (NCBI): domain Eukaryota; kingdom Metazoa; phylum Chordata; class Aves; order Columbiformes; family Columbidae; genus Columba; species Columba livia. Next base: position 30,599,767 of record NC_088604.1, read on the forward strand.
TTTGTAGAGTTATTATTGTTAACCTCTTAATTTTCCTCTTCTCTTGGATTTTAATTAGCATCTCCTTTCAAATAAAATCCACAAATGAGACACCTAATAGTTTTCTACTTGAATTTTGCTGTTCTGATTGCTTTTATAGCTGTCACCCATTGCCTTTATATATAAACCCTTGCAGAGTCCTTGCAGTGAAATCGTTACACAGATCAAACTATAGTCTTGATGTCCGAGCTCTTCCAGCTACATTAGCCTCTTCATAAATTGATTAGGAAGAGCATTGCAAAGGAAATGGCTATCAGCGTGGCTCACATTAAGAACAGAGCTAGTGCTCCAAATGTGTTGTTGGTCATCTCTCAGTGTACATAAACACTTGCAGCCCTGTCAGTTCCTTAAAAGTAATTTGAGTCTTACTAGACACTGACAGTGTTGCCATGGAGTCATACTCATATTTCACAGCAAAGCTGAGACTGATTCCCAGATAACAGTTGAGTTAGAAAACAGAGAGAAAATGAGAATAAGTAAACAAAATTCCAAACTGCCTATTATTAGATTTGATACGTATTTCTTCTGTCTTTCTGTAACTGTTACAGACATAATACTGATGTTGTTTGGGGGTCTGGAGGTTTTTTAGATGGAAAAAATATAATTAAGAATTCAGAATGAGCATTATTCTTTCAAGGAAAAAGAAATCAAGTGCTATACCACATTATTGTCCTTTGTGTGGAAACAATGAGATCTTTTAATATGTGAATCTCCTTAATGGATCTGTCTTGAAATTGTGCCTGTATAGGGGATAAAAGCTCTGTTATTGCTTCATTATCCTGCATCTAGCAGTTACGTTTCCCAAAGCAATTTGCAGCATCCTCTTCCTTCCACTGTCACATTAGATCATTTTAGAATTTGCTCTGAAGACATGACGATGTCCTTCTCTTTAAATTGTAGGGTATAAGCCAGTACATTCAATAATCCCTGTTAAGAAACTTTATCAGAATCTGACTGACAAATGATATGAACAATGCCACACAATTAATCCGTAGTAGAACTGAATAATAAACAGAAAATTACACTTTCTGTGCCACTTAATGTCCTGCAAATTCCTGGTTTACTTGAAATATATTACTAAACTTTTTTGTTATTGCTATACCGTTATCATCATATGATGCTTTAAAGTATGAAACGCAATTTTATTTTATTTTATTTTGTGATTTCTCTTACTAGTGGCTAGCATTCAGAAGCTTCCTGCTGCATCTGTTTTAACCGACATCAATTTCCCCATGAAAGGAAGAAAAGGAATGGTTGATTGGGCACGAAACTCAGAAGACAGGGTTGTCATTCCAAAAAATATCTTCACCCCTATGTCAACAGGTAAGGAAGCATATCAGCATGTTAATTTTGTATTAAATTTAACAAGGGAACTAGAATCTCTGTCTCAAAGGACCACTGTATTATATAGAAGTGGTTATTCTATCCATCTTCGAAAGAAATCCAGTACCCACATCTTATCCCAGATTAAAATGATGGAGCTTAATTTCAGCATCTTGAACAAAAAGCACTACAGGAATCCTAGACATTATTTTCTAAGCTGAAGAGCCAATGCTTGGCTGTTGTACATGGGCTTGTATCTGTAGCAGTATGAGGTGACCTGAAGTGCAGCTCTGCTGAACCCCTTTGAAGCTGCTCCACTGGGACAGACTGGGCCACCCCAAGTGACCTAACTTTTACCAAGGGCTGCTCAGCAGGCAAATTACCCTGGCTTGAGATACAATTTACAAACACTGTTGCAGTGCAGATCTCTGACATTAGAGAATTTACTTGCTAGGCATTAAATGATAAAGACAATCTTTAAGGATACTTTATTATAAAGGTAAATGAAGTAACATGAATGTCAGCACACAATGACAGATTTTTTGAAAATGTGGTTTAAATCTTTTGATATATTCCTGAAAGTGTTACATCTTTATGACAGACTTTCAGGATATAATTCAAAATTATAATGGTTTATTTAAAATAATAATTCTACTAGAAAGATAAATAGTATTTGCAGTATTTTATGCTGATGGAGGCTTCAGAAAGTGTTTAAAAATCTTTTTTTTCTCTTACTCTTTTCAGAACTAGATGAATCAACTGTATTTGTACTTGGAGCAGTGCTATATAAAAATTTAGAACTCATCTTGCCCACCTTGAGGTAAGAAATTTCATAAGTATAATATGAATTAGACTCTTTTGGGATCAAAATTACACTGCATGTCAGGATAAAAGCAGACAACCAAGAGTCTTTACATATTGGTCTTGCTGGATTTTTTTTTTCCTGTTATTTACAGTATATATGTGTATATTTGTCTTTCCTTCATGCTTAGTCATTTGTATGACAGAAAGAACCTTTTTATCAAATTGTGTTAGTTTATATTTTATATAATCTATATTAAGCTTAATTACAGAAATGTTCTATTAGAAGTATGCCATTTGTGCTTCAAACTACTGTTTGTCTAGTTACTACCAATGATCTAGTAAGGACATCATAATTTGATGTACTAAGGTTGTCTGCTCTACTTCTACACAAGTTTTTAGTAGTAGTTTTACAAGTAATTTTTCAGTGCAAGTTATATTTGGAAGGGACAGCAAAGCCACAGAGAGGATCCATTTTAGAACCAAGACTGCAGCTGTGGTATGTCAGTTATGAGGGCCATACACATTCATAAAGAAATAGGAGGGTCTCTTGTTTCACTTTTTCCTCTCTGTACTTGATAACAGCTGATTTGGAAATAAGTATTTCCTCTCCTCTTCTCAAGTTACTATTTAGGATCATTTCATGGTCCATTAATACTATCTTGTTTCACATGATCCTGTGCACCATTGGTCAACTAATGTCCTTTTATGGTAAAAGACATGGGTGCAGATTGTGTCACAGTAGCTTCTAATGAATTTACAATAATTACAAAGGACAGTACTTGGGAAAACAGCAGATCACCTTTCCCTACTCTATTTAACCAGAACTTCAGAATTTGAAACAAAGGATGGAAAATGACCTTTTTTTTTTTTTTTTTTGCCAAAACCCTTTCAGAAGTGAAAAAGACTCAGTTCAAAGAAAACAAAACAAAACACAAAACTTCCCAGTAAAGTTGCGATCTGCTGTGCACTGAGTAGCTGCAATGTTGGGGACAGAAATCTCTCTGAGGTAGAGCACAATTTGAACAGTGATGTCCTGACAGGACACCTGGAAGCCTGGGGAGTGCTGGCGAGAGCCATCTATGCTTAAGCCATGGTACAAATGACAGCTCATCCACTTCTGAAATGTCACTAAGCACTTTCCATTTGTTGTGCCAGTTACTGAAATCAGCCAGGAATGAAGAGATGTTTGTGAGAGATAATTTTTCTTCTCTCATATTCAAAGAAATAGAGCCAAAAGGCTATTGTAGTCAGTCCTTTTTGGCAGACCTTAGAGACAATCTGCCAAGCGTAGGAAAGCATCAAGGTGGCCATGTACTTTCAGACCTTTATATTGGAAACTACAATCTATGATCATGCCGTTTCAGCTCGCATACATCAATAGTTTAAATTTACAGAAACGAGTGTGAACCTTGAATGCAGTGTATTTGCTTAGATGAAGGGTCTTTCAGGGCTTTTATTTCATCCATTACAAAAATGAGATTTATAGGCTGTACTAGATTTTCCCTAGAATTAACAGCATCCTAAATAACATGAATAGAAAAATAGGGAAATAAAAGTACAGCAACTTAAGTACTATGGACTATGAGAAAGTAAATCTCAGTTCCTTTTTTTTTTTTTTTTATCTCTTCTACTTTCAGTTGGTTACTGATTTACACAGCAAATTTGACCATTCTCTGTACAGTTCAGATCATAGAGAGATTTTGTGAGCTTCTGAAGTAAAATGTTCCAATAGTCTATATCTATTAAACAATGAAGTCTTTAGAAATTCAAATACAAAGATATCCCACTTTGCCTCTGAATATGTTCAGTATTATTTGAATCCAATTCTCAGATGCCCAAGAAAAGGAAATGACCGCTATTACTCTCTCTTATGTATGTGAATAAGGAATAAAAATCATTATTAATCTGAAATATAAAAATATAACACATATTCCCAGGTACTTCTACTCTCTTCTTTGTTCAGAATGTAGCGCCTCAGTACTTTTCTGCATATCTTTAATATTTATGATGAAGTTATACCAAAACTTTTGCAGCTTACATCTCCTACCTCATCAAGAATTGTATCATGCTGGATTTCTTTGCCCATGGCAGTCATAGTCAATATTTAATCTCATGACCTTAAGACAGTACCTCAAAGGTGGCACAATATCAAACTGTTTTCATAGAATCATTGAACGATGTGAGTTGGAAGGGACCTTTGAAGACTGATTATTCCAACCACCCTCCCTTGGGCAGGAAATCTTCGTCTAGATGAGGTTGCTCAAAGCCCCATCCAACCTAACCTTCAACGCTTTTAATGATGGGACGTCCACAGCTTCTCTGAGCAACCTGTTCCAGTGTCTCATCACCCTCATTGTAAAGAATTTATTCCTTACATCCAATCTAAATCTACCCTCTTTCAGTTTAAAGCCATTACCCCTTCTCCTGTCACCACCTGCCCTTGTAGAAAGTCCCTCTCCAGCTTTCTTACAGGCCTCCTTTAGGTATTGGAAGGATGTTATAATAAGGTTTTCCTGGAACCTTCTCTTCTCCAGGCTGAATAACTCCAACTCTTTCAGCCTTTCTTCATAGGAGAGATGTTCCAGCCCTCTGGTCATCTTCATGGCCCTCCTGTGGACATGTTCTAACAGTTCTGCGTGGAGGGGTTTTGATAGATAAAGATTTGTTGCTGAATTAGTCAGGCTCAAATGAATCTCAAGGCCTCTTAGAGAAGCTGAGAACAGAATCTGCTGTGAGAGAGAGGGGCGTTCCTCAATCACCGGGGTCCTGGTGCGGCGTGAATCATCGGACATATCATCAGTGAGACTCCAGCGCATGGACAGCTCACGATACTCATTTAGCAAATCCATGCTTGGAGCGTGGACGCGTGATTAGAATATAGTTACGTATATAAGGAGACTTGTTTCTGTAATAAATGGCTTTAGCGTGATTCACATTGAATCGACTTGTTTTGCTGAGTCCTTATCTCGTTCCTACAGTTCTGTGGCTTTCTTGTGCTGTGGACCCTACAGCTGAATGCAGTACTCCAAAAAAAAATTACAAAAGCAGAGTAGAGGGCCAGAATCACCTCTCTCAGCTTACTAGAAACAGTTCTTTTTATGCAGCCCAGAAAATGACTGGCTTTCCAGGCTGCAAACACACATTGCCAGCTCATGTCCAATTTTTCATCCACCAGTATCCTCAAGTCCTTCCCCTCAGGGCTGCTCTCAGTCTTTCATCCCCCAGCCTGTATTGATATTGGGAATTACTTCAAACCAGGTGCAGGACCTCGCAATTAGCCTTGTTTAGCTTTATTAGGTTCACATGGGTCCATTCTTCAAGTCTGTCAAGTGCCTTCTGGATAGCATCCTTTCCTTCTGGCACAGGAGTGTCAAACTCATTTTCATGGGGGGGGTGGGGGGGGCACTTCAGTCTCATGGTTGCCTTCAAAGGACCAAATGTCATTTTAGGACTAGGTAAATCTAACTACTCCTACATTTACACAGTCCTAAAATGACGTTCGTCCCCTATGAAAATGAGTTTGACACTCCTGTTCTAGCATGTCAACCACACCTCTGAGCTTGGTTTCATCTGCAAACCTGCTGAGGGTGCACTCAGTCCCACTGTCTATGCCATTGATGATGATGTTAAATACTATTGAATGCATTTTGATGCATTCAAACCATTTTAATGTTCATTCAGATGAAATTTTTAATTGGAAAAAAGCTGCAACTGTGGTTAGTGCTGAATTTGTTGAGCTGTTATACTCTTTGCAAAAATTAGAACTGAAATGCAGGTTTTAAAGGAACCTTTATTATGAGGTGATTCATTATTTTACACTCATTCAGGTACGTAAATGAAGGTTTCCATACATCCCACTGCTTTTGGAACAGGTTTATTTTTGTTTACTTACATTTTGCAATTAAAAAAATATCACCTTACATGGGTTTATATTGATTACTATTTGTACTAATCTTATATAACTGTAATAAGCATTATTGTGATAACCATATTAGTGCTGAACATAGTGAAATGCTTCACTGCAATAGCATTGTCTATGGAGCAACCATTGTAAAATGTGAAGGGAGGTAACAAAATCTAGTTTTCACATGATATCTAGAAATGTGGTAGCCACACACAATGTGTGAATTTAAAGGCAATTCTGGATAAGCACCTTATGTGATTCTGTTCTCAAGAAAATGAGAGTTGACAAAATATGTTAATGGTAGGAATAAAGATAAACAAAACAATAAACCAAGGTAAAATAAGTAAAATGGACTGATGTTTGAGTTCAAAGGCCACATCATTTACACCTTGACAACCTGATAAAAGAGGTGATTTCTGCTGGTTGCAGTTAATGTATCCAGAAAGCTCTACCACTTCCCATATGATTCCAGTCTCTGGCTTTACAGGAGTTAGGGTGGGAGTGAAGTAAACAGTTGATTGCATGACACCTGTTCTTCTGTAGTTTCCTGAGGAATAAAGGTGACACACATTCCCATAATTCCTTTATAACAGCACTACAAGGTATGAATGCTCCTGCATCAACAGAAGGAATTTATTTTTTAAAAACTAAATACGTAAAAAATATCTCAGTATATCTTTCAGGAAAATCTTTCCAAGCACCTAACCACAGAATCCCCATCTGGTACATCACAGGTGTTCTGTGTAGAAAGTGAAGATTTCGTTATCTAGGACAGCCTATATAACAGATTTCACTAACTCCAAAATTAGCTGCATTTTAACGATTTTGCTTGTTTTTACTGGCATGAAGTCTGTTAAAAGTAAGTCTTGTAAACATGGAGTGAGATGAGAACTTTGCAGTTACATTAACAGAGAATTTTTTGGAGAATGTGTTTAACCATAGTGGTAGTTAGTAGTAGTTATATATTGAAATATTCAATATTTTGAGCACTATAGACTGAATATTTTTTTCATAGCTCTTACATCCCTGAACACTTTTATGTTGTTGTTAGGTTCACAGAAAATTTATTCTCAGTATAATACTCATCTAAAAGATATTATGTATAATTCCTCTCATGGGCACCCTGAAGTGCTCTTTTGGATCTCACCCTAGAACCATCAGAACTGTTCCAAAATTAAATACAGCATGGAAATATTTCTCAAGCACAAATACTGACTGTGACCAAGTACTGAAATATTAGTATTTACTTTACCTTCTGTGAATTTCCAAAATGGACAAAATCTTCTAATAGCTAGTAAGCTCTTTTTCCACCTGTCCAGTTAGAGAAATTGATTTTGTATTTATTTGGGGGGTGGTTGGGGGTTTTGTTGGTTAGTTGCTTAGATTTTTGTTTTGTTTTGTTTTTCTTTTTTTTTTTTAATTATGCACTTCTTGGGAACATCTCTAGATATTCAGCTACTTTATGCAGTCATTAATCCCCCTCTACAGAATGCACTGAAAGTATGCTGAACGTTATATGTTAGTCTGATAGAGAGACATATTTTGTCAACGATGTGTGAGACTTTGAAGTGCAACCACAGGGAAGAAATAGAAATTCAGTAAAATAGAAAGCCACTTCCATTACATTTCCATTACATTGTTTGGTTGAGTAAAACTGGACTAGAATTCATACCTTGTCCCAGAAGAATAATTTCCTTCCTTGTGCTGTGTGAAGTGCCCACTGAGTTAAGATTCTGTTACTGTAGCCATGGCAATTCCTTTTGCAATGATCCAGCAAAATGGAATCCTCTCCTGAATACCATTTCCCTAGAGAAAATAAGCAATTAAACAACAACAAAAGAGTATTTATCCTGTCTATTATAATTACATCTAAACTGCCTAGGTTTTTTCTGCAATAACATCTACCTGTGCATATGTTTTTCTGTGAGGTTTTATGTTTGTTTATGTGTGATCAGCAGAAGATGTTGAAAGCAGCATTACATGCAAAGGAAATACCGTAATGATCATTAGAAACAGTCAGGCTGATAACTGATGGTTGTTCTGAGCCTGATGGGGTCATAAGAAGCAAGGATCTCAGACGTGAACATCATGTCAACATGTCTTTATGCCTGTATTAACATAACCTTGGCAATAGTAGGTCTGTCCTAGAAAGGTAGCTATAAAATATTGTGATCCACATTTTATATGAAAAAGGAGATTGCTGATGAATTAGAGAAATTAACAGAAAATTCCTGTTTTGAGTAACCTGGTACAGTAACATTAGACCAAATCTAGTCTCACATATTTAAGAAAAAATATTTGGTTTTGTTGGGATTTCAGACAGGGCACAACTATGGGTTATATTTTACAAAGTAGTTACATGATGAATTTGCCCACTCATATACCAAATTAAACGTTTTTTTAAAAATTTGAAACGTATTTTTTTTTTCATGAGCACAGAATCAGAAGAACTGTAGAATCTCCCATTGCACTCATCCATCTTCACATTTTTACAGCTAACGGTCAGAAAAAAGTCCAACACAGCACTTTGGAAGAAAAATAACTGTCTCTTATAAAAACGTAGCGGGTGGGTCTGTGTTGACAGAAGCAAATTATATACATTCAAACATTGACAGAATGTTTGTGTCATCAATATACCTTCTAATTAGTAAATTTTACTTAAAGGAATGGTACTTCTACCACCATTGTTGCTTTTCAGTCTTTCACGTGCTGGATATGGTTCATAACAAGTGAATGTTTTCAGCACTTCCAAACCAATGTATTTTCCCCCTGGATATTTGTCAATGAAAGTAATGGAAAATACTCACAACATACTTCTTTAAATGTAATATCAGAAACCTCATTTAACATATGGAGTTAAATCTTTCATTTTTACCTGCTTTTTTTTTTTGTCCCCCAGGAATTTTACAGTTGTTAATTCAAAAATCATCGTTGTTACTATACGACCCGAGCCCAAAACTACAGATTCTTTCTTGGAGATAGAACTGGCTCATCTGTCAAATGTGAGTATAAAAATAGTGGATATCGTCTTCCAAGAGTATTTATCAGATCATATGGAAAAAGCGGGGTTGGTTTAAATATCAGGTAATAAAACCCAGTTGAACTGCTAAAATTTAAGCCCAGGAACCATCTAACGTAATTTGAAGGGTGTGTGTACTTCTTTAATATACGTTTGTATGCAAAGCAAAATTAATTGTTCCATGAGTTTTGAGGTTTTTATTTAAACAGCAATTTCTACTGGAAACTATCCATTAACTGCTTCGGTGGATGCAACTGAAAATATGGTATTGTGCTGAATGCTTGACCTTTTGCTCCCTGCATAGGTCATAGAGCTACATAGTTCTTCAGGCCTTTTCTTCTTTTCTTTCATTATTTTATACTCAAAATCCAGTTTATACATAACCTGTTGTATCAGATTTTGAAAAAAAAAAAAAAGGTCTGGTTCCAATTCAGCTTACAGTTCTTATGAATGTTTGAGATTCTTTTGTGCAATTATTTTTAGTTCCGTACTTTTCAGTCCTTAATCTCATGTTAAAAATACTTAAAATCTAGGAAAAAAAAAAAAAGACAGCCCCCAAGAGCCCTCCCCCCACCCCGCCTTCCCCCAGGTTCTATGTCTAACTATATAAAAAATATTAAGTTTTTCTTTCTGCTGTCAGCAATCTCCCAGCAACCACAGGGAGAATAAAATATATCTTTTGTGGGAAATTTTTGTGATGTACGATGTTGGGGAAATAATTTTAAATAACATTCATGGGAGTAATTTATGCAAAGACATGGCATATAAACTCTGTTTTTGTTACTTAGAGTTAAAATAAAATCATAAAGATATGATTAGAAGAGACATAGTTACTACAGCAGGATTATTATGCAAAAGACTGTAAAGCTGTGATTTTTTTTTATAAACAGTTGCTCAAATGGTCGTATACAATACAATACACAATTCATACATACATACAATTCAATATAGATACAATACAACATACATACATACAATACATACAATACATATATATACAATTCAGCTGAAGGAGTTCCAAATACTTCAGTCAGTAGCACATTTGGCTCAGTTTTTGTCCTAGAATTTAGTCCAGAGAAGCATCAAGTGTATGGAACAAATTTCCGGTCCTTAAATTGTACTTATAGTACATTTATATAAGGTCATGATCCACCTAGATATAGAGTTGGATCAACAGATACAATGACAAAATATTGCCCTAGAAAATCTGGGAATGGAAACTGGTTTTACAATCTTCACATCTTTAAATGTTTGGTGACATTTATGTTCAAGGCTTAGCCTCCCTTGTGGGTTTGGTTCAAAGAACTAAGTCTGTAGATGCATAGAAATATGATTTTGTTGGTTTGAGTGTTTCTTGTCTTCAGAATAGATGTAATTCTTATCTTCTTTGCTACAATTTTCTCAGCTGAAAACAATAATATAATTAATTCTAAAATATTATTATAGAACAATCTTTATATGCCACATAGAAGAAAGATAAAACTAGTATTAATATTTCGTTAGCCTTTAAATATTATATATTAATGGCTCGCAGATTAATCATTATGTCAATTAAATAGCTTAATTATTAAAAAAAATAAAATATAGACATTTTCTTTCATTTGATTCTTTTGAAATGGCTCTTCTTGTTGTCATTTTTTCTTCTCAAACCTTTGTTCTTGAAATGCTGTTCGCTATTCAAAACAGTTTGTTTCCAAATTGATTTAATGACTAAGTTCTATGCAACACCTAGAGCATGCCTACTAATGTGCAGAAGTATACCCACACATTTGTTCTTTTACCACCTCATCTACTGACTAAATTAAGTAGATAAGAGATTTTGAAAAAAAAAAAAGATGGTCAAATGTGATCATTTAATAAGTTTAATCAAAATGAATCTTAAAATATTCATTTATTCAAAATTTATCATGATTGTTTCATTTTATATCAACGTTAGCCAGTTTATTAATAAAACTAGAGGATTATTTTTTGGAGGAAGTGTAAATTACAATTACATGTGCTGTTTGGAATGGAGCATGGTATTTGGATTTGCAGATATATCAAAATATAGTAAACAATTGACCGCAGTGAGAATGTGGGTTGGAATGCATTATTTAGAGAACATGACATTTGGTCTTATGCACAGTGAACGGGTTGATGAATGTGATCACATTTTTCCAGTAGTTTGATTAAAGAGACACCAAAGCAATATTTTAAAAACTGCACAACTCAGACAAAATCCTGTTTGCTCCAGAAAGAATATGAACTCTCACCTTCTGACAGCACAGAAGTTTACTCCAGGGACAGTAAAGTAATGAGCCAGCAGTAGCGTAGGACATCAAGCTTCCAATGAAGACCGAAAACCCTGGCTGCAAAACACAGTTGGCACTGTGCTGCATGGCTGTCAAAGTTGCCAATCACATCTCGAAAGTTCAGTTTCATATGCCAGGCAGAGATAAATATACATACACACTCACACACATATGTCTATTTTTGAGATATCCAAGTCATGTACTATAGAGTATAAATCAATAATACTGCAGCAGTCGTAAACATTAATGGACACAGTAGCTGCTTCCTTGACTGCAGCTAAGTAATTAACTGGCAAGAGCAGTGATGAGATTGCTGCCCTCACAGAGACCAATGGCTGTTGGAGGTTGTTCAGCCACAGCACAGAGAGGAGGCATTGCCAGGAGGCCAGACCCAGGAAGGCTGTGAGAAAGGGAGCAACAGGCGAAGAGGGAAGAGGAAAATAGGAAGACAGGCTCTTTGTGGTCCTTGCAGTGCTTAAGGGGTGTTTGATTGGGATATCAAAAGAGGAAGAAGTTCTGAAAGGCTGAGGTGCCCTTGCAAGCTGCCATGCCTGGCAGAGCAAACCCACACACAAGACCTTCTCAAGGAAGGGGAGAAATAGTTATTCTGCTTTCCATATTTCTGCTTAATCTCTCATTAGTGACTGCAATGGCCAAACATACTTCTTTTTTTTTTTTTTTAATTTGAATATATTTCAAAGAGAGTGATGTGTGAGGTGACAGTGGCAGTTTTATTGTGTTTCAGTTTTCTGCAAAGGCTTTTGTTTCCCCATGTTTTGTAGATTTTTTTTATAATGGACATTTTTTATGCAAGCGTTTTTGTATTCTTTCTACTTGCACTGTGGGAATAGCAAACGTAAACTGTATTATATCTACTGCTAGGAAATACAGGTCTCAGATCTCAGATATGCAATGTCTTACTACAATTCAGCTGCAGGAGTACCTTTTTAATATGCATTTAACTTTATCAGATTGTAAGTAGAATTTCTTCACCCAGTCTTAGGATACAAATTAATACTCTTTATAAAATGAAAATTAAAAAAAAAACAAAACAAACCACGTTAATTCTGCACCATTTTTCCATTGTTCTTAATTCTTACTCTTTTATATTCTCTTCTGTCAATGTATCTGAAAGGTTTTGGCTAATGATACAGAATCTGGTCTCTGAATCTCAGTGGGCCTGTAATCCAGTGCTTTGTCCTGTGCCCTCTTCCCTCTCCTCTTGTTTATGTTATAAATACTTCAGGGAATAGAACATCCTTTATTTATGTTTCTACAGTGCTATGTTAATATAAAGAGCCATAAGCATATGTTGGTTTTAAATATTTATACTTTACTTATAAAATTCAATGCAGTCCACAAAATGCTGAAGTAGAGGATCAAAATTTCCCTAAATGCCTCTCACAAGCGTCTTCAGCAGGACCCTTTTAATCTTTGACAAAGAGATGGACGGAATAATTTAAATATTAAATATATTTTTACTTCACAGACTGCCATGTTTTTTCTATAAATAAAACACATTTCAGAATGAAATATCAAGGTGTGTTTTATCCATATGAAACCACATCTATCACCCCAACACTGTTCATGAGAGAACTACACTAATGTTGACATAAGAAAATAGTATATTCCACCTGTTTCTTCACATCACTTGTGATTTTGTTTAAAAAAAAAAAAATTCTGTATTTTAGTTCTGAGTGGTTTATATAGTTTTGACTTCTGGGAATATCCAATGTTTCTGATGAACAGGAATACAATTTTGCAGTTTTTAGCTAGTTAAGAACTTCTAAGTCAATCTGAGTTTTGATAAAGGAAGATTTGCAAGATTAGAGACAAAATTTGAATTTTACTTTTTTCTCAACATATCCTAGGCAGCAAGCTAATTATGAGTAACAATAAAGACGTTTCATTTTCCCGAAACATTACACACAGTTTAATGATGTGTAATAAACCTAGATTCCTGTCCTCTTCGAAATAAAATCAGAAATCTTCCACTGGCTTCAAAGAGTTTGGAACTCGGATGGTAAAGCTTAAGAAAAAAAAAATATTTTGAGCTCAAATCTTTGCTGATTTAGGATCTGATTGTCAAAAGGACTTGAGTATTCAGTGTGGGGTCATCTGAAATCCCAGCCTCCAGACATTTTGCCCAACATATGTTTAAGATTTTTAAAGGCATTACTGGTTTTGACATCCAAGTTTGGAGGGGCCTAAAGTTCTGATTCTAAACACACACAAAAATGTTCAGTTAAGTCAAGTCTCTTAGCAAATTGACTCATCTCATATTTTAGTTCTACTAGGATATACTAGGTATACCATAATAGACAACTTTCTGCTTACCTTCCCTAAGAGAGAGAATAAAGCAAATATTCTGCTTTCAAGTTCAAGTGCTTTTTAAATACTCCATAAGAATTAACCTTAAGCTTTTGCAATTTCAGTGGCACAAATTCATCAGAGTGTACAGACGATCGTATAGGAGGAGACGCATATAAATGTTTAGCTCAAGCATGACTTTTTTTTTTGTATACCAGTAACGTATGTATGTTTTCTTCTTAGGGCACATTGAATCCCTACTGTGTGCTGTGGGATGATTCAAGAACGTAAGTGTCAGATTTTTGCTTCTATTTCTTTGGCTCAAATATGACAAAGAGCCTGACAATATTTAAGTAGTTGGTCTGTAAGCAGGTTGGTATGAGGGCAGGGAAAATGAACCTTTCACGAAGTGCAAGTGCTAGATTCTCCAGTCACTGGCTTCCTTTCTGCAGCTATGTAAACTGAAATAATACAATATCTCACCAGGATGAGATTATTCACATAGTAATTTTAATCTGCTTTTTCAGGATTAAAATGAGGATGTCTAAGAACTGTAGTTCCTTGATGGCAGTTGCTGGGCAACAAGCAAGTGGGTAAACGGTCAGCCAGTTAGCTGAGGAAGGCTCCTATTTCTGTTATTGCAGGGAGAAATATAATTTTCAAATGTAGATACCCACAACAATCTTCATTTTAGTTGTTGCAAATTTTCATTTTAGTTTAGTAAAATAATAGCTTTATACTAAATAGTGAAAGCTTGCTGGCAGTCTTCTGCTACTTTTTTCAGTGTGTGTCCCTTCTGTAGCAAAACAGAAAATGTCGCTGTAAAGAAGGAAAGCAGTAAAATCACTGTGGTTTAAAAAGAATGCCAAGTTTATGCAGTTGTAATTTGCTGCATTTATCTTTCACAGTAAATCTCCCATTAAAGTCAAGGTGAACTTTGTCTAAATACAGATTAAGTGTTTCAAGAAGAATGTGGTTGCCATATTAATTCTTTTAAAGATGAAGTTGTACTTCTTGCCCAAGTACATTATGTATGTCTTATATTACAGACTTATCTACAGTGTTAGAAATTGTATGCGTGTGATTTTGTGAGTGCTTTCATCCTTGAACCTGGGTTTACATCAGTACACTGATGGCTGAGAAACAACATGAGAAACTTTGGGCATGATGCTAGAAATCATTCCAAATACAAGTAGTAGCATGTTCTATGCTTCTATGAAAGAATCAGAATGTAGTTATTTGCCAACAACATCATAATGTTCCATTGCTGCAAAATGTGTGTGATAAAGTACATTAAAGACTTGATATTATGTATTATTATGTGTACAAGCAGTGCAAGGTATTTGGAACATGGTCTTTGTTTCCTCTTCACAAGGTTTTTCTTACACAGTAGTAGTATGGTACTTTATTTACCACTTTTACTTGCATTACTTTAAGCACTGTGTATTTAGAGCACATGCTCTGATTTTGCTGTTCCAGTCCAGAATATCAAAGGCATATTTGCATGGAAATAGACTACAAAAAAAAAAAAAAAAAAAATGGGCATGCTGTGGATTTAACAATGTGATTAAAAGATTTCATGCAGATATTTGGGGTGGATGAGTGAAGCAATCACAAACAAATGTATTTTGTGTTTGCCATTTGTTTTGCCTGCATTTCTCTTAGTATTGTTTATAGAGAAGTTTAGTGCTACACAGACTTACTGGTTTCAGTATGCTTCAGAATCTGGATAGAAAAGTGAACTTCTGAAATATCTAAATTTTATATAAGGCTTACATAGAATACTCTGAGGTTTTGAGGGAGAAACACATGCTTTTATATACTGAAGGATAAAGTTTCTAGTCATATTATTTAATAGTAACTATCGAAGATGTTAAAATATTAGAAGATTGTGAGTATTTTTGCATATCAGTTTTGAAAAGTAATATGAGCCATCAAGTATTCACAGTAAGAAATGATGTATCAGTGAGGCCTGCACGGACACCATTGGTATTTGTTTTATACATATGTGTGTGTTATTTTAGGAGAATGTTACTTTTTCTCTTACCTGAGTGTGTGATAGTAAGAGAAAATTCTACTTCATTCCTCCATCTCTGAGGAAAAGATCCCTAGTGATAGCTGTGAGACCATTGGTTGATTCATAATTTTATTTTTGTAAATCTGTTTCTTTTTTGGTTTGGAACATTTTATTTGTATTTACTTGGGTATAGTTCAGAATGTGTACTCTAACACACTGAATTTTAAATTATCACAAAAGCTCTACAATGCTGAATCCGTTCCTATAACTTATAAATCTTAATAAATAAATATGTGGAGGACTATACAATTGATTAGGTACCCATGATGATGTGGGGGTCTTGGTGGCTTGCTTTAATTTTTTTCACATTTGTCTAAGTCTCAGGAATTCGCCAGTCTCAGTAGCAGGCAACTGGATTCAATAGATTAATATCCCCATCCACTTTGCAAATCCTACAGAACTGTGCTGTGCTTGTGTCCTTTCAAACTGGGTAATTTTTGCATAACCAGGATTTGGCAAGCATTTTGGAATAAACCCAACAAAAATTAGTCTGCTTTTAGGTGAAGGTGCTTAACTCATCAGTAGGCTATGCTGAGATGGGTGTTTTAAATTAAGTGCTTTTCAGATGAAAACTGTGTTTGCTTTTATCATTGGCATACAGCCAGCAGTAACTTCTAGTGGATTTTGCCACATTATTAGCCCCTTCTCCCACATCTTTATCTGCATGCATTGCAAGTTCACTTTTGGTAACTGATAGTTCTTTCAATGATCTTGTCAGTTAAATATTTCTCCAACAGCAGGGATGGCTTTGTCTATCTGGCTTTTAGTCATGTTTCTCAGGAGACTGATCAGTGATTAACAGCTCCCTGTCATCCATCCTTGAAGAAAGTTCTGTATCTGTTAAGTCTTTAATCACACCAGACCATCAAATCTATCCTACTGCCTATGTGTGACAATTTGGTCATCCTAACTTTGGCAAAAGCAGTTAAATCCATTATTTCTATGAGATTCTTCCTTGTGATTATATAAGGTTTTCCATTTATCAAGCTGACAGACTTGTGTGCTCTCCACAGGCAGCTGGTCAAATGTGTGTACAATATTGAGATAGTTCAACTAAACAACAGAATATTATGTCATGTATTGTAGAGGGCAGACTTAAATTCAGCAATTCAGCATTTTATTTCACCTGATCCTCCCAAAATATAGATTACAACAGTCTGTGTTGATTGAAACCAGGCTGTTAATGAATACTGGTGTTTGCTTTGATAGTTCCAGCTTCCCTACATGAACCTGGTGGCATCAATGGTATGTTAGTGGTGATTTTTCGTCTCGCAGAAATCTGAGTGACATCTTCCTTCATTCATTTCAGAAAATGTATTCTAAATGTTGCCTTCAGTAAAGTCTTAGGATGCTGAATGCTTGTCCTTTCAGTGCATGGGAAAATGTGTGGAATATTCGTAACTGATGTTCTGAGGAGAAACAATAGTTCCTTAAGCCAAACAAGCAAAAACTCAAGAAAGAGCTGTATTTTTTCTACTTTGCATTGTCTGGTACAAACAAACTATCCCTGCTGTCAGTATCTGTTTGTGATACATTAATTCCAGTGTCTCAGTCCACAAAGCAAAATAAAATAAGTTGGCCAGGTACTAGGGCTGACTTTCCAACCCCACAGAAGTGATTTTAAAGAATTTAAAACAAAACCAATCTTCCAAAAGTTTTTCACCAGTCCGTCCTACCTTTCTAAAGAGGAAAAGAAAAAGGGAGAAGGAGACAGCAGACAGGCTCAACCAGCAAATGATCCAATAGTTAGAGCATTTACCTGGAGATGTCAGGGACCAGCCCTTCGCTTTTTTCTGCAAAGAAGTGACTTGAAAAGTTTGAAACACACTTTTCAGCCTCACAGGAGCAGCCCAGGCAGGTTAACTGACAGCTCCTCTGGAGTGTGTTACTCACAATGTGTCCTTCTGGAACTCTGCCATATTGTTTAGGAAAATATTCATGGGTTGTGGAGCTGATTCTCAGCAGCTCTATGTTTAATTTTACCACTCTTTCCATGTGTTTGTCACCATGCCACACCTAAATCTTATGCATATCACTGTCAGTGGCGATTTTTCCTAGTGCTGTTTTGCTTTATGTAAGTCTGGGCAAGGCTGTGTAAGCATGGGAGATCAAAGAATCCTTATATGCATGTATACATTTTCATTTTAAAAATGCCACTTATGGTGGAAGTTTTGTAGGCTGTCTGAACTTTTGAAGTTTGTTGCCTTCTCTGATGCATATAGCTGTGATAGGTGCCATAACAGGTAGTCTGTGTGGAGCTCCAGGATCCATGAAAGTTTAGCCTAACAAAGTCTCAAACCAGGGTACAGAATTCAAAACACAGCGAGAGGCTGGAAACTTGGTGCCACAGTACTGAACATCATGAGTTCCACCCTCACATGCAACCCTTGGCTAACACCATCACAATGAGGCCGTGGAAGATGGGGTGGACACTGGAGGTTACTGGAGGGAGGTGACACCTCACATGGGAGTTCAATATTCACCAACTGATTAGCGAAACAATGCAGCTGGTGTTCATTCTTTGAGAAATGTTTCATGTGTAATGTGGACAGGTGCTCTCCACAGGACAGTGTCAGTTGTTGCTGGCAAGCTCCACAGCTGTACCTGGTGCAACACGACATCTCACAGAACTGGATAAGGAAAGAGCTTTAGCATCATGGGGCTCCTTTCTGCCAGTTGCTACCGAAGGATTTACAACAGTATGACAGCCTTTTATTTGTCCACATGAGTGCTCATGATACTCTGTGCCTGCTGAATATACAATTGGCAGTAGTACAATGCAATTAGCTGACTTTTTTAATACTACGAGGATTTTGCCCTGGTTCACTTTAAATTTGGGGCAAGTGGTAGCTCTGCTCTATTATTTTTTCCAGTGCCATACAAATTTACATTGACAGTAGCTTTGATTTTCTGCCCTGAAGCTATATGAAACTATGAATAGCTATCTATGATAAATGAGAGATTGTATACATTTATATAACTTCAGGATTTCACTCCAGACATATCATAGCAACCTCCATTAAAGAGATGTTTTAAAAAAAAGTTTACAATTACTTTTCTTTTTTTTTTTTTTTTGTGATCTCCTAGAGCTTTAAACAATTTTTCTCCCACTGCCCCTGGATACAATTGTGGAGAAATAGGTCATGAAGAAATTTGTTCAGTGCAAATAAAGAAGAGTCTACCAGTTAACTGTGATTTTCTCACAGATTCACCCATAGGGCAGAATGTGACTCAGCTTTAGGATATAAGCTTGCATGCATACCAGCAAAACAACTTTTTCATTTTGTTGCCTTGTGATAAAATTGTCAGGGAGCACTGATCTGCTCTGTCCCTCTCCTGTTCACATTGGTTTTGAAAATTACCATGGTAGACCATTACAGTTATTCTTTGTTTGGCCTAGACTTGCAAACCTTTAAGAATATGTTCAAGAAGACTCTTCATAACACACATCAAAATGTCTCAAACTTAGAATTTCCTAAATCAGAATTTGCTTCTGGAAATATGAATGGTAGCCTCTCATTGCTTCATATTACTTTACAGTCACATTTTTTTCACCAGGAAGATATGGAGAAAATAGGTTTTTCTATAAATAGAATAAAATTTGAATAAGAGTAATTAATGTAAATATAATTTGACAATATATGCCAGCTAAAGCCCTGCTCATTCCATTGACTTCAGTCAAACTTGTTGGTTCAACTTTTCAGTCAGAATTTGCTTTTTTCGTATTTTTCAAGGCAGAAAATCATTAGCTTCTTTGCTTATGTTTGTGAATGTAATGGAAGAGTTAATGTTAATGAACTTATTCAAAAGATATATACCTCCCGCAGTACCTACTTTTATGAAGAACATTTCATAATGGAACCCGTGTAACAGTGCACACTACATAATCTTCTTGTGCTGGTCGTCTTGCATAAAAAATTGAAAGGCTCCACAGAATCATATTCTTTTTCACTGAAACAGTGTGGAATGAAAAAGCTGACCCAAACTCAGATAACCAAAAGGCTTTGACTGATCTGAATCAGATCAGGTCAAATAGCGAACCATTGCTCAAGCCGTGCAAGACCTAAATGTTTTGGTTGTTGTTGTTGTTATTGTTGTTGTTGGTGGTGGTTTTTGTTTTGTTTTGTTTTCTTTTCTTTTGCTTTGTTTTTGTTGTTGCAGTTTGGTTTGGGTTTGTTTTTTTTTGTGGTTTTGGTTGGTTGGTTGGTTGGGCTTTTTGTGTTGTTTTTTTTATTTACATACTGCTAAGATTATACTGTAATGGAGGAATACTTAGTTCTGAAATATGTCTTTATGTTGAAAAAGAATGAGACCCAAAATTTCATTTTTTAAGTCATACGCAAAATGAATCAGCATATATGGGAGGAATTTATAATGTAGTTCTTTTTTATAGCACTGCTCTTCACTAACACCTACACGGCCATGAACAGAGCTTACATGGCCTGCTGAGATTTATAGCAAAAAAAGGAAATCAAATTAATTATTGCTAATAAGTTCACTTTCTTTTTAGTTTTTACTGGATGATTAATCAACTCCATTTGTTGAGAACTTAGTTGCTGTTTATTGCCTTTATATAAATGTAGATTTTCAGAACCTAAAAATAGTGGTTTCTTGTAATAACAGGCAATTATAATTCTGAAATGTGCATAAAAAGAACTAGTGGTTGTATCCTCATAATCAAATTTAAAGATTCGAGTTGGACTTTTGACAGATTTTGTAGTGTATTATTAGAGCAGAAGATAATTAAGTAGTTTAAATAAAATTTAGAACAGGAAAAAAAAAAAAAAGTCATAATTTGGTTTTGTATCTATGTTTCCAGAAAAAATCATGGATGCAATCAAGTAAAATAAAATGTGACAGTTGTTTTCCCTAGTAATACCTCATGAAGAAATACAGCAGGTGGGATCTGTGAACCCAGCATAGTGCTGGACTGAGTCTTGTAGGGGAAACCAGCATTTGCCCAATCCAAAATGGCTTCCAAAAGCACAGTATAGCAAAATTACAACTGTGAAAATTTATCAACCTTTCTCATTTATATTAGGTAACTCTTAAAGTGTGTTACACCTGTAGATTTAAAAGCAATTTAACACAGAGATTGGTGTCATCCTCCCTGGTTAAAGACATGGGAAACTAGGGCATAATGAAAGCAAAGCCATTTGTCTGATGTCACACATCAAACCCCAGTAGAGTTAGAGTTCCATATTCCTGAGTCCTAATTGAGAATGCTCTCTAGCTGTTTTCAAAGCCAATATAATTTACCAAAAAAGGTAAAAAAATCAAGGAACTATTGCTTATCTATGTGAGAAGGAGCTGTGGGACGTACCCTTCTGCCATTCTCTCCTGTTGACAACAGGGGCACAGATCATGTGCATACGTTGCTTATAAGTAAATCATATTGTGTAGTTTTGCATGGACATATATTTGTCTCACTTAATGTTATTTGCAGTCAGTACAAAAAAGAGAACTGCAACTGATATAAATACACCTACTTTTAGTAATATTATGACAAGAATATAATGCAAGGCATTTTTGAGCATTTACAGAGTGTAGGTTTGCTTGTCCTTCCTTCCAAAGGCAAGGATCTAAATCTGATTGAAGTCTCCTGAATTAATAACTGTTCTCTCTGATAAATCAAACATCATGTAATTCATCAAAGTCTCATCTGTGTTTCTACAAGAAAGGTGTTTGTATGACAATATGACCTTAAAAGAAATATTTGTGGTTTGAAAAGCATCTTAGAAGGTTCTCCCCAGTTGTTCTTGAATTGTCAACGCTGAAATAGTATCTCTGCCTTCTAAAACTGTGAAACTCCATCAAAACTAGTCAAATACATGTCCAGTTTAAAACTGCTACATTTATCAAGTTCTGTCACAAGTATACACGTTTAACGCTCTATCAGCATCTTGCTGACCTCACAGGTATCTTCACGTGTAATAAATCCTTTGCTGGGTATCTGTTGAGCAACATAAGCGATGCAGTTAAACCTCTTCCTGGGCCAGCCACTAGAGGGAAGCAAAGACCTCCACGTGCCTGTCCATGACGTCAATCAATGTCTACCTGTCCTCACTGACAAAATCTGGTCAGGATTCAATAAAAAAAATTTGGAAAAGGCAAATATATACATATATATATATATGTATGTATATATAAATATCTGTACGGCTGACTTCCAGAGGTCATTTTCATCAAAAAATAGAGTTCTTTTCTTGAATGATGCTTTGAGAATTTGAATCTAGACAAAAGCTCAGGGCAGAGTGGATAAAGAAGATGTGCTTACAACTTTCATTCTTTGAAGCATCCCAATATTCAGAAAAATTCATTGAAATGTTGGTAGCATAGTAGCTATGCACTTGCATCTTTCATGTGTGGCAAAACATAAGATAAAATATACTGTTTTCTTGATATCTCTTTGTTGATCCTTCTGTAGTTATCCATGCTTCTGTTCCATAGTGTCTTGTCTGTGGTACTCAGAATCTCATCCTAAGTAAACAGTTCTTCTGTGTACACCAGCTGAACAGATCAGGAGAACACTGAGTCATTAAATGGGGACTAGCGGATTCTGCACTCCATTTCAGCACCAAGAAGGCATATGTATATGTGTATATGTGTATGTCATGTGTGTATATGATCTTATATTTATCTTCCAGTTTATGAGGCATTATATATGTTGTAGGTTTACTGGATACTATGTTTTCACTGTATTTAATTCAGCCCTGTTCTGCTTACTGAGGGTACAACTCAAGTTACCATTCTCTCCTATGAGCTAGACTGGTTGAATTCTTTTAAAACTGAAACAGTAGAGGCCAACATTACATTGTCTGACATTTGATTAAAGGAATATACCTGCTATTAATTGAATTTTCCATAAAATTTAAATGCCCAGAAACAAGGATAAAAAATTAAAAATCATGTTTTGCTTTTTATCAGTTAAAATTCTGAATGTTTTAAAGATTGTAAGGACAATATTTGTACCACTTACCACTTAATTTGAATCGAATATTTTTGTTAAGCTTAAGTTATGCTGGATGGCCAGACCTAAATGAGAACAATACAAATCTATTTTAGGATTTAAGAAGTTTAAGTGGAAGGTAATACGCTAGATGAACAGCTCCAAGCAAAGCAATTTCATAAAAAAAAAAAACCCTGTTTTGTTGAATAGCTGCTAGATTATGGCTGAATAGATTTTTAGCTGACAGCATGGTGTATTTGTGATGATTTCTTAATGTTATCATCATCTTGTCCGACATTCTTGAGTAAGAGAGATTTCTTGCATAGCTTGTTAACTAAATGTAATGTACATATGTATTCAAGTGCATGTGCTGGAGATAGCATCCTGCAATCCATGCTATTATTTTAAGAAATGAAGAACATGATATAATTCTAAATTTCACAGGCCGTGGTTATGATTACCAATGCTAAATGTTATCCTAATGATGCAATTTCTAGTGGTTGTATTCAGTCTCTCCATAATTCTGTGGACGCAAAGCAAAATGTTTGTCTTTTAAATTAGAGAAATATCTTTGCATGTATGAAAAGCATGAATTAAAACGCCATCACATTACTATCAGTTCATCACAACATAAATATGCTTCTGTTGTCAAGTTTAACAAGAGATCCATTGAAGGCCCAGGCTTAAACAGTGTGCTAGTTTGGGACCATAGAACCCTAATCATTCCACAGGTATTGGCACAAATCCGGGAGTTATTGCATCATCTTGAATAGCAATAATCAAGGAATTGCATATACTGGTATATAGAGCAATGCAGAACCAGGAAAACAGAATTCCTCCCTACGATGAATGCAATATTTTTGTGTGCTTAGCCTTTAAAGAGTACATTATTTTTACCAGATTTTTAAACTATATCTTTTAGGTTTATGCCTCACTATTGCAATTTCAACTGTAATATAGATCTATCCAATGTCTTTTTAAAATGTCAGTGAGTATTTTCTTTGATATCTGCTCAGTTTTAAATGGTTATTCACAAAAAGAAGCTGTGGTTTTAATATAATATCAAAATAGCTTAAAATGTAAATATGTCAGATGTCAGATAATAACACAAACCAAAAAGATTTATATAAGAAAAGAAAATAAAAAACCCATTGTTTCTTTTCAACAACTTCTGATTTCATTTAACGAACATAGGACTATGCAGCTCATACAGTAATTCTAAAGTAAGAGAGTCAGCAGTATTCACGAGATAGTCTAATCTCTTTTTAAGCAGATTAAAAGTTGCAGCATGTACAGGAAAAAATCAATAGTATATTTTCTGTGCATATCATTCATCTTCAGCCCATCCTTTTCCTCCCATCTCCTTTTTCTTATAAGTGGACAGTCAAACGTGATGTTTTAGATACACAAATTCTGTGTGCACTCACAGAGATGCTTCATTTCATGTACACACACAGATTAAAGTCTTTGAGGAATAAAGCATGTAAACCATATTTACCACTACTCCCCAAGAAGTACAATTGAAAATATGAAACATAATTTTTTATTGTGCTACACAGCAAGGCATGCTCTGCATAGTGCAATGTGTATTTATCGATGTCAGATTCTACATGCTCCTAATGTTGTTAGATACCATATACAGATCTTGAAATAACATACCTTAATGTGATTTACACTGTATCTCCTTCATTGTAAATGGAGGATAAGAACTATGCTAAATTTGCCAAGAACATGGTTTTATATGTATATATATATATATATATATATATATATATGTCTCCTTACTAACTCTCCCTCCTGTACAACTGACTGCTGGAAACATGTTCTATATTTGTTTTTCATTTGAAACAGACCATTCTGTTCTTGTAGTTTTGTAAGTGATTTACACAAGAAAACTCCGATCAGACACAGCCACCTTCTTTGAGGTTTTTCCAGTAAATAGAAAAACTTTCGTCAGATTTGAGGAAATATACAGATGTCTAAATATCATAGTGAGTCAGTGTTTCAGCCAAAATTAGAGCACAAGGTGCTCCTAGGTCCACAACCCCATGACCTAAGCAGTAGAATCACCCATCTTTCGTCTGTCTAGAAAATGTCTAACACTTGTAAAACAGCCCATGTGGTCCTGGCTTGACTCTCACCTTCCTGCAAAAATAGCAACATCTCTTATGTGTCATTTTAAGGAACCACGAAAGACTAGTGTGTAGGTGCACGACTATCTGAGAGTGATGATACAAGTTGAAATCCCAGACGAAAAGCAGACTGTTTCATCACTTAATCTCAGGAGAACAAAGAAGCTGCTTGTTCAGACAGTTGTGGGGAAGATCCAGGGAGGATTTGGAGTGAGGTGAAAAGGTATTTTCTAACACATTTTGCTGTGTATGGAGTTTCTATATATACTGGGCATGCTATTTTAGAGATAGTTGTCTTTTACTACCTCTCTGTGCTGCTGCTGGCTCAAACTGCTACCCAAATGCCATTTTATAACCTATACAACTGTTTTTCCTTTTGGTTTATCTAGCCCTTTACATTTTCAGTTAATTTTGATTAAGGCATTTTTTTCTGGAAAACACACCCAGATAAGTGTTTTGAGGATATGAATAAGTTTTTGTGAATAAGTTTTTGATATTATTTGTATTTTATTTTGAAGGATAGATCATCAAGAGCCAACTTTACAGCTGGTGTTTTTAATACTTTCCGTCTAGATTTTTTGATTTTTTTTTCAAAGAGGAGGCATTTTACAAATGCAGGCTGGTACAAATGTGAGAATGCTTTTGTGTTAAAATAAGAAAAGATTCAAGCACTTTTCTTTTCCTGGATCTACTGCATTTCAGATGTCCAGAATAAGTATAGAAGTCTAAAACATAGGTCACTGAATGCAGCAGGATTATTTATTTTCCTTATACCATGTGCCAAAATGTCCTGGACAGCCAAATGAGAGATAGGAACTACAAGAAGTGACTCACAGCAACTAAACAAGACACCCACCCTTTTCTGTTAACTAAACTGAGCTAGAAATCTGCATAGAGCTAGGAAATCAGAAATAATTGTTATATACATGTGTTTGAATAGGTCCTAGAGTAACCAGTTAATATCAAAGGCTCAGTTTAGGTACCTTAAGACAGTTGTGTGGAACAATTTCAGGATATATTTACAGGAGATAGGAGAAACCTATGCCCTTCAAAGCAGGTGAAGACAAAGCGACCATAAGACATCTCAAGTAGTACTGTGTGTAGGAAATTAAATCAATTGCTAACAGCAGAATTAACTGCAAAATAAAGAAAAGCAAAACACTAAAATGTGTATGTCTGACAATGCCACAGTCATTGGTTACCTAATACAGGGAAACTGTCTTCTGGGCTCTGTAGACTTTGCTGACAAGATCTCCATCTACTACAATGGAAGCTTAAACACCTTGTATGCCTCTAGGTACCTAAATTTAGAAGTTTCAATACCAAAACAAATTCTGCGCTGTGTATCATTTTCTACCTCAGGATATGGATTGCCAAATTATCTCCTTGTGGTAAACACATACGTGATAAAGAGATGAGGACAACCTTTTCCGAAATAACGTAAGTCTTTGTAGAGTTCTAGGGATTGGTTCTAAGACCTTTTTCAGTCTCAAGAGGTTCAAACTCACAGCTTTACCTTCCCAGCAGAGAGCCTGGACTATCAGAGTATAAGCAATGATCTTGTGGAGCTGCTTTTCTTGCAAGCAAAAGTAAAAATAGTAAGCATAATTAAAAATATTGAAAATGTACTATTGACATTGAACTCACAGAACTGAATATAGAAAAATTAAGTTCAGAAGTACACTAAAACATAATGAATGTAGTTTTTGGAGATGGACATTTTCCAGCTTTGTAAATTCATCATCAAGTTTCTATGGAGAAAACATCCTCCAATGGCAACATACAAGGTACCACTATATTGTCAGAGGGAAGGCAATGCGTTCATCAAAGTTAATATTGGAAATATAAAATAAAATTGATAGATACTTTAAAATGAAAATGATAAATGAGCCCTCAATGGGACCAAGACGTGTTTTGTGACAGAATGTTTAGTTTCTAACAAAAAAGTTTCTAGTGATGATGTTTTATCCTATCTCCACTCTTGGGTGAGGTAATAAGAAAATGGATATTTGTATCCTTTCAAGGTTGATTATGTTCCCAAATGCACTTTCGAGCCATTTTCTGCCCTCTTTAAAAGCTTACTTAGGAAGTAAAATAACTTTAATGAAGAGCAGTCTTCCATTGTGTTATAGTTACAAAGCAGGGATTATCATGAAGGTTGTAAGTGGCACACGTTCAATCCGTTCTCATGACAGTAACTGTAATGAGAACACAAAATGCTCTGGTATTTAATTTTTGTGCCATTTTGGAAACCATAATCCTGCATAACTGTGAATTCCATAATTGGTATTGAACAGTATTGAACAGTAAAGACATTCCAGTATGTCTTTAAAAGCGGTATAAATCCTATATTCTATATTACCAATAAGCAAACAGGTCCAGGATTTTGTATGTGTGGCAAGCCTTTTTGTTATTGCAGTATGGTTTTAAGAAGTTGTTTTTTCAGATTTCAATTCCCTGTCATAAAATGCATGTGCCATTTAACAGTTTACACAGGCAAATAATCAATCACCCTAACTCTTCTGGCTATATGGTTCCTCTGCCATATTTTCTTAATAATGAGGCGATCTGAAATTTGTGAAGCAGAAAATCTAGTCTCATTCTGCTTAGTGACACAAATGAAAAACTCAAACCTCTTGTGATTTATTCATACCAATTGGATCGCAGTATTTTGATTGTCTCTTAAATCAGTTCCTAAAGGCTAAAAACCCAGGAATAACCTTTTCACTATCTTTCTTAATTGAAGTGGGTGGTGTACTCTAAAACTTAAAAGCTAGAACTGACTGGCTTACATCACAGTCCTCTTTCCTCTACCCACTGATCTGGCACCTTTATTTTCTCATGTATTGAAATTAATTTAACAAGACAGATAGCACTCACACTTGCAAAGTAGAACCCATTTGGCTGCAAGCATCCTGGTTACAGGGATTACCTGTGTCAGCAGACAGGACTATCTAGCAAGAAAACTAATTAACAATAAAACATTGTCAGGCACATTATTACAAGACTTTCATGAATTGTGTCTTATAAATATTCAAAAACTGGTTTTCTGTTCCATGCACTGAATAATTGCACAAGCTATCATTTGGGTTTTACTTGCTCTCAGTTCTCCCTTAAACCTCATATTTTAGACTCTTCTTCCGTATTCTGTACAGGACATAAATTCTGATCATGGTTAAATCACCTTTTTTTTTTTTTTTTTTTAAATTACATTTTATGCAATCTTTCCAGAAGGATGTGTAAAAATAATGGAATTTTAGTTTGAGGGATATTTTGCCCTTTACAATAATGTAATCAGTGAAACGTGTGGAAACTCCCAAGCAGTTATTTGAGTGGTAAAAAGGCCATGAATAACATAAGGCTTTACTTCCAGAAAAAAAATTACCAAATAATTCAACATTTACTTATTTTGCTCTTATGCACACAAGCAGTTAACTTAGAAATATCCATCTAAAATTAATTTTACTTTAGCCTATGTGCTTTTTTCTCTATCTTTTGGGATATATACATATAAATTTTTAAATACTGAAGTGTACCGTGTGTTTTCAACTTGCTGTCCAACTGAGTGAAAGTGCTAGAATTTTTACAATATATAATGACAATGCCACTTATAATTTTTTCATGACCTATGAGAAACACAAATTAGCCCTAATTGCTAATTTTTAGTGGTAAAATGTAAAACAAAACTATAATTTAGCAAAACGCTATATAGCATGTGTTCCACTTGGTTATATAAGTAGGTTCATTATCTTCAGTCTGTCTGAGTTCAGTTTGATATCTGCACATTAAATGAGCTTGTCTGTCAAATTATTGGCACTGTTTGTCTCCCTAAATTTAAACTCTTTCTTTGCTGAAATGAAAGTCTCTTTATTATTTATCTACTGAAAGAAAACTTCAGTAGGTGGTTAAAAAGGTCACAACATAAATTTAGCTAAAGTTTAAAGAAAAGATAGATCTATTTAATACCTAAAGTACTGCTGTCTTAAAAAGCATGTCTCAATTAAGGACATGGTAAAATAATGAATCTAAACAGACAAAAGCAGTCCCATTTATGGTTAGGAAAAATGATTGCCAGTCCCAGAGATAAGATACTTCTGAACTCCTTCTGGCTGATAAGGACCTATTATAAAATGCAGATCTCCTTCTTTGGGGTAAAGGATGTTTGGGACAGCACTGCTTCTATCGGTCTGGCAGTTAAATTTAAAATGTAATCAGCTGGTCACCTGTATGACACAGTCATCTGTGTGTGGAAGGTGGTTTTAGGCATCAATCCCTGTAGATGCCAAAGAAGTAGAATTTTAAAGATTTAATTTACCAGTTTTTTAGTGATATATGTGTGCTTTACTCCAAGCTGCTGTGAACACTGTCTTCAAGCGCCTACCTCTCACTATTCACTGTTCAAAGAAACTTAAACATCTGACTCTTGAGCTTGTGTATTTTATCCCGAATGCCATGATTACCATGCTATTTAAACACATTGCTTTTTTATGCCCACACCCAGCAACTCTTCTTCTCGTCTCTGGGCTGGAACCAGTACAAATCGGAACTGAGTCAGGCCTTTTCCTGTCAGTCATTTGGTGCCTTTTAAAAATCAGACAGAACTCAAAAAGATTCTGATGTTTGAGTTCACCAATTAATAATTCTCAAATGTGATTTTTGTGTTTCACAATTTCTCCCGAGATCCACATCTCACATGAGTATTAGATAAGATTGCTTAAACACACATCCTCTGAATAGTCTAGCTGAAGTCTACAGGCGCGGCAATATTTCACAACCTGTAAGTTTTCACAATTGAAGTCTTCTTCAGTTTAGGACTAGAAATTTTGAGATGGTTTGTTAAAAATTAAATTAGAAGAACTTCCAAAATAGTATTTAAAATCCTCCATCATATATCCTCAAACCTGCCAGTTCCTCCTCTATGTGTACAGAGAGATGCAGATTTCTGAATGTATTTGCTGCTATATATTGTGTTGTCTTCTCATTCTGT
This sequence comes from Columba livia, assembly GCF_036013475.1. Classification (NCBI taxonomy): domain Eukaryota; kingdom Metazoa; phylum Chordata; class Aves; order Columbiformes; family Columbidae; genus Columba; species Columba livia. The sequence goes on from NC_088604.1 coordinate 30,629,602, forward strand.
GTGGTTTCAAAAGTAAGGAGGAAAACCCTCCCTTTGAGAGGGGAAAATACTAATATCAAGAGAATGACGATGATTATGTTGTTTAGTTTGGAAGATGGTTTTCTCCACATTTTAAGTCCTTCTTGTGTGTGTAAAGCCAGCAACAAGTATATGTGACTAATGGCAACATTTCAGTGTTGTACTTGTGATGAACTGCAAAATAACACCTACCAAGAAGCATCCCACATTTTGCTATTTCTAGTTTCCTTGATTTTCCTATCCAGTGCCCTGCAACATTCATCACAATATTTCAAGTATCACTGCAGGTGCCAGCTATCTCGAAAGACATCTAGATGCAAAAGGAAAAATAACATTCGCCTAGTCACTGCAGTGTAGTCAATATATCTACACTGCATTCATCTACCTGGTTTGGAGACTGGTAGCAACCTAGCTGTGGTAGAAACAGCTCGGCACAGGCAGGATAATAAAAATACTTGTTGGGGGCATAGTAATTTCTTAACTAAATCTGCTTTTGGCATATATGATTAAGACTATGGCATATGGTTAATTAAGTCCACATTTATATAAATTCATTTCATTCAATATTAAAGACTGAAATAATAGCAACTTTTGCCCTGCTGAATACTGATCAAATAATTTGCTGTCTCCAAATATGTACACACACTTTACTAATTATTTTACTAATACTTTATGTATTTGACATCTGCTATCTGACTACTTGCTTGTTTGTTTTTTGCTGGGGGGAAGGCTCCCAGTCAGAAAGCCAGTGGTCCTGGTCAGTGTTAAAATGCAGAAGTGGGACACGCTAAAGGAACAGTCTGATAGAAGATGCTGCACGTAGACAATGAAATTGCCTTCTTTCCTTTAGTTCTTGATCCAGAGTAGTAGAAGTGGAAGCTCTGTATAAAATGTTGATATGGTTTAAGACCTAGAAGTTAGAAACATATTATGCCATAAGAGTTGCCTATCTTCCACTTAAAAGCAGTAGGAGTGTCGAGCAAACATTTTCCAGTCTATCAACAGTGAATTCAGAGAGAAATATGGCGGTAAAAAAGTTACTGTAACATTGCAGTTTGTTTCCGTGTTCATATTGTGGGCATTCAAAGAATCTTTAACCCTTAGGTGGAATTAGACAGATTAGATTTTATATAGAGAGACTTTCAAGCAAGAAAACATAGAAAACTTCTTGACTCAGCAGTTCTTTAAAAAGTCATCTGTTTCAGTCCACTGCTAGTACAAAATATACATTTGCTTTTTCTGGTCAGCAAAAGTTCCTGTAAGCAATATTTTTCCCGATATTTCAGTTCATGCTGCATGTCTTAAGTCTTCTTAAATAATTTCAAGAAAAATATGTTTTCTCTCTGCTATTAAATACACAGATCTCCTATCTTTAGATGTATATTTTTGCCTCTAATACTCCAATGACTTGTAAAATCAAATTTCACAGTTTGTTTGAAAGTCAGAGCTTACAAAAATATTTTAGCTTGACATATATATAATAATGAGCATTCCTATTGGTCACTTCTATCCCCTATATTGTATGTGAATAGACTAAATCTGGTTCATTCATTAGGAATAAAAAACACTCGTGTTACTGTCTTCTCTAATAGATTATGAAAATACTAATATTTTTCTTTTTGCTGTTACATCCTAGAAATAGTCATGTAAAAATCCAAGCGAAGACTGTAATTCAAGTAACCACATGTGATTTCCTTTTTCCAATAAAAGCTCATCTTTGTCATTTTCTTAGCTTTTCTGTAGCAATTTTTCAGGTTACGTCTTCCTTATATACCTCCACAGCAAATGAATGCTTCTTTTGTATGTCTTTTTGTGGTAATGCTTTGAGATTCAAATGTTTGAACTGTAGTTTCTGATCTAGTTTAAGTATGCATTGATATAAGTCAGACAATGTTAAACATCACTGCCCTGGTGCTTGAAACAAATATTCTATACTTCCTATCATTAAAAAAAGGGAGTTAAAGACTTACTTGACATCTTAAATATTCCTCAAGCTACTGTAAATGCTGTCCATTTTATTATATGAGTAAGGCATATTATTAATCTGTCAGGTTTTCATGTTGATGAACATCATATTTAATCAGAATGTCAGTGCCTCTAAAATATGTGAATGCCTAAAACAAGTACACTGTTCCTTATTGCATGGCCCCATTAAGCACTTTTGTTATGGTGGGTGCAAGACACCCCAGTGAAAACATCAGGCTAAGAGTTACTTATAGTTCTGAGTGATTCCAATAGCTGAATGTATTTTCCTAGCTAGGACTTTCAGGTTTGCCAATCATACCAGAATGATGTTTTTTTCATTATTATACCATAAGCAGACTTAGTATAGATATTGAAAATGACGAGGTAAAACACTTTATCAGGCAACCTGCTGGGAGGTTTGGGTTCATTATTGAAAGAGAGAGTTGCAGGAAGAGAACCAACTGCAGAAATGTTGCTGTGACTTACAAGGTCTTAAATAGACATATAAGGCTAGGACAGGAAGTGCATAATTCCCAACTGAGCAGGGTACAGTTAAGTAAATATAACTATTTTTCATAAATTATGGACTATATAGCATACCCTGAGTATGTTTTTGAATCAGGGAAGATTCACCATTTACAGATGCAAGAGACAGAGATTAAATCAGGCAGCTCTGTAGCCATAGCACTCTTGTTCTCCTAATACTCTATCTTGCCATGCAGCCACACTCCTCAAATGCCAAACTCTCAGATATATAGAGATGAGATATAGGCATATCTTTTACGTAAAAGGAGGTAAAGTCAGGTAAAAAAAATTAGTGAAAGCCACTTCCCTTTAATAAGAGCTATGCCAAAAATTTTTCTGCTCTCCATGCTTGAAAGTGAAAGACCATTATCTGGACTTTTACAACCAAAGTTAGACACAGTAAGCAGAAAAATTCAGAGAAAGTAGAGAACAGTTAAGTTTTCTTCTCCCTTGCCTCCTCCCCACCCCCTCCCTCCCTCGCCTTTTAAATTTATTTTTAATTCTAAGTCTATTTACAAGAAGACTGAAAAAACTTGGTTAAAATTATATTCCTGTGAACATCAGTAAGGTAGGATTGTAGAAAACCTGTACATTAGGTGTATATGCCAGCAAGCTCAGATAATGTCTCCATGTAGGCTATCCCTTCTACATTACTACCTAAGTTTATTTAAAACAATTTCCAAACATATAAATATCTTTTGTATAGCTGTAGGATAACATTTAGTAGGCAAGTGAAGGCAGAATCAGGATTTGTCTGCTTGTATCATATGCTGTAGCATTTACAACTGAACAGCAAACCTTCATGCTGTTTCCTTCTCCCAAAACCTCTCCCATCTACAGTCACAAGCAGAAGATGATTGAAAATTCATGACCCAAAGGCAATAATTAAAAATATGACTCTTCTAGCTGTTGTAAAAGCATCCGCTTCTGTGGCTGTCTCCTCATTTGATGGATGTGCTGGTACTTATGACACTGCCTCTGGCACTCAGGATCGCTCTGCTGCAGAATTGCTCAGGCAATGTTACACTTCCACATACCGCTTTCTTTTAATTCACCCTTCGAACTTTACAGCTGCATACAATATCTTGCAATTAAATATACATCTACTCCAAATGGAAACCAAAAGACATTTTCACTGGGACAAATATACATCTTTCACTTTTCATTTTCCTCATCCACTTTTATGCAAATATGTGTGCCATGACCAACTACCTTCAGGTGTCAGAACAGAGCCCTAAGATCAAATTGTAGCATATATATTTCTGTTCCAACAATGCCAGTGAAAGGAATTCTGAATAACTTTAAATGCAGGTGTTCTGAGTCTTCTTAACAGTAGACTTCTAAAACTGTCCGATATTTTTTCATAAATTTAACTTCAGTTGTAAGAAATTTGAAATAATTTTTAAACTTTGCTGGAAATAAAACTTAATTATGCAGTGGATATTACAACATTTCATCTGCCCCATGGAGAATATAGGAGAGACTGATTTGGATTTTAAGGTCATATGCAACAGCATAATGTGATTTACTTTAAAATAACTGTTCCTCAGAAATTCAGATGTAAGTTTGAACCACCTAATATTGTTTTTTACTAAAATAAATTGCTAACAATTTTCCTACATACAAGGTTCATTAATTAAGATTTTTTAACCTTTGAAGAGATGAAACCCAGAAAAGAGTTAATGTATGCTATAGATGTATTTCAAAATAAAGCAGGAGAAAGTCATACTGGAAATTCAAAGTACTAGTAAGAAGTAAAAGACTCTAATTGCAACTAAACTTTATCACAGTGGTTTCTTACTCTGTGTCAAGCAGGATTGGACAGGGCCTTCTGGGTCACTTTGTACTGCAACCAGCTTTGGCAGGCAATCACACCATAAAATTCTGTTATTAAAGTTCTATCCCAAAACCTGTTAGAGTGTGACTTGTCCATGTGCCAATGTTGTCCAGGTTAAACTGCTCTTTTCCCTCGTTCATTTCCTGGTGGATATAACTACTGTTTCAAATATCTCTCAGTCTTTGTTTTGCTAGATTTAACAATTTAAGGCTTTTTAGATTTCTCTTTCAGAATGGATAGTCAGGGCATAGAAAATCTAGTAACCCCTTATTTCACCACTTTCAATCTGAATTCATCATTCTTGAGCATGAGTGACAAAAGTAGGGCACATAGATGTAATATTGCACATTAATGATGTGGAGGAGGACAAAGAAGTAAGTGGTAATCTATTTCAGTCAAAATTGATTTGGGAAGAGCTGGTAAAGTAGCTTCTAATGAAATAGAATTAGATATCCTTCTTAAATACGAATGTCAGATTTGACCTTCAATGAGGCTATTTTAAAGTTACTAGGGAGATAAATATGACTTAACACTGTACTGCACAAATGGTAGGACCTCGTTATTTCCAAATACCAGACCTAATAGAATTTTTTATTTTTATGAACCAAATGCTATATATTGTAATTCCAAAAGCTGGTTTTGGTAAGTGATAAACACAATAACCTTGAACTTAGTGATCATAAATTGGCTCAATAAGATAAAACTAAACAGAGAGAAGAGTTCTATTATTTTCTTAAACTTTCTTCTATTGGAATTGAAGATATGGTAGATTGTTATCTGATCCAAAAGATTAGTCATCTGAGCAGAGTCAGATCTGAGCAGAAGGGTTTCTCTGGGAGAAAACTTGCATCAGAAGCTTCTAGAACAGCTGTTCTGCTGAGGGTACAAGCACTAAAATGTGAAGAGTCAAGTCTTAAAAGTATTGAATTACTTCTTGTGCCTCCATTTTACACAGGAAATAGCTCTACAGAAGACTAATATTGCATAAAAGAGAGATGAAAGAACATAAATATAAGCAACCCATGTGTTTTCATGCAGAAATTACTTTTTTTCGTATTTATTGACTAGTCTTCAATAATGATACTTGGCTTAATGAGTTTTAAGACACATGCAGGAAGATTCTCATCTACTATAATTAAGTGTAGCTTGAAATCTGTCAAACAACACCAGACCAAATATATCTGAAGTGTAATCACATATGTGTGAACTTCAGCACCATGTATTTTGAGTATTAATTTCCAAGTACATTCAGCATCTCATAACATAGATCATCAAATGTCCTGTGTTGGAAGGGACCCACAAGGATCATCAAGTCCAACTCCTGTCCCTTAATAAGACAACCCCAAAATTCACAGCATGTATCCAAGGACATTGCCCAATCTCTTCTTGAATACCGTCAGGCTTGGGGCCATGACTGCCTCTGTCGGGAGCCTGTTCCAGTGCTTCACCACGCTCTGGGTGAAGAACCTTTTCCTAATGTCCAACATAAATCTCCTCCGGTACATCTTCCTGCCATTGCCCCGGGTCCTGTCATTGCTCACCAGCGAAAACAGATCAGCACCTGCCCTTCCTCCACTCCTTGTGAGAAAGCTGTGGACCGCGATGAGGTCTCCCCTCAGTCTCTTCTTCTCCAGGCTGGACAAACCAAGTGACTTTAGCCACTCCTCATGCGGCTTCCCCTCTAAAACCTTCACCAACTTCATGGCCCTCCTCTGGACACTGTCTAGTAGCATTAGATTCTTTTTATACTGTGTCACCCAGAACTGCACACAGTGCTCCAGGTGAGGCTGCACCAGTGCAGAGCAGAGCAGGACAATCACCTCCCTTGCCCAGCTGGCAATGCTGTCTTTGATGCACCCCAGGACATGGTTGCCCTCTTGGCTGCAAGGCCACACTGTTGGCTCATGTTCAACTTGCTGTTGACCAGAACCCCCAGATCCCTCTCCACAGAGCTGCTTTCCAGCATCTCATTACCCAGTCTGTGTGTACAGCCAGGGTTGCCGTGTCCCAGGTGCAAAATCCAGCACTTGCCCTTGTTGAACTTCATGCAGTTAGTGATTGCCCAGTTCTCCAGTTTGTTCAGATCCCTCTGCAGGGCCTCTCTGCCCTCAAGAGTGTCAACAGCTGCTCCCAATTTTGTGTCATCGGCAAATTTACTTAGTATTCCATCAAGTCCCGTGTCCAAGTCATTTATGAAGATATTAAAGAGTACTGGACCATGATTGTATATCATTAAGATCGTATTCAAAAGAGTATTATAATGGTCATAGTATGTGTGGATATTGGTACTGGAAAACCAGTAGTCATAAAATTAGTGTTTTTCACAGGCTTAAAAAATTAGTCACAGAGGTGCTTCATCGTTGTAAGATTTTCCTTTTCAGAAGCTTAATCACAGCATCCAGAGTTCTCTGTAGTTACAGGAGAAAATAAACCCCCAACCAAATAAATTTGAAGCTGTATTTTAGCAGACCTTTTCAGATCCTAATCTTTGCCTCCTGTGACAAAATGACATTTCAGTGTGACCAAACTGACCTCAGGAAATGGGACTTGTGATCACACTCTGGTTTTCTCTCTGTTCAAGTATATATGTATCTCGATGTGACCCCATCCTGAACTAGCTGGCTCACTTCCTACAAACTTCATGTAAGTAAGTCACCAGGTAACAACAGTGGTGCTGCTGCAGGAAGGGCTGTAGCTCAGCTCTGATGTTTCAGACACAAGAAGATCTGCCCAGGAACAGACTTATAAATGTATTTAACAAAGGAAAAGCTTCAGCTTGATCTAGGACTTATCCACCAACAGAAAAAAAATCGATACAATTCATATGTTTGAAATTCAATTTTTCATTTTATTTTTCCCCTGTGACCCGAAAAGCTGCGACATCTCCCCCATGCTGTCATGCTCCTTATGCACATTTTGGGTATTCCTGCTGCTGTGGTGTTCTTGTGCCTCTAGGTGGAACTGAAGGGACTGAGAAGACTTTTTGGTAGGACCTGTACAAACGCACATCCAGTATTTCACAGTTAGCATAATCTCTGCCTTGGAGAGTTTCTGTCTAAACAGCCAAGATATATTGTTGAAAGAGAAACAAGCCTGTAAGTTGAACGGCTTGCTCTGAGCAGAAAAGCATGGATTTATACAGACTTCAAGGTGTATTCATTAAGCAATTGATGACTCCTTTCCTCAGTGCCAACCACCAGGAGCTCCTCCTGAAAATGATGGCACTATCTTATATCACTTTCTAGCCCTTATTTCTCTTGAACCAAAGTCCTATTAAAGCCTCAGTACTGTTAAACCTTCAGTATATATGCAAATATTTTAGATAGTTAAATTAAATGGATTTTTTGTTTTGCATCGTTTTCGTTATTTAGAAGTGGTAACTGCTTTTTTAAATAAATTGTAGGAGAATAGACAATAGTTTCAAAGTATGTGGACTGACCGTGACATTTTATCTTTGTCAGTTTTTTCCTGCTCAATAAGGATTTAAAACTCATTTAGAAACACTAGTGTTACAGATACCTTTTAACATATGCAAAGTAATAAACTATACTCTGAATATTTGAGAGTTACTAAAATAATTCTTGTTATTGTTCCTCATTTCCATCACTGTTTAGAAATAACTATATCCAGATATAGTGTATAATTTTTTTATTTGTGATCACACTCAGAAAAGGCAAAGATATTGCAACTTTTGCCATGGTCTGCAGGAGGAATCTAGTGAATTATTTAGTATTGCTCTATAGTTGTCTACAAGAGAGAGATTTTTATGATCTTTTTTTCTATTGCATATTTTGTGTGAGAAAGGGACAGAAAACAAGATGGCTTAATTTTGTCTTCTTTATAGAATACATTTATCTTCTGACATGTCAACATTTTTCATGGAAGTGAATTTCACTTGCTGGCCATTTCTGCAGGCTTTTTTTTTTTAGTATTTGCTTCCCACAAAATCCAAGAAAACAAATCTTCAATGCAGAATTTTGTGTAACATCTACAACATGACAAGGAGAATTGTACAGACTCGTTAATAGTGTCTCTCTCAGGTCTGCTAAAGGCAATCAGGCTTATTCTGCTGCTTATGCACTGTGGTGCTTTACCAGTGGTGTTTTTTTTAATTTCTGATTGAGTGGGTCATAGAAAAAAAAAATCAACGGTTCCGTCATGTGTCTGAGATTTTTCTCATAATATGTCAGGAGTGGGAGGTGGAGAATAGGAGTGGGAGTAGAAGGAAAAAGTACTCAAGTTTTCTGTTTGTTTAGTTGTGGGGGTTTTTTCCTGAAATCAGAAGGAGTGTTATTATAATAACTATAGCATGTTGGGATCAGGTCCTTACGGTGTGCTTCTTCAGCTCACAGCTATGCAGTATGTTTGTCTATATTGTCCTAAAGGTTCTCAGTTGTCAGGTAAAAGCTGTCTGAGTCACTGCAGATTTAATTCTTTCTCCTTCATCATTAGCTCAGAAAAGTCAGTAATGATCAGTCCTGATGAGGTTTAAAACTCTGTTCTCTACTCCTAATTTTTCCAAAGGGGAAGTGGCATTTCTATTTTTCTTGTCAATCTTACTTGATTAGGGGCATCTTTCCACTGAAGTCAGGAACTTGAAAGTGTGACATAGGCCACTCGTAACAAATATAGGCTGTGCTGAGAGGCAGGAGCAAATATTTTGTTTGCTTGTGGCCCTGGGTAAATGAGCAATAATTTGACCGCAGTAGCGGGCATCAGTGTGAGCTGCTCTGAATGACTGGGGTTATTCCTAAGCAGCTGAACCACACTGGCGGTCATGTTATATTCATATGGTAGGCTAAGATGAAGACTGTCATGTACTGCTATTTCATAGATGCAAGGCAGACATATTCTGAGAATTCTAAAAGACAGTTTGGAAATAATATTCAAGCTGTGGTTCTAATTTGGTCCTTCTTTGTGAGAAATGCTCAGTATAGATTCAAGATCCTCTGTGTCTAGAAATGTGGTTCTAGTTTGGCCCAGTTACTTACATCTGTTAGCACTGAGACAACAGAATCAGAAAGCTGAATAAAATATCTATTCTTCCCTCTCCATTTCTCTTTTCTCTCTTTGCCATAGTAACTATATGAGCTACTGCAGATAGAAAAACAGAAAATCCGTCTTCCTTTCCACAAGAAGCAGCCACATACTCTTTGCAGTGATTCAGACTATAGCTTAGACTATTTGTATTTGTGGTATTAAACATGAAGTCTTGATAACATTTTTTTCAGCTATCAGAATTTTTCAGGAATTAATTTACTGTGTATTCATCAGCCCATTGCCAGCTTCCCTCCTGACAGTTCTGTAGCAACGTGGTTACCTTCCCTATCCAGAAAGCAATAAATAGTCTCTGTTACCATTTAGAAAATATTGCTATGTATCTAGAAGGAAACTCAGTTAAATTAGATTTATTTTGAATACCAGAGACAACATACACACACACAAAAAATTTACATTACATATTAAATATAATTACTCTAAAAGTCAGGCTGGAATTTGGAAAAAAGTGTTTGTGTTATGTGTGAATATATGGGTGTATTGTACACATTTGACAAAGATCCATAAAATACATATATATTTAGAGTGCTTAAAACTACTTCCTATTTTTTTCTCCTGAAATCTAGGTATTAAAAGCAACATAAATGATGCATTGCATTGACCTTCTCCTTATTTATTATATTCTACTTACATCAGGAACAGGAAAACAAGCATCATGTCCAAGGACATCATGGTAATTGTCTGTAAGAAGCTTTCCAATGACTTCTTGCACTTATGAGTTTCTAATATCTCCCTTTTATCACTGAAGCCTAGTAAACTCATTATTTCTGCATCATCCATACCATTCCACAGCGCATGAAATGGACCAGTCAGGCTGTCTTTTCCTATTGCTTTTCTTACTTTTCTGAGAACTTTAACTGTGTAAAGGAAACAACTGTTACAAACTCTGTTTTTTTTCCAACAGAATAAAATAAGATTTGCCTTACTGCTCCCTGGAGTTTCAGACTTCCATTGACAAGGCAAAGGGTGCAGGCAGTATTTCTGAATTTGGTGTCAGGCTGCAGTGGGGGACAGCAGCTCCCTGGGGCTGGGGTCTGGGAGCAGTGGGGGCTCCCCAGCGTCCGTCAGGGCAGGGTCGGGCAGCCAGGGGCTGTCCCACTGCCCCAGCCAGGAGCAGGGCAGCCGGGCCACCAGGGCAGCCCCAGCCCTGGGCATTGGGCACCTCCATTGGGATGGGATGAGGACAGGCTGGGATGTGGGTACATGAGTGGGTGCAGCTCCACATGGCCCGTGGCCAGGCAGGACAGGGCTGTCAGGAGCAGGAGACCAGCCCTGCTGTGGCATTGCTGGGACAAGGGCTGGTGACCCTGGGGGGCTGACATGGGGTCCTGACCTATGAGTAGGTGGGGCCATCCCCAGAGCAAGGACCTCGGCTGGGACGCGGTGTCCTGGTAGTGCCCTCAGGGCCCTGGCTCTTACCACTCTTTGCCTCTAAATGGTTTCAACTCAGAACTTTTCTCTTTCCAGTAAGGAGACAACCTAGTCCTTCAGAGATGTGAGTTTGTAGCTCAACAAACTGGCACTTTTATGCAGTGCCTGAAAGGGACTCAGGAGAGAAATGTTTTTTGCACTGCTGACCTCCAATTCAGTCTCCAGCTCCCTAGAAGTCTTTGTGTGTTTGTGTACAGGCAGGAGGCAAAAGACATACAGAAACCTGCAGAAGTTAACACAGTGTAGGAAAGGATGAACATCCACACATTATGGGGCACAGGTAGCAAAAATCTGATTTTAAAATTATCTTCTAATTTCTGTTATAAAATCGAGTTTTCATTTGTTTACAACTTCATCTAAATATGACTGGACTGATTGTTGTAGGCACATCATATATTAGTCTCTGCCTGAAATATAAAGGAGGTGAAATTTCAGTGGTCATTTCTTGGTGTAGAATTTATGATTATTTTTTTCCTGGTACCCAAAGTTGTCTCTCTGAAAAGTTCTAGATCTCACATACTATGGAACAGGATACAGTGGCATCACTGTCAAATACATGCGGGTAGGCACCTCTGTGAAAATGCCCCATACACAGCCAAGATAAGAATTTCTGAAAAATCTCAAATTTTGTATAATATGTTGAGTTTTATTAGTGGTTGATTACTAAACTTTTTGAAGGCTGACTCTGTCCTAGGCATTTCAGGTGTCCTTTAAATTGTTTCCGATAGCACCAAAGCATCAGTGTGGAGCTTGTCTATAAGAAATTAAAACAGGAAAACAACTATGTCTTGATGCCAAAGGAAAAGAGCAGCCTAGTTGCCAAGCCTGTGAGTGAAGAGGAAGACCTGGGGGAGTTGTAAAGAGGGAATATTGGCACAATGAGTAGGAGAGAGATGGTGGCAAGAGAAACCAAGTGGGCAGGTTTGAAGCAGTAGAGGAGGCGGGAGTAAAAGGCATTTAAGGGAGGGAGACTGCAGCAGCAGTGGGGAGAGAGAAGAGGGGAAAAACAAGTGCAGCAAAAATAAAACAATGTAAAATGAAAAGGTTATGACTACTGGAATACACTCCTTTCAGAACCTGAGGGGAAAAAAAAACCAAACAACTTGGTTCCTGTATTTGAGGGTTGTCAGTAAAATATAGTGGGATTTCAAAGTGGGAGGTTGACATGGAATCTTGTTTGTTTATCTTTTAAACCTAAGAAACTCCATAAATTCAGAAAGCCCTAGGATAAAATAACTGTATTATTTCATTTGTCCACTGCAGTTCTAGAAAGCTGGAAAATGCCAGGACTGAAGTTGTCTGTGTAACTTTAATTCAGTCATTTTGCACGTATGTGCTTTGTTGCAGTTTTAAATTACATAATCTGGTACTTCTTGTTTACCGTAAGACACTGACTTCAGGTTTTGGAGAAGAAGCTGTATGAGGAGCAGCTAAACTCACTTGGTTTGCTCAGCCTGGAGAAGAGGAGACTGAGGGGAGACCTCATCGCAGTCCACAGCTTCCTCACAGGAAGCAGAGGAAGGGTAGGCTCCAATCTCTTCTCTCTGGTGAGCAATGGCAGAACCTGATGGAATGGCAGGAAGATGTGCCAGGGGAGGTTTTTGTTGGTCATTAGGAAAAGGTTCTTCACCCAGAGGGTGGTGGAGCACTGGAACAGGCTCCCCAGGGAGGTGTCACGTCCCCAAGCCTGATAGTGTTCAAGAAGAGACTGGACAATGCCCTCAGACACATGGTGTGAATTGTGAGGTTGTCATATGCAGAGACTGGAGTTGGACTCGGTGATCCTTGTGGGTGACTTCCAGCTTAGAACTTTCTGTGATTCTAATTCAATCGAAGTCTTCACAGGTTGTGTTACTTGTATGGTCCTCTACCATTGCTAACTGCAGCTCATCCCCAGGTCCAAATCTTCGAAATAATGAACTCTTGCTTGCCAGTCATGTGTTCCAAAACTCATCCTCTTAGTATAATTAATTATAATTATAAATAAGTATTTATTACAGAACTTCCTAGAGACTAATGTGGGCTCTGTGGCATTAAGAATTCAAACAGTGATAAAAGGGTCTCTCTACTCCAAAGAGAGATTGTCACTGCCTAAATACCAAAGACAGGCAAACCACAGGAGGGGAGGCAAACAGGGCAGTGGGGTGGGGAATGATTTGCTCAGGGTCACTCGGGAGACATTTAATGGCACTGCTGGAATGAGATACTGTTAGAATCACAGGCGTTCTGCTGCTAGGAGTCATTTGTTTAAAAAGATTGCCATGCATTTAAATAAAATGATCTGTAATGGAAGCCTGTCACCTGTGATCTGAGCAAAGTAATTTATTATGCAAGAACCATACAGATAATTTACAATAGTTCTCCTGTGCCTTTAAGGTATAGTAACTGTAATCATTGAATTGCTTCTGATATCTCTTTTATGCTACTTGGCGCTCCATATGGCAGTTGGATGCTGCAGAAAAAAATATCCTCCAGGAATCATTGAGTCAGGCTTTAAGCCAGGCAATCTCCTCTAACACTTTCAGAGCAAGCCATACTATAAAAATGTAAATGTGGTAGCAATACCTCTTCTTCACACCATTTTTCAAAAGGTAAACGTAAGTAGTGTTCAAACCATGGTGCAGCTTGAGAGCATTTGTAAAGGACATAAAAAAATCTGAGTTACTTTGCGTAGGTGGCTTTACACACCTGTGACTGTGAAGGCTCTCTGATTCAGACATATATCATCCAACAACATCAGTAGAAAGACTTACAGTAATTGCAGCTCCACACAATTTTCTTTCCTCTTTTTCCTCTCCCCCTACTACTTTAGGCAACTTTTGTTGCAAGCACTCTGGCATTCTCCTTTCCTGAGGCATTTAGGTAAAAGTTGCCCACTGAGAGGTGTGGTTTTCTAGTGTGTTCACTGGCATAAGTGATGCAAATTACTACAAATGAGTAGCAAAGAGAGAGGGGGATGGAGAAACAGAAAGCAAGTAGAAAAAATAGGATAATCAAATGAGCAAAAAGATATAAAAGTACTGGGAAGGAAAAATTCAAATGACAGAAGTAAAATGAGAAGGAAACATGGAGGGGGAAGTGGGAAGTAAAATTAGGAAAAGTAGGCCAGATGTGTGATAAATATGAAGCAGATAGATCCAGCCCTGAAGAGGGAAATGAGAACTCCTACTGCAGCTGTTGACCAACCAGACTGGTGCCTCAGATCCCCCTTTAAGGAAGGGGGGAAAAAAAAAAAAAACAACAAACCAAAGCAAAATGGAACAGTTAGTTCAAATTTATTTTCCCTGTGTTTGGAGGGATTGGAAAATTATCACCAGATACGTCAGCAAACACTGAAAGATGCTATGGTTATGTGCAATCCAGAAAAAGAGGAAAGAGAAGAAGGGAAACTGAAAGGCAGACAAGAAAGAGAAACTGAGAATAGAAAAGAGGAAACCGGCTGTTGAACAAACAAGAGAGGTAGAAAACAGAAGAGTAAACAGAGGGAGAAAGAAAAGAATCAAGGCCACCAGCCTTTCCCTGAAGGGGGTGTGAAGTTTAGAAGGACTCCTCTCAGAAAGCAGAAATGAGGAGTGGGAGTCTTGTGGGGACAGAGTGGTAGAATGAAACTAAATATTCTCCTTCTAAATTTCAAACCTCCTGTTTAGTCATTTGAATGGGTTTGACATGGGTGAAGTCACAGCTTGTTTCTTTTTTTTCCCCCTGTAATTTACACATGAAGTACTGAGAGGAATCAGCAGCTAGTTTTAGACCCTATTGCCTAAATTAAAATCTAGTAGTATTACCTAATTACTGCATTGGTCCTAGTGCAATATTGTTTTCTCATGTAAAATGCACAAATTGTATTCAAGACCTGAAACTGGCAAAGTAAAAGCTTAAGGGATCTGCCCCCTGCCCTGTGCTACACCTGATCTGTTCCCGTCTCTGTCTCTCACACTCCTTCTGGACTCTTATGCTCTGAGTTCCCCTGCTTGCTTCCAAAAATCTACGTTGTACATAGACCAAACAAAATACCATTTTTATTTTTTGCTCTTCTCATTCTGTGGTTAATTGCTTCTTTCTATTATGTAAGCATTTGTGGCATCCATGAGCATCTTTAAGAGGAATTGAAATAACCTTTAAATAAGGGAATACAGAACAATTTACAATCCTAGTAATCAACATAAATACATTTTAAATGCCCTATTTATTTCTTTGGAGTCAAGCAATGTAATTTGGTTTGATTTGCTAATGGAGGCTTATACCGGGAATGTTATACCCTTCATATATGATATGGTCTAAAATTCAAGAGGGAGTGGCAGGGAGAAGGGGTGTATTTACATAGTTTGTTGTTTGTTTTTTTTTTAACGGCATGGCTTCTGTTGAAACCAAAGGGTCTGAGGAGCACAAGCTATTCCAATGGTGTCACCCTATTTAGTTTTTGTTTTGTAGTCAAGGAAACTGCAAAGTAGTAAGGCTTTCTTAAGTAGTTATCCTGCCCCAAATTCAACTAAACCATTTTTGGTGCAGGGTGCATCTAGATTTCAAGGGGCAGTACCAGTTCTGAGTGCCCAGCTGTTTCCAGGCGTGTTTCCCAAGCATGTTTCCAGCTCATGTCCCATACCAAGGGCAGATAAGGCCATGCACATACCATCTACACACTCTGTTCCTCATTGTGGAAACCACATGAGTTCCAGGAAAGACCCATAGTGCAAGTAATAGATTCCAGTCTGGATCATCAAGGTACCCAGGCACCAGGGTATGCCGAGACTCACCTCCACAACTGAGCACAGGTGCCGATTCCAGGACTTGTATTCTTTAGCCAAGTGGGATGTGACAGCTTTGCGTACTGCAGCCTTCACCGCTGTGATTCTGCCTGGGTTTCTAAGCTGAAATTTAATGTGCAGAATCTGTCTCAGTGCTTTATTATTGACTGCTAGGACCTTAAGACTTTTAATTTCTCCTGCAGAGAGTACTGAATGCCTAAATTGCTATAAGAATGCATGTCTAGGACACTTTAGGTGTTTTGAAAGCTGCAGAGCAGAGATTAAGTGTTGGGAATGTTTTTAAGTGATCTGTTAAACAGCAGCAGTTCACAGTCCTGAATTCAGTTTTTGGCATATTTCAAAAAGATCAGTTGCTTTTAAGCTGAAGTTTGCTATTTGAACATTCATTTAATAATTTACTTCCTTAATTTATTTTGCACCTCCATACACGTTTCTTTGAAATATTACCTTTAGTGTGGAATACTACCTTTGAAATATACCTTACAATATGAATTTTTCAAAACTTTTTACTGTAGAAGTCCAATAAAGCTCTTATCACTGGCAGGTTTTCCCAGACTTAATGAATTTTGGTTTGTTTATAAATTAAGAAAGGGAACTGCTGGATAATATGAAGTCCATCTGGAAAGAGATTAGGTTTGGTATTTAATAAATACTCTGATCCATCTTTGTGCATAATTCTTCTGCTTTCTTATAAGCCTCAATTTTTTTTTTTTTGAAGGAGCATATTGTTTTCTACATACTAGTATTGAAAATTCATGTATTGAGAAACACTTCTGTTAGTTATATCTGAAGTAAAATGCACAGCAGTTAAAAAGACTTTAAAGGATTCTGTAGAATAATGTTGCAAAGTTTCAGGTCCGTTGCTAAAAATTCACAGCAGCTTAGCTCAGTCCACAAGTTCAGTGACTTCTTGTATCCTAAGAGAGGGTCCAATTCATTTTCAACTTGGTTTCTTAGAGAGAACCTGGATATTTTCTTTTCCTTTTCAATTATTTATACTGATCTTAAAATTTCCACAGACTAAATTATGCTGACATCAGAAACACTTATGTTGTTGCATTGGATTTGCGTGGCAAGCTTTTGGCAATGGGGGTGCTGCAAAGGTGGCTTCTGTGAGAAGCTGCTAGAAGCTTCCCCCATGTCCAACAGAGCCAATGCCAGCTGGCTCCAAGATGGATCCACCACTGGCCAAAGCCAAGCCCACCAGCAATGGTGGTCACGCCTCTGGGATAACACATTTGAGAAGGGGGCAGAAAAACCTGCACAATGGCAACTGCAGCTGAAGAGAGGAATGAAAATATGTGAGAGAAACAACTCTGCAGACACCAAGGTCAGTGAAGAAGGAGGGCAGGAGCTGCTCCAGGCACCAGAGCAGAAATTCCCCTGCAGCCCATGGTGCAGCCCATGGTGCGGCTGGCTGTCCACCTGCAGCCCATGGAGGTCCATGGTGGAGCAGAGATCCACCTAAGGTCTGTGGAGGAACCCAACTGGAGCAGGTGGACGTGCCTGAAGGAGGCTGTGACCCCATGGAAAACCCACGCTAGAGCAGGCTCCTGGCAGGACCTGTGGCCCTATGGAGAGATGGGCACATGCAGGTTTGCTGGCAGCACTCATGACCCCATGGGGGAGCCACTCCGGAGTAGTGTGTTCCTGAAGGACTGCACCCCGTGGGAGGGACCCACACTGCAGCAGTTCTTTAAGAACTTCAGCCCATGGCAAGGACTCACATTGGAGAAGTTCATGGAGGACTGTCTTCTGTGGGAGGGACCCCAGGTTGGTGCAGGGCAAGAGTGTGAGGAGCAAGGACTGGCAGAGACAACTTGTGATGAACTGACCTCAAACCCCATTCTCTGTCCCCCTGTGCTGCTGGGGCGGTGTGGAGGTAGAGAATTCAGGAGTGAAGTTAAGCTTGGAAAGAATGGAGGGGTGGGGACAAGATATTTTAAGATTTAGTTTTTATTTGTCATTACCCTACTCTGATTTGTTTGGCAATAATTTAAATCATTTTTTCCCCAAGTCAAGTCTGTTTTGCCTATGACTAATTTGTGGGTGATCTCTCCCTGTCCAGCCTTTTGTTATATTTTCTTTCCCGTCCAGCTGAGGAAGGGAGAGATAGAGCAGCATTGGTGGGCACCTGAAGGCCAGGCAGGGTCAGTGCATCACAGCTGTTGTTAAGTAAGGCATATTGAAAATGCTACAAATAGAGAGCATTCCATAATAGGTAGTCCGATACAATACATATGCTGTAATTTTTTACAGTGACTTTTCAGGACAGGACCATACTTTAAGGATTTTAGTCAGTTAATTCATTATTGTTTTGGGGAAAATAAGCTATAGTTTTGCAGTCTGAGGTTCTCTAGGGATGCTACATGAATCTTCTCTGTCACTATGATGCCTTTATTTGTTTCTCTGCTTAAAAATTTAATTCCATTGATACTCCCATGGATCAAGAGAATCCTGATGTTATTGTAATGGACATGTAATTTTGTTTCAAATAATATTTGGTCTGTAATGAGTGTAACCAAAACACATTTTATTCTTCAAGCATTATAGCTAACATTTTAGGAAACTCTTAGGACTAGCTTTTAATTTGTATAGCAAATCAAAGCAGGTTTGATGGGAGGTGCATGTCTGAATGTTAAACATAGAGGTTCTCTACAGATGTAAAAGGGTCTCTTTTAGTATGTTCTTTTATCCATGGTTACATAGCTGAGTTATAGACAGACTGCAAATTTCACCCTGGATATGTAACTACCTGGCTTGCTAGACAGGCATTTTAAGCAATTATACATCTGAATTCAGTGATCTGTACTCACAACTAGATGCATAAAACTGTGTCACAAAGATGATTGCAGGCACAAATTAGAAGTCAGTTGTAAAGGATTGGTAATAAATGTTTTTCTAAAATAAATTGCAAAGTTCCTTTCAAACTTTAAGTCTCTCATAAATGTGTTACAAAATGAAAGAAAAGAATTGCAGGTATATTTAGAAGTGCAGTAAATACAGTGAGATGGAAGAAGTTGCTGTTTGGATGAGGAATGTGATATAAAACTTCAAAGATATCTTCATGTATGCTTCAGCAGGCCTGGTTTTCTTTCAAAGTATACAGTATAGATCTAACAGTGCTAAGTTCCCATATGATTCAAATTTGAGGAAATTGCTCATATCAGCTGAACATATTTTCAATAGGTAAAATTCCAACCTAACACTTTTTTAGCTTAGTTCTATTCTTCCACAAAGAGAATAAAAATAATGGAGAGCTATATTAACATAATTAATATGTTTTCAGTTGAGAAGTGTAAGGAGTTATCAGCTTGTAGATTACAGTGGAATCAGCTGTGAGATGACTGGCTTGACAACATAACACACATGTATCATCTGATTAAAAAGAAAGAATGGCAGAGATAACAAATTTATCTCATTTTCTGATTATGACATAGTCTAGATTTTGAAAGCTGTTAATAGGCAGAGACAATGGTTATTCAGGAAGGGGTGAAGATAGTAAGTAGAGAGCTGGTCTATCATCAGTTCTAGTGAAAATATTTGAAACAATTTTTCACCGTCTGGTAGCACAATCTGGTGAGGAACAACAGCATGGGACAGTAGGACTTAGTAAGGTTATGGAATTTTATTACAAATGCTGCAAAGTGAAGAGGCCTTACTTAGTTTCTGAGAGATTTTGATTACTCTACCCATCTACAGTTACAGTTGGATTGGAAATTGAGGAGACTAGCAGCATCTCACTTTGGGAGGACAAAATTCTGTGTTTTGATTTGTGGATCTGGTCATCAGGTAGGAATCCATTTGACTACTGATGAAATATGCCACAAATACGATTCTTCGCACACCTTAAATAGAGGATGCAACTGAGCCAGCTCTTGATTCAGCCACACTCCCAAAATGTATAATCTAATTAAGTATATCTTTTAGAAACAATTGGCATATTCAAATCTAATTTATGCACATTTGACCTCTAAGTGCATAATGATGCACAAAATTAGGTGGGAATAGAAAATATTAGCAAGTCTTAATCTACCATATTTGGGTGATGTACACTCAGGTTAATGTTGTATTTTTTTTTTATCCTATTTTCTGAGCCAATTGTCAGTGAATGACAGTCATTAATAGAGTTTTTTTAAGAGAAAAAATATTGAGGAAAAAAGAGGCATAGAAAAGAGATAAAATTAATAATCTCTAAAAAAACTAAAGCAGCAAACACCTTTTAAAAAACCTGTTATCACAGATAATATATATAAACCCAGTCTGAAATGATGTCTCTCACTTTATAATGGGAAGTAAATATCAGAAAAGGAGTAACACTGTATGCATGAGTAACACTGACACAAGAACAGATGATTATAGGAAGTTCACTGACACTTCAGGTTGAAAATTAAGCATTCGGGATATTAAGTTCATAAAATCACAGATTCATGTAGGTTGGAAGAGCCCTCTAGAGATCAGCTCATCCAGTTCCCTGCTCAAAGGGGTCCAATTAAAGCAGATCGCTCAGGGACATATGCAGTCAGGTTTTGAGTAGCCCCAAGCCTGGAAACTCTACAGCTTTTCTTGGCAACCTGGTCCAATATTTGGTCACACTCATGTTCTGGAAGAGTCATCCAATGTGAGTGATTATGTGGCAATTAAGAGTAGCAATTAGCATATTTGGTCTCAACAAAGCGTTTATTTATTTGTAAACAGGACCAAATGTCCATGGATTAATGTTCAGTATATACCACCTGACTGTGCATCCTATATATCTATGATAGAAGGCCCTCTATGAGCTTTGTTCATGAAGATGTTAATTATATACTCCAAACACAGGCAAGAATGACATGCTGTCTTTTATATCAAAAGAATTACTGACTTCAGTAAGCCTACAGATGCTCATTACTAAAAACTTATAGATCAAGGATAATGTACTAGATGGACAGAGAAAAATAAATGTGGTACAGATTTCCAGAAAAGAAAAGATTGATACTGACAACTATGATGCCATAAATATTATTTGAATGCCTTGTAAAGCTATGAAATAAATATTTCATCATTAATAGCTGGAATAAGAGAGCCGTGAACAGTAGGCAGTGAGTCTTTAGAAGAACTGTATTCCATCAGTCAAACTTCTGCTTGTTTTCATGCAATTACAAAATTAATGGGCAATGGGAATGAAGTATATCATATATATTTAGATTCTAGTGAAGCATTTGATGTGACATCTTAGAAATTTTCAGTCTTAAAATTTGATTCAGTACTGCCTTCAATAAGACCGAGACCATGCAGGCTGTAAATTGCCTAAATAAGTACCAAAAAATGGAAATAATAAACAGCAACATATTAAGAGGAGGAATCTAAAAGAGTTGGCATTTGTTAACAACAGTTGGCAGGAATTAGTTTTGTTTAATGTCTATATTAGTAAGCTGAATGAAAAAGAGCAGACTACTGAAATCTGAAGATAGTATTAAATTGGAAGGAGTGTGCACATCATTAAATAAATAGATAAAATGGAATTCAAAAAATTACAGATGCGGTAAAACTGAAAAATTATAGTCACCTTTGAAATATGAAATCCCGTTCACCTTGAGTAAATTATCTGAGTCACTGGTATGTTCAAAGATATTGGTATTTTTAATTAACAAGAAATCGGGTAAATTTAACAGATTCCATGATGTATTACCATTGGTACATATAAAAGTGATTTTACAGGACAATGACAATAGTTTCTCTTTGTGCACATGAAAACAAGTTTAAATTTAAGTGATGGAACTAGGCTAGAAGAAATATTGCAGAACTAGGTGCATTCAGAGGGAAGGGTAAATAAGAAGACTAAGAGGAATGATGTGCAAACAGTAACTGAAACGGGATGGGACTCAGCTGGTTCACTGAAAAATCTTCAAATGACATAATGGTAGAACATACTTAGAATAAACTTGCCACTTTTTATGTATTTTTCCAGTGATGAGAGCATCCATTGAATGGACATTGGATCTGTTGACTGGATATTGTCTAGATATTTTATGATTTTAGGGACCATTCTTTTATTGTTCTTAGAAAAAAGGGAATCTCAAAAAGGCGGATTCAGGAAGAGCAGTTATAAATGAAGTGCCACTCTTTTTCTCTAATCAGTGAAAATACCTGCCATCATCAAGGCTAGTAATGTAAAAGATAAGTATTTTCTGTGATATTAAGCAATGCAAGAAATTAAAAAAAAAAAAAAACAATCAAATTCTCCATTACAGCAAACTGTAGTTCCTGCTGGATCCCTAGGAAAAGTACTTTCTAAAAAGTCACCTCAGAATCTTAACTGTGCATCTGCGCCTTCTCAAGAGCCTGTAAATACCCAATCTTGTTTCAGGCTCCCTGCTAGTGAGCTTTCACTCTCTCTGTGGCACCACAGAAGATGTTTTAGCTGTGTGTGCCCAAATGCTGCTGGGCCCTAAGTGATCATCCTTCACTTCAGAGACTCCCTTGCCACCTTAATTACTAGGGCAAAGCAGTCACATTTCTGCCAGTTGACCTGCCCCATTCTCATAAAGAAACATAACATATAATAAGCTGCAAATAAACAAAAATTAAACAAGGTTCATCAATCAAAATTATGAGCCTATTCTCATCTGTGTTTTCTACAATTGTACTGTGTGACTGACTCAGAAGGACACATTACCTTCAGCCAGCTGCTTACAATGTTCCTTCTCCCCTGCACCTACTGTGAAATTTAGTCTGTGGATAATATCAGGAGGGGGCCTTTGGAAACTTCTCCAGTTCCTGTTTTGGTATCTACAGTAACACTCAAAATCTTGTTGCAGGCAAAAGAGAACAAATATATGTAGGGCTAAGAGGTTTTTTTAAGCCTGATTAAAATCTTAGCAGGCTAATCAAAAGACAAACATCTATTGTTAGTCCAGTTACAGTGCTACCAACAATTACAAACCAAACTAATAGAGAAAAGCATAATTAATAATACAGGTAAAATTGTTACATAAAAGCTTCCTTCTACCTGCCCCTTGTCTCTGGTACTGTGCTCCCTGCACAGTATTCCTCTGGGTCCCAAGCTGATGGTGTCCATCTTCTTCAAGCAGAACAGGGTGTGGGTGGGTTACAGTGAGACATCGTCATCCTGAGGCATCAACAGGAAAAGCACAGTCTTCAGGGCGGGAGCTGCTGCCTCCAGGCTGTGTGTACACTTGGGTTTATATTTATATGCGTTTTAACAGAGTTGACTAACATGCTCTTTCTTTTCTTTGGTTCCTGATCAATCAGTTCTCTGGTAGCTCCACAGCTGATTTTACTTGATTTACAAGGTCACAAAGATGTAGTGACCACTGATTGACTGTTTTGTTGTGATTTTGGTTTGCAGTTGTATTGACTGCTGTTTATGTTTCTCATGTTGGAGCTCTGGTATTATCCTGTGTCTGCACTCTTCCACATTGCATTTTATTCTGTAGTCAGAAAGTTCTGTTCACACACAGAATAACTACTTGTTTTTACTGTAAACTGAAGCGAAACTAAACACACATTTAGGCTGCTATATAACTCCTGTCACAACTGAAACAAATCAGTACAGGGAAACAAGTCCTGAGTTCCCACATTATCAGGGCAATGCAAACCATGTGGCCCTTACTAGTAATGGTATATTTACTGAAAAATATCATCGCCACAGAAGATTGCGCGTTCCATACTTCAACCTAACACCCTGCAGCCAGGGTTGCCAGGCAGATACTGCATGTTTGCTGTGCCTGACAAACTAACTGACAGCGCTTCTTGGAGAGCCTTCTTAGTTTTGCATAAAATGTAGTAACTGGTGTTATGCTGTCAGTAAGTTCCATAAATATCACTGCTTTATGAAAAAAAAAAAGTGCTTTATAGAAGTGCTTTATAAACACGTAACGAACAGTAAGCTCCCACTTTATTAAGGAAGAGACACTAAAGGCAAAAGAAAAAATGAAACCATACTGGACTTTGAGTGTAGAGTTGTTTCTATCCATCTTATTCAGCCTAATACTAGTAGCTAAAAGGAAAGCAACTTTCATGAGCTCTGAATACAACCATGATTTCTCACCTGACACTTGTGTCGTTTATGGTCTGATACTTCATAAGACCTGGATCTTCTCCTCTTTCTTTCTGTCATATGTACTATCTAGTGGACTAGTGGATTCTTAAAATACAAATTGTGAGCTTCAAAAATGAGAGAGGAAGATAAGTGGCCATATATACCATCTCGTTCTTGACCATCACATCTGTAAAATTTGGTTATATTAGCTATAGTTTAATTGCCAGGTCCACCATGGTCAAAAGGGTTATTTCAAGAACATGTTTATTTATGTGTATGTTTTCTTCTAACACTATAGTTCATATTAATCTTCGCTGTTACTCTTGTAATTATTGGAGTGCAGTTGCAAGTGGTGATAGCTAGGAATCATTCAGTGTATGAGTGCAAGAGATCATTGTCATTTTTCACAAGACAATGGGATTTAGAATAATAAACAGATATGTTTCCATGTATATTTTAAATAGAGAAAAATGATTGCAACCAAAAATACAAAAAAAAAGAAAAAAAGAAGACGACAAATACTTAAATACATTGTTGTAATGAAGGAGCTCTAAGAATCTTCATTTCTTTTTGATATGCACTAAGATTTATTCCTCCAAGACAAACATGCTGTGCCTAGCAGCTCTTTTTCTGGTTATAAGTAGTTGAGTTACATGGAAAGCCAACATCACAGCAGCTCAGATAGATCCTTATCTTGTGAGACCTACTCAGTCAAAATTCAATAGAACTGAATAAGTCCTTTGATTAATAGACTCACCATAAATGAAAAGCCGACATTGCCTCTTTCACTTCCTCAGAATACTCCTAGGCGTGTTCTCCTAGGAAGATGTGGTAAAATATTGGAAAATTACTTTCTTTCTTGTTCTACATGCTTAATGCTTCCAGCTATCAGATATTGGAATGTAATAATGAAGCATCCAACAGGGCACTGGACTTTTTGAGCATCTTGTTATGATTGAAAAAAATAGAGTTATTGATCATAAAAAAGTAAAATCTTACATACAAAGAGAAAAAAAAAAAAAAAAGGCAGTTAATTTATTTTTAAACCATATCAGTAAAAGAAAAACACAGAATCATTTATCTCTCAATTTCAAGAGAGCTTTCCAAAACTGTTGAATCCACTGAGGAAACATTAAAAAAAAAAAAAAAATCTTTTTTGTCATAAGCCATTTTCAGTTCTGCTGGATAGAATGACATAAATTTAATACCTTTCTCCTGAAGCTGTTTGAAGACATTGTATTTCTTTTGCTTCTGAACTGCTTTTCTCAAAATACTTTGAAAGAGATAGAGAGCACACAACCACCTTCAGAATGAATTTGTTGCTTTCACTCGTGAGAAGAGTGGAGTATTATCTGTAACATGTTTTAGATAAATACCAATTGGTATAGTGCACACAGTCTAGAATAGACTGTATAGTTTGAAATCCAAGTGAAAGATTTACTAAAGCAAAATGATTCTGTGTATTTTTGCATCACATGCACTTGAATTAGAAATAATTGACCCTCTCTCCTTCCTGGCTGTTCTAGTCTTTATTTGAAGGCCACCACCATCATTGCCCTGTCTCTTGCCCAGTCATCAGATAAACCACAATATCAAAATGCCATTTTAGAATTTTCTTCTGTGACATGTGTCAATGTTCAAAATACCAGCTCAGAGTGGATCAAGCCTGAGATCACAACAATGCAATGTTCTTCACTGTGGTACAAAAATGTGTTTTCGAACTGTAGTAGATTTGTGTGTGTGTGCTTCTGTACATGTGCATATTTCTAAATAAGGTGAATAAATATTACGGTACTTGTGACAGGCAATTCAGTCCTCAGGAAAAAGGAGTGAAAAAATTCAGAGTAGTAGGTAAGTAAATCTTTGAAGAATATCAGTGAACAGGCTATATCTAATGTAACAGTCTCAGGGTCATTAAGGAAGAAAATCCTGCAGGATGTGGGGTTAAAGATAATATGGTCACACAGAAGGGCTCTTATGGAGGCTCCTTAGACGAAGAAAGGCCTATAAATTATTGCACTCTGCATATGCCATACTGATTAGAACAGGTAGGCTGTAAAATTAGGTTCTCTATCTCCAGGTTTTCCATAGGAGAGACTCAGGCATGGATTCTATAAATTATTTTTAAATAAATTATATATTTGCAAGGTACAGCATAGAGCAGCTAAAGCTGGGTGCCTGCTGAAGAGCGACCTGCCACTGATACCTGCATCAGTGACATAGACACTTGGTTTGACTTTCCGGTGAGGACTGTATGACTGACTTCTGTACTTAAATGAAAATGTGCTGAAGCGTCCAAAGCATTTAGACATCGTCTTCATGAAGAATTAATCACTGTAGTGAGTATGATGTGTATGGATATTGCACATAAAAAAAGAGTAAAAGACCCAAAAGTAAAATGTTAACCAAACACTGGCTGAAGACAAGAATTTCCTTTGTAACAAGGTTCAGAATGTTCCCAGTTTCCTTCACATGATGTAGAAAAGCATATCACATGTAGGGAATCATCCACATTTACTGTAGGAGGATTTGGAAACTGGGTAAATTTTAGACTGAACCCATCCAAAAGACATGGCCTTCACCTAAATCAGAATAGATTAGGTTACCTACATTACAAATTCAAACATTCTAGGGAAGGCTAAATTGTAGGGAAATCTGTCAGATACAGAACAGCATATATTTAGTAATGACACATACCTGAAAAGTGAAGTTAAAGCTTTCTGTTCTAGGAAAAAGAATAGCAGTGAAGAACTACTCAAACAAATGTAATCTCAATGAAGAAGATTAAATGCAATAGGTACTAAAACAGCACCAGAGGCATTAGTGATTCTGTATATGTGTTGAAAGTCTAAGAAGATGCAATAATTGTATTGCAAGTTTCTGTATAACAAATATGTCAGAAATTTGATGAGTGAAAGGTAATTCGTGAGGTAATGTAATAGCAGGGTTGACTATACCTTAAAATGTACCATAGGGTGAGTTAAGTTTGTTGTATCAAAAGGTAGCATAGAATCTATATGAAATGAACTTTCATGCACAAATAGAAAAAGCATGGTATTAAGATCATGTTGTCAGTTAACTGAACAAGATGGTGGCAGTGGCTCTGGAGCACTGTGAATAATAATAAATACTGCAAAGGCAGAAAACACAACAATAATGGAAGATGAGGAGGCACTTAATGAAATTATCAGGTAAGAGGTTTAAAATAAACAAAGCACTTTTTCACTTAGTATGTAATTAAATTGTGGAACTGAATGTGCTGGATGTACTAGAAGCCAAAAATCTAAATTAATTCCAAAACCTCTTAGGCATGTTCACTGGTGGCAGGTCTATAAATGCTATTAAGAACAGTGGTCCAAATGCAACCCCCAGATTAGGAAGTCCCTGACACCTCAAAGGACATCCAGAGATATATTGCCATAGGCTTGCCTTGTTCCTGCGTACTTTTCCGCATCGGACGCAATACTGAGTTAAACCAGAATTTTTTCTGGTCCACTCTGGTTGTGTAATGTTCTTTACAAGTGTTGTATAAGAATCATTCCAGAGTGATTCTTATCTGCAGTATTTTATCTTTCTTCTTTCATTTCAAAATTGCTTTGTTTTAATAAAAAAACAACAAACAGATCCTAGTGGGGAGTTTCTCACTATGGTAATGGTCACAGAGAAGTTGTTCTTATTTCATCCTGATGACATGAAAGTATTGGTAAAAAAGTGATTCTTTGATCATTTAGTTGTTGGGGTAAGTGGTAGTTCAATTTGGAGGGAGGAAAGCTGTTCTGCAATTTTTAAACTGTTTTAGCCTGTGCACAACCAGTCTAGCAAATGCTTGTTACACTCACACTGACAGCCAGTGAAGCAGATAATTGTTGTTAGGGGTCCTCCATAGTTTTTTTCAGACTCAAAAAAATGAGTGAGGAAAGTGCTCTACACCACTATGGTGCATCCTTCCAGCAACAGAAAAACCATCAAGGAGAAAAGATACTCTCTTAACCCTGATGAAATATATATCTTCTCTCTTAACCCTGATGAAATATATATCTTAATTGTAGCTTCAGAGCTCAGTTCACTGGTCTGCTCTGGCTGTGTTGCACTGTCTCAGCAATAGCAAGCACCTGTAAGTACAGCTGCATTTTGCAGACAGATCTGTGCAAAGCAGGTGGAGTGAATCTCATCTGATTTGGCCTGAGTAGACTATATTTGCATTTTTAAAGTGCCTGAGAGCAACTTCAGGTCTCTGAACGAAGATACTGTATTTGGCTCCAGACCACTGCAGTACAGCAGTACACTTACTTCCACATGTAAGATCCAGGCAGAGTTGTCAGCCTTATGCTCAGGGATGCATAGAACCTACTCTGTTCTCTAAAGGTACTAAATGTCCTCAAGAAGAGATTGCTCTAAATTTTATCTCCTCAAAGCCTGTAACAGCAACTGCTCTAAATTTTATGTCCTCAAAGCCTGTAACAGCAACTGCACTCCTGCTATCCAGTCCAATGCATCCAATGCTTCTCAGAAAGTGACACATCTTGGAGCTGCTTCCACAATGGAGAACACAGTATAAAGTAGCCTAAGAAATGTGGAACATGAGTGTGTTTATTACATGGGGAAAGTAACTCTCATGCACAATGATGTGGGCAAGTAGGAGACTATATTCCACTCTGATAAATTTGTTAGAAGAGTTATTCTAGATGTATAGATAATTGGAGTTGCTTCGTCTGTAGATTATTTTGACAGAGAATATGGACAATTCCCTTGAAATCAGATTAGATTCGGCTGACACTGGTTTAACTTGTTCCAAAGTTATTGAAAGCTAACAGAAAATCAAAAGAACTCATGCTGAATTCTGTCAGTCTTAAATATACAGCTTCTAGGAAGAATTTATCAAAGCAAATATCAATTGAGGAACTGATACAATATTTATTTAAAGCCTTTTTGATAACTAGATGAAGGCAAAAAATGAAGCAGAAACAAATATAAGCATTTATCACTGCAGATCTGTTTATAGCACATTTCAGCTAAAGCATTTCCTTGGCGTCCTGAGTACAAAGCAGCAGGCAGCATGCCTCTTACTACAACATTGTATTGCTATATTCTCCCTCAAAACTCCTCTTGCAGGTTTCTAACTAAATGTTATAACAGGAGCCTAATCAGTAGCTCCTATAGAAGGAGATGACAAAGATCTTCACTTTGCATAGGAGCAGGAAAATTGTTTCAGACTCAATTTCTGTAACTGGTTTTTCTGTAGCCCTGAATAGGAACGTCAGAGAGATCAAATGTATAATTTCATTTCTATCCGTTATCTGACTGATTTTTTTGGGTCACAGTGTGCTTATAGCTAGTAAATTAAGTGAATTCTTGAATGTAAGAGTGCTACAGCAATTCCGTTCTAAGCATACAAGAAAAAAAAACAATCTGAATGCAAGAAAATTTGGATAAAGTGCTACAGCAGTATCTATAACTGAAGATGGGCTATGTTCACATTTTTGCAGTCCAGTCAGCTTTCCCTTACAAAGCACTGGAATATCAAAGAATGAAATACGGCTTGTGTGAATTTGTCATTACAAGTTTGTATGTTTAGATGTGAGTGTCTTTAGACTGTGCTATTTCCACATGGACATAAAGTGGAATAGCTTGCTCTTCTTGTCTTTGTGTGAAGGAAACCTTTGTCTCCTTCTGTGGTGTACCTCACTGTCAGAAACTTGGATTCTGCTGCACCGAGTCTGAATTCCGCACATTCCCAGAGCTGAAGAGCCACTTTGTCAGTGGATTAAATTGCAGCCAGTCACAGTAGAATGATATCCAATTACAGCTTTCTGATAAATGCATCGTAATGTTACACAGACATACTGCAAATCTACCATGTACCAGTGCTAGCTTCACTCAGAAGTCTTGAACTGCAATGTCAAGATATCAGTTCAGGATTATTTTGTTATATTGTTTCACTCAGTTTCACACAATCTTTCTCATGAAGGGAAAAGATTCGCAAATGTCTCCACGGTAAAAAAAAAAAAAAAAAAGCAAAGTCTACAAAGTATACTAACCATGGAGTATCACGAAAGCCAGGAGTCTGCTTCCCAAAAGCTCTACCTCTCAATTACAAAATGGTGAATTGAATTAGGACCATGAACACATTTTGAGGATGGTGAAGGGAGGAGAGCTAGTTATGTAAATGGGAAAGGCAAAAAGATTTGTTTGAAAATAAAAACAGCTCTTACTGAACTGAATTAGCGGAATGGAAGTGGGAAGATGAGCTCAATGTCAGTATTTGTAGAGCTCCATTTCATACCAATGCTTAAAGGTTCACCTGAGAGTAGACTATTAGACTCCCCCTTTTAACAAGAGAAATTACCTACCTCTTAACTTCTAGGTAAAAGTGCCTGTGAAACATTCCTGCTCTCTGTCTCACTGACTGCTGATGTATTTTGCTTCAGCCTGAGGGGCTAAGAGGTTTGGCTCCATAATTCCCTTTCAGAAAAATAAGATACTCTGTTGGGAAGTAGGGCATATGAACTCATATTCCAACAGAAATATGGAGAAATGAGACCCAAGGCTTTCTGTATCCTATGGGAGTGCTTTGACACAGGGAATAGAAACAATAGAACTATATCTCTTTGACTGCCATTTTTGTGAATTTTCCCTCAAATACTTTTTCCAGATAGATCTGCTCAGTCAATTCAACCTGCCTTTGCAAATAGTTTCAGGATATTTTCACTGACTTACAATATAAAAAGAAAGGGAAAAAATGCTCATACTAATCTAAATGCATATCTCCAAGCATCATTAATTTCAACCTGCCTCTCTGCTTGTTTGACAAAACTGTGCATATAGTGCAGTAATGGCCACATGAGAAAAGTCTACTTGAACTTAATTGAGTGTTTGTATAGCATTTTGTGTTCTAAGACTTTTACTTTATTAGGTGTAATTTTGGTCAGCTCACTAATGGGAAAATATGCTCAAGCTGGAGATGATCCAGAAAACCTCAATATAGTTAATACAGAGATAGAGGGAGTAATATGAAAAAGGTGAAGGACTGCATGTGAACATTTTAATGTTTTCCAAACACTCTTAAGTTCAATATATTTTCATTTTGATCAGCTGTTTCTCTTCCTCAGTCACAACCATGCCTATATAAATCATTATGCTTCTTTAGTAGCAACTAAGTAGACATTGGAGAGAGACTGTATAAAGTAATTCTATATATTCTACCCTTAGTGACAGTTCTAATTTCTTTTATTATATTTCTTTGAAATCACTTATATTTTGCCATAATCATTCAGTTCTCTGTGACCATTTATTTTCTGCCGCTAGCACAGAGCTAGTCCAATGACTCTGTCACCTCTATGCTATTGATCTGTCTGACATCTGATTCAACCTGTTCACAGTTATCTGGAGTCCTCCAGAGCTGGATCAGAAAGATTCATTACCTACTTCTGTGACATAAAATGTCTGGAAGAATAACACTTTTGCCTGGTCAACAGGCAAGTTAGTGTTTGGACATTTGGGGATTTTGATCTTTCATTATAAAAAAAAAGTATTCGCTTGAATAGCAAAATGGGAGCTAAATACTTACAAAAATGAGTGATGTAGATAGAACTCTCTGTGATGGGGCCATGGCTAAACAGGGTCTCCTGTGTACTTCTTCTCTAGCTAAGTTAGATGCTTAAAATGAAGTTGAATCACCTAACTAGATTCTTAATGAAAAAAAAATACACAACGAGAGGACGTATTTTTTTAAATTAGCTCTCATTTTTAGGAGTACTGAACTGTTTGTGCATATTTCACCACACAGATTCATTACACCAGTGTGTGTAATAGGTATTTACAGACACAAATGGAAAGATTATTGCTGACTGCTGTGGAATTTTGCTCAGGTCTTCGTGGCCTTGTGTTATAATATACTTGTAAGTTTGATTTACAACAACTTTGAGATAGGCAGAATTTTTGCTTGCTCTTCAGAAAGTTAAGTTACAAGAATTCTTGAAAATCCAGAAGGTATATCTCCATTAAAAATGAAGAAAATGGGATTATTCTCAGGCTCTTTCTTCAGAATCATGTTTAGGTCACCTGGAAATACTAGACTAGTTCCAAAAAGACAGGAGTAGAAAAGAAATAGTAACCAACATCTGTTAGTCTTCAAATGAATCTCCAGCTGAATTTAAACAGCAAAATGAAATACAAGTTTCAGTAACTCAGAAGATGATGGAACTGGAATTTGTGAAGGTCCAAGTAGTTACGTCCTTCTAGGGATTATCTGGTAGGCAAAGATTTGATTCTGGTGTACAAATGTGTCTATCACCAACTTCAGAGGGGTCAGGCCTACATTTTGTCTCATAGCCAAACTCTCGATCTACTTTCAAAATTAACTGAAATCACACTCTGACTAAACTGTACCTACATCTTTGACTACTTCTATTGTTTTACTATAAGATGGGTAACATATGTGTTAGTCTTCTTAAAAAGATCTTAACCATCTTAACCACACACAAATTACATGCATTTTAAAGAAAAAAAGGGTGGTTTTATGTGGGAGTCGAGGGGAAACTGCTGGGGGGGGGGTGGAAGGGAAAGGTGAGTCATCAATATTTATGTCAGTAGAAATAAAAGTGTAACTCGTGACAGCAGACAGACAGGAAGAAAAGAACAGAGGGGTGGGTGAGGTTGAAGGTAGACTCAGAGCAAGACAATAGGCTGAAGTGACTCCAGACAAGCATGGAAGTCACCAGCATAAAGATGCGTTGTAACATGTGCTGATGTACTAGAGGCAAGACTGAGAACCTGTCCCTGTGGGAAAAGCATCTTACACTGTAATTAACCAGGAAGCAGTCAGGGAAAAAGATTCAAAGAAGGTCTGAACTTTTGTGGAAAAAATGACTGCTAGCTAGACATCTAAATGTAGGCAAATCTAAAACGGTATCAATTGAATTACTTTAAGATGTTGAACCAAACAGGTAACATTTTGTCTCTCTCTTATACTGTATGATTTTGGAAGCAGAACTATTTTGCTATGTCAAGTTCCAGGAGCTTCTTTCTTAATATATTCCAGAGATGCTCAAAGTGTGACAGAGACTTTCCTTCTTAGTATACGTAGGTCACACAAAGGGTCATAGATGGGCACACAGAAGCTTAAAATGAAAATGACTCAAAGTAAATGAAGAGACATTTCCAGGTTGGTGGGATAGAAGTGAAAGCTTCACCACCTCCTCAGAGATGAGATATGCAGAAGGGAGAGACCTGGAAAAGAAGTGTTAATCAGATGAATGGCAGAGAGAGAGAAAAGCAAGTTCATGGTTAGCCATTGTAGTTAGAAACTGGAATTAGGAAATCTCAGTTAGAAACTGGAACTAGGAAAGAAAAACAGAACATGGTTATGAATTTTTACCTAATCCGAAGCCTTTGCCATTTGGAAAATGTAATTTATTTTTTTTTTTTTAATGTTACTTTCCTAGTGAACTATAGGGTTTCTCAAAGGTGCAAAATCACTAGTTTAGTATGCCTAAAAGTCCTTCATTAATATACTTCAGTCCTTTTCTGAATCTGTTTCCCCACCATTGTGAAAATTAGATCAGCATTACCATTCTGCTTTTGTCTTTCCCTTGAGCCTTCTTGAGCATCTCAGGAATTCCCTGTTAAATGCAGTGAATACTTGTTCACTGCATGTTATTTCTTTCTCTGCTTCCTCTGAAGCCTGGACTTTTGCAGGTGATATTGATAGATTGCAGTGAGACATGGGGAAACTGGAAGTAGAGTTGCTGAGCGAAGAGGTCAATTGTGTGGGAACACATTTTATTTTTCTAGCAACACTGAATGACTCTGGGAAAACCACTTCTCTTTCCTGTACATAACCTTTCCCACCTCTGACATAAAAATAATATTGACCTTATTTGTAAAATTCTTTTGAGGTACATTTTGTGCAACTGTCTGTTATTTTCCCTCATTTTTAATGTCTTGAGTGACATGTTGATAACCAGTTTGGCTTAAACTCTCCGTTATTTTCAATAGCAACTTATTTAATTGGCTACAAAGCAACTCCACTCAGTGATCAATCTTTTCAGGTCGATTTTGTCTGTGGCCCACTTTGCCTGCTTTGTCTCTGTTACTTTTTCCAAATCCTTCTCCCACTGTCTGTAGCGGGAAAAGTAAAGTGCAAAGTCTGTATGACCTGAATGAGTGTCAAGTTCAGCTCTGTGTATGCAGGTACAACAAAAAAGAGGAGAGTTTTCAAAATTGTCATAATCAATGAGGCAAAGAAAACAGGAACTCCAAAGAAACTACTGAAAGAACAGTTAGGTTAGGCTCAAAAGAGATGAAAAAGTTGTAGATATTGACCTTCTTCTTGAAATACTGAAGAAGGATCAATAACATTGAGAGCTACACAGAGATCACACACCGTGGAAGGGGAAGAAAAAAACCCTCAAAAAAGAAAAGTATAATCAGAGTCACATGGTAAATCATAAAGCAACTGTAAAAGAAATGTACCAAGCAAAGTGAAGACTGAAACTGAGGATTAAAAATCATCAAGGAATCTGTTGCAAAAGTTAGTCAGGAAACAGGAAAGGGAAGATTATTGTTTTTGCCTAAAAAGCCATTAGAGATTATGAGGTTAAATATGTATGGTTTCTAAAACTAGAGAAATAGTGACAGTTCTATATAGAGAGAAAAAGGTCAAGTGGAGGTTAAATGGTTACTAAATAATGAATGATTTAGTTTCATGTGGCAAAGTAATAACATACAAAATAGAAAATATAATCGTGCTGATTGAAAGATGGTGTTTTCCAAAGGTAACCTAGAACTGATTCCAATAGACACAGGACAGGATCAGAGAGATAGAACAGTTGTCACTTTGCCGCTGAAGCTAAATCAGATCTTAGACTACATTATTTGAACAGTTTTATCTTTCTGTTTCCACTATGAGCTGTCCTTGATCCATGATCACGTCACTGACTTAATGTCACTCAAGCATGTATAGAGTTGGTTCTCATGCCTTGCATTATCAGCAAGGCCTAGGACCACTATAATTTGTTAATCTCCCAACAGTGAAGTAAAAACTGCTTTTGTTAATACACGTATATGTACAAATGTGCAAGTAAAGTCCGACACAGATACATTTTCTTACAAGAAAGAAAGATCATTGAATAAGCTGATTACTGAACTGAATATATATATAATGAAAATAATTATAAATGAGCAAACATCTAAATCAGGAAAAACGAAGCTATCAAGTGTATTAACAGATACACAGATGTTTTTTTCTGAAGTTGCATCTGAAATGTGTACTCTTTTATAGTATGTGTGTTGCTTATCTCAAATCAGTTCACAGTTTGGCAGAGAAGAAACTCTTTGACTTGCTTATATTTTAAAGATTTAAGGTCTTCCACAAAAGAAAGTGTAGCACTTCAGTGCCTTAGGATTGCTCTACACCGTACTCACTGATTAGAAATTATTGCAGCACTTTACTTTTTGTTATAAGTGTCTCTCTTTGTAAATGGTAGAGGTTCTGGACTTGCAAACTAGAAAATAATTTAAAATTATTGGTGTGCTTCACATTTTTTAGGAGACCTTCACTCTTCCAAATTAGAACTCCAATTTGTGAAGCGCTCCAATAACTTTAAATTGCTGCGTACTCTAGATCCAAACCCTAATCTTTCCAAAGTGAAAAGTTGTTGAAACCCTTTAATAATTCTGAATTAGATTACAAATACATGACTAGAATTTCAATATTAGTTCTATTTTAAATACTGAATTTTAAAAAAACAACCTGAACCAACCATATAAACGTAAAGTCCTATGTCTTCAGTTTCTTATGTTGGCTCCTGAACTTTTAGTGATATCATGATAAAAAAAACCCTTCTATTTAATTATTGTGAATGACAAAGTATTGTTGGGAATTGGTGGGCTTTGCTCTGAAGTCTTTAGTAGCATTTTGAAGGGAACACTGTCTTGATTTTGTATCACACACCAAATATGTATAGACCTTTGACTACTTGCAGGTTATTAGACTTTTCTAAAGATGGCCCACGAAACAGCTGTAGTTGTCATTTATAGAACCGGCTGATGATCTGCTGTGCTAGGCTGGGAAAGCCAGAGGCAGCAGCTCAACAGCTTTTGGAGAGCCAGCTGTTGCCCCAGTTCTTCCTTCGATCTTCTACATCAGCAATAACATATTTTTCAGGTTTGTTTTCAAGGCTCTACAATGCAAGTTTATGTGCAGGACAAGGCAGTTTATGTGCAGGACTTCTGCAGTCCATCCACCACATATCCTGAGTTATGAAGACCTAATATGTATTATACAAGTGTTTATGCATTAAACAAAGTTGGAGAATACAGTTTATCTACTATTCAGACACAATCTGCTGGGTGCTCAGCCCCGTTATGCATATTTTTTGTGTAAAACCAATGAGCCAAAATTTTCTGAACATTTGCAAACCTGAAATTGAAGCAGCATCCC
This sequence comes from Columba livia, assembly GCF_036013475.1. NCBI lineage: Eukaryota > Metazoa > Chordata > Aves > Columbiformes > Columbidae > Columba > Columba livia. The sequence continues at coordinate 30,665,688 of NC_088604.1, forward strand.
AACTGAAGCCAAAATTTTATGCACAGCACCTCTCTAATTCTGTACCAAACCATCTGAATGCTCACAAATGTGAGGGAACAAGAGTGAAATGTGTATGCATGCTTCATTGCATATATTGGCATCTGAATTTGGTTTATGCACACAAAAATATAAAAATTTTGAAATAAAGATGTTGAATTGCCCAGAATTTCGTTCAAATATGAACATATTTCCATATTCACAAAAAAAAAAAAAACAATAACAACAAACAACAACAAACAGATCTTTGAGCTTCTTTATATTTAAAAATAAGAACAATGTATTTTTCCTTAGCCTGGTAAAGAGTTAGAGGGCAGTTCAACACTTGACATTGCCTTTTTTAAACAAGGGCCACATTTACTGGTACATTCTGTCTCACAGTGCTCCATTGATGCCAATCACCTTAATCAACCAGCTAAACTCAGTTCATACCTGCTGTGCATAACTGAAGAGGTACAAACAAGCAAAGCAAAGCACGTCAGTGAAACTGGCTCAATATGTTTTGAATAAAATTAACAAGCATTAGGTTTAACAGATAAGCAACTAGAATCAAAAGTGAAGACAGATGCAGGTGTCCTGGTATTGAATTTTATTTGACCCTGAATAAAAATGGATTTCTATGTCTTCTTCTGACAAGAAGTACTTGGAAAATAAAGATTGTTCATTCTTCTGTTAAAGCTTCTTTTACATGAATATATGCTTTTCATTACCTTAAAAAAAAATGCTAACAGAAAACCCAAAAGTTGCTAAAATCTCAGACTTTTAATCTGAAAAAGTGATCCAAATATAGTGAAACATTTCTATCTTGGAGTATGCAGGAAAGCTCCCTTCTGTCTGCCAACCCTTCCAGGCCTGAGCTCTAAAGCAGCTCCCAACTGACTGTGGCTAACTTAAGACTGTGGATGACCAAAAACTAGTGTAAAAATGTTTGTTGCAATATCAAACCTGCTTCAGGTTCCTGTTATGAAGAAATTCCAAGCATATCCATTCATAACTGGAGTGTTTTTACAGTTTTCATAGAAAGCTTATGGTCTAGGTCCACTGCATGAGAGCAGTACTTTTATATCAACTCAGTGATGCTGCTTCACACCACAGGCACCTCCCAAATGCTTATAGTTCAATCTGGAAGTGGAGATGAATGTTTTCTTTTGCACAACCCCTGTAAGCAGATAGAATTAATTAGTTCCCAACTTAGTTCCACTTCTCTTTTCTGGAGAGTCGAGCTTCAGTCAATAGCCACATCACTCACTGCATCTGCTGGCTTTAACCCAAAGTCTCACAGTCAAGGGTCATGTCATAGCTGTGAATTTGACCCCGAGAGTCTTCCTGATGAAATACCGAGCCAGCTGTCATCCTTATCACCTCTGGGAAAGACGGGCAGTGTTAGTATTGTTTTAGACTCCACCACTCTGCTGACCACCAGGGTGAGTTCCCAGCCCAGATGCAAGCTGGCACTCTGCCACCATCAGTTCTGTTTAACCAGGAAGCTCTGCTTTTGACACAGAGATCAGTGCATTAAGCAATGGGATGTGAAAAATGACATGCAAGCAGTGTAGTTATTCCAAAGTGGGGTTTTTTTGGTATTTTCTAGCCATTTTTTCCTTATTCCTAGCTCCAAAGAGAAACATTAAGAAAATCAACAAAAGGAATCAAATGACCAGCAGGAGAAACAAGTACTCACAATAAAAAAATCTGCTCTTAAAACATTCCTACAGAACTTTTGGTTTTGAAAGTTTGAATAAATTTATTTTCCTATATATATTTATAGAGCTTAAAGGCAATGAATAGCATCATATGACTAGAGAACTTTGACCTGATTTTGGTTATATTCAAGAATTCTAGATGTGAAAGCAAAATACTGTTTTCCCTTACATACCTGTGATTCAGAGTAAGGAAAAAAAAAAAAAAAAAAAAGAAAAAAGAATGCCTCTGTCATGTCTGTCATGCTAACAACAAAGAGGAAATCATGAATATACCCAGAAAAGTTTTGTCTCCAGAAATCCATAAGGGGAATCTTCTTATGTTTTCAGGAAGCCTTATGTGAGAAGGCTAGAAACCTGTTACATTAAAAATACATGTTGTATTTATTCATAGCAGACCATCTGAACATGCTGGTTTTGTCCTGACACATAAGAGCCTATAATCAGCTGACCTCCTTTTGTTTAGAGCTAAGAAACTACTATTATGAATTTTCATATATTCCTTCATATATCCCTTATTTCACATGTTATGAAAGAGAAGGCTGGAAATGAAGGCTGTGCAAATTTTCTGCAGTCTTTCAGTCTGCCTTGAATTCTAGACCCTGCTGACAGAAGCATTGATTTTCAAATTTAAGTTTGGCTAAAATTCCTGATGTTTTGTCTGGTTCCATTTTTTTTAGATATGAACTGAGTTTCACCTTACTTTGAAAAAATAGGCCCTCTTTTTGTCAAAACTGACTGTTCATTTGAGCCAATCACAACAGACAAAAGTCCTTACCTTGTGTTTCAGGTTCAGATAAAACACAAAACCACAAAACAAAATTAACCTGGCTTCAGATTTCATTGCAGGCTTTTCAAAGAGCTCTACCAGAAACCTGTCTGAGAGACAGTCTTCATTGTGGGTTCACTGGGATTGTATCTGAGTTTGACCCTAATGCCACCAGCTACTATTAAATCTAATTGTTGTGTAAAGATCATCCTCAGAACACTGAAAGTCTCCAGGTAATTTTTAAAAGACAAGCTCCAAAAGTTTCTATCTATAATTACATAAAATTAAAAGATACTCCAAAACATGTGCCAAATCAGTACTTGGATTTAAATTTAATATCTCTAGTTCAAAATTGCCGGTTGCTATGCTGACCATTGGCACTGAGTGCATATCATACTGGTTTGGAACTCTATTGCCTTATGCTTTGCACCACTTTCTGATGTATGAAAATACACAAACAATTTTAGTGCTAGAAGATCTAGAGTCTCAGTTCTTGCTATTGCAGAATTCTTTATAGTGTGCCCACAATGGCAGATTTACAAAAGAATGGCAATTTGAAATAGTGTCTATTTCCTCTGAATCAATGTATATTTTAGCGGCATTAAATTGTATGAAATTTCTAAACATCCAAACCTTGTCATCAACTTGGCAAGCAGGCAGCACAGATGTGGTAGAAGGAATATTAAGGGCTAATTTTATAACATCAATCTGTTTGTCATGAGCAAACACATGAAATTTAGGCCCACACTGACAGATCAGATTATTGAAGAGAAGTAAGTACAGATTAAAAATTAGGGCCTTGAGAAAAGAAACCTGTGTGGCACCTGCAGAGAAGATTTTGTGGAGCTGATCAAGCCATGGGAGGCAGGCTAATCTCATTTGGGTAGAATGAAGCAGAACCAAGAAATAACACAACTCTTCAAGACAACTCCTACAAAACATTTGGGGAGAACTGAGTGTCTACTTATGTCAAAAATAGCTGTTATAGATAGGAGACTAACTAGAGAAAATTCTGCTTGGGTTCACAAGTAGTTGCTGATGACTGTTATGATAGAGGTTTGGCATTGTGTTGTAACCTGAGAACAAAGTGGTCTTAGAAGAGTAAGTGCTCATCAGAAGGCAGACAGAACAACTATCAATTCAGGAACAAAAAAATCCCCAAACAATTAAATAAATAAATAAATCCAATTGTAAGAGAAATGAAAGTTAAATTAATTTCAGAGTCCTACATCAGTTTTTACAGGGACTTGCATGAGAATAAATCCGTTTCGGTGAGGCAAAGCTAAGATATTAAAAGGCTGCCTGAAGAACACATCTTACATCAAATTGATAATTATGTGTGAGGAAACCTGACATAGTATTTCCTTGATTTTGAAGTGCTATTTAGTTTAACTATCAGCTTAGTTTGAGTACAACAGGAAAAACAGAAACATCTGAAGAGCAATGAGGACAGGATCACCTGCTGTTTTTGAAAAGGAAAGGACCAAATCCTAGCCAGAAAAACAGGAACATCAGTGAACACATTACTTTGTTGCTAAAAGAATCCAAGAGGTTTGTCACAGATGCCAGAAGGCACTCCCACATTACCTTCAAGTTTTTACAACAGTAACAGAGGAATCAATCAGTCTGTGGAAGTGTATGCCCAAAAGTGAAAACATTTTGCCATGCTGTAATTAGTATAATGACTGATAAATATCCAGTGGTAACACATTGATCATGGATAATAAAAGTCTGATTATTGAACCCTGGGGCTGCCTCAAGTCTGACTCCACATGGATGATTAAAAGTTGTCTGCAGGACATTAAATCTATTAGAAGCATTCAAGTGTAGTACAAGTAATTCCCAGATACGTTTCAGGAGTAGAAAGCAAAATTTCGTGGTTTGTGACACCAAATGTTGCAGTAAACTGAGAATGGAAAGGAAAAAAAAAACTCTTACCACAGTTTGCCAGCAGACCATTTTTCATTTTCCAATTTCTAGGAAGGACTTGAAAGGAAGCTTTAAATATTCTTCACCAGCTTTGTTCCAGTTGAGCAAAACCCAAGCAGCAACTGGATGCATGAGAACTTTAATGAAGACTGGGGAATTTGAATTCAATTTGCATTACAGAAAATCTCTTGTTTATTAGCCATGTGGATTAAAGGGTAGTTGCTGTTGGGAGGGGTGCGTTTTTTCTTTTTTTCTTTTGTTTTCAGAATACAGCTAATTGGTGCAGTCTTAAAGTACAATTTCAACAGCAGCATCTGTGATAGTGAGAGAAGGAAAATATATGTCTATTATTTAATGGCTATTAAGTCTATAAACTCAAAAAAAAAAAAAAAAAGGCAGCTCCAGACAGACAGGCTCTTTCAAGTGATTAGTCTCAATAAGTATCCCTGTTTTGTTTGTTCTTGGGAGAATGTTTTTAAAGGCATGTTTTTCTTGGTCTTTTCTTGTTTTCTATTTAAAAGATTATATAGATTGAAAACTAACCAAAACGCTGGACCTATGACTCTTGCATCACACAAGCTTTAACCTATGCCCATAGTGAATTTTGATACTTCAGTCAGCACAAGCAGTTGTCACAACTTGGAGCAAATTTGCTGCAGGTGACTAGAGGAAATGGGATATGCCCGGTCTCCCTCGGCATGTCATTGCTCTACAGAAAAGGGGGAGAATGAGGTTCCTCAGAATGTGGTTCATTAACAGGCAATGCAGTGGACAGAGAAACAACTACATTAGATAATATGAAATACTGAAGAAGGGTATCTGAAATATTTTCCTTCTTCAGTGTTGGATCCCTAAGGAGGAATAGACATCTCAGTGAAGCTGTAATACAATACTTTCCAGTTGTAGATGACATCTACATGTTTATAGACAATTGGCTCCTTGCTTTCATTGAGGTGGATCAGTGACATACTAATCTGTCACAGTGATCTAAATGATGGCTTCTTATTTGATGACTTATGTGATGGACTTCAAGAGCATTTGCTTTTGGATCTGTAATCCTACCCTAATTTTCCTCCTGAACATCTGAGGCTTTATACCACCTCTTACATCTCAGAGAAGAAAATTTCAGCCGCAACCCTGTTCACTGTTGTTGAAGTTGAATCATTCTGAATAAAGAAATGGGAGTAAAGGGATCAACAGAAACCTGTTTCTGCAGCCAAATTGATTTCCAGGAGAACAGAAGGAGGGTAATGCTTTGGATTCTGGGTACATTTGCATCATTTTTGCGTTCTAAGTATCATCTTCTGCATCAGCAATTTTGAGATAGCCCTGAAAGCAGGCCATAGTTCAAGATTTTTCCACATTGCAAGAAACAGGTCTACCTGTGTTTCTACAGACAACCATCATCTACTTTATTTGCTGGTTCCATGATTCTTGTCTATGGTTTGTTTCAGCCTGAAACATCCATATTACTTAATGTCCAGGACCTTTCTTGCAGCCTGGTGCTGCGAGGCTCACCATCCTGGCAGATGAGGTATGGGCAACTCAGTCCTCTTACACAGCATCAACCTGAGAGTTTTCTCTCCCCATCATAATAACCATTTATGTTTTAAAACATAGTTTTTTGTGCTAATGGCAGTGCAAGTTCTCAGAGGCACAGCAGAATTCCCACACACACCAACACTTTATGACCTTCTGAGTCTGCACTAGATGTGCCAGGACTACAAAACACATGCACTGTGCCTACACGGTAGTCCTGGATTAACCAGGATTCACCAAAAAGCCTTAGTTCTGCCACAGCAAGCTGAGAGTACTAAGCACTCTCCAAGCATGCTCAGGGGACTAAAACAGAGGTGCCTGGTATCTATAATACATGGCAGTCCCACCGTGTTTAAATAGGGAGAAGATGGGAATTTTCTGATGCTCGTATCACCTCCATTAGGAAAGCAGTTCTTTTCTACTAGTGCTGAGGCTACCAGTGGAATTCCCAGGAATAGGATCATGGTGGAGCCCTGTGTTTATGGACCTGCCTCAGACTAGGGTTCACAAGTGTAAAACATGGGTGATAATGAGGATTCTTCTTAGATGAAGAAAAACAAACATTAGTGGTACAAACATATTTTTTAAATTACTCTGGGGTCAGCTTACAGAATAAGAGGCTTTGGGAAATGATCATTGTGCAGCTAGTATGCAAGACTGTAAAGCTGTTTCATCAGCCTAGGGTGACACCATCCTGTCCTGGCTGTCTGGCCAAGATTTCAAAGAAATTATGAGAGAGTCAAACAGGACTTGAATGTTTCCTGTGAGGCAGGAGACAAGTTGTAATTAATGTAATTAGTTAATGGACATTTGTAAGCCATTCTTGCAATACCATAGCAAAACATGTCTTAAGGTTCTTCCTTGTTCAATGTATTGTACTAATTTACTCTCTGCACGAGATAATACTTTTTTTCCCAAAGCTGGTTAATAAGGTTCATAGCTTCTACAAAATAACTTTCATTCAGGACTCGTATCATTAGACTTGTTCCCTATCAGTATGTCTTTGAATTATGGTATGGCACTCAGGCATCAGGCAGCAGCAGGAGTGTGTGGCTCCATAAAGGAAGGTGAGCTGAGGCTGACAGCAAGACCTTCGGTGAAGAGTGCAGTCCCACAGTGTGTAATCAGAAGAGCGGAACAGGTCCAGAGTCAGCCACAGCCCACTGATCACCAGACAGCCTGTAGTGCTGTGGCAGGTCTGAAATCAGGCTGGGAAATCAAGTCAGCGAGACAAGGTCAGGACTGGCCTGGTGCAAGGCCAAGCACAGCATAACTACAGCATAGCACAGACATAGACCAAGGGCAAGAGCCTGAGCTTAAATGCAACCCTTGAGCCAACGGGTGAAGTGTATGTGCATGGAGGTCTGAGATTTTCACAGTTCTTTGTTGTTTTTTTTTTTCTTGTTGCATAGGTGTTTTCCAGCAGGCAGATAAAAAGTTACACATTTCTGGCAGATCACAAGTGACCCTGAGCACTGGGAAGGGGTGGGAAAAGAGGTTGCAGAGGAGGATTATAGAGAAAGATGGTTATATGCTCATCAGGATGATCAGAGCCTGATGGCAAAATCAGGGCCCTTACACTTGATTAAAAAAATACAACTTTTGTAGAAGGTGTATTTTCTAATTGCCAGTCACTTTGGCTTTGTTTTTTTAATTGTCCTTATGTAATATATTACAATATTAGTATGTACTTTCTTTGGTCCACAAAGTTTCTATTTAACTCAACAGACCTCGTATGCACAGATCCATGATAATTAAAACAAATAAACAAACAAACTTTTTTTTTTTTTTTCCAGAATTATTAAATGTACCACATAGACCCTTATCCACCTCCTGGGAGGTGATATGGCTGGTCAACTCTAAATAACTTCACAGAGAACATTGTGCCTCACAGGAGGCCATTGTGTAAGAAACTCAGGGGTTGGATCACTGACCCACTTCACAACTCATTTTAACAGCCTGAGTTTAACTCTGTGGGGGAAAGAACTTTGCTAATATTGCTTGAACTATTTATTAGTTCTTTAAAAAAAAAAATCTCATTGGTTTCCAGTACGATGAATACAATGCTTAACGGGAGAACCTTTCTGCAGTAAATCAATTTTCTGCATTATTATTGTGTCCCTGTACAGAACAATAAAACACTGAAAAAATCATCAAAACTATTTATTATTATCATTGATTTGACTATAGTGTGCTTATAGCTTGGATTTCTCAGTGTGTCAACTAATTACCTTCACAAATTTCTAAGAAAATTCTACTGCTTCCAATTGACTGTTGTGAACATATAAAATAGTTTCTGCATCATCTAAAAATGAAACATGACCTTTTAAATGTTTTAACTTTACTTCCCTTTTTTGTGAGTCATGATATTTCAGTTTATGTTCTATATTATGTCCTGTGTTTCTGTGGAAGCACTACTCAGACACTTAAGATGGCCAAATGCTTAAAAACATGTTCAACTTGATTGTAAAATATATTGAGATGATAATAACTGTTTCATATAATTGTAGAGATTAAGTCTCTTCAGGGGTATATGGGGAGCCTGGCCACCCCAGAGGTTAGGCAGTTTCAATTTTTCTCTCTTAAGCCTAAATGCCACAGTAGTTTCAACTCCTAAATTAGGCAGTTTGAAAACACCCCTGAGTCAATTACACAAAGCAAACATTTCAAAATCAGGGTAAGTGGCTGTACAAATGTCTCCTTCCTCCTTTCCCCAGCACACACCCAGGGACACACATACAACCTTGGACACATATACTGCAGACCTGCCTCAGGGCCATCAAAGCCAAATGAAACTCTTCTGCTTACCTCAGCTGGCTTTGGATCTTGCATTTGCATTTGCTTCACAGTTCTGCTCAGTTCCGAAATCTAATATGTCACATCTGTACAAATCCTGAAACAAGCATACTATGATTAAAACAAAACAAAGAGGGAAAAACAACAAAAACAAAAACCCCATACGGTTCTCTAAGTCATGCTCATAAACTGCCAAGTATTTACCCTGTCCAGTTCCCAATTTTGTGCTCAAATGTACACAATACAGCACAGCCCTCTTAGTCACTGGTAGTGGAAGGCACTTCAGCATTTTCAGAAGTGTTCAGCAAATGTAGCTCCCTTTAGAAGAAATCACTGACTTGTAGCACGTAGTGAAGGAGGTCACTGAAGAGATCGCTTACCCTGGGATCTCGCCCATTCCCAGAACACTGTTCTGTAACCTACTCTTACAAACTTGAGATGGTGGAGATTTTATGGCTCCCCCTGGTAGAATGATCAAGGTTTTACTGTCCCAATAGCTGTGAAGTTTTCCCCAGTAGCCCCTGTTTCAGTCTAAGCTCAGCACTTTTTTATCCCGTCTCTGGTGAAAACGGAGAACAGGACAGTACTTTCTCTTCCTTCCAGCCTCTTATATACAAGGAAACTGTTGTCATGTTTCCTCTCAGGTTTTCTTTTCTCTCAATTACATATGCCAGTTCTTACAGCCTTTCTCACTGGTCATGTTTTCTGTATCTTTGTTCCTCTTTGTTACTCTCTTCTTTACTCTCTCCCATTTCTTTGCTTTTTCATCAGGCATTGTGTGTTAAATTGGACATTGCCCTGATAACTTGTTTCAGTAGAGTGGGAAGATTAAACTATCAAAATACTGTCTAGACATGGATTTTTTTTTTTTTTTCATTTGACTTGCACAGGAAGGAGAATAGAAGGAAGAGTAGTAGATACTACATCTAAACATCGCCTCACAGAGTTTGTCAACAACATATATGAAATGCCAGGTGTTTAGTTAGGTCTGCTTTGGCATCATAAGATTCAAGAACCCAGTTTAGGCTGCACTTGATTGTCCTTCAAGAGTTAATTTCTTCTGCATATCCTACAAACTGTCCTATCTGTTGGATGTTTAATTTTGCACATCTGTCAGTCAGAAGAGTTTGAAATCTGTGTAGTTTGCTATTTTTCGTATTAGTCTTGAATTAAAATATTTACTACCTTGTGAAACAGAAGAGAAGGTGGGAAAGAAGTAATCTTTTCTTAGCATTAAATACTTAAAATATATTAAGGAAGTGAGTGCAAAAATGGTCTTGCTTTCATATGTTGCAAGGTTGACTCATAAGCTGATGAAGGTGGTTGAGAAATATGATCAAACAATGTCTTAGTGACCTATTAATCTAATGAGATTCCAAAGAGAAGCTGCAGAGATGAAAGTTCAGCTGGAAAGAAGAGCAATTGTAGTTGATAGTGAATACAAAATGAAATACCGTATGGCTGTAACTTCGTAGCTTGAGTCATAAAAATATACACATTCTATTTGCATGAGCTTTTCATATAATGCCCTTGGGAGGTAATGAGGAATTTGCTTTTCCAAAAGAAAGCTTTGGTAATTTTATATACTGTATTTTCTTTTATGCAACAACCTTCTTTCATTTACCCAAAAGAACAAAGAGGCAATTAAAACAATTATTCCAGTCCTCCAGCATGTAAAGCATGCTGTACATTCATGAAAGGACCCAGAACTGGTAAAAGGAAAAATGTAGAAGTCACAAGACAGCAGGAGACCTCGTCCCTTCTTTGATACGATGACTTACTTGTCATGGAAAGCAGTGTTTACAGTACATGCATTTACAGCAGTGTTTGATATGTTGCCTCATGAACATGGAGGCAACATACCCAGAAACACCTTCACAAAAGTATAATGTGACCTTTGTAGTTTCTGGCAGCAATTTCACAAGAAATCTGTAAACACGAGTACAGGTAAAGAAACAGACTCATTTGCTGTCTACATTAGCAAATACTCAGATAAATTTTTATATGCATTCTGTGAGGTTATCCACAGGAGCAACAACCTACAACCAGGTTGCTATTGTCATTTGCATTTCAGTTGACAAAACCATGGTTTTATGTACATGGTACTATTAGAACCAGATCCTTCAATGAGTTACACATGTAAAGATGGGACTGTCTATATGTGTAACATTGCATACATAACTCTGTGTGTGCGTGCGTGCATGCGTGTGTTTGTGTGTGTGTGTGTGTGTGTGTGTGTGTGTTCAGAATCTAAGATGTATGAACAGTGATGTATCTTGTAGATCAAGGCTTCCTTGGTCAGTTTAGGGAACAAAAATATGTAGACAATTTCAAGAGGAAAACATAAGATTTCTCAGACTGGTATTTGAAGTGCCAATGAAGTTTAATATTGTGACTGTCTTTTGAGTCTTTACATTTATCTCTAAAGTAGTTTTTACAAAGTTGATTCAAATCTACTCCAATTTATGTTTAAATCACAAATTATACGTTTTAAGGAAAATGTGTTTGCAAACACACCTGCTTTCCATAATTTGAGATAAAATCCTATTCATGTAGTTTATTTCTTCTAATTAACTCAAAAAAAAATAATGCTTAAAATAATTTGGTTTTCTGATGAAAAAAATCTAACAAAAAATGTATTGGCTCCAAACAAAAAAGATACATATCTCTATATCTCATTTAGAAATTATATTACCTTGTGGAGGAGGAACTGTTTGCTGCAAGTTTTCTCTGTGTGTAAACACTTTTTTTTTTCCCTTGGAGTGGATCTGATGCTTTTTTAGATTTTTATAAGGGGAAAAAGTCAAATATGCTAAGATACTGCATTCACTACTGAAAATACTAGAATCAGGGGCATCCACAGCTCTTTTAAAAATATTTCCTAAGGTATCAGTAGGTCTTTCTGCAACAGAAGTTTATAATGCAAGTAAAAGCAAAAATTGGTATCAACCCTATTTATCGTAAAACCCTAAATTTTTATGCTTCATGTCCAAGAAGATTTTCCCTCATGGTCTTATCCCATTCCTCAGTTTTGCTGTCATACTTCGCATACACCACTGTCACTACAGGCCTGAACTAAACATATATTAACATCTTGCAGGTGGTGCTGTTTTCACCCTTTATTCATGGAGCAGAAGCTTCCATGCATCATTGCTAAATAAGAGTACAATTCTTGAAAACCTGTTAATTTGCAGGGGGGAGGTATATAAACATGCTGAACACAGAAATCACGAGGATGTTTTGGGAAAGTTTACACAACCTTTAATTAAAGTGCCTTCTGCCTCATAGAGACATTAAAAAAAAAAAAAATGTTGGACAGAATATACACAGAGGCATCATGCAATAAGCTTCCCTTTTCCCTGACACCCAGCTGAAGTACTGCAGTGTTTCTTTTCCTCCTGGCTGCTCCAGTATCCTGGCCGTGGTCTTTCTTGCGCTGCATCCCCATCCTGTACCCTCAGTAATGCCCTGTCAATAAGTCCTCCCTTTCATTCCACACTTCTCCCTTTTGCACCAGGCAGCTGCGTCAATAATATTTTCTCTCAAATGTAAGTGTCCATTTTCCTGATAGCTGCTTCCATGGAAGGCTCTCCAGCTGAACGTTTTCACATGGGCAGTGAAATGTTTGATGAGTTTCACATGGTTTTGCTCACAGAAGAGCTACAGTGTCCAGGTAGAAAGTGCCGCAGAGTGATCTCTCTTGCAATCTGCTGACTTCTGCCAGGACTTGTACTGGGATTTCTCCCAATAAACATACCTTTCCCAATGACATTGAACAGTAATGACTGACAATTCAGTGGGACAATGTTAGCATGAACTTTGCTTAACAAATAAACATTTTTTGCAACTACTGGCAAATATTTAATTGCCTATTGATGTTGTCAACAAATAAATAAAGGAGAATCTTTTCCTGGGTACTCAGCACAAGTCATGCTCATGACCTTGCGTAGGTACTCTGGACTTCAAGGGGCTTCTCTTAGGAACTCTAGTATTTGAGAAGTATCAAGCCAAACAGTTCTAAACAATGGAAGTAAGAAGACGTACTATCAGTAATTTTTCCTTTAGAAATTGCAGGGGAGGGGCTGATAAGGAAAAGGAATTACATTCCATGTGCAGAGAGATCTTTAAAACATGTTTTGATAGATAAGTATGTTTATGTGATTATGATTATTATTTGCATTTGAATTGGAATTGATTCCTGATTCTGCTAAGTGTTGCAAAAAGACATTCAATTAACATAAATCTGTTTACAGTTTTTTTTATTTGATGTAGTATGAGTATTCATGAATAATAATTAGTATTATTAATACAAATTATACTGATACTATAATCATGAATTATTTGAATGAATAATTAAATCAAGAACAATATCTTCCATAGCCTAAGTTACAATGTAATGTGTATAGTCCTTACATTTTTTAAAGATTGTTATGATTTAAAGAACAGACAGATCTGTTCTGATTATCTGGTACAGCGGTATATAATTTCACTGGCTGGAATATGTGACCAATGATCCTTACTTCCATTAAAGGCCTATTTTGAAGCTTAACTCTAATATTTTGTGATACTGTAAGTTTCTCACAAGAAACTTGAGCACGTGACTATCTTTGAGTATACAAGTAAATCTGCTGAAATCACTGGGATCTGAACTTATAGACATATTTAAATATTATGTTGAACCACAGTCTTAGAGAAGGAATGTATTATGGCGTTTTTTCATCAAATTTCCCACACAAAAAATCTGAATTTTAAACTGATTTCGTCACAGAAAGTTATTCCAGAGGTGAAACTGGCAAAACTAAAACAAAACCAAACTTTTTAAGTTCGGTACTAGTTCAGTAGAAGTGGAAATAATTCTGTTTAAAATCTATTAATTTTTATTTTTTTTAAATTTAAATTAGTTCAAAATTGGAAATTTGTGCAACATAGAACTATGAAGCAGCAAGATGTTTGCAGTTCTAAAGCAACTGAAGTAATATTTTTGTCAAGCACACATTTTTTTAGCATTTCATCAAGAATCAAAGTACTGGTACTAGTATTGTTGTAGCTCTTTTATAGGAATCTGTAAGAAATTCCGGTTTGCATTGTGCTACATACTGCTATTAATTAACATATAACTGAAAATGAAGGGTGGCTTAATTCATCTAATGCTGCAGTCATTTTAATTAATTTTAATGTAAGATGGCCTGAAAGATAAAAAGACACTAGACATTAAAACACGACCATAAGAGGAGTTGCAGCTGAGGCCATTATCTCTGTATTTCTGACCTTGAATCCATTTTTCGACAAGTGTTAACGTTCTTGCATGAATATATATCATACAACCTTCAGAATCTTCGACTCTTTAAAGCATTTACTGGTACTATTTTGATACGCATCCACCTGTAGCACTAGATATCTTACTCATTGAAAGCATAAAGAAAAAAGAGCCATAAAAACTTTCTCACAAAAAGCTAAAAATGGTTTTCTGTTCCTATAAAATAACTCCTCCATACATTTTCTTTAAAATGTCATGACTTCAAAGTTTGATAGCTGACAGCCCTGCAGGGTCAGAAGCAAGGTCTGTGTGTCCAATTGGAAAGTGGAGAATTTTTCCCTTTACAAGTTATTGCCTCTAGCCCTGCAGGACTACTATGTATTGGACTTAAAAGCAGTGACATTTTTAAATACAGTATAGATGTTAGTGGCTTGGGATAGAAACTTAACCATTCCAAGGGTCAGGAGGTATAATTTTATACAGAGAAAGGCAACATGGTGAAGAAAAGAAGCAAATGTTTTAGAAAGTGCTTAACAGTTATAAGATCATGCACAGAATAAGAAGTGTGAAGCCATTGTTAGGATAAATCTAAAAGCAGACTTTATAAAGTATATGGAAATCAGATGAGATACAGTGAAAAGTGTCACCATTGCAACATCTATTATCTGTGTCTACTATATATATATGTAAATATTCTGTCTATCTTGATAGAATAGTGTGAAATATTTCATGGTTTGAGTACGCTTGGAAAATTCCAGTTCTACACTATAAAATTAAGGAAATAAGAAATTATCTCTAATATGAGATAAAATGTTAATATAAAGCAAGGAAGATTTATAATTCAATTCAGTGTCCACTTAAGTGATGCCAAGAAATTCAATTTGTACATTTAGGATGTCATAGTACTCCGACATTACATTGAGGCTCAGCTAAGATACTGCTGTCTCAGCACTGTGTTTTGGTTTTAATATGCACATGCGACATGGAACAACCAGCAAACTTGGATGTGACTAAGCTGAAAGCAAAACCTTTAAACTAGGAATAAAAGTTAAAGTATAAGCCAGGCTGAACAAGAAAAAGTCTAGCCCCAACATCCTGCCTGCCACTGTGGCTGTTAACAGGTGCCTAGAAGAGGGCTTAAAACCAGGGTACTCATTTAGTAGAAATTCCCCTGGTATGCCTTCCAAATTCCAACAGGTTTGTGATGTACAGCCAGATTTTTTATCTTTGTGTACTGAAGCCTTAGAAGATCATTTGTCTGTGAATTTATCTAATCACTCTTTCAGTTTGCATAATCTTCTGTCATTTATAACCTCCTGTGGCAGTGATTTCCACAGTTTAACTACGCCCTGTGAGAAAAATGCCTCCTATTGTTTGTTTTGAATATACAGCCTAATAATTTCATGTAATGCTCTTAGATCTTAAATTACAAGGAATAACAAACAATCTTTTCTGCTTAATTTTCACTATGGCACTCTTACAGACCTTTATCGGAATTCCCTTGACCACCTCTTACCCAGACCAGAGGGACTTACCTTATGGAAGTTGTCCCATATCTTCTGTCACTTCATCTCCTTTCCTTGTTTCACTAGATCTGTCTGAGTTAGGAAGATATAAGAACTGCATGCTGCTTTCAAAACGTGGGCATACCGTAGACTTTTTTATAGTAGCATAGTCATATTTTATGTTTTGCTATTTCCAAACCCTTGCCGAAAACTAATATAACTGAAGAACACATCATGCACTTGACATGCTCTAGCGTCTTTGAATTAAAATATACACACAAGTTTTCTCCAATGCCTAGTCAATAGAAAGATGTTTGCTTATATGTAATTTTAGGTATCATTTAGCTGTCTGAGATATCAAAATATAGTGCCAGGTTCTGATGTGAGTTATACTGAGGATACTCTATTGAAGTTGACAGGTCCAATCAATATACAGCATGCACTGACATGAAGTGGATTCATGACATTCCCTGAATACTATATATGCAGAGACAATGATTGCAATTGTACTCATCATTATGTAATTTCTAGGAGATATATTCTAGCTAATAAGCTTCATGTACTAAGTAGTCTGTATATAATTCAAATCAAGTAGTGTAATCTAAATTAATTGTATTCTTTATTTATTGCACTTTTAAAACATCAAGTAGTGTGAGAACATAACAGAATGCAAATTACTTCAAAATGTAAGAAGACACTGTAGCAGTTTCTACTTGTAACACTATGTCTGAAGGGAAAGGCATTTCAGATTTGGATTTTTCAACTAAGGCATGCCATATCTATGTGACAACTCACAGACAAACAGACAGCTTGTGATATGCCTTTCATGCCAAAGAAAATTTATTCCATTCTGCAAAAACTGCAACATTAATGGAATAATGTGACCATATATGTTTTTAGATATGTATACTTTAAATATTCTATATGATACAATGTTCCAAAGATAAAAAATAGTGTATGAGACCTGTATATAAAGTTAGAAAGAAAATCTATAGCACTGTATTTAGTTGCATTTTGTTTTGAGCCTAGAAGAAATTTACCTTTGCATTTTTATTTTGGCCTTGAGCCCTAACTCTTTGTTTTCCTGTGCCAAATGTCAAGATTCAGGTTGGCACTGTCCGTCTCTGTGTTTTAAGGCTTTCATTTGAAAGGTGGTATGTAATACAGGTAGACCATTAGTATCTTGACAGTGACTTTTTGGGGGACACTTTTTTCAGTCCATTTCTAGCATACATGAAGGCTTGAGACTACACCAACTTTGTCAGTCCACAGAAGACAAGTCCATTATTGCAACCCTCACACCTGCAGAATATCGGGAATTCTTCTTGTGCCCTGTCCACAAGGAAGCCATACACAAACAAAAAGTATTCTCAAAAGAAGGAAGAAAGTAGATAAGCTACTAGCTTTTCTCATTTGTTGAGACAGGCTTTTTTGGCATCTAGTTAAGGCACACACCTCCTCTATCCTTTTTTTTTTATAGACTGTGAAATAAAAGCCCTTATCCAATCTTGTAACCAATTTATATAGTTTTGAGTGCCAGCAGTCACATTTGTCTAAACGCACAATCTAGCTGACTTGGGACTAGCTGAAATTGATTTACTAGAGGAACAAGAGGATTCAAATCCTGTATTGTCACTGTTCAGTGCAGTAAATTTTTCTGGGACTTCCAGATATATACTTGATACAAATGCAAATTGTCTGTTGCATTGTGGATGCATCAGACATATAGCAAATGTACATATCAAATTCAGAGCATGTCCAAAGAATCCACTGAGCTTAGTGCACCACAAGTGGCCTCCTCTGCAACATGTGCCCTTCAGTCAGCACAATCCATTGTACGTAAAGTTCACTGTCCAGACATGGCACAGTGTAGACCCTAATTCTTTTCCCTGCAGTTTCCAGATGAAATATGGTATCTGTTTCCATGTGTTGTGATGCTGAGCGATACACACCTCCTTCTTCTAGTGTCTGTACTAGGCACTCCTAGGAAAAAACACAGTGGAACCGTTTAGCTGCTATCTGTTTACCATTAGTCCTATTCTTTCATATTATAACTAAATATTGATTGTCTGAAAGGGAAAGATTACTCACTTTTACGATCTGTAGTTAAGGTTTTCACTGAAAAAATATATCCAACTAAATATCTTAAGCATCAGTCACTACAGACGTCTTGTCATCTCAAACTGGCTAATCACTGTTTGTCTGATCTCAGTCAAGAGCCAACAGCAAGCTATATGCCTTTGTCCTACTGAGGTATGAGTATCAAATGTGTTTTTAAATGTGCAGCCTGATAACCAATAAAAGATTTGGTACAGGTTTAGTCAGGGTGCACTCTGACTCACCAAAGAGAGAATAGGGAGATAAGCATTGCTCTTATTGAAGCAGTTGTTAATTGGCCAGTCAGTTACACAAGATAACATCTGATCTAACAAAGAGACATCTCTAAGGAAGAAAAAAAATACTTATTTTAATTAAGAGGGATGGCCAGATTATCTCCCAAATAAGAAAGAAATCAATCCATTTGAGGAAAAACAGATTAGATCTGTTTAGACTCCTGGGGAGAACTTTAAAAAGAGGTTTCGTTATAAAAAGCCAGTGTCTGACACAAGGAAAAGGACATAACCTGAGGCCTAACATATACAGAAAACAGCACTCTATAAACTGAATGTTTAGCAAATCTTGCAGAATAACAGCTGGATAAAAGGGCAGACACACTGCTGACATAATCCCTGTGTCAGTAGAGCAAATGTCAGTTTTATTTTCTTATTTATTTCTTTGTGTCTCATAAGCATTTATAACTATGTCCTATTTTTGTTTGTTTATTTGTTTGTTTTATCTCAGCCTGGCTTGAATTAAGTTTGTTTTCAAAGTGTAAGCAGACAGAAAAAAGTCTTTATTTCTTTCTATAAAATCAGACAGTGAGGCAATTTAGCTCCAGTTGCCATAGCTCCACAGCATGTTCTTCAGAGAACCCAACAGGTAACAGAGTTGTAGGATACACAGTAGGACTGTGTAGGAGCAGTGGGTGTTATGACAAGGTCCAGGGGAAGGGAAGCTGATAACCAGGAAGGTTCTTAGACATGCAGCTAAAATATGAAGCAACATGTATGAAGCCTAAGTATCTTCAGCTAACCATGTAACACTGTCATTTGAATGCTCAATGTTCTGAATAAGTAATACTGAGTGGAGCAGGAATTAGAATGCAGGTGCCAGTCCCTGTCTTCCTGCAGTATGGCTACAAAGTCCATGCTTTATTTCACCTTCTGCCCAATGCATAGTTCTGTTCACTGAGCACCTGCTTCAACAAGAAGGGACGAGTGTACTCTCCGACCAGAACATACTGTAGTCTGAGGTTAGGTTATCTGCTGCAAAATATCTATTCAACAGGTCTCATACAGAGAAGGAAATTGAACTCACCTCTTTTGTCTCACAACCACTGAGTTGTGAGACAAAAGGGACAGGCTCCACTGACCATCTTCAAAGTGAACACAACTTCAAATTTTGAAAGGTAGCACGGGCACCACAGGCACATCTATCTCCAAAACAGAACTCGGCTCTCTTTTGCCTCACAAGAGTAATGAGCATCATTTCAGTGCCTGACCGCTTAACATGTTTACTTCTGCCATTCTCATTTTGTGGTTTAACTGTCTTCCTACCTCATGACTGTAATCTCTGGAGCCTACATCAAAGCACTCTCTGAGGAGACTAGACATGTCGTGGTTTTAGTTTTATCTGGCCATTCAATCAAGAATAGCACAGGGTGTTGTAACAGTAACCATGATGGAGCCTAGCCTCTGTTCTCCCTCTGCTCAACTCCCTTTCCCACTTATTCCTCTCCCTGCTGCTCACAGCTGGCCTTGAAACCTGAAGTAATGATACTATGTTTTATTGATAATGTTGTCATTTGGAAGAAACATTAATGAAAACTACAACCCTGATCCAAGCTTTGACATTCCTAATTTCCAGGATAAACTTCTAAGCCGCTGATCTTTTCAAGTTTCTGGCAATATACAATTTACAAGGATCCTTTTCACTAGGAGTCCCTGAGAATAATAGATCATTGTGAAAGGTTTCACAAGCTGATCATTGGGAAAAGATTATATGGCAAGGTTTTCTTAGATCAGTATAAGCCTACACAAATATTTATAGAGTCTGAACAAATGAATACGAGAGATTTTACTGATACCACAAGGAGTGAAAGCTAATAAAATATCTGTGGAAATCAGCCTTTTTTTTTTTTTTCCTCCTAAATATCTGATGATATTATCCTATAAAATTAGTTGAAACTGAGTGATTTTATACATATCCAAAATGCTACTAAACTCACTACTGCAAGCTTTGCGAATATACATTTTAACATAGTAAATCTCAATATGACTTTACCCCAAGAAACCAAATGCATTATACAGACACTTAAATGAAGAGCCTGATCTCTACATTTACCCACAGTTAAGTAATGCATACTCGCAAAATGTAGCATGATCTGTGCGATCTTTTGGGATTTCTGTAAAGCCTTTGATACTGTCTCTCACAGTATCTTCCTGGGCAAGACATCCAGCACACAGCTGGATAAACACATAATGCAGTGGGTAAGCAATTGGCTGATGGGTTGGGCTCAAAGGGTTCTAATAAGGGTTATATTGGGCTGGCAACCAGTCACCATTGGGGTTCCACAGGGAACCTTCTTAGGGCTAGCACCCTCGAGGGTAGAGAGGCCCTGCAGAGGGATCAGGACAAATTGGAGAACTGGACAATCACCAACCGCATAAAGTTCAACAAGGCCAAGTGCCCAATTCTGCATGGCAACCCTGTCTGTACATGCAGACTGGGGAATGAGATGCTGGAAACTGGAGAAAGATCTGGGGATTCTGGTTGACAGCAAGTTGTACATGAGCCAACAGCATGCCCTGGCAGCCAAGAAGGCCAACCGCGTCCTGGAGTGCATCAAACACAGCATTGCCAGATGTTCGAGGGAGGTGATGGTCCCACTCTGCTCTGCACTGATGCAGCCTCACCTGGAGCACTGTGTGCAGTTCTGGGTGGCACCAGAAAAAAAAGATATAAATCTACTAGAGAGTGTCCAGAAGAGGGCTACAAAGTTGGTGAAGGTTTTAGAGAAGAAGCCATATGAGGAGCAGCTAAAGTCACTTGGTTTGCTCAGCCTAGAGAAGAGGAGACTGAGGGGAGACCTCATTGTGGTCTACAGCTTCCTCACAAGGGTAGGAGGAGGGGCAGGTACTGATCTCTCTGGTGACTGATTACAGGGCAGTGGGGAATGGTGGGAAGACGTGTCAGGCGAGGTTTAGGCTGGATATTATGAAAAGCTTCTTCGCCCAGAGGGTGGTGCAGCACTGGAACAGGCTCCCCAGGTGTCACAGCCCCAAGCCTGACAGTGTTCAAGAAGTGACTGGATAATGCCCTCAGACACATGGTGTGAATTTTGGGATTGTCCTATGCAGAGATAGGAGTTGGACTCAACCTTGTGGGTCCCTTCCAACTCAAGACATTCTATAATTCTATGATTCTTTTTGTCTTGGTCACTCAGCATTGTCAGCTATATCTCCTTTTCGCAGTGAACAAACTTAGGAAAACTGTATTGAAATGAAAGACAAAATTAGATTACTGACTGATAAGAAATGAGATCTCATCAGGAAGGGAGACAGCAATTCACTGTAGAATTTGTAGTAGAGTTGACCAGTTTGCTTCAGTTATTGCTTTTTATGAAAATAAGAAATATCCCTCTCTTGCTTCTTGTAGTTTCTAGGAAATCACAATCTTGGGATAAGAGATCCTGGAAGGGCCTCTTGTTCACTCTGTTCATTCTGGGGTTCTATGGGGAAAGAAGTCATAGTTCTCATAAATCCTCAGCAGATACCAACATCCTTTGGCAGTGTGTACATAGCAGGAATGCCCAGTACATACTCCTGTGCTACTTTCTGAGAGCATCTACAAGGTCAGGCAGAGATGAAGCTGTGAAAAGCTATTGGTTTCCCTCCTTTTTTTTTTTTGATGCACTCATCCTCTTACGAGATTTTCTCTATAATCTTGGGAAAGCGGGGAGAATGCTCTTGTTCAAATGTCCATCCATTAGGCTCTTTAAAGTACGGAAAGAGAGCTGAATGACTGTAGTTTGTCTGATGTTCAAAAACATGAATGGATCCTGTAATTCTGTTAATGACGTCTGTGTTATAGCAGTGATACAGAGCACCGGTAATCAAGAACTATGCAGCAGGAGGCAGGAAACTCCTAATATTTGTCTCATCGAATTTTTGTCATGCAATTCCTTTAGAATTTCTTTTCCTTTTCCACTTTGATACACTTGCAGTATTCTAATGGCAGAGCAACTATTGACTGCAGCACAGCTTATGCACACTGTGTGCGGCATCATACCTTAAACTTTATGGACAGGAAAGTTATAAAGAGTAATAAAATATTCCCCCAAGCATTAATACTCACTACCATAGCTCCCATTCTGATGAATCACTTGTTTATAATAGTCAATCTGATAGCCAAGGCAACTTTTGATCTTCCTTCATACCTTTCTATTAGTTGTATATTATTAGAAAGTTAATGTAACAATGTCTGTTTATAACTACAATGGCTCTGTTACAAAACCTACTTTTTAGGATTTAATGTCTCCTCTGGTTTAAATCATATTGGAATAAAAATTGCTCTGCAGCCAGATGCACATTTCTTTTTTTTTTTTTTTTAAATATAAAATTTAAACAGGATTTATTTTTTATGTAAAGATCAGAGAGAAAATTAGTTTTTCAAGGCTTTCTACCTTTTTTGAAAAAAAAAAAAAAAGTCATAAGTATGTTATTGAGGAAAAATAAACAATTCAATACCTGCATTGGAAAAGTGACCTTATTCTCTAGGAAGATGAACTCCCGGTATTATTCTGGTTGGAGATCCAATTGCAAGATACTCATCACCCAGCTTTTTCTTCTGATACCACACAAATTCAGACATGCTTTTTGGGACATCTGTGGGATTTTAGACATGTAGTCATAAGGCAGTTATTTTTGTCCATTCTGTTTCTTTTCATTTCCGTGATTTTATGTGTTAGTTTTTCTAAAATGTGTGAGGGGAAATAAAGCCCTATAACATCATCGTGATAATCGTATGAACAATTTCAGGGTAAACAATACTTTGTTAAACTACAGTTTAATGTGTGGCATTATTAAGCAAAGTGTGTTTGCATCCACCTTTTATTTGTGTGTATGGTTTTTGTGTTTGCTTGTTTGTTTGTTTTCTTTTACTTTTTTTTTTTTTTCCCATTTTAGGAAAAACTGTGGAGATATACCAGATGTTGCTGTATACTACTCATAGGGATAAGATTGATCACAGTAGAAATTATGCGTACTAAGAGTTAGGTCATGTCTCAGACATATGGACAGGTACAACCGAAAGGAGACTCCTGCAGCTGAGCCTTCCCTATGGCTTCCCTGGGATTTTAGGTCCAGGTGTAAAGAACTAAGCAGGTGTTGGAAGGACTTTATCTTCACTAATGTGCCAGCCAGCACATCTGAACAGGCACAATGATGTACATGATCTGTTACTCATAAGGAGTCATGAGCTTATTTCCTATCTTTGCTAGGCTAAAAAAATTTTGTTTGCATTTTCCCTGTGCTTCTCATCATTGTATGACATTCTTTACTGAGAATAGAGTGGGAATACCAGTCTGTCCTAAAGAAAAAATAGCACCTAGTTGTATAATAACATACACACCCAAGATGTGGGGAGAATTGAAATTATCTCAGGAGAAATAATATTATAATTTCTTAACCTCTATGTAGTTTACTTAAATACTTACATATCAGTTTCTTCTGTTGTTTAAGTAATGTAACTTCATGGTTGAAAAGGTTTCTCATCCTACTTTAAGCACAGACGTCAATCATCAAAGAAATTACTAAAGTAAGCTACCAACATATATATATATAGCCAAGATGTTATCTCTTCAACATGATGATCAAAATGTGGGCAACTACTTGGATCACTAGCTGCCAGTATGGGGAAAAGAGAAAAAAGTTAACGGTATAGTGAACTTTCTTTATCTCTGTCTAAAAGCATCTCCCTCCAAAAGATTCTTTCATTTGAAAAAAATTCTTCAAAATAAACAAATAAGGTCAACAGTGTATATTATGAGGTAGAGCCCTTAACTAAGCTAGCAGTTTTGACAGCAGTGTCATAGTTGATTTTCATTCATCAGTAGATTAAAGTAGATTAAAAAATACAATTATTAAGACATGTATATTATTAATTTTAACAAAAGATGTCAATAGTAAGTGGTAAACCATGTCATGACCATGTGCTGGTTTGACTGAAAATGAGTTAATTTTCTTCATGCAGTTAGAAACCTTTATTTTTCATAGCTAGCACAGTCATTATTTGGATTTAGTTTGAGAACAAGGGATAACACCTCAGTACAGAGTTAATGTTTTTAATTGCTCTGGTCTGAGAGCCAGGGACACTCTGAGTGCTCTGCCCACAGGTGTGAGGCATCAAGGAAGCGGGGCATAGATGGGGCAGAGCTTGGCTGACATCCAGACTGATCAATAAGAGTATTCCATTCCATTGGTGTGATGCTTCAGATTTAAGGAGAGTGGGGCCTTCTGCTTTTCTCTTTTCTCTCTCAGGCGCAGCCGGGAGGAGTTTCATTCGGCACGTTTAGTCTGGCCTTTTGCCATTTTGCAGAGGCCTGTGGGCTTTTCTGCTATTATTTTCCCCCCCTTTTTTTTTTCTCTTTTTTTGGATCGGCTGTTCAGGACTGGAGTATCGCTTCCTGGAACTGGCTGCTTAGTGTGGATGGAGTTCGTGGGGAATTGCATTATCTTTTATTTTATATTCTATTTCTATTTTGTATATATATATATTTACTAGTAGTATGTTAGTATTTTGTTATTTTATTGAACTGTGTTTATCTCAATCTAAGTTTCCTCCTTCCCTTTTGATTCTCTCCCTGATGAAACCAGAGCTGGCTTCAAAAAGTGGTGCTTGACAAACACGGGCACTGCACTGGAGACACAGCTCCGGGCCACACCACTTCTGTCCACCCGCCCTATGAGACAAAAGCCTCTCATGAGCTTCGCCAGCTCAGCCAAAGGGCAGGGGAAACACGAGACCAAGAAAAATACCACAAATTAAGGGAAACATTAGTTACTAGCATATTGAATGTCGCTTGATCATCAGTCTGTGTCAGATTGGCAGTTGTGTCTGTGAATGAATCTTTTTTTTCTACAAAAGTGCTCCAGTCCTGTAAACTACATTTGCATTTCAATATCTGAGACAGTCATATCATTGTTCTCAGTAGTGAGCATCACTTATACATCATGTAAATTGCATAATTCATTATTAAAGAGTAAAAATCACGTTATTACTTCTATATAATACACAATTAAAATACTTTTCTGTACATCACCTGGCCATCATTTTCATTGTCAATATGTTCCCAATTCGTGATTTAAAACTAAGAAGTTTATGTTAAACTCTGAAAGGGTTTCAAAATGACATTCCAGCATTCCTCTACCTGTAAGACTAGTCTGAGAAGGACAAATGTTAAAACTGCAGGGTTTTTTGTACTTATGTCATATTATCCATAGATACATGAGCCCAAATTACATCCTACTTAGATTCCTTCCCCTGCTTCCCCGGCTTTTTCCCCTGCCTCAACTGCAGGATGACACAGGATCTGCAATGGTGAATCTATGCTTCTTGGGAATTCCTTTGCTTATATCATGGGAATTCTGCCAGGTTGATTAAATCATCTGTGGCTCAGTGGAGCAGTACAAAATTGCCAATAATGGGCATGAACCTCTATCTATATTTGCTACGCGTTTTAAATTTGATAATTTTCCCTGATATAAATAGAACATGTGCTAATAGTACCTGTCACTCCTTTATAGCTTTCTGCATAACAAGAAAGATCCAGAAGAATAATAGGTGCCTTCTTTAATATTCACATGATAAACCTAAACGTTGGACACAAAGGAAATCTACACCAAAAAGAAGTAGAACTTCCCAATATGGGATAGATTCTGATTGACTCAGAAAAGTTGCATTATAAGAGGGACAGATCATAGATGGAGGACTTCATTGAAAGGGTAGCACTGAGCTGTACTAAATATAATACTTCTGGTTTAACTCTGTATTTCCATCTCTTATTTACTTCATACCTAAAACTAAATACTGAGTTTATGTCAGCAAATCAAAATGTCCAGCATCTCCAAGTAAAATAGTAATTGTACATTTACTGTTCTGCAAGCATGAGGATCATGCAACAACTTTCAGTTACACTTTTCTTCTGGATTCTGCTCATTATTCTCTCTCCTTCATGGACTTAGTGTAACAACTTCTGCCAGCTATCATTTCAACAGGCTACAAATAAATTTATTAATGGGGATTTTTTTTAACTGGTTAGAAAAGAGAGATAGACCATATTTAATCACTGATTTTTCCTCTATTACATACTCAAAGATAATGCTGCTAGGCAGGAAACTGAAGTGTATCACTGAAAAAAATTAGAAATGAAATGTAAAAAGTGTCCATATTAGGTTAACTCTGCTTCTGCCATGTCAATGCATATCTTATTGTTAAATTCAATTAGGGCACTTTATTTATTTCAGAGTGCTTTTGGAAATTCCACTAAAATTTTCAGTAGTATTCAAGTAGTTTTGCAATATATGTAGTGTATTTGTAATAACTGGTGATATAGTACAACAGTGAACTGCTCAGCTAATGTATGACTGGAATTTTGAATTTTGCGCAAGTGACTTGAAGAACAGAATAAGCCCCTCTAAACCTGATAGGCTGCCCATGATTTATACTAATTTAAATATAATTATAATTGTAACAGGTGTTTTGTTTTAAATTAAACTGACCTCTATGATTGTCCATGTTTTATAATTAGAACTTGTCTAACTCTATGCATTGGACACCATCTGCAAGGATTTAGTGCTAACTGTATGTACTGAGCATCCAGTGTTTTTCAGCACAGGGTGAATCCAAGATATGAAATCTTAGTCTCAGGATGAATAAGACCATCCTTTTGTTTTAAAACATGGCAATTTC
The DNA here is from genome assembly GCF_036013475.1 of Columba livia. Taxonomy (NCBI): domain Eukaryota; kingdom Metazoa; phylum Chordata; class Aves; order Columbiformes; family Columbidae; genus Columba; species Columba livia. The sequence continues at coordinate 30,692,271 of NC_088604.1, forward strand.
TCTTAAGCTATCATTCTTTAATATTTAATCAGCACAGAAAAATACATTTCATTTGGCCTTAACTGTGTGCCACAATAAGATAAGAGACAGGAAAGCTAATAAAATAAATTGGTTAAGTTATCCAGAAGATAATGCTTCAGAATTTGGAATATATAACTATATTTTTCAAAGTGGATGTTGATTTAGCCTGTGGCTCTCTGAAAGACACAATTTGTGAAGGAAAGCTAATAGGCAGCTTTAGTGGCTTGAAGAATTGGTGATTTTCTCTCATTTGTCTCCCTCAGTTGCTGTTTGTTTTGTTTATTACAGGATACTGTTCAGAAGACAATAATGTGTAAGGGTTACATCTGGTGTGTGTTCAAAAACTAGTGGCACAAAATGCTGAGGTGGGCTGGGGTGAACTGCACTCTGAGAGCAGGCTCGGGATAACAAAGTGCCATTGCATGAGGGTCCTGGCATATAGAACCGCTCACAAAGGTGGGTTGTTGAGGCAGAAGAGGTGAAAAAGGGTGATCACAGTGACTGGAAATTAGTATTCCCCCACCTTGTTTATTCCACCTTCATTTTTCTTTTTTTTCAAGTCATTTAGCAACCTGCGGTGAAATGGGTAGGAATTGACAGTGCACATGCTGCTGCTGGCAGCAGAGTTGCTGCGGTTGCTCCCTGGACATGAAAGAAGGGGGGAAAAAGGAGAAAGAAATACAGTTGTTCTCTAAACAAAACATATGTAAAGATAACAGGTTTGATTTGTATGAAACCAACTCCTTTTTCCTGAAGAAATTATACTCCCCTCCACTGCAGTTCAGTAAAAGGGAGAGATGATTTTTTGTCTCTCCCTCTCCTTACCCGCACAAAGAAAACGTGGGTTGATACCATTTTTATTGTTCTGCTGGGGTGGGTTTCAGACCTTGCATTAGCATATTGAATGTCTAATTGAATTCGGGGGCTGTGTTAATCATCTTGTTTTGTTTAGGGGCGGTTGGTGAAAGGTGCCAGCAAATGATCGCTTTGGCTTGGGGTTAGCGTGGTGCTGCCACCCCAAGAAAAAGAAATCGAGAAGGGGGAGGGAGCTAGGGAAAGGCGAGTTGACTGAGTGATGTCTGGAGGGCGAACTCGTGTGTTTCTTTAGTGATGTTGTGTGCTGCTGTACTGAAATCCACCCCTCTGCTGGAGCTAAGGCAAGAGTTGGAGGCATCTGATGCTGCCGTTTCCAGGGTGAAATTTCTAAGGCTGATCACTAAAAACAACAACCAAAAAAAAAAATATCCTCAGCAAAAATAGCCGTCAGAACAGAAGATCCGGCATCTCCCAGTCCAACTGGCGTAACCCAGACAGACATTTGAGAACCATCTGCCTTTAAAGTAGCCACACACACACCAGAGAGGGCAGGAAAAAAAAAAAAAAAAAAAAAAAAAGACACTACAACTACCGGCCATCACATTTTTTCCAAAAGGGCCAGAAACAGAGCCGGTAGGAAAAGAAAAAAAAAAAGAGAGAGGGAGAGAGAGAACAAGCCTCCCCCTCTTCCCCCGATGAGTTTTTCGCAGTGCTCTGGTGAGGCTCGGAGGTGGCTGGCAGCGCAGGGGGCGGCTGCTGCCGCGGCTGGCGGGGCTCCGCGCAGCGCAGCGCGCCGGGCTGTCAGCACCGCCGCGCCGGACAGCTCCGCTCCGCTCCGCGCTGCCTGCTCCGCCCCGCGCCGCTCCGCGCTGCCCGCTCCCGCCCGGCCGCGCCGCGGGGGCGCCGCCGGGGCCGGTCCTGCCCCACAACAAGTACCGCTCTGCTGTCCGGGAACTCCGCTCCGCTCCCCTCGCGGTTAAACTGCATTGTCTCCTTACGGAATTGGCCGTCAGGCGTAATTATCCCGATTTTTCCCCCCCTCCCTCTCTCTCTCCTTTGCAGGAACGACTCTTTGGGAACCTGGTCCACCCAGGGATGTAAAACTGTGCTTACCGATGCATCCCATACGAAATGCTTATGTGATCGTCTCTCTACCTTCGCCATTTTGGCTCAGCAACCTAGAGAAATAGTAAGTAACAAAGGGGGGGAAAAAATCCAGTTTTAATGCAAAAGGCAATGGCGGGGGGGCTGCGGGGGGTGGGGGAGCTGGTCGAGCTTTCCTCTCAGGTATATTTCAGACATTGCATTGAGGAATTGTTTAATATTGCAGGTAGGCAAATGTTAGTCTCCTGGTGTCTACATTGTCTCACATAAATGAATTCCATATTCTGTGATATAACTAAATCCTAGTGAAATCTGCATGTTCTTGAACTCTGAATTTTTCAGAGGAAGCCCTCTAATTGTGATGCAAATGTGTTGAAAACTTTTGTATTGAACAATTATCAACTTAACAAGCTTTTTAAAGGTTTCCAGCCTTTCCAGGGGAATGTGCAGGGCTTATTATTGCACTTGGTAGGAAAACCCTAGATACTGTAGTTAAACAGATTGCAGATCTGCATTGGACATTTTCAGCACAGATTTTCTATGTAGTCGCTTGATATGGTGTAAGAAAAATGATCAAGTTTTCATGAGAAAGAAGGGATACGTATAAGCAGACACTCCCAGGATTACTGATGTAAGAACAGCTAAAAAGCAAATATTTGTTAAGTTATCCTGGTAAGGCATAATTTAATGTTCCTGGTTTTGGAAGCATGTGAGCACTCCTTTTAATAGCAAAGTAGATCCGTTTGAAACAAAGTGGTTGAAATAAAATGGTACTTTCTGCCTGAGATCTGGCCTAAAAGTACATCAGTCTTACCTCCTATTTGGGTGACAAAAGATATCTTGATAAATGTAATTTACAATACATCTCTGAGGCTTTAAAAAGCATTTTGGTAAACCAGGCATAGTATCCTTTGAAACTTTTAGATATTTTTTTTTTCCATTTTTGTTGGTAAATACCATGTCTATTTCAGAACATGAGCACATATACACATGGAGGAAAAAGCTCAACTGATATCTGATGGCAATAGTTTATTTTACAGCAGGGGAAGCAAGTTTGTTTTCAAGGTCATTTATTTATTTTCATTTTTTTATTAATACACAGAGTACAAATGAAATAGTTCTAAATTTGCAGCTTCTTTTTGGAAGGGTTATGATATTGTTGCCATAGATATCTTGCCATTCCTTCCAGACAATCAGAGGCCCAAGGAAATTAAGCATGTGAGAATAGTGGATTGAAGTCGAAGTTATTAAAAGTAAGAAAGTTTGGTAATTCTGCAACAAGCATGAATCGAATTCTGGGGCAAATTACTGGATCATCTTTAATATATTATAGTGAAACCAAGCTGTTTGTTTAATACACAATTTGTGTATTATTGGTGCTTCTCAAGACAAATATATCTTGTAGTTAATTTTAACTGGGGAGTAGTTTAAACTCGTGCAAACATCAGAGTCTCCTACTACATTGTAATATCACTACTTTTTATTTTTCAAAATATCATGCAGGTTGCATAAGGCATTTTAAAGCTCAAAGGCCTCTGAGGAATGTATCAAAAATTAAGTAGATCTCAGAGTTGTGTATGGATCAGTTTTGGAATTAAGTAGGTTTCTGTTTCATAAGTAATATTACTGAAGCTACCTGTGACAGCGTGGCTGTTTTGATTTTGTTGCTTTTTTTTTTTTTTCTTTTGACTTGTTTTAATTGCTGGAGGGTGGTTTTGCTCATGGTTGTCTGTTGTAACCTACAGATCATGGAATCATCTGGTACACCCTCAGTGACCTTAATAGTAGGCAGTGGTCTTTCATGCTTGGCCTTGATTACCCTGGCAGTTGTCTATGCAGCACTATGGAGGTATGTAATGGATTGACAAAGCTGGATATAAATACATAGCTATATTTAGTTGAATTAAACTTTAAAGAGAGCATTAGATGCAACATTTATTATTTGGAAAAGAAAAAAAAAAGGCAAAATGTGGTGCATGTTTTGATGCCTAAATTTGTTGATGTGATTGATTAGTTTTGCTCTCTTGGACTACTGGGGATGGTACAGCCTGCTCTTTCCCCTCTTCAGTGTGAAGGGTATTGTGTTTTCAGTGGGGTATTCATGGTGATAATTATAATTTTACAGGATTCTTCTATATTATATATTATATGTGAGGCTTCTGGCCTATATCTTTGAGTGCTTTTCCTCCATTTACAATTTAAAACAAAAGTTCCGTGTGCTAAAAAAGATGTAGCAAAGTACCACATCAGATATTGCAGATTTAGAGAGATTCATTCAACTGGTCTTGAGTTTATTCGCTTTGGTTATAAATTTAAATGAACACCACAAAATTAAGTAGTCTCGAATAGTGTGGTGGTACATTCCAGTAATAAACATTCTTTCCATCCTGGATTTACTATATTAAAATATTATATTGACTTGAAAGTGCAATAGATATTTATAGAGGAAATTAATTTGAGAAGTGATGAGAACTAGCATGATATATTAGTGCAGAAAAAAAGAGAAAAGAGTAAAGGTCACGAAAAGTAAGAAATATTTTTAAAAGTGAACATGGGTTTGCATTTAACTTTTTTCTGTAATAAAAGAAAAATAAGTCCTTATGCAAATAAGAGAAAACAGGGAGGAAATAATAATTTTAATAATTTGTAGAGTAATATGAAAGTGAGCAACAGAATTTTTCTTTTAGAAACTCAGTAATTTTACACCGTTTTCTCTTTCACTCTCATGTAGCCACAGAGACTCACAGGATTAGACATATATATAATAAATATAGAATATCTAGTTACATAACTTATAATAAAAAGAGTATAAAAATTACCAGTTCCTGTCTGTCAAAGCTAAGAATGAGGGTATTTCATGATATAATTCCCATCTGAAGAATTATAGCTTTATTTTTATACTCCCTGATATATTTAACACATGGATGGAAATACTGTCATGCTCAGTGGAACTGATCTTCTCCTTTATTTAAGTTAGATATAAGGAACAGATTTTTTACAATGAGCATGGTGAGGCACTGGAACAAGTTTCCCAGAGAAGTTGTGGGTGCCCCATCCCTGGAAGTGCTCAAGGCCAGGTTGGATGGGGCTTTGAGCAACCTGCTCTAGTGGAAGGTATCTTTGCCTGTGGCTGGGAGGTTGCAACTAAATGATCTTTAAAGTTCCCTTCCAACCTAAATCAGTCTATGATTCTATGATTATAGTAACTTCCAAGTGGAGAAAAAAAAAATGTGTGTGATATGTTATGGACCTAGTGTGGGTTGTGTATCCAGTTGAAGATAACTCATGTAGGTACTGAAACTTTTATATTTTTTATATATATGCTTGTTTTTATAAATCTAAGGCTAGGGAGAAATGTCATATTTTGACCCTGTGTCTGCATTTATATTTTGGAACACCCACCTTCCCTTTGAATGACAGGGCCTGTTTAGAAGTGATATGAGGTAGAGGTATTGTGATCTGGAGAAGGCCTTTGTGAGCATTCTTTTATGGTTGATTGATTTCATCTGCCCAAATGAAAATTCAAACTGAAAAACAAATTCAATGTCAGTCAAATATTCACTCTCCCTTCCCTTCCCTTCCCTTCCCTTCCCTTCCCTTCCCTTCCCTTCCCTTCCCTTCCCTTCCCTTCCCTTCCCTTCCCTTCCCTTCCCTTCCCTTCCCTTCCCTTCCCTTCCCTTCCCTTCCCTTCCCTTCCCTTCCCTTCCCTTCCCTTCCCTTCCATAATGGGCTGGCAGAAAAATGAAGACCTTCCTAGCTTAACTCAATGCTATGAGCTCCCGCTTGCACTGAATTTACTCAACCACTAAGATCCTTTATAGTCCACAGATACTTGGTGTTGGGAAATGGCCCAAGTGAATTGATAGTTAACAAGTTAGAAAGTAGCAGCATACTGATCCAGTAGACAAGGGCACTAGACTTTCTGTAGTTGTTTGCAAACACATAGAGCTAGCCTTAAGAGCATTGTTATATTCTAAGGAAAAATGTGGACTGTGATATCAGGGTCTTCTTAAATAAATAAAGAGTAGTGCTGTGTTACTTAATTGATAGCTGAGCAAAAAAGGACTACAATTCATGTCCAAAGTTCAGCCTTTCTCATGGATTCAGCACCATTTGTTATTACTTTCTTAGGCTGTCAGCTGTGGCTGTACAGCTCAGGAGGAGACAGCAATATTAACTAAGCTCCAGAGAGAAGCATATGCTATAGGTCATTGAATATCTAAACATATGGTATGGTCTTCATAGGAACTGAGCACCCTTAAGTTTCATTTACTAGTAGTCAACATTTGCTGTGTCAGCAGCTCTGAAAATCAGGTCAGTAAGGTACTTCACTTTAAACCATAATCATTCTCTTTCTGTCCTGTATATAGAAAAATGAGAGCTTTTGAATCTTGTAAGGAAAGAGACTATAAGATGATTTTACTTTTTCATCCTAAACATACTTGTAAAATGAGTATTAGTTTACAAGAGAGACTGTGTGATGCTCGCTGCTGTAATATAATCTTAGCTAATTTTAGCTATAAACTTAGCTAATTTTTGGTATTAGGTCTTATGAAGATATTACAGTATTATCATTTCTTCATGCAAATTATTTTATGAATGTGGTGGAACTTCAAGACTAATGTTATCCCAGTAACGTGTTTCAAGATGCACTGCCATAGTATCATCAACCAACCTGCATCTTATTTGTGTATCATGGACCAGATCTCCATTTTATGTAAATCGCCATATTTTTGCTGAAGTTAGTTATTGTGAGTGGTCTGTGCCAGCTGTGGATATTCCCAGGGATAAGCAGAGAGCATAAGAAGTTCCTGACATGAATGCATGCAAGCCCATTATTATCAGTATGGTTTTAGAAGAGTCTTGCCAGCAGTTTTTAAAAGAAGCATTGATAGATTATTTTTAAAATATTCCAAGACACTAAGAGGGAATTGCATAATATCTATCAAAATACCATTGCTCCTATGTTTGTAATGTGATAGCTCCCTGATACCCTTTTTGAGTACTTGAAAGAGAGCACTCACCTTTCAGAGTGTCTCCAGTATTTAATGCAGGAATTGCATCAGAGCTTTTCATGACTTACTCGTTGTTTTCCTTTTAGAAAAGCTGTACTCTCTTGTTGTTTATTTGTACAGGTACATCAGATCTGAGAGGTCAATAATTCTAATCAATTTCTGCCTGTCTATCATCTCATCAAATATCCTTATCCTGGTTGGACAAACTCAGACACATAACAAGGTATGATGATGGATTGGATTAAATTTGCACTTAAATATTGATCTATTTGGTTTATTTGTGTTTAGCTTAAAATAATTACATCCATTTAGTCCTGTACTCATAGGACTTGGCATTTTTGGTGAAATATTAACAGATAAGGGAAAATATTTACCATCTTTTGTAGTCTTTTTTCCCCTCCAAAAATCCCTTTTGGTATTGTTCCTTTGGATAAGCTGTGTTCTCTGTGGTAGACTTGTGTGTTTTATAACTAAATTTCAAAGCAAAAAAAGTTCAAAGACTCAACATCAAAAGCACAAATTCTGGTTCGTTATAATAGTTGTAATAGGATTGTGCTACAATGTTTTTGGTATTTTATTAACACGCTGGTACTCGAAAGGCAAGTAGAAATTGCTTAGAAGTTAGAGTACTACTCTTGAAAATGTGCAGAGACAGACACCATAACAAGCTATAGAGCTGTTAAATCTCTGACCAATGTAGCTATAAGAAAGTAATAACCCTGCATACCTTACTTAGTGATATATTGCCAATTTATTACTAATCTGTTCTCAGACTCTTTCTGAACTGTGTTGTCGTTTGTCCCTCTCCTGTAGAGCAGGGCTGTATCAGTGCTTTGAGGCATCACCCAGTGCCTAGTGATGCTAGACAGCTTCCAGAAGTGAAGACAAATGGTTGTTTAAAATTAACCATAGCTACATGATAGCTTTGAATAGAAAACAGGACATAATTGGTGAACAGGGCAGTATGTGATAAAATGCTGTTAAGTTTTGGTGTGCAAGTATCTGTATAGTAATTCTTTATCCCACTGTGTTAAACTACTTAATGCACTGCTTGTCTTAATTTTTCCAGTATTTAATGAAATACGTTCATCATCTGCTATAGGATAACTGTTGTTTCTACATCACACCTATAATTAATATTTTTTTCTTTTCCAAAGAGTGCTTAGAAATTTAGCTGCCAGAAACCTCATAAATTCAATGAAATTAGCTGTACTTTGTAAAGCACACCCAAAACAAACGTAGTCATTTCCAACACATAATTTAACAAAATTATTAAGATTAAAATATTAATATGCTTTAAAGTTTTGAAAGTATGTTGAGGTATAAATAAAGAAAATATGGATTTGGAGAAGAAACCCATGTGACTCTCACAGATTTTATTCAGGGGAAAAAGTCAGAAATGCATAAGCAACTTTGGAGTGCCAGAGTGCAGAAGAAGGATTAAGCATCTCTAGAGTTTCAGCACTAATATGCATAGCAATATATACTACTTTGTTACGTATTTCAAGAAGAAATATGGTTCAGTAACTGAAAATTCCTGTGTATATTGCCACTGTGGAATCAGGGTTTGAGGGCATCAGAATGCCTGTGTTTGATAATATGCTCCCTAGGTATGCTGGCAGCCTTTCTCTGATACTTGACTCAGGGAACTCTGAACTAAAACATGCCCTTAAGTCTTAATCTCCTTGAGCTCCCTCACTTCTGCTTCCCAAATTCCTGAAAGTAGAGAGATATATTGACTTATTTCTGGCAACAGCAGATTTTGAAAATGGAGATGTTTTGTGGAAATAATTGACATAAAAAAACAACACATCACAAAGTTTTGAATATATGGCCTGAAACATGACTCTAAAATACCACTTTTTTACTACACTTGTCTGCTTTTTGAGTCCACATCTTCCTTTTGATACATGTACCACCCGGGAGCTTCTAGCCGGGGAGTACCTCTAATGGATCAAAGGCAGAGTACATTTTTTATACTGAGGAAAATATTCCTTGTTACAGACCAAAACCCTTATCACTATGTCCACTGATATGTGAATATGTGGTAGCTTCAAGAAACTAGCCAAAATGGCCAGCTAAAGCCAGTGTTTAGCAAAAGCAAATTAAAGCAATCAGATCCAGGTATGACTTCAGAATGTTTGTAAATAGGGATGTGTTTGACATCAGATATGTTTGAATTCAAGTTCTGATTTTTTTATTTTCAAATATCATATATGAGGAGAAGAAGCCAGTGTTCGATTTCTAGTCCGTAGATCTAGATTACAATGCTGACATCTGTAGGGAAAATTATGGTTTCATTTTCTGAGCTGGAAAATTAAATCTGTAAATGGGAACTTTAAAAGAAAATCAGGTCCTTACCTATGCTTTAAAATGAAAAGCATTTTAGATCTCTTTCTGAGATTTTATTATATACCATTATCATTAATTATCATGCTATTTGGTGTTTTAGTGTTTGTTTGAAAATTTTGGGAGAAATCTTGGGAATATTCTATCAAAACAATGTTATATTTAATTCAGCAGAAATTGTTTCCTGAACAAAGGCTGAGGTGGTCTTTCATCACAAGAAGATGAGCTCAGTTTTCTTTACTGTATCAGGGAAAATTTGAGAAATATGATATGCTAAGTTTGAGAGTTTATTTACTCTGTTTTGTTCTCATTCTTACGTTCATACTATTCACATATTACTGGAGCACCTAGTTAATGTCCATATGATGATACTGATATTCACAAAATTGAAGAATGTCCCATTTTACTGTGCTTTAGTTTTACTTTGCTTCTGAGTTTAAATTGTCCCTAGTTCTATATTTGTAGATATTCCTTTTGAGAATGGGTGCTTGTAACTGTTGTCAAAGCTGAATTCTGGTTTAAAGTTGAACAGTGTGTAAATTGACCATACCGAAGATGTATTTATAACAAACAGCATATTGTCAGTCTATTTGAAATTTGTGGTTTTCTCTATCTGCATTAAACACTGCACCAACTACTTTTCTTCATTTCAACGCTATTCAGTGTTATTCTCCAGGAAATTTCTGTGGTTCATTTTAGTACACCCATTGACATCTGCAAGAAAGAAAAAACTATTGAGTTTCTTGGTCTGGATAAGTGCAGGTTTTCTGTTATTTTCTTTCTGTTTTATGTAAATCATAGATACTTAGCATGTTAGGTTTGGCTCTACTCGTTGAGGGCTGAGTATATCCTCAATGTTTTTTAAAAAGCTTCTTTTAGAGAAGACTAAGTGAATTTGAATATTGCACTCTCTTTGGTTCAACTAAGTTCTGACCATTTTCGATAAAAAAGATCACGGTATTTCCCACAGGGAGAAATGGACAAAATATTTACAGAAGACATGTAGAAGTAGTTTAAACTCTTTCAAGCTACCGTAGCTTTTCCATTTCTAATATTCTCTGTTTAAAAGTGATTTTTTTCTCCAGTTTCAGTAACTTGAGGATACCAACATTAGACCAGAGGTCCAGGTGATGGGACTTTTTAGCTTATTTTAGAATAGTTCATGATGGGAGGCACTGAGAGGAGTACGGTTTCTTATGGAAGATTTCGATTTGAATAGCAAAAAAGTCTTTTGCCAACAGAAAAGCCTAGCTCCTTTACTCCTTCTTAGGTAAACGTGTTGTGCATTTTATTGGAGGACACAGCTGTTATTTCACAAATACTCTGTGATGTCCCTAACATCTACAAAAGCATTACATATTTACTTTGAAAAGACTGACAGTTTTATTTGAGGAAATATCTGTGAGTGATTTGTAGGTTTCACTATAACGTAACTCTTGCTATATTATGTTTCCTAATGTTCTTCTTGCCATCAAGAAAAATGATCGTATTTCTTCTATATATGGACCTTTAACATTTATGCTATAAATATGTAATATGCTTCCGATCCCATTTAATGAATAGATTCTCTACCCATAATAAGTTATTGATTGGTATTATGTGGATTTTTTCATAAATTCTCTTTCCTTTGCATACATTCAGAAAATATCTTGTTTTCTTCACAGTTCTGCCTAAATGAAAACATATTAGCTGTTTCAGGTAAACAATTCTTGTTTACCAATTCTTTGTGTGAAGAAAGCAAAGACTAATACAATTTAAAATAAACTACGGAATTCATTATACATATGGGCAAAATTTAATTATTTACTATATTAGAAGTTTCTGAGACTACTTAAGAGTCCGTTGCTGGAGTTTGGGTTACATGTGAGAAGCAGGCGTATTTTTAGAAATGTCATAAGACTCTGTACATTTTGTTAGCCATAGTCAGGTTTATGTGTGCCTACCAAGGGAAGAACAGGGAAGATGTTAAGGCACATGGCAATATTTAGCAACCCTGATATTTTGTGTCATCCCTGTTTAATTGCACTATTCACTTTATTATGTTTACTACTACATTTTTGAATTAATCTCTTAGACCATACCTGAAAAGATGTGAAAAAGGCATGTCCTGACCACATTAAGCACATAACATAAACAGTCAGTAGTTTTAATAAATGCATTGTAAATGAACAAAATCCCCATAAAATTTTGTAGATAATAAGATTGGAATGTTCACTTCATAGGCCTCACTTGAGTATTTTTTTTAATAGCAGTTCTAGGCTGAAGGAACCAAATAGAAGTGGAAAGGAGTTGAGAAGCCACCGCATCCCATTCGCATAGCACTCTGAAGCAGCTGATTGTGTTTTAGGTTTTGAGAAGCGGTGGGTGGTGGGATCCCCTGAGAGCCCTGCAAATGTTCAGGTGGTACTAATGCTGCCTCTAACCACGTGGCTCCTGCCCCATATCTGCCACTGCCTTACAGATGCAGGCATTGTGGCAATATATCTCCTAGGAAACAGCAGGGAAGACCTAAGAGCAGATGGAATGAACAGAGAAATGATGCTAACACAGCATTAAGGTTGTGTTAGAAAATCAATGAGGAAGTTGGGAATTTAGTTTGTCAGGCAATAGCACTGCATATTTCAGGTCTTGCCTGGAGAACTTCAGGGGAATACCCCCTATTCAAGCAGTTGAATCCCAGGAAAATATGTCTTTCCATTTTTGTCAGTACCCAACTTCCAAATTAATACCTGCTCTGCTGATTGGCATCTCTTTCTTTGTGTAACAGCTTTTAGAAGAGCTGAGCCGCAGACTCTCTGGTATGGGTCAGCCATCCCAGAACCACACCAATAAATAGGTCAGCAGCCAGAGTCCACTGCACCACACACATCTGCCTGCCATGTATTTGGGAACTCAGGAACAATTAACAAGAGAAGAGCCCACGTAACTGAATAACTATTACAGGAATAGGTCTGTTTAAGCAACACTGTTTTACCATGCCAAATTCTGACAAAACCCGTTAACATCAGCTACATTTAGATTCTCAAGAGAACCTCTGGGAGCAGATCTTTCTTAACCAAGATCAGTAAACATTGTCATTCATGCTACTGTTACTTGCCTCAGAGGAGAAGGTAACTTTCCTCTCAAAAGTGCCTGCCAGTCTGTTCCTCAAAATACATCAATTTTATCATTCATTTTGCTATTTCTAAACAAAATAGACACTTTTATTGTAAGCAGGTTACAGGGAAGAAATTGGATAGATATTAGTGGCATGTGTTCTCTGCCTGCAATCCTCAGATAATTTTTAAGAGCTCTGTGAACTGTTTTAGGATCCTTGAAGTGTGCAGGTTGGAGGATCGTCTGGTCCAATCTCATTCTCAATGCAGGTTCAGCTGTAAGGCTGGAACAGGTTGCTCAGGGCTTTATATAGTTAAGTCTTGAAAGCCTCCAAATGTGGGAACTGCACAGTCTCCTTGGGAAACTTGATCGACTGCTTGACTGTCCTCATGGTTAAAATGTTTTTCCATATATCTGGTCTGGACGTTGTCTTGTTTCAATTTATGCCCATCATCTCTTTGTCATCACACCACACATCAGAGCCTGGCGTCATCTTCTCAGTGATGTCTGTGTAGGCATTGCCAGGCTGTTGTTAGATGTCCTTGAAGCTGTGTCTTCTCCAAACTGAACTAGCCCAGGTTCCTCAGCCTCTCCTCACAAGGAAAGTGTTTGAATGCCCAAGCATCTTGACTCACTCCAGTTTATCAAGTCTTCTTTATATTGAGCAACCCAATTGTCTTTGACACACTATTCTAGATATGGTCTAGTGAGTGCTGAGCAGAGAAGGACAATCCATCCCTCAGCCTACTGCCTGTGTTCTCTTGATGCAGCCCCAGATGCTTTCAACCATCTATGCTGCCAGGGGACACTGGAGACTCGTATGCAGCTCACTGCCCATCCCTCCAACCTGTCTAGGTCTCTCTGGATGGCAACCGTGCTCTTCAGCATATAGGCTGATCCCCCCAGTTTGTTGTTATCTACAAACTATATGAAGAAGCATTCCACTGCCTACTCCAGGTCATTCACATTAAACACAGGTCCCTGGATAGACTCATGCAGTACTCTGCTTGCTATCTGCCTTCAGCTAAATTCCCACCCATTAATCATCATTCTTCAAGCCAACCAACTAGTTTTTGTATCTATAAAGTTGTCCACTAAAACAACTGTGACCTCCTAGTTTGATTGCAAGAATATGGTGAGAGACTGTGAGCTCATTTTGAATGAGCTTTATTTTTATGTTTGTTTGGAAATAAAAAATTTACCAAGGTTTACTCATGAAAGACGTAGACTGTATCTGACCCATTACTTACCCTGATGACTCAAGTGACTCTCAGCTAGTGGGGGTCTCCTTCCATCCACCCAAACAACCACACATTGCACGCGTGTGCTGAGGAATGTTGGACAGCTATAGTCTGTTCCTTCCTCCCTGGTTGTAGTGCGGGGCTTCGTGCGGGCATGTGTACCTCTGCTCTCCTGCCTTAGCACAAAAAAACCCATAGATCAGACTTTTCTGAAGTAACCCTCTGCTGTCCTACTCTTCCAAAATGGTGGGGGTTTTACCTCCTTGTTCTTCAGGACATGTTTAGTGTATTTTTTTCTCTTCTGGAGTTCATCCTCACTGCCCTGAGGAAAACAGCTCGTTCTCTCATAAACACCTGTTTGAATCATTACAGACAATCTGTTGATGACTCAAGCACCTATTTTGGGCTTCACACCTCTTTTGTACTTTTGCTTATTTGTTGAATTTCAGTGGAAATAGAAAAACAGACAATGGGAAGTAGATCAACCTACAAACCGTTAAATATTTGCATATTTTATTTACATAATCTTAGCTTTAAGAAAGAGGAAGCCATCAACACTTCTAGGTGACAATAGTAAAAGGATTTTTAAATGAATATACCATATGAATAGACCCCACAAGACTAAACAGTTTAAGTAATAATGATAGCAAAAGCAACACCAAAAATCAGCATTCAGCTGCTTGGTTATTTTCATTCTAGTCTAAAAGTTGAATTTCCTACATGGATTTTCCTATGTGGATTACCATTTCTAAGAATGTAAGCATAGAATCCATTTGTCAAATAAACCAAAACACATACAGAAACTCAGTAAGATATTTCTGATATAAGTATTTGGTAAAATAATACATTAAAAAATACAACTCTGAGATAAATGCGATGTAAATCTTATGCCCTACTACAATAATTATTACATAATTACTCTTTCTGTATAACAAAATGAAACATGTTAGAAAGCACAACCTCTTTCAAAAGACTATCATTTAAGGAATAATAGTATAAATTTTGTGCAAAAGATCGTCTACCTATTATACTGGATTTTATGTGTACTTCCCTACAACTCCCTGTTGTGTTTGCGTGTTTTCAGGAACATATGGTGTGGTTTAACCTTGACATGCACTGTGAAGTTCATTTGTACATTTTTACATTTTTCCCTTGTATTCTCCTAGGTCAGAGTTTTTACACCCGTGTGTCTTGTAGTCTAGTCACTGAGAGCCCTTTATAAGGGAAAGACTATTGGATTGGTCTGATTCTCAGACTGGTCCGATCAGAAGCTGTAAAATGAATATTCTTTCCTTAGCACTATATATTTCACCTTCTAACAAAGCTATGGGGCTAAGACCTGTAATCCTTATATGTGAAGGTATTCTTTAGCCCTACGTTTACTTTTACTTTATAGCTTTAGAAATAGGGTCACAGAGAAGCTGGGAGAATCTGGCTCAGAGGTGGTTTAAGAGTCAATACGAAAAGGAGTCATGGGGTTTCTGTTTGTTACTAAAGGCTGAAGTACACTCAGTTCTGAAAACAGAGCTTGCTAGTGAATCAGTTCACTTTTTATGCTGGAGTCCCACTTGCTTTTGCAGCATCTAAAAAAAAAAAAGAAAGTGAATCATGTTTTGCTACATTCAATCAAACTAGTCCAGGATGCTGTTTGAACAGCAGCAGCAGCCAAAACCAACCATTCCAGAAGTACAAGAAGCTTTGCCCTGGGCCATTGTGAGTTAACCTGTCCTCTACCTTATTAAATTGTTTAATTTGTGATTGATTTTAAGTCATGGCTAAAATAAATTTCTTGTAAAATGGTATTGTTCTCAGGTACTAAGATTTAGCTCTGTGTTCCAAGGTCTATGTCCAGACCTGTTTATTCATTATATATTTGTCTGCCTTTGGAGAAAAAAAACAAACAAACAAACAAAACTACTTAACAAGATTAGATCTCGAGTCTGTCCTTCCTTCCTTCCTTCCTTCCTTCCTTGCTTCCTTCCCTCCTTCCCTGTGAATCTTGTTTGAACGGCTACAAGTGGCCAGGTTTTAACAGGAAAAGCATGGACTTTCTTTCCCCTTTCCACCTTTTATCTCCTCTACAGTAAGATGGTAATGCAAATCTCGGTTCTAGACTGAGACAAACAATCAGATGGAAAGCCAGGGATGATGGCACAAACTCTGACCTTTCCTGCTTTTTCTTTCTGAGAAAAAAACTGTGGTGACTCTGTGCTGAACTCACTGAAGTCAGCATTCACTAAGTGTGGTCTGAGCATATTTACTACATCATGAGAAAAAACTGTTGTTGGATGCTCCGGGTCACAGCAGGAGTTTGTCATGAGAGGGATGCTTAGCTTGTAAAATAAAGGGACTCATAGGTATGGTTAGGGAACCAGAATTATGTGACCAGAGATCCTCTAAGTGCTAGTGTAAAATGCATGTAGTCCCTCTAATTTTGGGCTGCTGCTGAAACATGACCTTTTTATAGTTGTTTTCATGGGCATACATGCTTATTATGTCGAGTCTCAATGAGTCACTCCATAGAAATCAAACCTGGAACTGAAAAATTTGACAGTAAATGTGTTCTAGTATTTTTCTCTTTTGATAGTTTTGTCAAAATTTGTATAAAACGGACATTGTGAATGAATAAGTAGGTATTTTGTGGAATTTAATAAAAATTATGCTAGAATAATTGTTGAAAGAAAACTGTAAAGGTAAAACTATGAAGCATGCATTTGGTTATAATCACGGACATTTTTAATGAATGTAATTGTGAGATTTCCATAACCCTGCAGGGAAATGTAAATGTTTGTAATAAAAAGGCCTCAAGCTGTTAAAACTGATAGAATTTCTGAAATGTCAAGAAAGTTCAGTTTGCACTAGACTTCTGGGTTTAAAAACAGGATGGAAAACATGTTAGTATCTCTCTCTTCTGAAGAAAATTGAAATATATCTGGCACAAGGAGTCCAGCAGTTGGAAGGAAGTATGAATAAGGTTGGCACAAAATGTTGTTCTATTAGTAAGTGATTACATATCTGTCTCTAATTAGTAGCATGGCATATAATTTGTGCTCTATGCTCTTCATTTCATAAAAAGTCATATCTTCAACCTATCTTATATTTGCTAAATAATTTTTTTAAGCTAGTAAATCTAAATGGATTTCGTACTCTTTAAATACTACTTAAAGTTAGGTGAAGGCTTAGAATGAGAATGGCTTCCTTAACAAGCTTAGCTGAGCCATACAGGACAACAAAGCCTTAATATGTCACAACCTACAGCTGTTGAAACTTGTGTTTTAAAAAGATGGGATTAATTGTAAAGCTGTTGTTATTTGCATTGAGATTTTGCACTTATATTTAAGAGGGCTTTCAAGTCTCTGTCTTTTACTGCATATCCTCTTATGTCAAGTCAATCAGTATTCAGACTTGAGTGTTCACAATTTAATTATTGCTATAAAACCTTAATATTGGCACTGCTTATCTTTTTAAAGTAAATATAGAATAATAATAACATTTTACTGAACTGAATGATCCCACAAGGCATTGCAGTTGCACTACAATGGAAGAATGATGGTTTTGATAGAATTGTAGTTAGACTCCAGTATCAAGGCAGCATTAATGATGGACAAGAACTGCTGCTAAACTCAGTTTATCTCTTCTAGCTATTCATAAATCTCATCCCATAAAATTATTCTAGAAATAAATTTGTAAGAGTTTAAACCTGATTAAGTGTCTGTTTTATAAAGGATTCTTCATATTGGAAAGAAGATTCAACAATAGTACCTAACATCAGTAAAAACATTCTAGTCAGATTTTTAAACCTTAGTGAGAAGACTGAATCACATGCCATGAATACCTAAAGAACATACATGTCCTAGTTAAACATTAGCTATTAAACAATCAAATATGTCTTATTAATTGTAGGAAATTGTTTGTCAGTTGCAGATAGGAAGCTTTCAAAACTTTGAGTTGTGGCTTTAATCCCTGTGCACACATTTTGCCCATAGCAAATGCAAAGCCTGAAATGAATCAGAACTAAACCAGATTGTATTGCCTTGCAGTTGCCATGGCTAGGGGCATGCACACAAGTTATTGACACAGCTCAGCTGACACTTGTTATGCCATGATGACTTGATTGTACGTTTGAGCCTCTGGAGGGGGGGCTTATTTTAGTGAATGAGTATGATAAACAAAGCAGAGCCAAAGAAGCATTTTACAGGATTTCCGTTCAAGACATGTATACCGCTCCCAGCACAACTGGACCTTGAAGTCTCTCAGTTTTATGGTGTATTAGTGTTAAATACTAATAATTCACATGGGCTTTGCTAATCTCAACTCATGGTCCTTCCAGTCATCATGTCCCAGCCAGAAGGACTGGTTTGTGTCACTTGCATTCACTTGCTTCTCCTAGAAACTGGTGATCTGAAATCTGTTAATGTTCTATGAAAGCTTAAACTTCTGGAAGGAATTTGTCTAAGTGGTGTTAAAGGTAATAAAAAATGGTTGATTATGAATGCACAAAGCAAGTAGTCCTTCATTGCAATCCCTAGCTTATTTCATCTCCAAACTTTTTATTAGGCTTATATGCACAACACTCCCCTGTGATAGTCTGGTTCTCTCTTTATGGTCTACTAGAGGCTTTTGTTTATAGTAGCTTCTGAATTATCAGAATAGATCTATAATATAACATTACCCAGTTTATAAATAAAGTAAAAAAACAAAAACAAAACCAATCTTGTTCCTTCTGTCATCTGGAAAGCAAGATTGCTTTCCTACAATGATCTAAACTGGTCTGTACAATTGGTTTTGAGATGCTGCTGTGTGTACAGCAGGTGGCACTGATTTCAGTGTTTGGCTCTGTGGGAAAATCTATCTGATCTGTGCAGGTCATGGCGCATCCACTAAGGGAATTCCCAGCAAAGGAGCTAAAAGAATACAGATAAACTTTCCAAAAGTAATTTGGCTATATCATGTCATTCAGGGCATGATGGACATGGTTATAGTTTGGGAGATTTTGTAGTAGGAAATATCCATGCTAAGTATATAATTTGAAATGTACCATTTTATACTTGCTAATTTTACTTGCCAAGATGCATCTGAGAGACTTGTAGCATTAATTATTAAATATTGTTGTTGTTGATAAAAATAAACCTATCATTAAGGCTCTGGGAGTATTTCCAACATCAACAAATTTTCGATTTGATTTGTTAAGAGATATAAACATTTTTATTTTATTTCTCCCTCCAGTCAGAGCCTCAACTTTTTCATACTCACCCCTCCTGTGGGGAAAAGCTTGAGTAAATGTATCAGCCTTACACTCTGTTCTTGGTGTCAGCACTTTGAGATCCATCAGATCTCCTATATAAGTGTGAAGTGAGGGAAAGAGGTGATGACACTTTCACCTGTGGCAAGACTGTTCGGCCTCCATTTCTGAACATTTTAACCTTAGAAATATTAATTGGTACACAGAAGGCTGGATGTGAAACTCTGTCAGGTAAAATAAAACAAAAAAGATGCTCTGTTTCCACCCAATAGCACAAGTGAGTCTAGTATAACCTAAAGGGAAAAACTGTACTATAATAGAAGCAGTAGTGCTGTGAAAGGGACAGGCTTTGCTCTTGTTGGTTACAGTCACACATGAGTGTAACCAAAGAATTAATTTATTTTTTGCATTAGCAGAAGCTACTGACTGGTCTGGAAGTGTCACCCACTGAGCACTCCACATGTTGAGCAGATTAAAGCGGTTAAATATGTAGGCTTCAAAAGTTGGTATATGCACCAGAAAAGAAAGGTCACAATTTCTTCTCCATATACAGCTGGGTGCAAATAACAGTATTATTATAAAAGCCAACATTTGGGAATTCAGGGACTGCTATGCAGGCCTTCTCAATTTTCAAATAGACAAGACAGCTTACAGCATGCAAGCTTTACTTTTTGATCATATAGGTTTTCTTCAGTATTTGAATTTCACTGGAGAACAATTTTCTGGTGGTGGCAAGGCGCTGGAACCCATAAGAAATAGAGGCAACATCCAACTACAGTGTTCAAATCTTTAGTGTCTTTGGCCGGTCAGGCAGGTTTTGTTTCAAGGTCATTTCTTACAGAGGAACCCACCACACTCCTGGACCATTGGAGGGTTTGATGGGTTCTCCAGACTGGAGACTAATAGAAGCAGCTTCCTCAATGATTTGCTTGTTAGAAGAAGGAAAAGTCCTTCTCTGTTCTATTTTTAACCCCTCTCTTCTGCTTCTCTTGCCCCTGAGAGGCAGAGGTCTTCCTGTTCCACTTTGTCCCTCTATGCTTCTTGTCCACTTTTTCACTCTGTTGAAGTTCTCCTCTTCCTTGACTGTCAAGCTTCTCGACAGATGATCTCTTTAGAGTAATGGCTATGGTCTCTTCTGTTGTTGCCTGCAAATTATCAAATTCCCTTTGTCAAAGAGGATAAGCTGAACATTTTATGCTCAGTTATTACACTTGAATGCAGTAGATCTGCCTTACAGATAGAAAAATGAGAAATAAAGGAAAGTGTATTTAAGAGATGTGATGGCTCAGTAGGACTCTCATCATGTACCAGTGGGACATACATCATCTACAAGCAGTTCTCCATTGCTGTACTTCTCAATAAGAACTGTTTTGTTTTTCTTTCTGTTACTGAACTGTAGTTTAAAAAGAGTGGGGAGCAGAAATTACATTACTATATATTTATTACGTAATTATACTATACAATGATGCTGTATATAGTATTTTTTACATATTATGGAGTTATTATTAAAAAAGTTTCCACTCAGAATTCAGTAGCCCTAGCTGAGGGGTTATGTCCCAACCCTGATGGCAATCTAATGCATTGTTTACACTCTGGCAGCCCCATGGCACAGAGTACGACCGAGAAACTACCTCATGCATGGGCACAAGAGAGCCCAATGAAGTCCTTTCTGAAGTTCTGAAGTCCCTTCACAAAACTGTCCGTTCTGTCATGTGATAGCCCTCCTCCTTTGTGGCTTTATGCTGTTATAATAAATCACATTATCTAGCTTTTTCTTTTCATTTAGCAAGCTGAATGTCACTATCTCCCATGCTATACTCATATGTTGAGCTACTCTGTCATGTTTTCAAGTGACCAGGCATTTTTTGATTAATTTATGAATAATATGACTTTAAAAAAATAAATCTACATTTATAAAATTGTTGGTTTTATCCATTAAAATAATTAAACGTTTTAAAGAGAGAACATTTAACTCAGCAAGTAAATAAACAGATTGTTTATTACACACCCACCTTCCAGGCTGATCTGAAGCCTTTTTTTATCTCTGTGCTGCCAGAGATTGAGAACATTAGATTGATGCTTAGAACATCATGTGATGTCCCTGTATCTAGCACTGTATCTATGCTTACTAAAATCTGCCTTTTAAAATCCTTGTTAAACTGTGGGCTCGGTGAAAAACATTAAACGGGGCTCAGTTGTCAGTTGGCTTATACCTGCAGGCAGCAAACCCATGCAAAATGGCAGGTATAGTGTAACAACAGAACTACTTGAAAACCATCACAGTCAGCACATACAGTTATGAGTCAATAGATAAAGTTAAAACCAGTGAAAATAAAGCCTGAAGTTTAATTCAACTCCTTTGCATTCCTTTCAAAATGCAAACAGGCCATAAACCCTCTGCTGCCTGGTTAAACAGTTAGTTTACAATTGCTCTGTATCAAGTGCTCAGCACAAAATAGCTCAAATATACTAGCAAATATATCCCTCTTAATTTCTTCTAGCTGCTTGTCAAGGTGTAATAGAATGGATGCTGTTCTTTTGGTTTCTTAAATTCCAAATATGGGATTCGTTCCCTCCCAACTCTCATTTAGGGGTAGATTTTCCATACAGCACTTTCTAAAATGCACAATGCCCCCAGATTATAGTGGGGGCTGTGCAGCAAAAAAATCCTGCAGTGCTTTGAAATTAAGCTTAAAACCTTGCAGTGCTTTGGAAATGATTGATATTTATTCAGCAGTATGTGTTGGCACCAGAGTAGAGAAAGGCCCAAGGGGCTTCACAAATATTGCTGGGACAGGAGTAAGGTATTTCACATAGGATTTATCCAAGGAACACCATTTCGTATTGACTATGCCTGCCAAAATAACAACATACCATATGTTTGATATACTTTTAGATAATGTCATGAAAGACTAATTTGGGCAGATTCAACACAGAAGCAAAATTTCTATTTGTCATAGTATTAACCTATTTACTTGTAGGGTGCCCTTGTGTGCCTTGCATCTATTTTTTTAATTATTAGTTTTAAGCAATCTTTTCTGGTGGGACAGTTTGCAAGATGTTGAGAAGCAGAGTGGATTCGAAATGACAACATCTAACCATTTGTTACACAGCTGTGGTAAACAGGACATTTAATCAACAGAATTTGATAGATGATATCAACTGCCTGCAACTGAATTAGATCCTAATTCTGAAGTGCATTCTCTGGAGCCCCATCAAAACTCTGGGACCTGTGCAACAATTCTCTTTAAGAGACCTTTTGTTGTAAGGATCATGGCATTATAAAAACGCTGAAGTAACCGTTATCACCCAGTTCTGTGGACCAATTAGTTTTAAATTGTTGTTCCTAAACAGTAATTAATGGTTCACATAATTAACACCCTTATGGAAAAGTCCAGTATATTTCATTCATAATGGTAAGTGTTCAAAATTTCCATTATCCTCTGTATCTTTATTTTAGATTTTTTGAGACTAAATGCATCTCTTGAAAATATAAAATTCTAGAGCAGTTTGGAATAAATTTTAAATAACTCCATTAAGTCCTATAGAACTTTTCTTTGTGCATGTATGTGTGAGAGTGCGGCTGTGTACCTGTGTGTATGCTGATCAGTGCAGTATTTTCCAAATAGCAATCAGTCGTATATTAATTTTTGACTTTCAAATACATAATTTCCTTCAATTATGATGGGATCTATGAGTATGTATGAGAGCAGTATATAGTCCATTAGTGATTAAATCTACCAGCTTTAGAATCCTGAAGTAAAAATACAACATCTAATTGATGCATTTCCAGTATGAGCAAATGATGAAAACAAACACAATGTGACAGGTACATAGATAAAGAAATTCATTAAAGTGTCTGAACAAAAAGGCATGAGGAACCCACAGTAGATGCTACTGAATCAAAAGGTAAAAGGCTGGTTTTTTGGTTTTGTTTTAATTTGTTTGAAGACAAGTTTGAAAAATATTAAAGGGGCTATATTATTTTGAAAACAAAAAATACATCCATATGTTTTAAATTTTTATATTATAATATTTTAATACGTATAAATGCATTTATAAGTTCCCTTAGTTTCATTTGAGATAAGTTAATATTTGTTGATTTGAACAATTTGATTAATAATAAGCCTTCCTTACTTCAGAACTTCAGACATCAAACTAATGTTTAGGCTTCTAAGGAGGCTGACAGTGGTAGGTGAAATCTTTACTGTAAAAGCACGTTGGATATATTTCTGCATATTTGACATCTGATTCTATACATCATGTTATTTCCTGTATCACTTGTCTCACATTCATGGCATTTTAGTTTTTGTTAGAAGTATCAGCAGCTTTTATGGCAATAAGAAGCTGTGAACGTGTTATGGGTCCATGAGCAAGCAGCTTGAATTGGATCTTATTCTGCACAGGGATACAATTGCTTTTCAGTGAGCTGAGAATCGTGTCTTATGTTAAGTAGTCATGACATTATATCCAACTGAATTTATTATTCTTTCTATTACATTTTTCTGTGAGCAATCACAATACTGACAAGGCTGCCATGTTAACATTTTTAAGCAGCTAGTGGGGTTGATTTGCCCACAGGCTCCCAGGGGACAAGTGGGTGTTCCAATCATTTTACAAAAAGGAGTGACAGGTTGTACTCTCTTGAGTGACTGTGCCACTTTCTTTATGCCTCTAGATTCTTCCATCTCAGCAGGAAACTTAATATTTGATCAGAAACATTAGTATAGATTTGCAATGTAATATTAAACTGATTTAACTTTAACTTTGCAGCTCTTCAATTACTGATCTCGCCATGTATAAGCAGAAGCTTGTGTTATGTAGAGGACTTAGCCTGATTTCAGTACTTCTCTACATTTAGGGTAGAAAGAATTGATTCATTTCTAAATATAACTAGAGGGTTTAGGATTATGTTTAATATTTAACTGAAGACTTTTGTTAATAAGACAGCACTAATAACTTCACCTTTTTTTGAAAATACTAATATGCAAGCTCACTAGTCTTGAACTCCACTTACATTGTAGCAGCTTAACTTACAATACTTGAAGATATTACAGATGTATAGACTTTTTGCTTTAAAATTGTTTATATTTTAAGCATTAAGCATGTTTCCATGTAGCATCTCCCCAGTGATGTGTTAAATGTTGTTCAAAATGCAGTAGTCTAGACAATTAAGTCAGGGAGAATTCTGTGCCAACTCTAGTAGGCTCATGGTTTTGTCCTTTGTGGAAAGACTCAAGAAAGTGAAGTTACTGCAGTATATTCAGAAATGAAATCCAGATATCTTTACTTAATAAATATATAAATACATGTATATTTTATAACTCAAGGCTTTCAGAATACTATTTCAGCCTTGCTGCAAAAGGCATCCTCTCTGTAAGGCTGGATTCTTTAGCATGTTACTTGCCTCCAAATCTGTGTATTATACAGAAACCAGATATTCCCCCAGCTACCAGTTCTGAAGAGGCTAATTTGTTCTATGTTCTGAGAGCACATCTAACTTACAGTGACAGAGTCAGCCTCCTAACAAAATATTCTTAACAGTATATTTTTTTCCCTCTGGGAGCCAGGCTTTGGGTGAATAAGGAATAAATTCATAAGTTCCCACTATCAAGTTTTGTACTACAGGTCTACAGGTTAAAATGTGGTTGGGAGTCTTCTGCTTTTCTGAAGCCAGTTGAAAGTAAAACTCAGGACTAAGTTATACAAAGCAATATCACTGGAATTCAAATGCTGTCTTGAGATAATTTTTAAAAAGTTTTCCCCTTCCAGTCCTTTGTGAAACCAAACTGCCTGTCAGTAACACCTTCTTAAACAAAGATAATAACACATCAAGCAATGGCGCATGAAAGTGTTGATATTAATTACCATTCTATAACAGGAATGTGCTGTTGATTGTAAGAGGAAGTAATCATACATTTAGAGAATTTTCAAGCCTACCTAAATACACATCAGCTTCACTACTTCAGCAATGGTTAGACTGGTTCTTGGTTAAAGATTTGTGTGCAGCAGACGGTGGGAGGGTGGCACACGTATGGCCCCACTGCTCCCAGTGATGGGATGGTGCATCCAGGGCTGCCTTGAGATCAGTGCACGGCTCTGGTCCATGCAGTGTGGGGACACTAGCTACAGGTGCCCCATTTTTCATGCCAACTGGTCTGCACAGTTATCTTAAGAGGGCTATTTTCTAACAACAGTTTCTACACACATTTTGTAACAAAATACAGCCTCTGAAATGGTACACTTAACATATATGTCAGATCTGTTTGGATTCTTAACCATGGTGTCAAGTTTCACTTGTCCTGTATCAAAAATAGCATGGTCAGCAGGGCAAGGGAAGTGATCCTTCCCCTGTACTCTGCATTGGTGAGGCCACACCTGGAGTATTGTGTTCAGTTCTGGGCCCCTCAGTTCAGGAAAGACATTGAAGTGCTGGAGCAGGTCCAGAGAAGAGCAACACGACTGGTGAAGGGACTTGAACATAAGACCTATGGGGAGAGGCTGAGGGAGCTGGGGTTGTTTAGTCTAGAGAAGAGGAGGCTTAGAGGTGACCTCATCACTCTCTATACCTGAAGGGAAGTTCTAGCCAGGTGGAGTTTGCTCTCTTCTCCCAGGCAGTTAGCAATAGGACAAGGGGGCATGGGCTTAAACTCTGCCAGGGGAAATTTAGGCTGGATATTAGAAAGAAATTCTTTATAGAGAGAGTGGTCAGGCATTGGAATGGCTGCCCAGGGAGGTGGTGGACTCGCCGTCCCTGGAGGTTTTTAAACTGAGATTGGACATGGCACTTAGTGCCATGACCTAGTAAACGGACTAGAGTTGGACCAAGGGTTGGACTCGATGATCTCTGAGGTCTTTTCCAACCCAGTCGATTCTGTGAAATCATGCTGATAAAGCTGTCTTCCTTCAGATTCTTGCTATTTTTTTTTGTCATTATACTCTTTTCCTTGTGATACACTTATGACATACTGTGGGGTAAAGAAATGTACTTAGAAAATGTGAACTTTCAGACTTGTGTTTTAATCCAGATATCTTATAGATTTCCAGCCACTTAAATAGTTGAAAAATATAATTAAATTCACAGAAAGATAAAGCTTGGCTATAGACTATACAATTAAGCAGATGAAAGCAGTTAGCCTTATTAAGCCTTCACATAGCATGAAAAGCAACAATTTTTTTCAGTTTTATATGGTCTCACACTCACTTCAGGGTTACAGGAAAGAGTATAGCACATTTTGAAAAGTTTGTGATGGATTTATTACAGTTAATGAGCATGCAATATATGGATCTTTGGCCTTGGCTGACATTTTGAAATTAGACTTCCAACAGTGAAATCTTGTCAGGAATGGGTTTTAGATTACTCAGGCTTTTGTGATTAGAGCTTTTCATACATAATGTCAAGTACAATTGTCAG
This sequence comes from Columba livia, assembly GCF_036013475.1. Lineage (NCBI taxonomy): Eukaryota > Metazoa > Chordata > Aves > Columbiformes > Columbidae > Columba > Columba livia. The sequence continues at coordinate 30,718,569 of NC_088604.1, forward strand.
TTAAATGGTAAATGAGCATACCATTGTTAATGCAGTAGCGGCACAGAGAATAGACTCTAGAGAGTTAATTTTTTGCTGACTCTGAGCTTAAATTTATTATGAACTTTATTCTGAACTTTATTCATAGTTCTATTCTCGAATGTATGTGGAGACACAGAGGAGAAAGATCTCTATAGGGTTTTAAAATGTATATTTCAAACTGTTTACAGTGTATGTGATATTCGAACAAGTTATTTATTTGAGTTATCAAGAAAACAAAATACTATTTATATCTTCATTTCTGCCAGATAATTTGACAAGTCTACATGTTCTTCCTATATGGTAGATATATATTTGTACATAAGTGAACTGTAACTACCATACTTTTTAAAAGTTATGGCTTTTTAGTACTTCTGTCTTGCACAGCAACACTGAAGTTGAGAATTTACAGTTATGAACAACCTGAAAAACAGCTTCTTAGAGTAACAGACATACGCAGACAAATGAAATCACATCTGCATGTTTTCTCGTGTTGTGCACATTAACTTGTACTGGATTAATTTCATGGCTTTCTGAAATCCAAGCTGAATCTTTTATACAGATAAAGAAGTGTTTGAGACATCTACCTTATATCAAGTCTGGATCTACAGTAAGAATTTAGGTCCTTATTCAGTAATATGGAATTTGAAGTCAGAAAACCTATAAAATGTAATGCCATCTGTGCCCTTATATAACACAGCTAGATTCCACTGCTCATAATGTAGAAGTTGTTAAGATACTTGAAAAACAGGTGTGCACAGATATCCGTGTGCTGAGTCAGCAATGCCTACACTAAGAATCAGAAAGCATTGAGGAGTTTGCAGCTCACCAATGCAGGTTTAGCCCTTCTACCTGCTTGAAAATTATAATCAGAGAGTCCTCTCTGAGTTCAGATCAGTTCTACCCCCTTTTTACATGGTGTCTAGGAGTTAAAGTACTTAGGTGGGATGTGCAGAATGGATTAATGTTCTTCCTCCTCTCAGTTAGAAATAAGAAACACATGTTCATGTGCCAAGGAGTGACCAAACAGCTTATTCTTCTTCTCAGTCATTTCTGTGGAAATTTCCCTTCACGTAAAAATACTTAAATATTAGTTAGAACAGAGGCTAGAGACCAGGTCTCATAGGTAAGTATCCTGTTAACGAGATAGAGTCATTTTTCTTCTTTTTTTCTCACTATCAAGCTAAAAAATTCTTTTTGTCTCATTGAGTTACTATCATTGTCAACAGAGGAAAAGTCTCCACAGAAAGAGGAAGAAAGGAAAATTCTCTGTCAGTTCTGGCAGTTATTCAGATACTGGTATCTCCTCACTGGGATAACAACTTTCTCTGGCATTGCTAGGATGATGGTCAAACACAGTGAACAATCTATAAGGTTTATTCCAAAATTTTAGGAAGAGGAATTTCAAATTTGTGAAGTCTCCCATTCAAATTCTGGCCAACATCAGAACTTATGGGGCTCTGTACATTCCTTGTGGTAGAAATCAGTGTGCCTTAAGAACCAATCCAGTAGAAAACAAGTGCCTTCTAAATTAGCAGCATCAAAGCAGAGAATGTGAAGATCAGCATTTTGGCACCTGAAGAGATAGGGGCCTAAGTACTTTTGTAAATTTGAGTTTAGTTTGCCTGTGTTGCAGTAACTATTCATACAATACCTATCAGCTTTATCCTATAGATATTAAAATTAGATCTATCTAAAATAATGTTAGGTACTCTTTCTTGGATACACTATACAGATCTGTTTATATGACTGACATACTCATGGCATATGTGAACACGAAGAGCAAGGCTGAGTGTGTAGACAAACAGATACAGTTTTCAACATTTTACTGCAAAATGGAATTCTCCTGCCATTTGGGAAAGAAACAACAACAACAACAAAGACTTTAGAACTGTGTCAATTTTTATCTGGTTTCTGTTTTTCCACAAGTTTACAAACTGCTTGGTTCTCATGTGGCCTTGCCATCACTATAGGCAAGGTTTGAGTTCCAATCAGAGAAAACATGATTTTTCAACTAAAAGATTGGTCTTTGTTTTAACTGTTAGAACTCTACCGTTCCAGCACCCATCGATCTGTTTTTTTCTATTTTATTTTGATAATTCCTCCATACAGTAGAAACTAATTTTTCTACTGGTTAATGTTTCTTATTCTGAAAGCAAATCTCTGCAGAATTTATCTGTCAATGTGAGATCACTATCCAGTGACAACATTTTAATCCACTGAAATCTTCTCTTATTTTCCTTGAATCTTAATGTGTGTTTGATTTTACCAACTATTAGCAACCAATGTAAATATTTTTTCGCTGTTATGTTTTCTGCACCATTTGGTGACAACATGGTTTCAGCAATATGTAGTTTCTACTTTTGTATATGACCACCGTTCTTAAAAATGTAACAATTATTAGTGCTATGAGTGCCCCGTGAGGCAAGACCACAAGGCACTGAGCCAAGTAGATTACTGGAATAAGCAGGCCAACTCCCCTTGACTTTGCCAGCATTGGGCCAATTTATCCTAGTGTCAGGTTTGGTTTATCTCATTTCATCTGACAGAGAACATCTCATCAGTCTACATACTTTACTTTTGATTTAACAATTTTAGGTTAGTAACTGACTGTGGCAGCTTGTGCCTTTTTTTTTTTTTTTTCCTGAGATGATGCAGTCCTCTAATGTCAAGCTGCAGAGATAAAATGTCCAGAAGGCTATTTCAAGTAGCCCTTGGAGGATCATTTCAATGTGATCTTCTCAGCCCAATGTAATACTATTGTGATAAGATAAGGCCCATCTCAAAGCAAACAACTGGACTAGCTGAGACTATAGCGATAAAAAAAAGGAGACATCATTCTGTATCCCTCACTTGCCCCAGTCCAGGTGGGACCCATTGCAGCCTTGTTTAGAATACACCAGTTCCTGGGATATTCCAACAACAGCCATGTGTAGACCAGCACCAATCTTATTACAGTGAAAAGGGTTTTTTTGTGTGTGTTTATCTGTTGCATACACTTCCTGAATTGTGCTCTGTACACTGTCACCACATGCGAAGACCTACCCTGGAAAATCTGAGATTTACTAAACTAGATGCATAATAAAGTACAGGCCACTAAATATTCACAGTAGTCTAGTGACCAGGGGAATAAAAACAGAGTACTAGAGTTTCATTTTGTGTGAAATAACCTAACCCATTGACTTCAAGACAGATATACAGGCTGAGGCCAGGCTGGTCTGTGCTTCTTAAAGCAAGACAGAATCCTGAAAAAGAGAGAAAAAATTCCCATTTTCCACCTTCCCGAAAGAGTGCGGGGAAACATTGGCAAAGCCTGTAATTACATAAGGGTGCAGAGGGCAGGCATTGTCAGCGTACAGTGTTGGCCATATGATTAAACCACAGTTCATATTTTGAAAATATAGTGACAGAGAACTGTAAGTGTGCAGGTACAACCAGCATACAACTCTTTCATGTCTCAGAGCATTTTTGAAATCTTATTTTGAGTTTTGAAGAAATGACCATGTGTTTTAGGGTAATCATTGGCTGTCTGTCAGTGCCTGTCAGTACTGCTGGAAACTGCAGAGTTAAAGACTTACAGAGCACTTCAACCTATTTCAAAAATATAATTTTAAATCTTAAAGAAATTTTTAAAAATGTATATATTAAAGGTAGTGATAATTCCAGATTCTGAACAAAAGGTCCTCCAAGTGTCAACATGGGCTGTTCTGGATCAGAATTCATCCATTACTGGAAACTTGTGTTAGCGGGAGGTTAAACAGAAATGAACAATGAAATCCAGCTTATTCTGTCTCCCTTTTTTGGCTGCATTCTCAAATATCTGAGAAAAACTGCCTTTCTCACATCCTTTGGAGAGAGCTCACAAGTTCTCTGCCAAAGCAAGCCAGCAAGGCTCAGTGAGTATCTCACTTAGTCTTCCAAGAGTCACAGCAGAATAAAAGAGTCACACCTCTTGCAAGAGCATTTAACAAGAAAAGTTGTATTAAAGTTTTGTTTTAAGTCATTAAGGTTGGTGAGAGAGAAGTAAAACTAGAAAACCATTTTGTAGGAAGCACAGTATTGTATCTCTTGTTTTATAATTCTAGGTATATTTCAACATTACACGTACTCTAAGTTGATCAGTAAAATATCAATCATTATACTCTCTGAGGTTTCCAATATCTCTTCCAGGTATAAAAATAATTAAGATTAAAACATTCTGACATTTAAAGGGGAGGGGGAGAACTCTGAAAGGATCTCTTTCTCAAAATCAGAATTATTCCATTACTGCCTGAATATTTTCAATAAATGTCAAGTTTATTCTCAACTTATCTTGAAGACAAGTCTGAGCATAAACTACTGAAAATGTAGGAAGAATATTGTTTTTACTGCAAATCTTCCTAGCTATTTATGACTAAATCAGATCAATGGCACCATGTTCCTTTCAGGACAGTCTTCAGAATCTTCCACATATGTTTGAAACTTTCTTGAGTCTCCAGCAATTAATTGAGATTACACTTTGTCATTTATTTGCATTTTTCCCTTCTGACATATAGGCAAACACAGTAATCGACAGAAGTTATGAATTTTTACCCAATTAACTGAGAAAAATTGAAGGTCTGAACATAACAGTGCAGAAGCAGATACCATACTACTTCAGAACAGACTTGTGCAATGACAGTTTTCATTATCCACTTCTGTCCAGGCTGAAAGTCTCCTCTGTTTGCTTAGTTCAGCATTAAAATGGCAGGAGATACCTTCCTCTTCCATCCAAACACAATCAGAAGATGACACAACTACCGTGACTTTAGTATATCATGAGCTTCTCTTGCTCTGCTTTTTTCCTGCCTTGGTCCTTTGTCAAGCCAAAGGAGGAAATTCTCAGAGGAAATCTAGTTGCTTGCCCTGATGAGTATAGACACATCAATACACATATCTGTGAAAATACCTATGTTGGGATTTGTTTACAGATTTATTCCTAGCATATGTCCTACCACCCTGCTGAAAGAGAGTACATTTTCAAGCTGCATCCCCCAAATACCACTTTTCAGTCTTCCCTATTGAGAAAAGACCCAGATGTGAAATGTTCACTGGAAACACATAGACTGCAGACTGTGGGTAAGGCTGCATCCCTGACAAAGGAGGAACAGTATTTCTGAGGCAACCTGCCCCATGGAGCCTACAGGGAAGAGGGAGCCTCCCCAAACTCAAATGCAATCAGAGTGTCCATTCAGGACCACTAGCTTTTTAAAGCTATTGGCTAAGCCTGCTAGTAAGTGAGGTTTTGAAACTCCACCCTGTTACACATGAATCACTAACAGTGTCCTGGTTCAAGGAAAGAATGCATAGCAAACTGCTGGTAGTCTATTGGGTACACTTGATTACACAGGTTTTTTTTACAGCTGCAGTTTCTCTTTATTTTATCTTTGATTGACTGGCAAAGACTTGTTATAGAAGAGAGCTCCCATGCATGGGAGTCTTGTAGAGGAATCTCTCCGTAGCAAACTCCTCAACTAACATTGGGCACTGATGAGTTCTTAAAGCACTAACAGAGTCTTTTAAAAATCAAAATTATATTATTTATGCATTATGTAGCTTAGTGATGAGATCCTGCTATCAGCCTGAATGTGTTTCCTGCATATACCAAATTCATCCTTTCCCAAGTAGAGGATGACAGTTGATCTTTACACGCTCACAGACTAATGGCAGCCACTCAGCGAGAAGTATCTGCCAATAGTGAGAATTTAGAGGTCTCTCTCCTACCTACAAATCCCTGCTTCTAACAGCCTTTGTCCTTATCTTGACAGTATTGTACAAGCTTTTCCATTTCAAGATTCAGACTTTCAGTTTGCTTTCTGCTTGCTGACATGTGCTGTACGAGTAATATTCCTTGTATATCTGTCATTACAAAGAATCACATCCCTCACATAAGAAACATATAATTTAAAACCAGTAGAGTCAATACTTAAAATATGGTCTTTTGGAAATTAGGTCTTTCTAGACCGGGTTTCACCTGGTGAGAGAAAAGTAAACCTCATAGCTCATGATTTATAAGGACTCAGTAGTAAATGTAGGTTTTCTTGGTGGGGAGAGACAGCAAAAATTTTCTTCTATACACATGCAAAAGACATAATCAGTTAATATTTTAATGATTTTGTCATAGTTGCCTCTGAGGTTTTACTGTGTTAAGTACTTTTTCTTGCAGTCATCAGTGGAATGGTAGGAGAAACTTACCAAAGTCAAAATTTAACAGATGTGATCAGTGTGAAATACTATGTAAGTTTTTTGTACAAGTCACTCTGAATACTAGGTGTCCACCTTTCTGTGTAAAAAGCAAAAGGAAAGTCAGCTGTCTGTCCACATTTGCTTCGCTATGTCACTATGTACATAACATGATACGGTGTATTAAATTCTTTTACTTCTCATTTGTCCTTTTATCTTACAGAATACGGGTTACATCATTTCCTAAAGAGCTCGTTAGAAAATGTTGTGAAGTCTTTTTCTTGTATAAAGACTGTTCTGATCAATAAAGAAACTTAAGTTTTCTGAACTTTGTAAAGCAATAAGATATGAATGTATTGTGTTTTAACTAAAGAGGCCTAGAAGGAGTTCTTTCAGGAAAAACAAACAAAACAAAACCCAGCAAACAAAATACCCCATTTCTTGCATTTGAGTAGATTTCTCAATTAACCTGCATAGAGAGAGGAGCAACTTAACCTCAGAACAGTATAATTAATTGATTAGACAAACGTTCATTTCTATCTCTGCAGTTTTCTGATATCTTATACAAGTTTTCTAACTCTGAGGCAAGGTCAAGGCACCATTACGCTTTCTTCCTATTTTGATCAATGTCAGCACATCACACACATTAACATTTAAGCCACAAGGCAAGTCAATACTTTGGAGAGAACCAAACCCAGATAAATAGAAGCAGCCTAAATTCCTACATAAATAGCAAGGTAATCATCATAATTGAAAGAAGTCTAACCTGGCATGATGACAGCAGTATTCACTGAGAATGGAGAAGAGGGACTCAGGAGTTTCAAGTGAAAGCAGGGAAGAGGATGTAAAATAAAATGTGTGGACCATTAAAACAGAAGGAGTTCCAACACACTGACTAGCTGACTTGGCATCCCATGCGATGATGTGTTATCCATCATTCATGAAGCCTGGTTTCTGGAGCAAATACAAAAACACACATAGAACGAGTGGCAGCCAGCAGCTGAATATGCAACCCTTAGTCTTTTTGGACTGAATATTAGAGTGACAAGGTATTGCCCTTCTTTAATGATTACAGGACTGGATTGCTTAAGGTCATATCTCCTGCATGGTAAAAGATGAGCTCTTCGTGTACGACATAAATTGCAAATCCATCTTCCCAGAATGAAGCTTTAGATAAATATCCAAATGCACTCTTTCTTTGCTATCTCCCTCACTAAGGATCTGAAATTTCCTTGATGCATACTAAGGTTTGTTTTGTAGGAGTGAGGAGTATGCCCGGGGCAAATAAGGCTAAAAGGGTAATACAGGAAAAAAGGAGAGTGGCAATGCTGAAGAAGCTATTTAAAGTAGATTGATAGCTGTAACAGAAATAAAGGAAATAATGCAACAATGAAAGTTGAATAAAATCTAGGAAGAGTAAAGGGAAGGTAATTAAAAATATAGAAAAAATAAAATTCAATTAAGAAGTTAATGTTGGTATAAAAAGCACATATAATTATATTAGTGTTTTAAACCATTATTGAACCCCTGAGAACACAGAGGAATCAAAAGTGCCCAAAGCCAGACATCAATTTTTATTGTCTTCAAGGCAAGCCTACGTTTTTCTATATGCAGTGAAGGATAGAGAATATAAAATTCTAGACATAAGAGATAGAAATGTCAGGTAAAGTAGCAGTGGAACTGTGATTGCATAAAATAACCAATAATAATAGCCAAGTGACTTTGATTAGTGTACCTTTTAGTGTTGAGTAAGCCATCTTGCACTTTATTTTTAATAAATGAGATGCTTTCAGTTACTGTACATGAAACTTTCACATTAACAGGGTATATGTAATTTGAAATGTGAAGTTGTTAGACCAGCAACTGAATTCAAGAAAACTAACTAATGCAGAAGAGGAAGAAGTGATGCTCCTGTTTTTCTTGTGTAACAAAGCCATCTGACACAATTGTGGCCCATCTACCAGTATGGAGAAACCCACATGCATACACACACCCTCCAGAAAGAAGCAGATTTACATGCATAATTTGGGGGGACACATCAGATTTTCACACCTCAACAGCAAATTATTTAAGGTGCTTCCACATCTAGTGGTGCAGAATGATATCAGTGAAAAGTTCAGCCTATAGATGCAGACTTCGTCTTCTGATCTCTTTGACTTGCTTACTCTCTTGCTTTTTCTCAGTTGTCACTGATACTGGTCAAGGCGAATACTGCAGAATTTAAGATGGTTTGACATGCAACTGCTTACATAAAGGCTTTAATCACATTACACATGGAATGTATAGTGTCATCAGTTATGAAGAGTAATAAACTGCAAGAATTCAGACTGTGGGGTTCGCTATATTCCCAACCCCTATTTAATTCTGTAGCAATCTCACACGACTTTGCAAGGGTGAAAAAAAAAAGTCTTGTTAAACTGTGTGGATCTTCCGAATACATTGTGGACATCCAAAACATTTTAGTTGAAAGTAGTACATGGTGAATAATTTGACACAGAGTTATTTGGAAGCCTTAAATAAAATGCTTGACTCTTGACTGCCAAAGACATAACCATTTATTCCTGTGCAAAGAGGGTCTAAATGCCACAAAAAAATGCATTTAATTTGGTCTTTGTCTTGAAATTCCATATAATCCTCAGGCTCGATCAAAGGCATGTGTAGTTGTCATAATTCAGTCTCTTGGAGTTTCATATCCACCACTGTATTTGTTCTGACAATGCTCCTGGAGGGAAGCATTAGTTTTCCCACTTCACAAATGCAGGTGGCAAGAAGGACAACCAGTAGTATTTCATATAATAGGTACCCAGGCATATATGAGCAAAAAGAAATGATAGAAACCTTTCTGCATTTTTTTTTGATATCTAAATTAAGCTTTGGGGCAGCAAGGGAAGCATTAATCAGAATGTTTTCAGGAAAATAAAATGAGATCTGTGTTCTGTTACAAGGATTTCAGAAACCCTGTGGCATTGTCTGTACAATAGAATTAATCTAATGAGCCAAGAAATGTTCTCTGGTGCTGAGGACAATCCATACAAACTCTTACCTTCCAGAAGATGCAGGCTGCATCCAGACTGCCTGTTGGCCTGTGCTGTCCCATGGACCATAATGGGTATTGCCCAGGGGGCTGTTGCTTGGCAGAGACCATGGCAGAGGTCATATTAGCAGTTCAGCCATTATGGATAATCACCTGTGAAGTGATTGGACCCGTAGCCTGGCCTTGCTTAGTTTGCCAGTATAGACATAGCCTGCATTTTGTAAATATTGACTTGGTTTTGGAATAATATGGCGTCATGGGGTCTTAAAACTGTAATCAAGTTGATGTATCTAGCAAAGTCATTGCTACAGGAACTTTCATATGTCCTTAGGAAAAAAAAAAAAAAAAATCTAAAATAACACTAAAACCATGAAAACCATGATCTACCACTTGTCAAAGAGTTTTCTGGAATCTGGTAAGGTATATCTTTTATTTGCCTATATTCATCACTTAATTCTCAGTCAGAGCAAGCAGGTTATTGATCTTCATGCACTGACTTTGCTTGTGTCCTGTGGTCAAACACATTTTGGAAGAGACCTCTGCCTGAAGAACAATATGGATAAGACAGTGCTGTCTCTTCAAAATTTGGCCATCAGTTGTGCACAAATCAGTTCGCTCCTTCTAATACAATAGTAAGTTTATTAGATGCTGACTGCGCTGATACCTCCCTCTTTGGCAGCATTGGACAGGTTCCTGGCAAGTCTAGTCCATTAGTTATTCACCTCTAATTTGTTGAAATTAGCTGTCAGATGCTGAGATTGTGTCTACGTCAAGGTAAATTTAGACGTGGAAATCTTTCTTTAAAGCCTTTTCTTATTTGTTGGTAGCTGCTTAATTTAAGCAGTAGGTAGTGGCCACTTCCATGAACATTTTTGTCTTTGTGTTCAGTGTTGAAAACACATTAGTTGAAATCTTGAAGTCTAATGTAGAATGTCATGCAAAAACTTTTTACCCAAGAATTCCACCAAGTGTTTATGGCATTTTCGGTGTTAAAATGCATGAGGAAAAAAATAAACTCCTTTTCCACTTGAGATTATCAGTCAGTTTCTGTAAAGGGTTTTCATAGGGCCATAACTGTTGCCTGGTCTTCCAGCTCCTTGGTGTTTGTGTATGGGCATGCTGATGACAAGAAGCTGTGCCCAACATTGCACTCTCTTAAAAAGCATAAAGACTCTTAGAATGGTTCTTTTATATTGTATTTTCCCGTGACTTTTCAGAGTCATGTACTTGACTCTGTAATAACTAAAAATAGTCTGTAAAAAATTCTCTATATATTTGTCATAAGCAGGTATTGTCTTATATTGGAAACACCCTGGATAGTATAGGTTCATCTAAAAGTGGCTGAATTTCCTGTTTATTCATGTCATACTTATGAATTTCCAAATTCGTATTCTGATTTAAAGACATATCAGTTTGTGGACCTCAAATCTGAATTTATTAATCTATCATATTTATTAACATCTCTGCTGTAAATGTACACAAACCAGTCATATATTCAGGTATTTAGAACTCCAGATGAAACCGTCTCTGAGCCACAAGCAGTTCTGTTTAGGAGGAGTGGAAAGATACTGGCAATTTGTCTGAATGACTGGAGGTGCTCGGGTGGTGAAGATCCACAACCAGCATCCATTATATGCACAGCTTCCTGACAAGGGCTTTGAGACAGGTGTACAACAAAACAAAATCTTTAGCTAGGTAGATTTGCCAGGAACCTGCACTGATATCGAACTGTGATAATGCTTTGGCCACTGGCATTCAAATTAATGCCCAACTACACAGACAGCACATGCTCTTGTCTGTGCGTCCTCACAAATGCACAACTTCCCTGATGGGCTTCAGTTAATGCTTTCACAGTTGTGACTTTCTCTTTTCTCAATATTGCCTGAAAAAAATCCCTCAGGCTGCTAACATGTAAACTATGTTGCTATTTTTTTAAGGCTTCGTGAGACCTCGCTTTTCCTAGTGTGAGATCTGTATCTAAATAAAGCTGTGTTGGCAAACTAGTATCTCTGATGCTATCAGCTATCTTGTCTTTTATTAGCGTCTCCTTTTAACATTTTGTATTTGCAAGGTTGAGCAAGACTGAACTGCAGCAGCTCAAAGCTGCTTACTCTTTTCTCTCTCTTGCTTCTGGAACCTTCCAATAAGTTTGGCCTTATCCAGTCTAACATTCTTTCTGCCTAGCATAGTAATATGAAAAGTCCTTTGTATTTTGTTGTATCCTTTTCTTCCATTGTCCCTCTGGAAAGGGACACATAGGGTCTTTGGCATTGTCACCTGTGGCAAACATCAGAATGCTTGTCTGATGTTGCCAACTATACTACAAGGCACTGATGCTGCTGAAGTCTCCAGATGGAGCAAAGCCCTCACAATGGCCTTTGTCTCACAGCCATTTGTAATCTTGGCTTCATTACTGCAGAGGGCTGGAGTTGTTTCCGTCAGAAGTTTCCTCTTTCCCTGTTAATTCAGCAAGCAGCCGTGTTGCAAGGTTTCTTCTTCTTTATTCCCCCTTTAGAGAACATGATTCTTTCCACTCATCATGTCACCATGGGTGACCACATAAACAAAGATGCCTGATATTTGAGCTTCAACTGAAAAGTTATCAAATGGGGATATTCTCTCTGCTCCTTGTCCTCACCCTTCTGCAATTTGGAGCCCTCTCCTCTGGATGGCTACAGAGACCACTGCCCAACCACCGCTTCAGCTGTGGATATAAAAATACAGCTTATTTCTGGTGGTCATACTAACATTTCCCAACACCAGAATTATCAGTGAAAACAAATCTGTTGCCCATATAAACAAGAAAAACTGCTGATAACAGTGTGGTTTGCCCTCAAACTCACCTATAAGTAGCAGGAAGCCCTAACCCAGGCCCAGCTGCCATGATCCACTGAGCATTGTAAACCTGACTTGACCAAGCCTCAACACTACATGGAAAGGGGATGGAATGTCTGTCAGTATTATGACTTTAGAATTTACTTGCCTGTACAAAAAGGCACACAGAGAGCAAAGATCTGGCCCATTCAGTTTCAGTTGCACTAGGAAGATTATTTAATTAAAATTTATCGCCATGTTTTGGCAGATATAATTCCATTAATTCTAGCTGCTTTGCCAATGCAACAAAATAAATGTCTCAAATCCCTCACCTCTGGAAGAAGTGATGTAGAAGTATGCCTGCCGTAACAATTTCAAACCAGGGACTAGAAAAATAGGATTAGAAGAAGGTGAACCAGTCCAATGCCTAGGATAAACTAAACAAGTGTAAGGCTCACACGGTCCTGTTTAATGGGGTTAAGCCACAAGAAGACTGGGAAGCAGTGCAGCAGTTAGTCTCAGTTGTGCTTTTTTATTACAGACATATGTATTCTTATTCCTTTTTATTTGTATCAGAATTGTTTTTTCTGGAGATGTCTATTTTAGTGAGTGAAACATTCATGTCCTAAAAACTTCTTATTTTACAAATGAAATAAAAAGAAATACATTTTTAAAAGGAGAATTCCAAGAAGTGGGTCTAGCATGTACAAGAAAGACCAGGCAATGATTCTTGTATCAAAACTGAGTGGAAAGCTCAGTATTTGCTGTTAACAGAAAGTTAATCCTAATTTAATGTCCTGGTCATCAATTTTGTTAAACTCAAAAACAAACTTAAAAGCTTACAAACACCAAAACCTCCATATAGCTTTTGCTGGCTACAAATGTGTAATAGTATTATGAGATATGTATCTCCAGCCAGCAATTTCAATAATGCTACTTATTTTTTTAGCAGCTCACCAAAACAAACAAACAAACAAAAACCACTAAACTATTTTAAAACAAGAGTACAGTAACTTTCTTCCTAAAAAAAGACTCTAGTGATTATTAAGGGACAGAAGAGTGATTTTACTGTTTTTCCTTTTCATTTTAAAAGAAGGTAGTTTATATAATTGCCAGGAAGCCACTATGCAACAAAACAGCTGTAAAGAGCCAAATTTCTTGGCCTGGCTTCCAGGAGCTATGTTTCAAATCAAGTAATTTAACCCAAATTTGCAGATAACCAAAGATTCAAAATATCCTTGGATATCCTCCACAGATTTGCTACTTTGCTTTTGGTGACCATGGGCATCTTGCTGAGACTGCTTCAGTCAGGTAGAATATCAGAAAACAAAATCATGATACCAACAATACATAGAGCTATTTTTATAGTGTCTGAATCAGTCTCTATGGCAACATTTTTTAGCTCATTTAGATTTTTTTAATAAAAATCTCTGTCTCTCCCCCTTCTTGCGTTATTCTGTTGAGTGACAGATATTGATAGAAAGATAAAACATAATGTCCACATACAAACATCTTTTAAGTTTGAAAGAGTAGATGGTTGTTTGTTTCATATTTTACCTTTCCCTTTAACACATTTTTCAAAGACATTCCAATTGCAGATCAAACTTCTTCCCTTTTCTTTGAGAAAATGTTACTAAACAAAAAAGGAAGATACGTTTGACTTGAAATCCAGTTACTCCAAATGTGCATAGATAAATAATTTTTCCTCTTCCAATCTGAGTGCTTTATGAGAGTGGTCTGTGTGTTGTCATTACTGTTTTATCGCTGGGGGGGAGGTAAGCACAGAAAGGAAAAGAAAAAATATTATCCAAGGTCAGCCAGGGGGCTAACAGCTTCACTGACTGTAGCAGCAGATTTACAGATTTTCTGTACTTTTAACAAGTGGTTTCTGATACTACACCTTACACCCAAGCTCTCCTTATTTGGAAGGTTTACATTTCTGATTCACTATATATCCTTACCTCTCTTTCCTGTTGCTGTATGAAAAATGCCCACATACAAGTAGAAAATAGGACTATACCCTGAGAACTGCGAAAGTGGCTCCCTCAAAAGGCCATTAATTTCACAAAAGAAACCTGTCTGAAAGCAGTGGAAATTTGGCTTTGTAAAATCCTGTTCAGTTATATTAAATCAAAGTTTTTCATGTAAGAATAATAGGTCTGAAACTTATGGTCTTTATTGGAGGGGAAAAGGATAAGACTGAAGAGTTATGGCTATAATGAAGTGGGGATGATATTTCTGGGCAATATAGGAGTGAAAGCAGCTGGTGCTGGCTTGGGCCACCTCCACAGAGTTTTGCTGAGGATCTTGGACCTTTGTGTAAACAGAGCAGCAGAGGAGTGCCTGTTCTTCTTCACAGCTATGTAGATGAAAGGGATTTTCTTCACACAGGCAGAATTCTCATCTCTCATGATTTGACCTGATGCTTAAAATTATCTGCCATAATTTTCCCACTTGCCAGCTTTAGAACAACAGTATCAGATCAGCTTAGTGATTTGTCTTATTCACTGTGCCATCTACGTTAACCAGACGTATAGGGAAGGGTATAGGAGCAGGCAGTGAATTATCCTATCTCTGATTAGCCTTCCTAACTTTTTACAGTCAGCAATTTTGAAGATTTTCTGAGCCAGAACTGCATCCAAAGCATCCAGCAGTCAGCCTATTGTCTAATCCATTTTAAACTCACTTATCTCCTTGGCTACCTTCAGATCCTAAAGCAGTGAGTTCCACATTTCAATTTTGTGATGTATCAATGACATAAAAAATAATGTAATATGTTGAGCATCCTAGTTCTAACACTTAAAATTTTATTTGAATGCAAATCACATTATTTGTATCCTGAGCAGAGTTGTTTGTCTTTATAGTCACTCACAATAACTGGAAGTAAATTTTAAAAAGCGCCACAGATGAGACTGATTCATGTGTATCCAACACTCAGACAAAATTGCAGATGTTCTGCTGCATCCTGTTGGCTGTTATGTTTCATGCAAAAACCAGAGTGCTGTGATACAAGCCAAAGTGTCATCATTTCGGCTTCATCAGGATGTGCTTATATTTTTAAACACCAGCAATTTTCTTACAAATATTATGAAGTCTGCAATTTCTTTAATTGAAAATTTCATATTAGATGGTTTGTGATTTAGAATAAGAAACTGTAAGAGGAAGTTTTGAAATATGTATGGTGATAGTTTATTGAGATCAATTGAATAATTAGAATGAGTGTTCTCATCAGAGAAGTTAAAAAAATGCATTAGTAATATCACCCAATGCTTTTGTGCCACATATAGACAGAAAGCTGCCTTACAATTGGCCCATTAAATGTAGAATAAAATAGTCAAAAATATTCTTAAAAATTATTTTTTAGGGCTAAAAATATCAACATCATTTAGAGGAGAGGGGGAGAGAGGGGGGAAAAAAAGCTACAAAATATCTGCCTCATCCAGCTGAAGTTGATTCAACAGTAGTTCTGAAGTAATTAGTAGCAAGCACCTACCACGAAGCCGTCACAGCATTACCACCTTCAAGGGTTGGAAACTATTTATCTTTGGAAACTGTGTGCCTAGCATGGACTGAGGAGGTAATATTAATGAAGGAAAGAACCAGGAAACAGCAGCACACTTAAAGCTGACTGGAGCTAAAATTGATGACAAGATGCAGTCAGAAACACATGAGTAATTTATTAAGCAATGATAGATTTGGGTAAGTAACACTGCAAAATCAGTCCTCCTTCTGATATGTGGGGTGAAGATAAATTAGCAGTTTTGTAAACTGAGCAGTTCTGTTTGCCCTTTGACTAATATATAAAACAAGCCTTCAAGAAATGCATTTGCTCTTTTCCTACCTGGCTTTTACTGCTGTACTTAACCCCAAAGCTATATTAAATCTCCTGGGGTAAAGACACTACTAGAATTAAACTTCTGTCAAGGCATCACCCTGAGTGATTATGTTATTAGCAATCACGTTTATCAGGTGTCCTGGAGTGCTTGGCTCTGTCACAGCACTGAGGGAGAGCACTGGGGGCTCCTCTCTCAAGGGGAGTCAGGCACAGAGCAAATACAACTCAAAACACTAGATCCATAGCAATAAAGATGTAGTTTTATTTAAGGCTATCCTCTCTTTGGTAAAATATATGTTCTTTCATACAATGATCTCACACACTTCATTAAGGAATACAAATCACCTTCTTACAAAGCATTAATCTCCTGTGCGTGTGCAAGTGGCCACAGTTCTGTTCTGACTGGAGCAGAAAATTAAATAGCCTGAATAAATACAGGAATCTCAGACCATCTTCTTTGATATGAAAAATACACTGATACAAGAATAAAGTATATGCAAGTATATATAAAGAATAAAGTATATACAAGAATAAAATTTTAAACAGGAGTTCATAATGGGGGCTTTGTGCTTCCTCTTGTGCTTCATAGCCCTGCTTCCTTTTTACTGCTTTACTGTCAGAAAATCATATGAACTTCTTCAAACTGATTGTGTAGCATTTCTGGTACCCTTCTTCTCCCTGGAATAGCAAACTTTGAGACTCTGCAACTCTTTCACTGCTGTAGGCATCTTTAATGGGAAGCTCTTCAAATTACTTGGCCAGCATTGTCTAAGAGCATACCTAAAGCCCACCTGGAGAAAGCTGTCATGTTGCTAGGCTCTGGTTCTCTCTGTAGTTCATCCTGCTGAAATCTCTGTGCACTCTCTCTTGTGTCCCTCCACAAAATTTTTCCTTCCTCCTTTGGAAACATGTTTGTTGTTTGTTTGTTTGTTTGTTTTTTTTTTCTCCAGCAGGAGGTTCACATTTTTAGACTCCTTAGGAGTTAAGCAAATGTGAAACCAGCAAATATGAAGCTTCACAGAAAGTTCTGGGGTCCTAACAAGACTCCTTATATTGACTCCCATAGGAAGAATATATTTAAAGCACATAGGAGGAAGAACCTTGTGCTCACTGATATCTGTGAGGAGTCAGTGCTATCCAAATAGTAATGATGTCCCAGCTTCTCCTCCAATTTGTGTTGACAGGAGTGGATTCACCCCACCTTACATCCCAAGTATGGTCTAACCCCACTAAGCCTTTCCTATGGCTTCATGGGAAGAAACAGAGAGAAGTGGAATACAGGCAAGAAAGCCGGGGCCCATAAGAAGACTGCTATTCTCCTTAATCAAGAAATCAGGCTTGAAGGAACATGCTAAAGGAGCTATTGTTAATTTTTACTTCTCCTACTACATCTGATCTCTCTACAAAACCATTTAATTCTTTGCTCCTTTAAAACACACAGGTTTTTATAGTGTTCCTCTTTAATAATAACAACTTTACAAATTTTTACAATCACTCTAAAGAAATAATTGTGAAAGACTCCACACTGCTTTGTTAATAAATATTGTTTCTTATTACTGCAAACCTTTTATCCTCCTGGTTTAACGTAGCAGAAAAAGAGAACTGAATGAATGTGTTACCTCACAGAATTTCCTCCTTGATGGAAGACAGTGCAAATGTATAAGCAGCATAAGTGTTTTCACCTTTCATAAAATAAAATAATCTTGACATTTTGTTTTCTTGTGCAAGTGATGAATGAAAGCTAATGTCAAAATATTACCTGAGTGGAGAAGTTGGCGTCTTTACCTATTGTTCTCCTTCCCATTCGTAGTCAATGTTCCATATATATCTGTGGTCACAACCTCTTATTTTCTTTGATTGTGGATACTGTTGCTTTTCTCTTTCAACTTCCATAATTTATCTACCCTTCATGCCAGTAACCATGATATACAATGACCAGAACTGATGGTCAGACAGAGATGCAGAGTATTCTGAGGAACTGTGTCCTTTGAATTTCTCCGTGTACCCATGTGTCCATTGCTATACAATGTTTCTTCCATGTGAAAATCACTGAGATTTCATTAATACCATGAGAAACCCATTATTTCTCAATTATTTCCCTCTCCAATATTTAGAGGAACTCTAAACTTTTTGCCTAATTTCTTTAGCCATGTTTTCCATAAAATAGAGCCCTCCATTAGTAATTCCTTTCTTTCAGCTGAAATTTCATCCTGTAGATGAGGCAGCTTCATTGCCATTACATGGATCTCTACATGGAATGAAGAAAGAGGTGAATGGCCTCTGAAACAACCCATGACTAATGCATTAAAGGCATTACAAATTAACATCATGGCAATAAGAGGAACTAATGTGATTCATGATGCACTTGTATAGTAAGTTTGCATTGGCTGTGTTCTGCATGACTAGGACACTGCAGTTACCTGGACTGGAGATTCTGTTCTTCATCCCTCATTCCATATTCAGTCTCAGGTACGCACGTTGACAGGATCTGATACAGAGACGTAGAGCAATCTTCTCTGTCTTCTATCTGCTGAAAATTTTGCCTTGCAATGCATAAACTGTCCAAGTCTCTCTCTGTCTCCATTTGCTTTTCTAGTGTGACAATGTGTGGTCTTATTCTAATACTAGACAGAAAAAATACATATTTCTGGAAAACAAACAAACAAACACACAAACAAAACACAAAAAAAACCCACAACCCACAGTTTTCAATTAAAAGAAGCAAGTTTCATATGCATTTAGATCAATTTTTTAAGAAGTGCCTGCCTATGTGTCTATGTCTATATGTAATATGAACATTGCTTGATTCAAAAGCCTCTGTTCTCTCTTCATAGGCACACGTGCAACACACACACATGCACACACTCCACTTGGGTTCAGCATTA
This sequence comes from Columba livia, assembly GCF_036013475.1. Classification (NCBI taxonomy): domain Eukaryota; kingdom Metazoa; phylum Chordata; class Aves; order Columbiformes; family Columbidae; genus Columba; species Columba livia. Next base: position 30,737,356 of record NC_088604.1, read on the forward strand.
TGTTCCTGTACTGGGCCTGGTCAGGATGGAGTTCATTTTCTTCACAGGAGCCCATATGGCGCTGTGTTTTGCATTTGTGACTAAAAAAGTGTTGTAAACCTTCATATTTTAGCTATTGCTGAGCATTGCTTACACAGCATCAAGACTTTCTCCATTTCTCAGCTGCCCTGCCAGCAAGCAGGCTAGGGACGGGCAGGAAGCTGGGAGGGGACACAGCCAGGACAGCTGACCCCAACTGACCGGAGGGATATTCCATACCATATGACAATATGCGCAGCTATACCACTGGGGGTAGTCTTTCCATGGTAGCTGTTGCTTGGAGACTGGCTGAGCAACAGTCTGCTGGTGGGAGGTGGTGAGTGATTGCATCACTTCGTGCAGGTTTTTTGTTTTGGGTTTTTTTTGCTTCATTTATTAAACTGTCTTCATCTCGACCCACAAGTTTTTCTCACTTTTGATTTTCCAGTTCTCTCCCACATCTTGCTGGGGAGAGTGAGCAAGTGATGAGGCGGGTGCTTAGCTGTTGACCGAGGTCAAACCACCACATTTGTTCAAACCCACCACATTTGTTCAAACCCACCACATGTTTTACTGGATAAGAGAACAAAGCCAAAATGCTCCACATGCCGCTGTAGGTGGGCATGACCCCAAGCATTGGCATGAAGTCATCCACACTCTGGAATCATTAACATGCCTCCTGGCAGAATTTTGTCCCATGCTAACAAGCATTATCCCAGTCATTGCCTTGAATTCCAGAGAGTTGGAATTGGCAAGGGACCACTAACAGCAGGCTGTTTGGATGTGGCCACCTTGTTTTGGAATACAAATAAATTTACTGATATAGACATTTACTGTATCCTTCCAGCTGGCTGCAGGATGAGTGAATGCTTTCTAAACCATTTTGTTTGTAAGTACAAATAGATGTAGCCATAATAGATCTTTAAAAATTTTACTTTATCAGTTATTTTTGAAAAATAAACTGAAGTTATGTGGTATGAGAAGACTTTGGCTGACCACAGTAATGTAGATACTATCTCCCTTTCCTGGATTATTTCTGGTTTGGACTTAGATTACTACTCTCATAAGGGACCGTTTCCAACTGTCTCCCTACTGCTAATCCTAAAATACACTATCCTTTGAGGAAAACCAGGCATGCTTGAAACCGAGGTTACTCCTCCTTTTCCTGTTATCATTATTTTTATATAAAGACTGTAAAGACCTATGTATGCAGCTGTGATTAAAACATAAACATACAAAGAATAAGGGTAGGTGACATGGTAATGTAATAGCATTGCAAAGTTGTTGCTTCAAGGATTTTAGTCAATAGTGTAAAGAGATGGAATTCCTACAGTTATACAGAGAAGGAATATTTGCTGACACCAATATACCAGACAAGAAAATGGACTGGTATTAGATGGCAGGATTATAATCATCACAGACAGACTAAGTGAAAGGCAACTGCACGCTTTGTTGTTGAACTTCTCATTCTAGTCATCATTTTGATTGCTGTGGAAACTCCTTAAAATTACAGCAATTTTATTGTTAGTAAATGAGATTGAAATTCAAAATAGAGCAAACAGATGATCTGATTTAAGAGTAGAGATACTTAGGTGACAATCACATTTCCATAAAAGAAAAACTTATTTGACAACAAGTTTTTACCCTTGTAACATTGAGGGGCAACACAATGAATTGTTCTCTGTCTACTCAATGAGATCTTTTCCTGGTAATTTTTCCATCAGCACATCAGTTTGCACTAGCTGCACTTGGATCCTCCTGTAGGAATTTGAAGTCTCACATATCAGACTCCACTGTCTTGAACACACCAGTACCCATTATGTTACCCTCTTATGTTTTGCCATCTCTTCAAGGAAGATCCTTCAATTCCTTGCCTTTGTCAGTGCCTGGACACCTCCTCTTCTTCTCAGAACTCCATAGGGAACTCCATCTCAGCTGTGCTCTTCAGCTGGGGTCATTGCTGACTCCTGTAACCTTTGTGCTTAGCTCAGCCACCCCTTCGTTATCAATCCTGGCTCATTGCCCCTAGCTACTAATGCAGCCCCCACAGTGAACTTTTAAATAAATTGAAGTTAGGAAGACTCAGGACCTTTGGAACACTCTTGCATGGGTTGCTCATCACTCTAATTGACTGTTGGCTCTTGGATCCTTCTCTGAATAGGTATAGTCATTAGTATGCTAATTCAACCAAATAATTCTACTTGCAACAACTCAAAGAGAGTTTTAAAAATCTGGGTATCTATCTTTATGTAATAAGTTGAAATGGATATACAGCACATTGCTGTATGTTGTATCCAAACAGCTTTTGCTTCATTGTTAATGCAGTTTTCTCATTATTATACCTCTTCAAACCTGCCAAGAGCATTTGTCTTCATTTAAGAGAGCATACTGCATATTCCATATTTTAACATAAAACCACTGTGGAATTTTCAGAGTCTAAAAAAATTTTCTGAAAAACAACTGTCCTGAAAATCAAAGTGTAATAACTTCAGTGAAGCCTGTTGATTATTTATCCATAAACTTTGCCTTAATTTGCATAGTTCCCAAGTAAATAGAATTGTATCTGACACCCTAGTAGAACAACTCTGACAGCCAGCGTGCATTCTCTTTTTTCCTATAAGTCACAGCCGGTTACAGAGACTTTTCAGGCCAAATTATACCTTCATTAATATCAATGCAGTCCCTTATGTTCACACCGTAGCCTGGGTTCTGCTTCTATAATACTGTTACCCTCAATTATGAGAGAGAATGTAAGAACTCCAATTCTTCATTGGTTTTCAGAGACCAGGTTGATTTTTATTGCCCATCAATTAAAAAAAAAAATCTATATTTTATCCAAAAATCTATATTTTATCCTTGTTTAAATAAGAAATCTTTCAGACTTGGTAATGCTATTTTTATAGAGTAATTTTTCAGGATAACCTTACCTTCAATTTGTTTTTTCAAGTGTCATTCCTCAATAGGTCAGTAATGAAGTTGTTTCAACAAAGCATGCTGGTGATTTTCAGTTTTTTACTTGAATTAAGCATAATAAACGGTTATTTTTAAAAAAAAAACAAAACAAAACAAAAAAAAACCACAATAAAAGTAAGAGAACTAGGGAAGAGTGTTCTCTGGCACACTGAATCATCACTGTTACAACACAGTAATAGTGGACAGGAAGAAGTTGAAAAACTTGTATTTAAATTGATTTTATACTTCAGAGTCATAAAGGGCCTCTTATGTTCTGTTGTGACTGCCTGAAAACCTGCTGTTTTGAGCTTCATAAACTTCACAACACATTCATGTGAGGACATATTTATAATACTAAGTAATTTTGTCCAGACAGAGTTGACATTTACCTTGTTTAAAGTGTTTAACTTCAAAGTCAACGGGATGAATTCATGATGTGAAGTAGGCCATGTTCACTTAACAGACAAATATTCATCCAATACTTTGTAAACATTTAAAACACTTAGCATGAGAAGCAAGATCGCAAGCCTCTGATCATGCAACTTTCATCATTTATCCCCACTTAAATTAATAGGAGTCTTTCCACTGACTTTTGAATTAAACCTGCAAATTATTAGAGGATCCTGTTCCTTCATTTCCTGCCTGCCCAGAAAAATACACATGTTCACAGCACTAAGGCAAAAAGGGAAGAGTGTCTCTTGCCAGGTTTTGTAATCGAAGAAACCAAATTGCCTCTGAGTAACCTGTTCTATAATACTGCTTGTGCTCAGATCCTTTGCTTGAATATAACTTAGCAATAACAATGCAGAGCAGGAGGAAGACTAAAATTAGTATGAGCATAACAAAACTATATGAGAATTGTCTTTTAATTTACTTTCAATTTACAGTAGGCACACTACCAAGAAAGCAATTCTGAGTTAACCCATTCCAAGCCTGCACTTGGAACTGACAATCTCCAGAAAATGCTGTAAACAATGTGGAATGAATTTTACTGTCTCATATGTTAGTAATAGCATATTATTAATTATCCAGCTGGACTTCTTGCCTCTATCACAACCAGTAACAAAAATGAACCACAAATATTTCTATAGCCCAAGGCAAACTAGCACACAGCTTGCATCTATTACAACTGAGCCCTCCAGGACAGGGAGATAGTTGTGTGCAAGCTGATTGTCAGGCAGGGTTCCTGGCTCAGGCTCTCCTTCCATCTGGGCCTGGGCCTGGGCTGGGAGAACATTTTTTGGCTGAGGTCAAAACTGTGCCAAGGAATTCACTCACAGTTTAGCAGCATGGATCACATAAAGGATGTCTTTACTGTTACTGTGTAGACAGATTCTGCCATATGACAGAGCAAGGAAGGTTTGCAAAGTAAATTCCATGAATTATCATCTATCCCAAAGACTACCCCTTCACATCTAGTTAATATAATGATTTTGTACTATGTGCATTATAAGGTCTGGAGAAGAGAAATGGCTATCAGAGGAACTAGTCTGGATAAAAACATCAGTTGTTTCTAGAAATAGCTGGAGTATGCTGAAATACAACTATACATTATTGAATTTAAATGCAGAGGTTTTGAGTGATAAATGCGACAGCTACCAAAGGAGAACTTTTAAGAAAAAGAACTGCAAAGGGCGGAAGCTAAAAAGAAAGCTCCATACACTTTTTGTGGATCAGATATGAACAGCGCCTCTAGTGCTGGACCCTGAACCTGAGTAAAACAGAGACATTCTGACTGATGTCCTTGATAAGAAAGTGTCAATAATGATTGTGAATGCGTTGCTCACAGAGAGGTAATTTCTAGAAGCACCTCTGAGTTAAACATTGGAAAAAGAGGAGTGGGAATTGATCTAGATGTTTGTAACTGAAGAGATAGCTTTTCCTGCCGTATTTTTTTGTCATTGAAAATCTGTCCCCCTTCCAGAAAAACTCTCCTAAGGTGCAAGCCCTTACTTCTTTGCCCCACAGCCTCTGAAAGTCCATCTACTATTTTGTGGAAGTTTACTCTGAAAATTAGTATTTAATCTACAACTCAGTTATTATCATCTGACCAGTATACTGACAGTCTGCCATTCCTGAGATAAAATTAGTGTATTGTGCAAGTCAGTTTAAAAATAATAAAAATCACAAATAAAGAATAATAAGCCGTATGTTCCTTTATAAGTTCATATTTTTAATTTAAAGTAGGAAAAAATAAACTGGTTTACAGTTGAGGACTTGAGAGTCACAAAAAGCCAATAAAACATACAACTTTTGACAGAGAATTATGTTTCTGCTGTTTGCTACATCCTTAGCATTCTCTTTGTTTTGTTTGTTCTTTGTTTCATTTATTCTTTATTGTTGTCTTTAAGTGCTCTCTGTGTATTCACAGCATGGTCACAACTTCATAAGAATAAAATTAGCACCCATTTAATTCATCTCCTTATATCCTCAGAGTGAAATCAAGGGCAAGATTTTTTTTACTCTTCAAGAAATTGTATTATTTAAATGATTTTCTACTAGCTTTCATTTCTACTTCATGACAATCTGAGTGGATTTTAACCCTATTTATTTTACTATCACCAATATAAAGTTCATTTTTCATGTTCATTTTACAGTAGTTTTGATTGCTATACTATTTATCAGAACACAGAGACAGGCAGCTAGTTTGTTTCGGGGCAAGAAGACAAATCAGATGTCCTTACTTAACCCTCTTTGTCTTTGTGTGGAAGATCTGTTCACACTGCTATTAAAACAAACAAACAAACCAACAAACACTGCCCTATTAAAAACAAACAAGCAAACAACAACAACAAAACCACAGTTGCTCCAAAAATAATAATAAATTGTTATTTTGAAATTGCATTTATGACCTACAATTTGTAAGTCATAAAAACTGATGTTATCTATATTCTTCATAATAATTACATTAAAAATATTAAACACTAGAATAAGTAGCTTTGAATTTGCACTGTATTTTACATTTCTAGCTGTGCTTCAGTACCCTCATTCAGAGTGGGTGTCTTACAAGAATGAAAGAAGGAAACAATTTGATACCTGATTTGAGCTCTTGCTTTCAATAGTATATTGTTTATTAAAAAGGGATGAATGGTCTTAGATATTCAAGGTAGCTAAACACTTGAGGCTCAATTAAAGCTCATGAAATTGTGCATTCTGAGGACAGAAAAGCTCCATTCCCCAATTAGAATTAAATATGGGGACCTGAGAACAACAGCAATGGGAGGAAGAGCAGGTTAGAGTAAGAGAGTTGACTTAATTTCAGAAGTCTGAAAAAATAGTGAGTAAATTAGGCTGTTAAAATTCATTTTGTTGCAAGTTGACAGGTGCTCAGCACAGGTAATTAATTCAGTGAGTTTTAATAAACTAGAATTAGAAACAAATAAGAATCATCTCCTCCTAAAGCAATGGGGAAGATATGTACCACTATCTCTTGGTGCAGACAGGCTGACACACTGCAGCTTTCTGGGAGTGATGGGCCACAGGGTTTTAGCAATGCTGCTGCATTTGTGCAGCGAGGTGAGAGGAGGTAGTGATCCCTTGGCAAGAAAGTAGAGGCAGAAGGAGAGGTTGGGAGTAGTCCATGACCTGGTGAGAAAGAAAAAAATACTAATAAAGTACTTGCTAAAATTATGGCTCCCTGGCTAGAGATACTCAATGCTCTATTTAATAACAGCCTTTGGTGAAGATGAATTTTCGTTCTTATTTGGAAACAGACTTCTCAAATATAGCACTTTCCCAGACAGGACATCGTTGTTTGATTATTCATTGTCCAAAGGAGAAGAACAAAGACGTACATGCAAGTCAGATTTCCAGGGGACTATTGGTCAACCGTGCTGATCTCATTGCTATAGCCAGGAGAAAGGAGTTCCGTTTGCCAGAACTGTTTCTCTGGCTTGGGAAGGAAGGAGGCTGAATTCACTGCGAGCACTGATTGCACATGTGTCTGTCATCACAATCCCACAGCGGTTGTTCAGTGATGTTTTGAGGCTGATTTTCATCTTTTTGATGGTATGTGATGCAAATACACTGGTATACCAGTGATACACACTTACCATCGGTGTTCATTAAAGAGTTAGTTATAATCAGCAGTCATATATTCCAGCTAGAGCACCGGCTGCTTCTAGTAAAACTTGCTTCTGTCTTCTCATTTTGTGATCAACATGATTATTAACATTTTCATCACGGTTCTTTCTTCCACAACAGCCGTGTCCATATTTGTCTCAGATTATCATCATCTATCTTTCTGTCAATACGAGGGATAAATTATGAACTAAAATCCTACAGTCTATACTCAATCAGCCATAAGAGTTAGCAATATTTTAATCAAAAAGATCAGTATTTGTTTGTATTTGCATTACTTATAAGGGAAATACTATATTCACATTTTTTTCAGGTTTACATATTCAGTTTCTCCCTGAAAGATTCTTTACTACTTTTCGAAAGTTGTTCTATTGTCCAATTCTCATTCCAAAAGAACATATTAGCTTTTACAAAAACATTGATAGGAAAACAAATTAAAGTTGCATAGTGGGAATTCATAACATACAAGACAGCTAGTAAAAGAAAGGACATTTCCATATTTTCTATTATATTTATTGTGTGTTTCACTGCATAGCTTTCATTTTAAAGAAGTATTTATTTTTCACATGCAGGAAATACTGCTGTCAGTCAGGATTTAAAAGGATAGATTTTATGAGCCACATACATCAGGGACATCTGAACATAACGATTGATGGCAAAATCTAGGATGGAATGACCAGTGCATTTTCAGGATGTGCTGTTTTTTTCCAGTTTACATTTCCTCACTTTTTAATAATAAACAGTAGTTCTCTTGTATGTAATTATATTGAACCCCTTTCCGCCAAATTTAAATAGACAATTTGAGCCACGATTAGAAAACAAGGTATTTGTCATTCATAGTAGGAAATCATTACGTTTTGACTCTTCCAAGTGCATAACTTTTTGAAAGTTCAGAGGTTGATCTCAGCTGATTTCAGCTATCAGCTATGTATTTGAGAAAAGTATTGGACTAACCCAACACAATTTCAGATAAGAATCTGGGAAAATTAACACACTAGAAAATTCAAGACAAAGAGACACTAAAGTAATCAGGAATACAGAATGAACTAAAAAACATGTGTGGTGTCATATGTATCTTACCCTTGAAAAATTTTCATAGCTACCAGCCTTGATTCAACAAAGCTACCAGCTTAATACAAGCATTTATACATAATTAAGAGCTTGCATATTTTCTCCCTAAATAGTTTTCTGAACTGGGACTTTAGTAAAAAAGAAATTACTAGCCTTTTAATTCATGTATGTAAGGTAGCTAGTAGATGTGTATGCTGCATAAATAGTCATAAAAATATCTTAATTGCTCAACTATGGTCTTTCATTGCTGATACTGGGAGTGTTAATTTTTTTTTTTTTTAACCTTGATATAATTTTGACACTTGAAATTATGATAGGGTTAAATTGTTATAAGGTTATTCTCAACATTACTGGTGTGGTTTTGGTTCTAGAGTACAATACACACTGAGTTTTATAGCGTGCAACTGGCATTTTAGGCAACATAGTGGAGGACAGATTATCATTTATGCTAAGAAGCTCATTTATATAAGCCATAATGTCAAGTGTAATTAAAGGCTACGATGACAAAAGAAAGCTGATTGCATGTGCTCAAAATACTTTTCAGATGACAAATTACTGACACCCATAAAAGCAATATCTAGGGTAATTGTTAAGGTTATGATACTTAAACCTGACCAAAAAGATCTCAGGCAGTATATTCCAATAGGTTAACATTCTGTAAGATTTAAATTAAAAATCAAATAAATAAAACTTAATCCATTGCCTAAAATTCAGATTTACAGTCCGGATCTTTCTGCATGGAGGGAAAGAAAATATAACTGGCAACTAGGAGCATTTGCATCCCTACATTTTTATTATTCAGCTCTGTAAGATTTTATACATCAGTAACTTTGTAACTTGCTGACCACAATGGCTTTGTGATTATCCTTGGCTAAAGTAAATGTGTAGAGAAAAAATCTGGTGGTATGATTTATTTTGTGTTCTTCATCTCTGCTCAGCACACTTAGGTTTTGGGAAAACAGTCAAAACCTCTTCTTCCTAATCCCCATCAATATCTCTCTTTGTCCCTTTCTTTGTGGCCACCACGTCATAAAGGGGCAGTTGATGCTAAGGATAAAGGTCAAGATGATGGAATATGACAACTCTTTGAACTGAAAAGAGAAATGAGTGTCCCTAATATTCAGCACAAGCTTCTCTTTGCTCCCTGCAGGGCATCTGCACCACAACCACCGCATTTTTACACTTCTTCTTCTTAGCTTCATTCTGTTGGGTTTTGACAGAAGCGTGGCAGTCATATATGGCTGTTACTGGAAAAATTAGGACACGGCTCATAAGGAAACGTTTCCTGTGCCTTGGATGGGGTAAGTCTGTAAAATTCATTTCCTCAGAATCATTGGAATGAAACGTTTAATGCAGTGACAATGTCAAGAATATCATTATATTCTTCAGTAAACCTGAAAGATAGTACATAGAACATTACTAAAAAGAAAACTAGGTTAGAAGCCTTTCTGTTTTATCGCAAGCTCAAGCTATGCTAGTGTATATTTTAGCATTCTTTAAAAAAATGTTTTAACAAAATTTTAGAAGATTTTCAGCTAAGTAGTGTAATATCAAGAAATCAAACTATAAGAAGCATTCACTGAATATTCATGAAGCCTCTTCCTAGTTAACTTTAAGACCTGTCAAATATACCAGTAATTTAGCTACATCAAAGTGGAACACCGTGGGCAGAAAACCATGTCCTCTTCCCTGCTAGTGCTTCAGAAAAACAAATTCTGCAATAGCACTGTGCTTCATTAAATGATTCATTACATGTAAAATTGGCCATTTTGCATTGGCTTGCCCTGTCATTTTTTGTCGAGGCAGAACAGCAAGATTTTGCTCAGCATCTAATGGTTATTACTGTTTTGTTTTTTCTTCTTTCAGGTTTACCAGCATTAGTGGTTGCAATATCAATAGGCTTTACCAAGACAAAAGGATATGGAACAGCCCACTAGTAAGTCAATCTGAAATGATAAATAATGTTTTTAATTAGCAAGACTGTCATACCCGTCAGGAATTACATAATATAGTCTAAAGACTCAACAGGTATCCGTTCACATTTGGAAATGCCCTAAGAGCCACCGGGTGGGCCACAAGAGAAAAAACATATGACAGTCTTGGACTGAGGTCAGCAAACTCCAGGACTCCTGGATTTCATGTGAGGGTTTGAAATAGCAAGGCTTTTAGAAACATGGAGGATTAGGTCCACTTAGACACCTCATGGTTATATTCGTTTACCAAAGAGAATGTTAAATATTATGGCTAGCCTTTGCCAACCTCTAAACATATCTAAAACCGTACAGTCAAGAGTCTCTTTGGCACCCAGTTTTCTGCCCACCAAGCATGTACCTTGGCTTTCATGCTCCTGAGCTGCTTGGAGCCAAAGACCCACAGAAATCTCAAAATAGCTCTTCCACCCATCCCCTCTCTCCTGGAGTGCCTGATGCAGCCTGTTTCCTGGACTGGGCTGTATTTGAGTGACAGTGATGAGGAGACCTGTGTACTTCTTTTACATTTTATTAAGACAGTTCCTCTTTAGCCACCTGGCTCGTTACAGTTTATAATTAGCACCCTTGAAAATGCACTCCTCAGCAAGGCTGCCCTTCAGTTGTCTCCTGCTGAAGAAGAAACTTGGGCTGAGCATCCCTCCTGCCAGCAGACTGCTCCAACCATCAAGACGTTATGTATATGAGAGTGCATTTCCTTCGGTCATCCTGTTTGGAGCTCTCCTCACATTGCCTAAGAAATTAAGTATGGATCTGGACAGAAAGAGAGAAAGCGTGACTCTGTAGCCTGGTAATGAGGGCATTCATCAGAGATGTGGATGTTAGGTCTAGTGCTCTCTTCAATGAACATTTAATTATTCTCCTTAGCATAATCACTGAGGGAGATCAGGATTCCCTTCCCTGCCCCGTGTGTCCCACCCTCTTGGCCCCTGGCAGGGGAGGCTTCAAGCCCTCACTCCAGCTCTGGGTGGGAAAGGATTCAAAAACAAATGTCCTCCTGGATACCAGCTCTAAACACTGACCTCTTCAGTTTTAAATTATGACAACTTATGTCTTGCATTTTTTTTAATGAAGAAGAGCTTACCTAAGTGAAGTGATTCACTGTGGACCAGCACTTACAGCTGGCAATCATTAGTGAAACAGTGGTTTTAGCATTCTTTTGGGAGTTATATTGAGGACCTGCTCCTCTGACATTTTTTTCTAATTAATATGTGCTCATCTTGCTGTTTTTTTTACTGTTTAGTTCTTGAACCAGGACTGGAGAACAATTTAGGCTTTAAGAATTAAAAAATCACAAGATTACAGTGTTCAGACTCCACTGGTGATGTAGCTCTGTCCCTTGCAGGATGAATTCTATTGCATTTACTCTACTGAAATTATTCGCGTGTGACTACTTGCTTTAGTTAGTGTTGCTTCCTGCTTCCTTCCTGGGCTGAACAAGGATGTACTGAAATATTCAAACAAAGCAACAAATCATTCATTAAGGGCAACCTGGAAAGTGAAAAAGAGCAGGTCTCTGTACATGTAACAGCTCCTCTCCCAGGACCCCAAATCTGCTGACAAAGTATCATGGGACTAAAGCACAAAAGGGACAAACAGAACCATAATGCAGCTTTCTCATCTTATTTGCAAATACATTTTCTTGGCATTTGACATCAGAATTCCATAAGGAAAACAGGGAATGTAAGGAATGGAGAATCCTCCACAATCACCAGCTGATGCTCTGTCCCACTCTAGAAGCCAGTGAAGAATTGCATCCTGTAACAACTGTGGGGCTGTATGACTGCAGAGCTCCTGTCCTGCTCCTCCTCCTGTATCTACAGCACTTTTGTAAGATTTTTAACAGATTACACTGTATTTTGCCTGTTTGTCTGCAGTTACACACATGGTACCATCAGAAATGCATCCTGTTGAAGAGCTGTTCCTGGTCTTTAAGATGCTATTTTAGAAAATGACATTTCCAAATGAAGACAATTACAAGTGAAAATGAAGGAAACGGTTCCAGTCCCATAGTCCCACACATGAAGAGATTGATGGAAAGGGAGAAGGCCCAAGGATCTTTGAAGCAGATCTATCTCAGTTTCATATGGTATATTACTGATGAGGGTGCCTGGAACTGTTCACAGTTCAACCAATTCTGTGATATAGTCTCACATTTCTATATTTTTCTTTCAGTCTTAATTATTAGACACTGTGAGTCTAATAAACAATGCTGCTACCTCTCTTCAGATGATCAGAGCTATGAAAGTACTGCTACTGCAAGTTATAGTTAATAAACCTGCGTGACCTACTTAAGTTTACATACAGTGCTATATATTAATGAGCAGTGCCAATAAATTCCAGGAATTCGTTATAGCAGCAATAATGACAATTTTCTCAGTCACATTCTCCTAAGAGAAGGAACCATTCTCCTGGAGAGCATCAAACAACTCACAAAATATACAGGACACAGGAGCAAGTCTACAGATACTTCACCAGTCAGCAAAATTTTATGACTATGTAACACAGTCCCATAAAAACACCAGTGGATGCTCTTAATACTAATCAGTTTGCAGGAGTCTCTGATATGTGAGGATCAGGGAGAATGAAAGAACAGGAGAACAAAATAAAAACAAATATGAAGCATAGAAAAAGCTAGCCGAGCAAAGAAAAAGAAGAGAAGAAGGACAAGATAGTAAAAACTGGCAACAATTACCTTGCATTATAAGAAGGTGCCTGAGAATCTGTCTTCAGAAAATCTTCAACAGAAAAAGATTGGGAAAAAGTGCATTTCAGAGTTATCAACTGGCAGATTTTGAATACATTGCAATAATCCCATCACACTTTATCAAAAATCCAGATTGTTGAAAATTTGGATTGTGTAAAAAAAAAGAAGACAACCTGTACTTTTTTCCCAGTTCTGCCTCTAAATGGAAGCCACTCTTTTGAACCACCTTTTTACTTGAAAGCATGGAAGAGGGAGGGAACAGCGCTTCCTTGGTCTTAAAAATTTTTGGGGTAGAAACTGTTATATTTTCCTTAAAACAAAAGAAAAAAACACAAACAAACAAACCAAAAACCACCTTGTCGATCCTCTTTTCAGCACAGGTATCTGAAATTGTGTTTCACATACAATATGTGAACAATTTTTATCAACTGATATTTGTATCTTCTGATAAACACAGTTTAATTATATGTCTTAGTTATGCAGAGCGGTCATCTTCACTAAGTTTAAAAGGTCACGCTGGTAGGGAAATGCACCATGAATACATTCCTTCCTTTCAGAAGACTATGTTCTCATTCTCTCACAATGAATAATTTGGCTTTTGCAAAAATAGCAAGAAATAATTGCAGAAAATTTTGAAAGTCTTTTTCTTCGACATTACGAAAATAAATTGATCATTATTGTTGTAGTAGTTTTTTGAGGTAGGATGTAGAATAGCCTGACGTATTACCTTTCTAACAGTGAAGCAGATATGAACTATTTGCATCAATTTATCATTCCAGAATTTAGCACGCTGATTTCACATGGCTTCACTGCAATGGGAAACACTTTTACTCTTTACAGTTAGAATTCCAGCAGTAACAGACTGTTAATATTACAATATGGTTGCATTTGATTTACTTGGTTTTCAAAAGGACAAAAACAATACTGGAAAAAAAAGCAGATATGTGTGATTCTGATGAGAATGTTTCTGGATGTGAGATCCAAGTAAATTATTTTAATACATATACTTGAGTTTTCTTATACTTAGGTGTGATCATGCATTCAAACAAACATGCAGTTCTTTGAATGTGTAATCACTGGGAAAATAGCACAGCTGCATTTACTTCACTGTGTGAAGTTCCTGATCTTTTGCAGTTATGGGAAGCTTTGGTGTACCAAATATTTAGAATTTGATTCTGTAAGCGCTCCGTGTTTGGAAATCTGATGGTTTTCAGTGAAAGCTCTGATGCAGTATGATGAACTCTGTAAAATTAGTAGCTTACCAGAAAATACAGTTTTCAGATGCTTCAAAATATACATTTAAATTGTTTGCAAAATATTCCAGAGATAATATATGGTATTTCCTTAGTAGTAATATTTTCTGTAAGACCTAGTTCTAATAGCAATTATACATAAGATACATCCAAACTTGTTTTCTTTTTTGCTTTAAGTATAGAACTGTCAGACATAGCAAACGGGAAATGTTTCTAGATACCTACCTGGCGAGTTCTGTTCAGTTAGCTCATCATACATAGTTAGAGGAGTTTCAATTAAAATTTATAAACTTATTTTCTCTTACGCATTAAATAAACTTTAGGCATTTCAGTATATGTATAATTCACTTTAAAACTTTTGAAACATTAGCAATGTCTCTACATCATCATATCAACAAAGTAGTTATTTTGTGTATGTGCATGTGAATCTCAATATGTAGGACTGAACATACACAAGAATCTCATGCTTTAGTAGTTCTTGCTGCTTTCTTGGTGATGTGTTATACTTATTTTTAATTTGCATTAGTTCTTCTCTAATGTTCTTTCCAGCTGTTGGCTGTCTCTTGAAGGAGGGCTTCTTTATGCTTTCGTTGGACCTGCAGCTGCTGTTGTCTTGGTAAACATTAATATAATTTCCAGTATTTTCATATGAAATTATAGAATGTGCCATTTAAATTATAGAAGCCAACTATACAATAGCATTACATTTTGCTATAAATACTGAGCTCAGTATTGTTTAACATACCTCTGGTATTTTGAATGTATGATTCATTTCATTGTATCACTTCTTTATACCAGGAAGCTGTGAAGGAATAATGTACTGATTGGTGGCATGGAAAACTTGTTACAGGCATCACTGATCTATTACCAGTAGCATATATGCAGTTGTCACTGCCTCGTGAAGTTCAGTGACAGTCTTTGTAGAGTGCTGCTTGGCAGTGTATTGCTGTGCCAGTCAAAGCAACAGGAGAAGTGGAACCAGCCAGCAAGTTCTCCCTGGCTACTGCTTTTGAAGGCAAAGAAAAAAAAATCATCCTAGCTGGGAAATGTTACCCATTTGTGTATTAATCTTCCACATCTCTGGAAATGCATTTAGGTGTAGGGTTCATTTTCCCTTTTTGTAGGCATCTGCAATGTAGATTTCTGCATCTAAGCTGGCTGTCCCAGCCATATTTCATTGGCAGTGGAGAAAAATACACAGTTTTAGGGCTCAAACCGTCAGAGGTATTTCAGGCCTCTGCTTTAGGGTAAGATGAATTGCATCCTACATGTGCCATCAGCTATCAGTTGTCTGCTCTGCAGTCTGTATAGATTTTTTTACAATAATTTGTTTAGCATTTTTTCCTTACAGATTTTGAATCTAATTCTTCTTTCCACTTCATCAGTTTTATACTAGGATAGGTCTATCGACACTGGTTATTTTTTATTTTCCCTTGCAAAAGGGAATTGGTCCTAGTAGTCATCAAAGATATAGCCATTTAGCTACATAGATTTTCCTGAAATTGATGTTTACTACTCCCATAGAATTTGTCTCATCGTTGCCTGGAGTCAAGCCAGGATCCTTTTGTACAACTCACAGTCCCTGTCATGATAGAGGAGCCAAGGATGTTTACAAAAAGCCAGTCATAATTTTCACATGGAACTGTATGTTCTCTGTATAATTGGCAAGCTTTCTTCAGAGTTGTTTGAAGCTCACAGTCACAGTTTGCC
Organism: Columba livia; assembly: GCF_036013475.1. Lineage (NCBI taxonomy): Eukaryota > Metazoa > Chordata > Aves > Columbiformes > Columbidae > Columba > Columba livia. The sequence goes on from NC_088604.1 coordinate 30,753,135, forward strand.
CTACCATTAGCTAGTAGCTGTGGAAGGAGCTGTTCCATGCAGCCACTTAAGTCTAAGTGTACAAAGCAAAAGAATTATATAACATCAGCTAAAAAAATGCAAATGCTGAAAATAAAGTGATAATAAGACAAGCTCAAAAAGAGCTGGCAGAACAGAATAGTAACAATTAGGTATTTTGGCACAGGTCTTGAAAAATCTGTTTGAAAGGAAAAAGGATTACCCTTTTCTGATTTTTTTTTAAAAACGGAACACTTATTTAATAGATTCAAAACTTGATAATACCTCTTTGCAGGCCACGCACAGACAGGTTCATAGAGTTCAGTTCAATAATGCAAATGGATAATAACAGTCATTAAGTTGTCCATTAAATGCCATTAGTATGTCCGTTGAGTGCCAAAGTCTGACTGCTGAAACACTTGAATTTTTTTTTTAGAGTAGGTCTTCAACCCATGTATGTGATCGTAACATCGTTTACTTTGATGGAGCTAAAAAGACCTACCCCAAGCTTTCATGTGGCCCACAAAAAAAGGAAACTGCAGTCAAACAAGGCTCAACTCTGGCAGTTTGGTGAATGACATAGACAGTGACTAATGTGCAGGAGGATATGGAAAACCACAGGCTGGTTCTGCATAATGGGAATACTCACATGGACCATAAATGCTTCAAAAGGAACATGGTTACGGTTATTGTGTGCTCTAACTAGGCCTTCTGTGTGCGCACAGCTCAATGCTGTGGTTTTCCTGGAATTGCCATTAAAATGGAGGAATTATTAAAGCTATATTACTCAAGATTCTGGCCAGCAGGCATGTACACATATAACTTAACACCAGGCATAACTTAAGATTCAAAAATAAGCCTGTTGCGGTCTGCGTATCTGTTACCCATTTGAGAATACACATTTCCGTTGTACTCAGGGACGGTTTTACACGATTTCTGAGGGAATACTCAGAAATGTAACAGGAGGCATTTTGCAGATCTATAACAGCCTTTTTCTGAAGTCACAGGATAAAATATTTTCTTTCAGGTACTGAAAGATCAACTGTTTGTTTTCTGTTTGACAGGTCAACATGGTGATTGGCATTTTGGTATTTAATAAACTTGTTTCCAGAGATGGAATCCTAGATAAAAAGCTCAAACACAGAGCGGGGTAAGCTACAGTTGGGTTATTTTAAAGCATACTAAGATTGTATCACCAGTTTTCAAATACAAATATTCACCAAAACTGCTTTTGATTGTGCTTTGAACTTTTATATTAGTGTAACAGTATGTCTAACAGATTCCATTCATCTCAAAAGCTGCTGTTGCATTATCCTGAGGGAATGCAACTAAACAAACTAAACATAATAAAACACAAGTACAACGGTATTAAGTTAATGAGAATGAGGATTAAACAAATCTAAGCAGAGGTTTCACAAGATTGTCACACATGTAAAGTTGTTGCAGTTAGGAAAAGAGTTTTATGTACTTTGTGTACTGAAAGAACCAATTATTTTTGCCTAGCTGACAAATATAGTTACTATGGTGGGAGATTTTACTCATCTGTGTAAACTATTATAAAATATATTTTACAGCAATATATCTGTTACTGAGGTCAATGTTATTCTGTCATTCTGACTATGTGAAGAATTTGCCTTTGTTCTTTCATTGGTATCTACATAGATGTATGTTCTAAATTAATGAAAATAATTTCAAAGTAAAAAAATATGTTTTAAAAGCTAAAAAAAAAAAGGTAAATGGAAAATTTGTTTATTGATTATTTATTTGTACTTACATTCAAATTGTGTTTGTTTTCATGATAAGAAAGGATTATGACAGTGGTAGTATCAGAAACTGTTTTTCACTGGATGACAATGATTTGAAGTACTGCAGCAGCAAACCTAGATTCATTCTATATTGGAGAAAAATATTTCACAAGTGCATCATCACCTTCTTAATGCTTATGAAAGTATATTTAAACTTGGAGTAATCACTTTTTTATAGCTACATGTTCTAGAATTGTCTTTTGGGCCTGCTTGTAGTTAACACCACCAATATCTGCATTTCTAGCAATGATATCTTTATTTTACTGTGCATTACTGCCATGGGTAAACTTATTACAGCTCCACTTTGAATTATTTTCCTGTTTCACTAACAGTAGCATTCCTAAGAAGTTCAATTCATTGGTTAGATGAGCAAATTTATGATAAATATTTCAGCTGGTGTGATTTGCATTTAATATTAATTCAATTCAATTTTTCTGGTTTTCAGCTCTTTCAAGATCATTCCAAAAAATATGCACCAAAAGCTTTCATATTGTTTCTTCTCTTTTCCTCCTTTTTCATTAGAAAGTATTAATTTCTTAACCTTAGTTTTGTCTACATTGTTCCATCAACATTCTTAATTGTGTAATAAAACTAATGAAATGTAGAATATTACAGAACTACCCAAATTGTTTCAAGAGTAGTAATAACTTAGTATTCACTAATTCAAATTCGCATCTGCTCTAATTCCATTGATTTAAGGAGCTGGAACAGGCGCAAGTTTGGCCTTTCACATTTTCAAAGGATATCCAAGCTTAGCTTTGACTGCATTTTTTTTCAATTTTTTTTCTATTTGCTTTTAACATACTTTCCTGATGAACCAAATAACTTGCTTTCTAACAGTGTACAACTTAGTAAGGCAGTATTTAATTTTAAAATAAATGGATAAAGAACTAGAAATTTTCAGTCAGAAACAATCTAGCTGTTCTGGAAAAGCATGTAGATAATCTAATGAGAAACAACCTTCACTTTTATGATAGAATGAGATGGTGGCTTGGCAACAGCATTCCTTGATACTACTTGGCCGATGACTGGTCTTGAGAAATTGGCACAGCATTTGACCTCCAGTAGAAAGGGGGTTGTCACTCATTTCTCGAGTGCCTCTTGTCAGCCATGCTCCGGACAGCAACTTCCTTCTTTCTGGCAAACACCTGTCGAAAGTTCAGTCAAAACTTCAGCTGTGGGATTTAAAGCAGTGAATGGGGCAAAATATACTAACTCCGTATGCTTTTTACCACCTTAATAAACATATGGAGAATCAACTGGTGGGGAAAAAAAAGGACATGTTGTCTTGAGGGATCTCAATAATTTTCCTGGCATAAGGGGTGGCATACATATATGCCCAGCCAGAAATATTATATTTAGTTTATATACACATCGAGTTCTGTTATTATTTGCCAGGTCCAGAATAGATCTATGGAGATAATGAGAATAATCCAGCCTGATAACATTGAAGTGTTGCCAAGTAAAGATGGAAAGTATTTTCCCAAGCTTAGTTTAAGCTTACCAAAGGCATTTTTCTAGTTCATTCATTAATGTAGATCTTTAATTGGTGTAAACTGATGTGGATTCACTGAGTTCCTTTCACAACTCACAATCACCTTACACAAGGTCATGGTTCTCACCATTTTCTTATGGAAAAAAAATGCATTTATATGGAAAAAATACTGCACTTTTTATGGAAAGTCATCATTTGGTTTATCGAAATGGAAACCACTGGAGTTCAATGCTGGTTTGGGCAGTATGTTAAAAATATTGTGAATGCTGGGTTTGGCAATTAAAAGGAGTTCTGTTGGTTGAAGTAACTGGGAAAAAACTGAAGTGTTACCTATCTTTACCACGTTGACTGCTTTCCAGCTGGGAATAGGTAAAGCACCTTTCCTGTCACATCTCAGTCAGCTATGGTTATTCCTGGTTCTGATAGCAGAAAGAGAAGGAATAGCAAAAGTCTTTATTTAGTTGACTCTGGAAGTTGAATGCATGCTGTATGTAAAGGAAAATTTAAATTCCAGGTTTTGCCCTTTAACTCTTCTGACAGGTGCTGAGGTACACTTGTCCATACAAAATGCTTTGAGCTTAATGCTTGTGTACTGTGTTTTATTAAAATGCAAAACAGGTCACTCGTTTTTTAGCACCAACTGATATTTATTTCATCAGATTCCATACATTTCAAGCCCTGTATTCAGACCTTCATATGACAGGAATAAAATCACTCCAGATGTTAGTGGGCCATTCAGATCATTAGTGCAAATCTCTACAATCTCTTACAGTAGGCCCAGACTGATTTGATGCTTGGATACATTTTGCAGGTTTCTTTCACTATTAATGTTCTGTAATCGTACATACTTCATATTCCTGCTTTAAGTGTCCTATATTCTTTCTCAACTAAGTTTGGATACAATAGTCTTTTAACAGGTCTGAATAGAGGGATTTCACTTTGTGTGTCTATCCTAGCACGTGCTTATGTTTACTTCAGTGTACCGAGCAGTTTTGATCACTGGACATTTGGGGCCTTTTTTAGCTTAAATGAAATAAATAGAGTCTGCATGAAGTGAAGCCCCATAGCATTAACATTTAAAGCTAATAATGTAAAGTACAAAGTTTTGCAACAACATAGAGCGTTCATCCTGAATAAGTCTACTTACTTTTTCTGCATGACGTCATATTTAAAAGCTAAATTTCAGTAGCAACGTTTTTTGGTGACAATTCAATATTCTGTTCTTTTTGTGGGTGTTCTGTTTGTTTGCAGTCAGATGAGTGAGCCTCATAGCGGTTTGACGCTCAAATGTGCCAAGTGTGGAGTAGTTTCAACAACAGCTTTGTCAGCCACCACCGCCAGTAATGCCATGTTAGTCCTGATCATTTACATCTTCTTGTTACAAATCTTATACAGTGCATGTGAGACAATAGTTTGATGACAACTGTGTTTGCTAACACTGTATAGAGTGCTGAGCACATTTAAATACTTTTTAACAAAAAAAAAATTACAACTGTGTTGTTTAACTGAATATAGGATATTCTTTAGAACGTAAAGTACCAACACTGTTACATTCTTGTCTGTGATTTTCAAGTTAACTTGATAAAGTGCCATCCTTAAATATGTTTTATTTTAATAGTGAACTTTTAATCATTTTTCACAATATTACAATGCTGCTTTTCTCTTTTTTTCAATAGGGCATCCCTTTGGAGTTCCTGTGTGGTATTGCCACTTCTGGCCCTGACTTGGATGTCTGCAGTTCTGGCCATGACAGACAAAAGATCAATATTATTTCAGATACTTTTTGCAGTATTTGATTCATTGCAAGGCTTTGTTATTGTCATGGTCCATTGTATTCTCCGAAGGGAGGTGAGGAATGGCTTCCCAGTTTTCTAAAGGGCTGTGTTCCTGTTAATCTCTCAACTGCTCTTTAATGTGCTATACAGTTTGCTCTGCACAAATATATTTCGTAGAAAGAGGAAAGTATTTTATGGTGAGACGTAGAGGGACAAGTGAAAGAGAGAGGAAGAATATCAGTTAATTCGAGGTGCAGGATGTCAGTTTCAGTATGAAACTGTACCCACTTAATTAAAGGTGGCTTTCAATCAGTCCCATGTTCAGTTTATTTTGAAGTGTTAAGCTTTCCCAATATTATGAGTATAGGTAAGTGCTAACATAAATGCCCTTTCCTGAAGACCAATAGCTATAGATTTTTACTGTCTTTAAATCTGATTCAAACACAAAATGATTTCTGCTTAAACTGTCCCTGAAAGAGTATACAAGGAGGTGAGGTGTTCTGTTGGTGAAGATCTACCTTAGTAGTTCTGCAAACTCAACTACATACTTAAGCTATGGGGACAGTGAGGATGAAGACAGATGAATGCTTTGAGAACAGCAAGGAAAAGCTGATACCCCAGCCTGCCCTTCATAGCTCAGTGCCACCCACCACAGAATCCATCACCACTGAAATCTGATGACAAAGCTACCGCACAAGTGCTCTTCAATCTGGCTTTTGTGACAGCTTCTCTAACCTGTCTAACCTGCTAACTAACCCTACATTTTTGTGGAGATGGATCGGTTTGAGAGCAGTAACACAATAGCTTTGATGACAGATCTGTGGTAGTGGGACCGTCTATCAAAAATGAGCAGGGCGTGCTGGACAGGAGAGCAGTAACCTGGTCCACTGACATACCTATGCACTAGCCATTTATCAGCCTCAGAGTATTTACCACACCAATAAACTGAATTACACTGTCTAGCATGGTTCCTTCTGATTGGCAAGAAGTCTTCAAAAGCATTTCGGGATTAAAAAACAGGAAGATGTTTCAAGAAAAGTTTATTGTCAATGCTGAGGGAGGAATCTCACACAGTGGTTTCTCTTTCCACCATTCATACCCTTTAAACATTGCAACTCACTATATTGATGAAAAAGAAATATGAGTGACATAAGTTATTTCAGTCTTTCAGTAGTGTACCACTTTGCATGAACCTTATATCACTATCCTATATATATATATATATATCCAGAGTAAGAGAAAATACTCAATATGAATCTATTTTACCTAGAACTGTCTTGCTATCCCCTTATATTCTACAGCATTTTCTTTCACCATATGATTTATGTCTGTGAAAGAGGGTATTCTCATTTGCACAACTGAAACCCATCATTTCATATGTTCTTTTAGTAAAACAGTAAGACACTGCAACTATTTTCGGTAGAAAGAATGGCAGTTCCATACTGATTTTCCTGTCTATGAAATTTATGTTTCCATTGGGATATATTAATTAGCCTGGAAAGGGCATACTACCTCCCACTTTTCCTGAGGAACCATTTCTATTTTAAACTATATATATTTAGCTCAAGGTTGCAGATGAAATCTTAAAAAAAAAAAAAAAAAGGCATATAAACAGCATTGTCTTTCACAGAATCATAGAATATCTGAAGTTGGAAGGGACCTATAAGAATCAAGTCCAACACTCTGCTCCTTGCAGGACTACCTAAAACTAAACTATATGACCCAAAGTGTTGTCCAGATGCTCCCTGAGCTCTGACAGGCTTGGTGGAGTGGCCACTTCCCTGAGGAGCCTGTTACAGTGACTGGCAACCTTCTCAGTGAGAAACCTTTTCCTAGTGATTGATCTGAACTTCCCCGATGCAGTTCATTCCATTTCCTCATGTCCTTTTTGGGATGCAGAGCAGTTGCAGCACATACCTGCTTATCAGTCATTGATTTAATCAAAAAACAGGGCAAAATCCATGTGAAATTCTAAAAGTTGCATATCATAGCACTGTATAAAATTAAAAAAAAAAAAAAATAAAAAAAATGCAGCCTTTAAAAAAAATATTTTGACTGCTTAAGATGAAACTGAATTGGCATCTTCCCACAGTGCCCCAAGCCTTGAATTCAAGACAGGTTCCCTATTCTGATGACAGCTATTTGCTTCAAAGACTTAATTCTCAGGGAATGCTTCAGTATTGCTGAATATCTCATAGAAATGTTCTTGTCTGACTGTACTCACACATACGGCAGTGGTGATAGAGGCAGAATTAGCCTTTTCTATAAGTAAACTCAGTTTTCAAATTAATTTGGTTTGGTTTTATACATGGCAAAATAAAATTAATAGAAAGTTCTTCAAGAACAGCAAAGAAGTAAAAGTTCATGCACCTGAAAAAATTTTTGTTTCAGAAATGTGTATAGTCTGCACTTACGTGGACCAATTTGCAGGAGCAAAGACATAACTGCTTACTGCAACAAGTTGCTACACAGAGACAGAACTCCAGTTAGTTGTGTTTCAATTTGGCTCTATAGAGTCTGGCTTTCTAGCTCAAGAGACCCTTAGTTGAGTACAAGCCAAGACAGTGGCCATCATGCACCATGTGCGATGCAGTCTTTGCACAGCACAAGGTACCTCCCAGCTGAAAGAACAGACTGTTGCTTTCTGTTGTCTGCAAAAGCATTTTGTTCTGCCAGTGCCTGTCAAGGAAACCCAACCAACACATTTGTCACTCTTGATGACAGCTACAAAGCTATCTCAGTTATAGCCTATAGGATTGATCTAATATTTATAGCATGCCAGCACAGGCAAAACAATAATTCTACCTGTCTGGAAAAAAAATATGGGGTAGAATATATCACCATAAAATTCAAACAAAGAAGAGGACGGCCCTGCTTTACTATGTTTTTATTGCCATTATATTACAAAAAGATACAGACTTATGCAATTATGTATATAAACCCCCCATTTTTCCTCTTAGCTATATTGATATAAACATAAATGATGGAAACAATTCTACTTTCTCTAGTATACTGTATCAATGATCTTGTGTGACAAGGGCTGCATTAGGAAGCTAGGGAGGTTCACTGAGTAAGACGTACAACTAGAAGAGAACTCATGATGTGTTATATCTGTTTCTGCCCTCCATCAATGTATTTTGAAATACATTAAATCTTTCTATATTTCAGTTTCTTAACTTCTAAGACAAATATAATACTTCTTAAGCATAAGACATCTTATAGACCATTTCAACATTAGGAAAGAAAAATGCAAAGTAGGAGTTAGGTATTATTATTTTATGTTGCCTTCTTACTCCAGAGAGCCTACTTTTTTTTTTTTTTCTTTCTCTTCTTGCTGTTTAAATACCTAATTGGGCATTGGAAGATGGTGAGGCATGTGTCACAGAACAGAGCGTGACAGAAGATGTCAGTTCTAGCATCAGAATGAACAGCTTTCCTGACCTACTTGAATATGAGATTGTCTAAAGCTCATCTGAATCACATTGAGTAACTCCCATTAATGCTGGTGATGGAAGCAACCCTTGTGTTCTCCTTTTGCTGTGCTCTGCTGACTAGAGAGAATTCGGTTTAAAATGCATCGTTGGTGTCTAAAGCCCACATTTCTGTATTGCAGGAGAAAAATAAAGAGTGCATGAGTAGGGAGAGGGTAAGTTATAAAAGCTTGGAGTTGGTTACTGTTGCTAAGGAAACCACTTCCCTGGTACCCGCACGTTCATCACATCTGTCTCTCCAGCTCTGCCTGGCTCTAAGAAAATCTTGTAACCTGATGTTAAAAGGGGTGGAGGAAACAAGATTATGTTTCAAAGTAAAATGTAGAGATAGCACAGTCTTTACATACTCAAGTTTGAAAAGCGGTTTAGAAAAATAAGCTAGCATTTAGAAAGTTCAACCTTTTTGCTTCTGATTTATGTGAGGACACCTAGAAGTTTCAACATATGTCAATATGATGGATACAGCTACGTTTGACATTCTGTTAATATGTTCAAATCATATGCTGCTTGCACTTCAGAAACACTGTAAGAAACACGCACATTTAAGTGGATCCTGACATCAAGATTCAGTGCTTTGATATCGAAGCTAGTGCAAGTAGTTCTCTGGAGCTATCTGAACTGGGGAAGCTTCATGAACACAGAGTCCCAAAAATGATGGCCACTGCATGTAGAGAGAGGTCACGTAGCAAGTTCTGAAGGAATAATGCTTTAGGGTCAAGCATCATGAGACTTGAGATGAGATTCAGCACAGCTGTGAGTACTTTGGAGGGAAAGGCTTTCATTTTTCTTTTTTTGCCAAATTGCTATGCCACTGCTTATCCAAGAGCATAAAAGTTTGAAGTGTGACCTGACATCAGCACTGATAAAGTGAGAGAAGTCTTGGATTAAATTTGCAACAACTGCAAGATGCCAAATTAAATAAGCATCAAACACATGGAAAACCACAGCAAGTGTAATGCTTAAAATCAGAGTCTGAGTCTCCATACTGGTCAACACACTTTACACTTCCCTACCACGTGAGAAATCTCAGTGTTTTGAAATCAATCCAAACCTTTCAACCTTACTTCATTCTTCTTTCTGCTCTATATTAGTCTTCCTCCACTTGCAATGGTCACTTATCAAAACTGCAGAGCACTCTTAGTCATTTAAAGGTTGAGCACTTTCTAATTACAAAAATTGTTTTTTTTCTATTTCATTTCGCCTTTTGTGAAAGTTCTTAAACAGCTTGCAGTAGAATATGATATGTCGAAAGGGGGATACCTTTTCATCAGCTACAATTAATGAATTATCCTGCTGTTCAGGAAATGTCCATGAGTAGAACATGATTTTCTTCCTTTTAATTATTTTGAATGAGACATGGGGTAATTTATACAGATAATAAATGGAATGTAGATTTTTTGGAGGCATTTTATTGAGAGTATTTTCGTATTCAAACAAGACATTATATTAGTTTTGGTTAGAGGTCACCCAAGTAAGTTCCTGGTTTCCAAGTGACACCTTGCAAACAGGTGGCAAATATGGATATTTGAATTTCTGGAACAAAAAATCACGTTTTAAAACTTAGATTGTATTTCTATATTAGAATGCATCTGAGGACATATATAGAAGTGAAACAAATTGGGTTTTGTGTTCAAATAAATATTCCCTGTATACTTTTAAAATATGGGTAAAAATATTCCTTCCATTCCAAAAGTTGCCATGCTCTCCCTAATATGGTATGTGTGAGAAAGTGTCAAAATGTATTTCCATTCTACTGCCAGCAAATAGGAACTGCATTTTTCTTTTGAATGTGCCTCTCTGTTGAACCACATATAGTAACTGTTAAGAACTGTCTTTCAAGAATCTTTATCAAGCAGAAGATACATTTTATTTTGCAATGGTTAGTAGTATAAATATTAATCCAGCTAATAGACCTGTAGCGAACTGAATGAGAAGACAAAGCCAAATGCTATCACCGAAAACAGATTTGGCTTGAGTACCATATCACCACTGACTACTGGTTAATTCTGCCTGTAGACAAATAAATTCTGCGGTCTTGGTGTGATAGACTGACAGACTTTGCAGCAGCCACAAAAAATAGCAAATGTATGAAATGGCAGAAATAAGGATTTATGTTTACTGCTTCTCATTTATTAAGTATGCTAAAGAAAATCAGGCATTGTATTCCTCACAGTTGTTGCACAAGAATCAGTATAAGATATTGTTTTCACAGGTTCAAGATGCATTCAGATGTCGACTGAGAAATTGCCAGGATCCAATCAACGCAGATTCTTCAAGTTCTTTTCCTAACGGACATGCTCAAATCATGGTTAGGTTATATTTTTTTCTTTGATTCTTAATTTGGTGTTCCTATCCAAAAGAAAAAAACACACTACTGTATATGGCAAGTATGCATAGCTGAAATAGTAACACCATTTTTAATCACAAGTCTGTTTAGATCATTATCTACTTGCTTATATCTCTTAGCAAGTTTAAATTATTGGTGTGATCATTTAGTGGAGCAGAGTGAATTAGTATCTTCCAGCGGTGTTCTTTCTGACAAAAGATGACAAAAAAGATGACAAATGAGACAAATATGACAAATGAGAAAGTATCTGATAATGTATCATGACTTTTCCTACTTTTTGTCTAAAAAGCACTGATTTGTTTGAAAATCTTCCCTTCATGAGGCCTTTAAAAATGTTCCTCTCAAAATAATTCAGACAAGTAGAAAGTGCTAAAGAGTCTAGAGCAGGGGTGTCCAACTCATTTTAACCGGGGGACACATCAGCCTCGGAGTTGCCTTCAAAGGGACGAATGTAATTTTAGGACTGTGTAAAAGTAGGAGTAGTTACATTTCTGCAGTCCTAAAATTACATTTGGCCCTTTGAAGGCAACTGCGAGGCTGATGTGGCCCCCAGTGAAAATGAGTTGGATATCCCTGTTCTAGAGGGAGAATCTAGTTAGTGGTGATAGCAAATGGCTTAGTATGCCATTAGATTCACCAGTATTATTAGGTAGTATATTAAGACAAAATATTGGTCCCTTCACTTTCAATGACAGTTTGTCATTGACTATAATGGGGACAGGATCAATCCCTAAAAAAATGCAAGGCTCAGCAAGCAGATACCTTTCAAAAAATGATTAATCAAAAAGGAATCAAATGTTTGGATTTCGTAAGCAAAATGTAGCTCAGTTTTATTAAACATTATTCATGTAATAAACTTTTCATGGAAATAAAAACAGTTTAAATTACTTGAATTCTATAACAGGATAAATAGTTTTGCTTAACTGGGAAAAGTATGCTTGGATTTTCAACTGTTAAAGTTTATTCTTCGCTCTTACAATTTGTTTTTGCCCAATTAAATAAATAATAGTTATTTTCAGGGAGTACAAACTTTACATCCTCACATTAGTAGCAAGGATTGACAGAATGTTACATAACAAATAACCACTTTATTAAAAATCAATGAAATTTCAGACATGGTGGACTAATTGGAATACACTTATTAACAGTAATTTGTATTGCTGGCTATCTTCAATACTCCTGTTTATCAAATGACGATGAAAAGCTTCCTTAAAGATGATGAAGTTACATCTTCCTTAAAGATGTAGAAGTTACTCTTCCATATACATAAATAACCTATACATTGTGTCATTTTCTTAAAATTATATACTTCCACCTATTTTACTCTATTTTTTCTGGTCAGGCAGCATACTTTGAAAACCACCCAGTTATACTTTAGGAAAGTTTGTAAAGCTCTGCTGTTGTAAAACAATACACTTCACCTTCTCAGCAACAAGAAACCACTTTTAAGAGACTATGACTCTGTAAGTAGGACATTTTGGAAGTGCCAGTTGACAAAAAGGTATTGTGGTTTAGTTTTCAATTAATAACGGTTGTCCTGTTTCGTTGTTTCTTGTTACAGACTGATTTTGAAAAGGACGTGGACATTGCTTGTCGGTCAGGTAAGAACACTGAGAGAACATTTAGCCAACAAAAAGATGTCTTGTACTAGTTCCTTGCAAAGTGAAAACTAGAAAAATATCAGAGTTCAATTGGTTGCAACGTATTTTTATAAATGTAAAGAAAAAAGTGATGCCACAGTACAAATACATTTATTTTGTTTTCTTACAAAAGCCTTTTACTAGAATTCAGCAGTTGGGAAGCAGCCAAAGGTATGATTGCCTATTAGAAGGAAAATGGGTTTAGAAAGAAGATCAGTCTTACACAGAAAATTTTCCTTGCCCTAGTACACAACCAATGTTTATGTATATGAAGGATGCATCAGTTGGTTTAGTTTTAAAGAGGGTAATTTTTTAGAGCTGTGAGTGAAATCAACAGTAGCTTAAGCAACATGGTATCAGGAAAATGAAATTTGATTGCACTTTAGTAGAACAGGTTTGGTTTTTTGTGGTTGTTTGTTTTATTGTTTTTAATGTTTCAGTAATGTGATCTTTAATGAGTCAGCTATGTTTGTTTCTGAATAATAATAATAACAACACATTTTAAGCATTTGACAACCTTGTTTAAATGAAGCACAACATAAAATAAATGACCCTTTAAACCCTACAGAAATTATTACATCTAGGAAATATTCCCAAAGGACAGTTTTACTTAGAGAGCCAATCCCACCAAGAGTCACTCTCTGTTTTCAGTGAAGAGAGAAAGAAAGAAAGGGTGTTCTCTGAACAGGATGGGTCAGGACAGAAGCCTGACTCAGTTCTTCTGATCACTCATGTGGAGGACATTCTCTCTTGGCTGGCTCTATGAGCAGCCAAGAAGGCTGAGCTCATTAAGGTAAAGTCTGAGTTTCCAGTCACCCACCTTTAAAAAACTGACAGTTCAGTTTCTTGCAACATGGTAGTAATTGATTCATGTGGATTAGTTTTAATATGCACATGTATTGTGCAGGGAGCAGGAAAGCACATTGTAGCACAAATGCAAATCTGTCACCATCCAATGCAGACAGAAGTCCAGCATTGGTCCATGTTGCTCCTACCTCTGGCAAAGTGGGCTGCCTTATGAGCTGCTTGCTGGGGAACATGGCAGTGAACTGACAGTTTCCAGGGGATCTGGGTCATCAGAGCCCTCAGGCTGCCAAAAGGGATGTAAAAGTAGCACCTGAGATACTTCAAGTTGTCTTACTGTCTCAGCCCATGAGCTAGATTTTATTGTACAAACTCGCACTGGTATGAATTAAAATATTTTCCACTGGGACAAGAAAAATCTTTGCACCCAGATGGAATAAGCCCAGTAATTGGTTGCTTTTTTTTTTTTCTTACTATCTGTCCTTTTTCTTTCATTACAAATGTTGAATTATAGACTTATATTTATTTTTTAAGATCAGTAACTGTGATTGAATAGATGCTTTGCTTTTGAATGCATCCTTCAGTGCTTCTGGAAATTTTGTATTCTATGACAGGATTAATACTTTTTACATGTGGAGTTGACCAGAACAAAAAATTGTTGGATGTTGCTACAAGTTTGAACAGGAAGGCCTAGGCCCACACCAAAAGTAGATTGTGACTGTTTTATGAGACATGTTTATATTCTGTATAACCTCTTCAGATGCAGCAAGATATGTCTTTCTGATACTAATGGAATTTCTTCCCACTGTAGTTACTTTTTTATCACTTTTATTTAAAATATAATTTAACACAGAAGAGTTTTAAAAAGTGAGGGAAAAGGAGCACTGAGGAGCTCAGAAACACATGTTCGTAGTTATAATCTTATGGAAGGTCATTACCATGGATTGACAAAATGATTCTGCCTTACAGTCTGTTTGACATTTTCCAGGAGGTCACATGGAGTTAATAATGGGAGTAGAGATGTCATAGTGTACTTTTTTTGGAAAACCCTTAATCAAGTGCCACATGTCAGGCTTTTCCTTAAGCTGTAGGTCACCTAAGATCTGTGTAAGGCAGTAGGAATAAATGAAGGAGTCTTTTTAATTTATATAAATGACTGAGACTTAGTCAGAGAACTCTGTCAGCTATACACAGTAGATTAAGAGATGCTGATCTGAAAAGAAAAAAAAAAAAAAAAAAGAAAAAAGCCTTCCCCAAAGAAAATGTGTAGAATACAAGTTGGAATGAATAGAAAAAGAGTTAAGAAGATGCACTGGTAAAGGGAGTGCTGATAAATAAAGCCACAAGAAAAAGGAGTGTTAGGCAGACATGGTTTCATGTTGTAAGAATTCTGTTCTCTGACCGACAGTTCTGCATAAAGACATTGGACCTTGCAGAGCAGCTACTATAACAGGAACACTTTCTAGAATTTCACTAAACGACGAAGAGGAGGAGAAGGGACCAAACCCTGAAGGAATGAGCTATTCTACCTTGCCTGGAAACATCATCTCCAAAGTCATCATCCAGCAACCAACAGGTCTCCATATGCCTATGAGTATGAGTGAACTGGCCAATCAGTGCTTGAAAAAAGACAACAGTGAGTTGCGGAGGACTGTTTATTTATGCACTGATGATAATTTGAGAGGTGCGGATATGGACATAGTCCATCCTCAAGAACGGATGATAGAAAGCGACTATATAGTCATGCCCAGGGGCTCAGTAAATACCCAGCCATCATTGAAAGATGAGAGCAAGATGAATATAGGCATGGATACGTTGCCTCATGAAAGGCTGTTGCACTACAAAGTTAATCCAGAGTTCAATATGAATCCCTCTGTAATGGACCAATTTAATATTAATTTAGACCAGCATCTTCCCACCCAAGAACATATGCAGAATTTACCATTTGAGCCCCGCACAGCAGTGAAGAATTTCATTGCCTCAGAGCTGGATGACAATGCAGGATTATCAAGAAGTGAAACTGGATCCACAATATCAATGAGCTCTTTAGAGGTCAGTGGTGCATAAACAAATTTCACGCTCTGTTGTTCTAATTATATGATAAGACAATAAATTGCATCTTGTGTCTAAGGGGCGAAGCAAATATTTTAATTCAGTATAAATTGTTGTTTGGGCTCATATGCTGCTGTTTGTATTTCTCTTATTGTCAGAAATGTTTGTACCTAGAAAACACAATTTAAGTTTCAGAGCCAGTCTGTATGAAACTGTACAGTTTCATTCCACGCAACTGCAAAGGATTTTGAGACCTACCAGGTAAAGTGCACTGGAAAACACTGTGTTGCTATGAAAAGAAAAACTATTCCTGCAAGATACAAATGATAATCATTGACCCTACCTGCAAGAACATGCAGTTGAAAATATTTACCATTCTACTGCTGACAATCATATCTGTCAAGGATATGATAGGTCTGATTCTGCTCTCACTACTGTAAATCTTGGATTCTTCTATCCAATAGTTCAGCATTTACTGATTTATTTTCTATACAAACTTGAATGTTGTCATGTGTGTGCAGGCGTACAAATCATGTGTGCATTATGTACAGGTAGACTGCATGTGGAGTATCCCAGATTCCAGAGAGATTGCAAAAGTGAACTGAAAATCCCTTAAAAGTGATTCAGTTCGTTGCTACAATCTGTCTGTGAGATGTAAACATTATAAAAGCAAAAGATATTTACATCACTTCTTAAGACCTAAGTGTGCCATTCCTGTTGAGCCTTTATTTATGCAAAGCCACCAGTGATGTGGACTTGATTTCATACTTGGGACTCCTTAAGAATTGGAAATGTATTTCACCGGCATTTCAAATGTCATGAAATGTAGCATTTGGTGAGAAAAAAAGATAAATGAGAAAAATATGGTGCATACTCATCCTCTGAAAGAAGTTACAGAAGGAAGAAAATTCTACTCTATGTGTAAACTTCAAGCCATTAACTATTACTCTACAATGTTTGGACCCGTCTGTGTAGGGAAGCAGTAATTTTACCTGATTTTTCAATTGTTAGACACTGAACTGTAGTCAATATTTCACAGATGGGGGGATACTCATGGATATTTCGTTTTAAATGGAGTTGAAGTTTTATGTGTGTATTGACTGGAGAGTTTGGACATAAGAATAGAACTTAGTTTCTTTTCAAGAGATGCCTTTACAAGTTTTGAAAGTGAAATATTTCCCTTTCTGTTTATTTTGTGTGTGTACTTATATAAGTTTTTACAAGACATAATTTAACAAAAAATAATAGAAAAATCAAGTGTGGGGCTTTGCAAGTAATCAAATAGGATCACTTTTTGTTCATTGTTAATATGCATAAACTTGGGACAAATTTTCAACAATATTTCTAAAAGATGGCACAAGTGCTTGCCCAGCTGGTGCTCAGACAGGCTCTTTCAAAGCAGGTTTGCATCATTAAAGAAGTTACTGCCTTCCGCTCTGATCCAGCCCAGTTAAGATTGGACACATTGGTGGGATATCTAGGGAAGGCTCATAATTCCTTCAGAAAATAGACATACCTGCCAGCACACCATCCACTCCACCTGAGGTCTAAATTGCTCTCTGATGATGCCTCTTTCTTTCCATTGGTGACAAAGGCCATCTAGGAGACCTAAAAAAAGAAGACTTTAGTTAAGCTGTAAAAATTTGGACAATATTTTATTTTCATTTTACACAGAGTCCTAAGTCCTGAGGCCACCTTGGAAAATGTGCCTGAAAATCTGAGTATAATGTACTGCTCCTTTAATGTTCGTTTTTTAACTGTATTTGTATCATATTTTAAGTTTACCCCTCAAATGGGATGTAGGTACCAAATCTGAATCACTATTCTGTATATTATTTTTATGCTCAGAAGAGACTACTAAGCATGTAGTAGAAAACATAGTAAAATACAGTAAAATATGGTAATAAATATTTAGTGCCTTCTAACTTGGTAAACGTATCAGGTTTAGAAAGATGTATTTTTGTTCAGAAAGCTGTAAACAGTTACGTTATTAAACCTAACCACACCCAGCATAATTCCATGTATTAGGAAAAAACAGATACTAGGGCAGATCAGAAATGAAAGGAACTTTTCTGGCTTTTGTGTCTGCCTTTGTGGTTCTCTACGTTACTTGATTATATAGCATTATTTCATCTTTTGATAAGGATATGCTGCAATGAATTGAAGAACATGAAAAAAAATGTACATAGAACATCAGAGTCTCAAACAGATCCAGATAAGCAGATCCAGCCAGATAAAGTATGTGATTGTGTTTTATGTAGGCAGTGTGTAAGAAGCAAGGGTTGAGGTAAAACCCAAAAATGCTATAGTTAGGACTGACTGGCTGGGTTAACTTTTATTGCTGCCATAAAAAAATAAAGGAATGGCAAGGGTTTTTTTTCAAAATATTTTTGATGTCCAATAGAATATAATTTTTTAAGATTTCAAGATTTTTCAAAGGACAAGGATTTCTCAGACATTATAGAGCAGCAAAACCCATAGCAGGATATTCAAGGTCATTCTGCCCATGTTTTTCCAGACAGAGCATGACTAGACCATCTCTGAAGGAGAAGATCCTGAGCAGTAGGAAGCCTCCTTCTCTCTCAGCTCATACTGCTGCTCCACCCAAAAATCCAACATAAAACCACATGGATTCCTGCTCAACAGGGGCAGTTCCCTTTTCACTTTTCTGAAGAAATAGATATGTCCAAGGCAGGTGGCGGAAGCCTCTTTTTACATCTTCTGCACTGTACAGGGAGTTGGGTTCCTTCACTATTTTCTACTTTAAGTTCCCAGGTGTTTTCTCTGGAATTAGCATATTACTATACTACTTCTAAGTTCATGAAATAAATTATTTTCTGTATTTTGCACATCCCAAGAGAAGGTCAGCCCTTAGAGCAGCATGTATCTATTCAAATAATTTAAAAGTGTATGTAGACATAAACACATAGTCAAATAAACAAAGCTATTTAAAGTGAAGGCTGAAATGTCAGGTTTTTCCATGTTGTTTTCTTTAGACTTTGTATTCATTATGATCATATGGATGTTTTGGAACACGACTATAGTATCAGCACAAGAACGTATATCATGACTTTTAACTCTGCAGGGAGGATCCATTATTTCCCCTTCTAATGGTAGGACCCCTACCATTAGATATCTAAAGGTAGGCATTTCCCCCTTCTGATATGGAAATAAAGCTTTTCACCTTCTGAGTCAATGTAGACAAATAGGCACTTTTAGGCCCCTTTTAGACTGGTGCTTCAGGATGAAGTAAATCACATGTCCTCAGTGCAGATGTCTCTCTTCAGGTGCCATAAAGCAAGCCAGAATTAGTTCAGACAGAAACAGCAAAAAAGTCATTGTCCTAAATTTAGTCAGCTCAATCCTACAATGTGACACAAACTTTCTTCCTATTTTTGTATCTGCATATTTTTTCTCAAGAAAATGTTTAATTGGGAAGAATTGAATGCTTTATTATATATGGAAGAACTTCAGCTTTCGAAAGATAGTCTCTCCGAATGCCATACTATTTACATACAAGTGTTGCCCTAATAAGTAAAAATTTAAGGATTTGCAGATTCCTGATGTGCAAGTCAGTGATTTTTTATTTTATTTGGTATGTACCCAACAGTACTTATGTAGCCACTGGCAGGCATATTAGTACATCACAGAGTTTCTTGGGAGTAGTAATTGAACATCTGGCTAATCTTCTGCACATCCGTTACATGGCATGGATTAAAACTGGCTTTGCTACCTTGGCATCAAAGTGGCTTGGAGTGTGCTCCTTCAGTTCAAAGTGTTTTGATTTTAATGAAGAAACCACTCTCAATACAGTCTTTTGGAATACTTTTTGTTTTGAAAGTGTACTCAGCGTGGTGAGCTCATTAAAATGAAATTACTTTGAAGTAGTGTGTTCCCAGCCAGTTAGATGCAAGGAGAGGTTAGGAGGTTTAAATGCAGAGGAAGAAGCTGATCTGTGCAACATACCTCCAGGAAAAGTAATTATTTTTATTGTCAAAAAAAAAAAAAAAAAAAAAAAAAAAAGTGCAAGAGGGAGTAGATACCTGCTGCCTGACTATGCAAGGAGACTTGCGTTGTAACCTTTGTGGAAGAAGATTGACAGGTTCTTTCTACGCTATGGTTAGCGTAATGTGAGAGGAAATGGAAATGAGCTGAAAGGAAACAGAGACTTATAACTGTTATAAGAGGAAGGGTGTGCAAAGACAGGCAATAGAAACATTTATTAAAGGGAATAAAGAGCATCTGCTTTATAAGAACAGAAAGGAGATGACTTCTCAAAGCATTTGCCATGTAAAGGACCAGAATTCTCTTTCCCATCTCATGTCTTCTTTATGTCTCATTTTCAGCTATGATATCTTTATGTGGATAAAGACATAAAGCCATTAGATGGGAAGCTGATTATGTGATCAAAATAATCCTTCTATATTCATTCACGAGAGCTCTTAATACGTACAAAGAAAGTCAACTCCAGAGCTCATTGGCCAAATAGCTGATGTAAGACACTGGGAAGAAAAACTGTTATAGCTGGGAAAATAAAGGGATATATTAGAGATAGTGAAGTGCAAAGAAAATGTTAAGGCAGAAATAAAGAGGAGAGAAAAGAAAGACAAGCATGCAGAAAAAAAGTAAAAGAAAGATGGCAGAAATGGAGTGGCAGCTTAAAATGAAGGTGTTAGGAAGAAGGAAATAAAAGCATCAGGAAAGGAGCAAGGTCTAAAATAAAACAAAAGAAAATAAGACAGAAAAAATGAGAGAGAACAGGAAAGGAGAGGAGAAATACATGGTTAAAACAGTCAGTCTTGTCAATAAAGTACCAGAGCATCAGGCAGAACAAAAGCAAAATGGTGTGAAGTCATTTTGATTTATGAGAAGCAAAAAGAGAGAGAGAACAAAAATAGAGAGACAAACACCAAAGGAATTTCCTCTTTATCATGTTTCCACATTGGATTTATTTTCAGGCATTCTGTATCTCAGATTTCTCTCCCTCCCATTCCTCATTTCATTCTTCAATAAGCTGTGGAGACAGTTCTTGCCAATTTTGTGACTCTTAGTGAAATGAAGTCTGGCCCTATAACAACCTCTCTGTCTTTCACTTCAGTGAGTAGGTCTCTGATTCCTCTGACTTCAGAAATTGTTGCAGCTGATTTTCAGATTACCATACAGGAGCAGGGGTAGGATCAGGCAGAGTTGATTCTGGCAACTGAAGATGTAAAGAACTGAAATTGTAGTCAGTGTTATGAAGTGTAGCACATATGTCAGACTTTCTATTATAACCATCTACCTTAACTACATATGATCATTAAGAAACATATTTTCAATTGCTTGTCCATTTAAGAAGTGCTCAGTTTCCCCTCAAAGCCTTCAGAAACACAAAACAAGTGGGTTTGGCTGGTTGAGTAAACACATCTGCAGGTTACCCTATTAAAAAGGGAGCAGCAAACTGGAATAATTTGCCGGAATAGTTTTAAATTGAGATCTCTGAAGTTATGTTTGTGTTGTGTGTTTATGTACTAAATTTGCTAGCATATTTTAAAGACTTAAAATTCCCACATTAAAAAGCTAATCCAACTTTTCACAAAAATTTACTTGCTTTATGTCTAGGTCATCTTATGAACTAATAGTCAACATAATCTTCTATTCAGAAACTAAGGATTTTTTCAGTTATATACACACAAAAGACATTTTAAATCAATACTGTCTATCCCCTTTCCACTTTTGTATCTCTGAGGGCCAAAAAAAATTTTCCTTTAATTTTGTTCAGGGAAAAAATCCTCCCCAGGCTAAGATCTTCTAAGTCAAATCTAGCCTCAGGGTGAATTGTAAACTGCTGATAATAAGGCTTTATATTAACAGAAGCATGGTTATAGCCCTCAGTATAATATGGTATCTCTGGTTTCAATTATATTTTGCACAATGTAATGTATCTTCAGGAGTATCTCCTGTAATTAATTGGGTAGTGGTGTAACACAGACTAGAATAAGGGGAAAATCAGGCATTTGCCATTTTACAGAGATGGAGAGGGGTTTTATTAGTCATTTAGTAAGAGCAGCTCTTTCCTGGTGTCAACAGGTTAGCACATGCTGGTGTATGGAAGTTATTCTTCAGTATTCGATTTTTGTCCCTCAGTGAGCAGTGTTTAAGTTGCTTTGGGATTACAGAGTGAAGCTATACACGATTAGCGCAAAGTAAAATTGATTTAAAATAAATTACTACTGCGATCCTCTTTTCTCAGAGTTTCACTTTGGTCCTGGCATGAAAGATGGGTGCCATTTTTTTGCTGTCAAATGGATTTCATCAATTAAGATCAAAGAGCTGTAGAGATCAGAGGTGGAAAAAACCTTGCCAGGTCATCTCTTCTATCTCTCCAAGAATGTTTTCTACAGTGTATTTCTCTAATAGATAATCCAACTTCACTTTCAAGACTAGAGTTTAAAATAAACGTGTTTGTGATAGATTCTTGTTGAGCCCTAGAAAAATCCCCACTGAGATAAACCTGTAGTATGAATTCTTTGTTCATAACTGGTGTAATCTAACAGCAGAATCGTAACAGTTATGGTTTTCTGACAATGGAACAGTTAAATATGTTAGTCTGTTAGATATGTCTTCTTACCATGTAAACAGTGGTCGGGTTGCCTAGCTACAAAACCTAATAGTCCAGCTGTGCCAAGAATATTTTCACTACGGTCAAGCAGACTTAAGCCAAACTACAAATGCTCCAATTTTATAAATCACAGTGTCTAGCAAACAACACATTTCTTTCTAAATTTTCCATGTTTTCACTTAGGATTCTCAGTCAAACAGTTCAATGATATCACATTTATTACTGAACTGTAGCTTAAAAACAGCTTTTTCAAAGCTGCTCCTGTAAACTTCACCTCATTATCTGCTGTACACGCTTCTTCTTTTGTAACGACTGAACCTTTACAGTAGTAGATGTGCTCTAATTGCACCTTGAAAATAGATCTTCCCTCATTAGAGATACGTAGATTTCTTCAGGTGCTGGTTCACTGTGGAATAATTAAGGTCTATGTCAAAGTTACACCTGTACTGAGGCCCCCTTAACATGAATGAGAAGTAAGAACTTAGCTACTTTAAAAATATGGGCATAATGTCCTCATATTTTTCTTACATCCAAGACCTTTGATGTTTCCATGTTTTCATGGTGCGCATTTTTGCAGAATTGTTTAATTTATTTTTAAATAGTCTATTTTAAGTGTGCTACATTAAATCAAGCCTTGCTGATTAAAGATAGCTTCTCCAAAGCTTGTTGTTGTTGTTGTTTGGTTTAATTGTTTTATAGACAGTTCTTTTATACTGCCTCTGAGCTCTTCAGGCATCAGAGTGTGTCAACAGTGCTACAGTGATCTTCTTCATATTATTGTGGATTGAAGCATCATAATTTTACTACAAAACCAGACAATATGTCACAAAGTGGTACTATCAAGAGCTCAGAAAATAAACATTTTCTGCTTTCTACAACTGAAACGCTTGTAAAATTATTTCCTCCTGTTGGAAGAAAATATAAAAACTTACTAAAGCCTGCGTGTTTGTTAAACGATATAAAAAAAGTCTTATAAAGTCATTAACGTTATTTATCTTCACTTAATGGGCTCAATTTGTATCCTGCTGCAGAAACTTGATGATATTTGAAAAGGTTCATTCACCATGACTTAAAGCCCTCCTATCTTACCACAAAAATTAGGGTTAAATAGTAGCAGCAAGCCTTTTTCTTTTCTTAGGGTACTTTTCCCTTCCTTTAACTCTTCTTGCTGAAGGAGAATGTATCTTTTCTTTCCATTTGCATGTCCTTTCACTCTTTTTTTCAGCTCTTCCAATCACTTTCTACATCACTTTAGTCTATTGCAAGTCATTCAATTTCCAGCCTTATGATAAAAAAAAAAAAAAAAGATATTTCTATATCTTCTTTTTATATATTTCTTCTCTGATATAATTTGACTTTATAATTGTTTCTTTTTAGGATCTGTAAAAAATTCTATGCTAAACTACTTGTGATAGCAACCATATTCTCTTGCACTGTATACAAGTGATTACCGCACTAGTAAATCATTCTTGCTTTATATCAGATGCTTTGAATCAGATTTGTCATAAGTGTAAAATGAAACCATTGCTTTCTTCATCCAGATTGTCATTGCAAAGAAACAAGCTGAAGCTATGGAAAGTATAGATGGCTTCGGCTTGATTTTGCTGTCATTTATTCCATTAAAATCAATGGAGTTGTACCAATGTAAACTTGATGTAGGAAAGAATCAATTTCTGTATAGCTGTACAAATCTAAATCATAGATATGTATAGATAGCTGTGTAAAAAGTATAAATACGATCATAATTTGTAAATACCACAGGAAGTATAGAAACAGGTTTATTTTATACACCAACAGGTTCAATTGCATGCAAAATAACGTGCATGTTATGCATCCCAGTGAAATGCAGTCTGGTTTATTTCAGATAAAATAATTTGGTACTGGTCTAAAAAACTGTATGCAAAGTCATGCCTTAATCTTAAATTATCAAGATAAAATCTACAACCTCTCACCAAATACCTAGTATATATCTAATAAAAAACCAAGAATGTTATTTAGACTCGTTACTATGATTTAGTGAATAGTCCCCTTGTTAATACAACCTCTTTTTTCTTTCTTTTTTACTGCTTAATAGAGAAGAAAATCACGTTATTCGGACCTTGACTTTGAAGTAAGTTTTACTGAATTATTCCTGATTATTAAAAGTATTTTCCTATAAGTAAATGTGAAGTGTTCATTTTACCAGATTTTAGCCTTCTGGCATAGTAGATGTCATAGGGTTGTTCAACTGATACTGGAAGATGATGAGCAATTCATTAAAAATACTTTGGTGCAACTTGTTTGTAAAATATTCTGAGATCAAACTGTCATGTTGCAATATTAACCATCATGGTTTCAGTTTTTTAATTCTCTGCCTCTTCATTTTCATCTGTTTTTTTTTCTTTTTTTGTTTTGCTCACTATCTATCTATTGAAAAAGCGTGACACTTCTGTAAGATAGGCCATATTGTTGCAGAAGGTTACTTTGTTCAGGAGGTTCTCAATAATTTGTTCTCTCTTTCTTCAATACTAATAACTGGCATATGAGTTTCACATCCAAATAGTGATTATGAGTGTGTCAAATTTTGAATGATGAAGCACTGGCGTTGTCAAATCTTATGTATCACATGCTATATAAAAAATCAAGTTCATGTAAGGTTGTTCACATTGAATATCCACAATTTCAGACTTAGACCCCATTGAATGAGTGTCGCAGGGTGGGGCATGTGCATCCACTACACTGAGAAGGTTTGTTTGTGCTAGTTAATGATTATTTTGTTCTGTCCCCTTCAGTATGATTAAGGCTGAGCTTTGTTTATTTGAGGCTTTTTTCCTCTACTCTCTACTAGAAGCAATACAGCAGTTAGTTTTCAAGGGGATGTTAATAATTTATGGATTTGGGGTTTCTGCGCAGATTGTCTGTCCATGAATGTTAATAGTGTGACATAATTCATTATCTGTGTCTCCAGACAAGTTGAACAATCATATTTGCAAGGAAGCTACAGATCTTGGTCTAAACTTTAACATACAGTGATCAGTATATATCAACTATAACTTTATAAATCACCCTCTGTGTATACAAACAAAAGCATTTTATATTATTATGTTGGCTGTAAGCACAGCACATGTACATTCAGATTTCAGATTCTGGTACACAGAGAAGAAAGAGGCAGAACTAGCCAAATGCATCCATAGCAGTGGTGAGAGAAGCCTCACAATGAGAGAAGCGTTTGCTTTGGTGACTAGCGTTTGCTGAAATGCTGACCTTCTGTGTCCGATTGGGGTTTCTTGGTAATGTAACATCATGCCTTCATCCCCTATGTCATTTTCCCCCAGAGAGTATAGTTACCTTAAGCAGTCATGTAATTTCTCCAATGATGCACCAGGCAAGGATTCACACAATAAGTTTAAAGAAGATAAAATGAAAATATTATCGTAAATATGCTTTAGGATAAATGTATCGAAAGGAAGAAGAAAAATATGAATCAACAGCAAAATTTTGAGGTGGAAGCAATTCTAAAATTAAATGAAATCAATATGAATAGAAGTTTTATAATTATTGGGATATAGAGAATTCTGAATTTTACTGTTTTAAAGAGGTAGGAATATCATGCCGTTCATGATGAGAACAATCTCTGTGGAAACAGATGCTAAAACATTCTTCCTATCACTCAGAGGATCATGGTCCAACACCAAATTAACACCAACACCACAGTACACATTCTGCTCTCAGGAATCAGGCCGCCCATTACATGCTTTCTTTTGACTCACATAGTGTATTTAAGATGCTAACAACTTTTTCTTGTCTGCAGCATTGTTGCTCCATGGCCTAATATTTTTAGAAGTATTATTAAAATGCAGGAATTATACCTTTTTGTAAAAAAGTAAGGATGGGGCCATTAGGGTCACTGCTGAAGAAGTGAGAGCAGCAACAATACTGTGCCAGTCGCTGCTGTGTTTTAGAAGTACTGACTCAGACTAACCTCATCTCACCTCCCTGTTTCATGGTTCCTCTGATTAAGCCTGTGGGCTTTCCTGTGTTCTTACACATAGCATGGCTGGCTGACTGTGGTAAAGCAAAATAAAAAAGCCATAAAATGTTCAAGTAGTCACCTAGCTTCATTCACTCAGCAAGGCATACTGATGAAGGGATTGAGATAGTGTTTTGTGGCCAAAGCACTGCTCTTCTGATACTTCAAAGCAGCTTGACTTCAAAATAGAACAGAGCCTGGAGGTGAGGTCAAGCTAGAGTGATTGGCCATATTACTTAAATATTTAACACCTTCTCTGCTTTGTCTGTGACCAGTGACATCTGGCACTCTCTGAGAAACCATCCTTCCACACTTCTGAGGATAACAAATGTGAAATACGCAGTACAGATAACATTGTGTCAAGCTCGATCCTTTTAACACTCTCCCAGCAGTCTCTACACCCACAACCTCTCACACGTCTCTCTATATCCATACAAGAAAAAGCCTCAGGCTATACCTATCTTGCTGAAGACATTTGATGGAACATTTCTGGGTGCCAAAATGCCAGTTTTAATATGAACGAATTTTTAGAATGATCTTTACTGTTTTATTCTGGGTTACCCTTGTCTCTCCAAACAGTTCCTGAAATGTCCTCAGGGAACTAATGCAACCTAGGTACCATTCATAATAGGCAATTTGGTTGTAGAGTTCTTGTTTTGGAGACTAAGAGAATTTCATAGCATTTGTGGAGAACATGGAGAACCTTCCATGCTAGATGGTGCCAGAGAATGATCTTGGACATGTTTGACCTACTACAGTAGAGTCACAGTTTCTATTTTTTTCTTTCTTAAAAAAAAAAAAAAAGAAAAAATAAAAAAGGAAAAGAAAAAAAAAAGACTATGCTGGTGGACTGAAATGCAACACTTACTTTAATATGGACATTTGTAAGTAAAACAACAAAATACATGAAAAGCAAACTTTTTTCTGGAGCCACAGCTCAAACTCAAAGCCAGCTGCTATGTCATGTGAACACAGGCAGACTATGACTGTACTCAATGCCATAAAATAGTCTCTGGTCCGGTTATCTCCAATATATATAGAAATACAGGTGTAGTTTTAAAGGCCGTTGCAATGGACTATAAATAATAAAAGTCTTGTGACTGCTGGGTAGTCTTATAGAAAGCTTATGTCTCCTGTCGAAGGAAAGAGAGAGAGAAAAAAGATGACATCCAAACTGGCCAGCCCTTACCACAGATCTTAGAGAGGAGTCTCTTAAGAACTGGGCCACTTGTTTCTTGTTTTCTCTTTGAAAATATTTCAGCATTACATTCTTAAATTATCCCGTTATGTAGCAAAAAGAATGACTGTAACATACTGGGTTTAGTCTGTAGGCAGAAAGTATTACTGCTAAATAATATACTGTCCACTATTAGATTTTGCAAAACACTGACTAATCTATTTGAACATTGAAGTCTGCTAAAATGAACAGTCAACATGGAACAGCTTTACAGCTCTTTTCTTGTGATTACCAAGGATTAGTTCAGACTCATTCATGAAGTCTGGTATCCAAAACATGACCAAAATTAATAGGTCTGCTCACTTTGGATCCTTGCTGCTGCTGGTTGGGGTGACCCCAGATAAGTGCCCTCCAACTGCAGTCATTATGTTCTGCTTTTCCCTAAAGCTGGACAGGTAGCTTTTTCATGAAGGCTCAGCACTAATACTTAGCTGTCAGATCAAATAAAGTTCATTCTAATTATGTTGAACAGAAATACAGATGCTGTGGAAATTCCCAGGAGGACTTCATAATAGGTGTGCTCTGACACTTACAAAAATATACAGGAGAGTTAAATAGTATTATTCACAGGCATTTAAACATTCAAGATCACAATTACCTTTAAAGTCTATGAAAGGGTCTAACTCCTGGATTTCCCCAGCCATTCACCCCGCTCTCCCCTTTCTATGAGGCATTCATTGCATCTACTTGGAATAACATTTATGCCAAATAATTCAGAAAAGTGCTTATCACCCTGTTCCCCATGATTCAAGTCATCTCTGTCTCTTTTTGAGCTCCGGTCTTGAGAAAGAGCAAGGAGACACAGAACAAGTGTGAATACCAGAATGTCTTCTTTTGTTTCCACAGAGCAGTAGACTCTCACCAGCAATAATGCTAATTCAGCATTTGTTGCTAGAGTTTATTTCTTTCAGAATTTGATAGGCAATAGGTATTCGTTATAACAACACTGCTAATTCACAGAAAAGTTTAAAATCTTCCTCTTACTGACCTGAAGACATCTCTCAAAGAGAAAGGTGAAGAAAATGTGCCTCCGGGGAAAAATCCTTTACCACTCTCAAGTCTGGCAACTGATCATACCTATAACATCTTGAAATCACAGCATGTTTCCATTGTAGGGCTGGGAAGGCATTTCCCCATCTGTTCTTTTCACTTAGCTATTTCATACAATATTTGAAAGAGAGCATTTTTACCTGTGACAATATAGAATATCTCAAAGGCAAACTCAATATTATTACTGTCCTTCAAAAGATTGACTACAAATCTTCAAATCTTTGTAAGAATATTTATGCTTGAGGTAGAGTTTAGCTAAAACCCTGTCATAAATAAAAAAGGTAGCTGGGTACAGAGTTAGGTTTGAAGTCCTCCCCATCTTGATGGTAGCCATCCGCCCTTGAACAGTAGATAGTAGTAGTAATAGATGCTCATCAGACTAAGGCTCAGTCTTTTCAAAACAGACCATTGATGTTACTTGTGAGTGGGGGTAGAAATGTGGAAGGGGTGTCAGTTCAGTCTCACCCACTTCAGGTCATGGAGTACAAGAATTGCAGAGGCTGCAGGAAAGACCAGAAGAAGACGTGTCTGTAGCCTGAGGGCCAACTCAGGCACTTCTCGAGGGGATGCGGCCTTAATGGGCACATCCCCAGTTGCGCCTAGAGAAGGCATGTTTTTGAAGGGGAACACGAGAAGCTCCTTTTCCATCCTGTTCAGGTCTCGATGCTACTAGAATCATCCTAGTATATACTGGTCAAGATCTCCAGCTCTGTATTGCTAAAGCTAATGGATTTCTAAGACTGATAAAGCTGTGTTTTCCACATTGCCCATTTAATAGAGAAAACAGATTAAACCCCCACAAATACTTTGTGGGTTATTTTCTTATAAAAGAGAGTTACCCAACAGAGCACATTTTCTAGAAAGGAGATAAGATGGTACTTCCTAACAAAGAATTTAAAAGAAGTCTGTAAAAGAAGAGTTAAATTTGGAAATTTAAGTTACTTCACCTTTAGTTCAGATCATTCTTTATAAGCAGTGGGGAGGGTCAGGTCTCAGTGGGTAGGTATTATGGAATGGAAGCCAGGAAAACACAAAGCGGCCAAAAGATCCATGGGTACATGTGCATACCAGTCATTCCGCTATTAAGGATAAAATTTAAAGCCTTTTTTCTGGCAGACTTCCCACTGCAAGTGTTTAATTTTTCCTCCCACCTACTTCTCCTCAGGAATAATGTAATGAACTGAGTAAGACATTTGCATTATTCATATTTGCTATTTAACAAATTCTTGGGTACACGATTCAGAAAAAAATATCAGAAAGTAACATTCTCTATAATCCTAGCCTTCTATTAAAAAGTTTCCAGCTGGAGATACTTGTTTCACAGTCATATGCTATTTCCTGCTTTTAGAGGTGGTATTTTAACCCACCAAATCTGTTTTATTCCCTTCAGCATGTCTGCTTATTTCAGCCAATAATAGTCTTTGAGGTGGAACGTTTCTTTTTTAATCCTATGTATATAAAATTTGCTAGATATCCCTGTCTACCGTAACAACAATAGCTTCAAAGAATCCCTAGGAAGTGACTTAAGTGAAACTTCCCTCATAAATTCGGATCAGCTAATACTAGTTAAATCATAATTCTGCAAGGAGTTCCTCACCAAAACCTGCAAAACTGTTTCCCTTATTCACCCCACAATTCAGGTTAAGTTCTAATAGGTCTTTAATTGCTTGCTGTAGCTTATGTCTCTTTTGTGAATAATGTTGCAAATTTCCTGTTCTCAGAAGCGAAACAAGTTCTCAGCTTACAGTGTAGCTTTATTAAGGATGATACGGTTATTAGAACATAGCAGTAGAAATACATGATCAAGACAGCAGCCATATTTCATAAAATTTATAAATACAGAATGCAAGTGAAAGATAACAGTTAAAAATGTGTTTGGTAAAGCATTATTTGGGGGTTGGCTACTGCCACTCCGTTTTAAAAGGTACTAACCCAGACATAGCAGAACGGTACTTGCTGGCAAGGGTCACACTCAGGTACTGGGTACGTAAGTTCTCAGGGTTTGTCACACACAACGCCGGTGAAAATCAGGCTTGACAATCAGTGGACATGCATGGAGGATGGTATCCTGCTCCTTTTCTATCAACACTATTGGCTGCTGCCCTAGCTTTAATTCAAGTTCAAGCAGTTACAAAAGCTTAAGAAAGGCCAAGCTGAGCCCATCTGCTGTTGGACTGAGGTGAAGCATCCTCAGCCCCTCCTGTCCCCTCTCCACCCAGACCACAGAACCGTGAGACTGGTTGAACAGTGAGTAGCCTTCAGCTTTGCTCCAGAGCCCTGTCTGAGTCCCTACCTGAGCGTGAACTTGTTTGGAAACAATGCAAAGGGTAGGCTTGACACTCTGGCCTTGAAAAAAGGCTTCACTGTCCGTGTAGCTGCCAAGGCAGGTGCATGGTCAAGGGTCTCCTCCAACTGTGGGGGCTGCTTGGGGTCCCACCTCTTGCACAGGAGATCTGTATAATTAGTTTTTGTGGAAGAGTGCCCTGTACATGGGCTAGACGGAGGGTGGTTTCCAATTGTCCAGTCCATGACATAAGAAAACAAGTAGCATTGAAGAACTGTGCCTACTTCTCTTAAGATGAATTCCATTTCAACTGCGTTTTGTGATTATCTGAATGACAAGAAGATGTCTAAATTAAAGACACAAAGGTTGGAGCTTTTCCATTTTGTGCCAAAACTTCTGAGTTCAGTGTTCTCATAAAAATTACTCGGATAGGGACTATTACAAATAGTTGCTACATTCCTACAGAAATTAAAATATTAACATCCATGCTGAAAACAGAAGTTCTAAAATAATCTTCCTAATGGGCACGAGTCTTTCTGAGAAACTGCCATTACTTTCAAAATACTTCTAGACTAGCACAAAATCAGTGTCCCTTAACTCAATAATGTGGGGTGAAAACAGTCCCTTGTACACAGGAAAAACATTGAACAGAGCAGAGAGAAAGCTCAGTGCAATTCACTCCCATTGGTTGAGTCTACAGGGAAAAGATGGCCCTGCCAAATTCAAATTACTTTATTATGTTGGGGAAAATAATACTTCTCTTAAAAAAAATAAAATAAAATTAAAAAAAAAAAAAAAGCCAAGATTCTATTATAAATATAAGCAATTATGTTCCATTTTGCAGAAGGTCATGCATACAAGAAAGAGGCACATGGAATTGTTTCAAGAGTTAAATCAGAAATTTCAGACGCTGGACAGATTTCGGGATGTACCAAAATCAGGCAGCATGGTAAGTTTTCCTTCTTAGATATTTAAAATATGATGGATCCTTAACAACAACAATGAAACAAGTGTCCTTTGAACTCACTATACTTCCTGAGGTGACCTCACTGTGAAACACCTTTAGATAGCCCCCAAAATTATAACAAAAGGTATTTTCATTAATCTAACCTATGTCAAGGCTCATTGGGTTTTACAAGTAGACCATAACTAACTCACTTGACATCATAGAGGACAAGGAATTGAGCTGTAGGGAACACATTTCAAATCTGTATATGCCTACCAAGTCTAAAGGACTTTATATAGAGAAAGCAGCTCACTAGTGTAATGTGGCCAATAGGGCTTTTCCTCTATCTAGGCAAGCAGATATTAAATTAGTTACTACAAACAAGTCCAGTTTGATTCACCTATACATGAGACGGTCCAGAAATCACACAGGTTCTGTAATGCTGTGTCTTTTCCATAATGGGTTTATAAATATTTACTGTGGGAAAACTGAAAATTAAATCATCCTGAGCTGACTCTGCTATCATCATAATTCAGATTTATACATGTACACTCATACACACATGTGTAACACCCTGACTACATCTGATAATGGGAGCAAGGAAATAATTGATTCTGCCTAATTAAAACAGTTAAATTAGTGTGACGTATTTGTTAGCAGTAATATTATGATTAGTAATAATTTCATATGTAATCTTATAATGTGAAAATTGTATACTAAATGGAACTGAGCTAGAATTATTGTATTCTATAACTTTTTCAGAAGAGCTGCTTTCAGACATGAAGAAGAGATATTAAGCAGATGTGAGGCCAATGGATTTACGTCACTTACATCACCTTAATCCGGCAGAAATTTGGCCCTGATTCTTTGATGAACTTTTAGCTGTGATATGTGTTATTTTGCACCCAGTTCTCTCTCACTCCTCCTTCTGAGATTTGCTGACATGTGAAGTTTGCATTCACCTCCCTGTTTGAGATTTGCTGTCCATGTAAAGCTTGGATTAATTCAAAATCTCAAAGGGAATCTCAGTGGAAGAGTTATGTTTAATCTGTTTCACATCGGCGCTATGTTTTTGAAAGGTCTGCTAATAAAAGCTGCCCAGAGGAATGCTCTATCTGTAAGAGAGTCAGCGAGTGATCCAGGCACCTAAATATAGGCATCTCAGGCTATTTTAGACAGCCTCAGCTCTACAGCACAGTACAGGCAATGATTACACAGAGGTAAAAGGAGATCAGAACCTCTCATGAGAGGTAGCTTGAGATCAGGCGGAAAATCTAAAGGCATCTAAAATGGTGCAAAAATGTCAAATTTTGGCAATGATGTCCCACCTAAAATGTTAGAGCAGAAATCATAAATTGGTCTTAGTCCATAATGTCTTTCACCCTATAAAATTTAGCATTCAACAACAACAACAACAAAATTCAATAGAAAATAACCAGCTTTCAGCCTGTTATTCCTAATATGCTTGAACTCCTCAGCCTGTAAAGCAAGGTGGCTCTCACAGCATTTTCAATGACTAGGTTTCCATGGTTCTGTCAAGCACCTGCCTGAATTTAAAATCCAGCTGGCAATCTCTGTTTCAAACCACTCCATATTTCAGACAGCAAGCTCTTCTCAATTACCTCTTTTTCTCTTTTCCCACTTTTTTACACAACCTCTATTAAAAAGATGGCTATTGGTACTGGATCACTCTGCCATTCCTCACATACATTGGTTTTTGTGCAAGAAGGGGCTTAGCTGGCAGCTCAGGTGAGGAGCCTGCCACAGTGGTGATTGTTCATAGAGGGAGTTACAGCGGTGCTGAACACCCGCCAGCCTGGCTCCCTGCAAAGCCATTTCCCATCTCTGCCTTCTGTGTCTCATGAGAGCACGTTAGCAGTCAGCCTTATGAAAGGCAAACACACTATTTCATCCTTGATTTTGATTCTTCTTTTTTTTGATCTTCAGGAGAACTCTGCTCCAAGCAAGGCTCCATGGGACAGTTTCAAAACCCCAGGCGACTACCAACACTATACAACGATAAATGTATTAGACACAGAGGCAAAAGATGCTTTAGAACTCAGACCAGCAGAATGGGAGAAGTGTCTGAACTTGCCTTTAGATGTGCAAGAAGGTGATTTTCAAACAGAAGTTTAACAAAAATGAAAACAAACTGAACAAAACAAAAACAAAAAATAATTTGTTGCACTGACAATAAAGAGACTTTGGGAACCCTGACACTCCTGTCTGAACATTGTGACTACTTTATGTCAGGCTCTTCCTGTGCCAAATGTCAGTGGCTTTTTTCGTACAGTATATTCCCACTAGAGCGGCTAGTGGAGAACCAGGTGTACAATTCTTACCATCGTGTGTTGTAAGTACCCGTGGAATGGATTTGTAAGGTAATCTTTATAGATAAACCTCAAGCAACGATTCATGTTGTAACAGCTTCATTTGGTTTAGTTTTCAAAAAACTTCACCATGAAGCACAATGTATATATTTATGCAGTTTTTAAAGTTTATAACAGTCTGTTTGGCCATTACTACACTTTTTACTTTATAATATAAAAGCAAAGTTTTTGTCATTAAATGAATGTCTGTTGAGCTACATTCTTCATTGCTTTAAATGCAATAAAGTAATAATCTCACTTTTATATGAATAATATATTTCACATCTTTATTATTGCAGTTTTCTCTGGAAAGCTCAGAGTAGCTTTCTCTGCTGCAGCTGTGTATAAAATATTTAAAATGTTGTATGGTGTAAATAAACCTTTGTCTACATATCAGTTTCTTAGTGCATTTTATTCTGTATTTGTTTATCTGAAATTTGCATATTTATAGTTTTCTTTAAAAACACACATACTGAATATGTATTTGAAGTTTAAATAGTACGTTGTTCTAACTCCTGCATATTAGTAGGTTTGTACGGACATTCTGGGTTTTTTTTAGGTATTCTTTTGTGACAATGTACCATAGGAATCGGACTTGTCAGAATACTACTACAATTGTTCTGTTTTATAAGAAGTTTTGTCTTGTTGCAGAAAAATAGTGGAAAATAAGTCGAGTTCAATGCACAACACCCAAAGAAAATGGTGATTCAGAATCATTAAATCTTGTGTATGGTATTGTTGTAACACAAGAAGAAAGACTTTGAAGATAAAAAATTCTGAAGATTTTAGACAAAAAAAAAGAGTGTATTACGTATTATAAATCAAGAACAGCACGTGATAAATATTGAAAATACAGTTAAACAATTAGGAATAGAAAGACTAAATCTCCCTCTCTGTGCTTAGAACCCAAAGCAGATCCTCAAAATCTCTCCTCATTTACAGCACAGCTCAGGGGCAGGGTGGGGAGAAGAGGAAGATATCTCAAGTCTTCATATGCCATAATTCTAGGAAAAAAAATTCCAAAACTATTTTAGTTCCTGCTGTATGGAATTGAATATGCTGCAGCCTGCTAGCTGAAAAGCACTTAAAGAGGAAGAAAACATGACCACCAACCTGCTTAGGAGGAAAAAAAGACTAGAATCAGCAAGAACTTACCCCAGAGCATTGTTAGAAGGGGATTGTCATTCATCTGCTAAGTGAAAATTAATTAGGACCAACCTTAGGACCAACCTTCAGAAAAGTGTTTCAGTTTGTAAATCCTTCCTCCAGGCCATAATAAGGTACTTAAAACATGAAAAGGAGCCTGACTTTGCTTACTTTGAGTGAGCATCTCATGCAGAGTGCAGACTTCTCTAAGCTATTGCTTCAGCACAAATACAAAATAACTAGCTATCAGCCAAATTATATCAAGCCCATTAACTGGTTTAGGTAGCTAGAAGTTACATGATGTGGTACTCAATATTGCAATACATCAATCAGTCAGAACTGGCCCTTTATCTGCTGATGCAGATGGAGGCAGCTGTCAAGGTTGGCTATGCAGCCTACTAACTTCACACCCCTGAGACCAGATAGCACACCAAACCCCTCTCCCTCTTGTTTTAATCAAGTTCTAATCTAAAAGGGGGTTGTTTTCCCTTTAGATAAAGATGTAACAGAAACTGCACATTTTTAAGGATTTAATCTACTATAGTAGGCATCTCTCATGCAGAGCATGTTTTACAAAATTTCTACTTTTTGAGACCAATCAAGAATCTTAGGCCCCCGAATCCAGATATAAGCTTTAGTATCCTTCTTCACTGATCTAAACATAATATAAATCTAGAGCACCTTGGTATTTCAATAACTATAGTGCAGAGATTATTTGCATAAGTTTTGTATCACATAGCTGCGGTTCAATAGCAGTCTAGTTACAGCTACAGAAAGCTTAGGGTTGGCTGCAAACTCACCCAGGAAACGTGATAAATCAGTCTACACTGAATACACTGCTGACCTAGTTGTGCTGTTATTAATAACCCAGTTGATTCAGGTTTAGCGTTAGCCTGGATATTTATGTACCACACAGTGGTCACAGATGTGCTGCCAGTGTATGAGCAGCAATCTTCAGTACCTCTTTATTTAGAGGCTATACTGCCCTGCTCAGAAAGTGCTAGACATTTTTATTTTCCTGTTTACTTGATATTTAGAAATATTAAGAACATGCTGAAAACCAGTGTACTTGCCTACCAGTTAGACTGTTTCATATTAAAGCAGAGTTTTTCAAAAGCAAGATTCCACATGTACTTGCAGTTTGCTGCTCAATATCTCTGAAATGGTGCAAGTCACACTGAACCCCGCAGGAGAATACGAACTTGTGTGCACTGGCTTAAATGCTGGTAGAGCACTGATGAGATGTTTGGCATTACATTCTATGCAAATAAAAATTGAGTCAGAACTCTACATTATCCTAGGTGCAGAGATGACAGGAGGCTCTGCATTTGCCTGCCAGGGATGGCTGGTGCCACTCAACCTCCACCAGGCCTCCAGTTGCAGTTACAGAAAGGTTCAAGCATTGGACGACTCATCCAAACAGTGTTGCTGCTGCTGGCAGTAGAGTGTATTGAGCAAGTTGAGCTCAACCTAGAGGATACCTTCATCCAATTTAAAATATGTATTACCCAAATGTATATAGAAAAAACAAATAATGTGGGGGGAAAGGCATCATTTTCTCAGCAGTTTATATACACATTAGTAATCGTATAAAATCGTACACTGTTCTTCTATCTCTGTCTTCCTTTTACGCATACATACACAAAGATTTCTTTCTGGCAAGTCAATGGTAAACAAAGCATGGCCTAGATATTTCAGTATAGGGAAGCGGTGCGTATAGGTAATATAGCTGAGCAGTCATAGATCACTCAGACAGCGTTTCCAGATATCCACGATTTCACATCCAAGGCTGTGTAAAAGGGATTGGTGTTGCTGGCATAAAAACACTAACAAAGTTAATTGCTACATGCACCTTTGCCAATGTGATGTTATTTAACCCAAAGTCATCTGGGAAGGTAAACTCTGAAATAGTCATTATTGAACTTCAGCTCATACTCTGCAATATCTCTTGGAAAGAAGGAGGAGGAAAGAGAGAGCAAGTGCTGCTACAAGGGATGAGAGGAGGAAGAGCAGTGCTGCCATGATGAAGCACCTTTGGAGTGCCGTGGGCTTAACAGGGGCATATATGTAATGCAAATGACTTCTTATGATGAGGATTTAGGATAAAGCTGTAATAAAAGACAAAAATATAAGAGTCTTTCATTTCATTCACTAGTGGGTCTGAATTTCTTCGTAATTAGTGAGACAGTGCTCTTCACTGGGAAATGTTGTCCTGACACTTCTCCTATAAGAACATCATTTGCTTCTATGATGATAAGATGTACATCACCTAATATTGTTTTACACAGGATTAGACTGGGGTAATTTCTTTTAAAAAGAAACAGGACCCCAACCAAACAAAAAGCCTCAAGCCTTGAGCTGCACAGGGTGAAATGTTTTCTGATGCTTTTGGCTTGTCTCCATTTCCCATAGTTGCTAGGCAATGTTGCGCTTAGAGACCGGATTTAACAAAAGCTCTGCTTCACACTTGGAAACAGGCATCCATCTGTCACAACATCAGCAGTGTGTTTTCCATTGGGTTATGCAAAAGGTAATGGAGATCTCTCTTAGCAATCAGCAGATGGAGACATTGTGTGTTGATAGTAGACTTTAAGTTCCTCAGGCATTATCTCAAGTCTGAACTGGCTCTTTGGATAAGCCACAAGAAGAATGTTGTATGAGCAAACATTATTTCCCTCTCTTGAAAAGTGTTATAGGGCTCTCCTGTACAATCAAGCCCATTCTTAAGTGATGGAAGAAGTAAACAGAGAGGTACCAGTTGAATATGTGTTGAGGGAGCTGTGATTCATTTTGAGCCAGGTCTCAACCAGTGCAATCCTGTAATCTCGTCTCCTTACTGTTCTAGAAATATCTTTCTTTGGAAGGAAAGCAAAAGAGGCCTCACAAAGATAAATTCAATTGCTGATAAGATAGGCATGACTACTAACCCTAGCACTCCCACTGAAATGTTCTGCCCGTTAATTACAATATAAGGTAAAGAAAGACACCTGGTTTTGACAAAATTTTCTCTTAGGCTGCATTGGACCATCATGTGACAATGAGTTACTCAGACTGCTGCTCTTCTTGTTTGTTTTGAACTAATTTTGTGCCTTGTTATTTCTTATGAGGAACAGTCAATAAGTTTTACCAGTTCTATTTCCTTTCTTGACAATATGAGCTTCTTCTATAGGCCCCACAGTTACCTCTTTTTTCAGAATTACAAACCCACGCCCAGTTAGTCCTCACATGGAAGCTTTTCCCTGATTTCTACCATCCATTTTTCCTTTGTAGCTTTTCCAGGTCTTCCAAAGTTCTTAAATAATTCTCAGTAAATCCTGAACTGATTAGAGCTTTCTGTTTGATCTTGGCAGAAAAAAGGAAAAACTCAACCAGAAAGCTTCTAAAAAGGAGAGACAAAACACCAAAACACTTTAAAATACCTGAATTTTAACTTTTTTTATCTAACAGTTTAATGGAAAATACATTACTATCTCTTTGAGCAAGAAATGGGCATCTCATGATCACACGGCTTTTCTTAAGTAATCGTCTTGATGAGTGAACTTCAGCACTTTATTTTCTGCTGCTCCTTTTCTCTGGTGCTGTAAATGTAGACTTTCTTAAGTATCACTGCTGCAGCAAGGCTCCTGGAGAGTTATCTGCACCCCATTGGGTGGGTTTTACATTCAGAAAGAGAGCAAGGACTGTGCGATCCTTTCAGACAGAACACTAGTTGCTTCCCACATCCTGAAAGTGTGCTGAATTCTGAGGTTTTTTTCAGTTTTTGTAACTCCCCTTCCTCCAGTTGCATGTTCCAAGAGTGATGGCTGACTCTTTTCTTTAAAACTTAGGATGGGCACCTGAGCCGTGAAGGGATTTGGAGGTTCTGCTTATGACTGTTCATCCCAGTGACTAAGAGTTAAACACCTGTACCTCAGCAGAGGTGGGATTTAAGAAACAGATCTAGTATCAGTGTTTTCTTGCCGATTGGCTTAGGCAGCCATTGGGAAGCACAGCTGGAGATATCTACTTTGCATGCGTTGTATAAGCAGATGATGTGCCTGGTTCAACATATGGAGTCAACCTAAGGAAACAGGCAGCTAAACCTCACATGATGCAATGCTGACCCTCAAAAAAATCTATGTCCTTTTGTGGATCAAACCTTTAAGAGTTGAAATACTTTCAAAAATCTGGTTCTCGGAATCCAGTCTTAAGAACAGCAACAAGCTAGTCTTTTTTCCCATTATCAACTCAATGATTTACTGCAATATGTCCCTAGGCTGTTGACTTGGGAAACTGCAAAAGGTGATGCCTGAAGGACATAATAGTATAAGAAAGAAACTGGAATTGATTAGTATGTATGTTCGGTTTCTTATTCAGTGTCTCATTGGACTTAACCACTTTATTTCTTGCTTTTCTAAAGGATTGTGTATTAGGAAAAAAAAAAAAAAATCAGAGCTCTGTTTTTAGTAATAAGGTTCTTAAATCAAGCAAGAATTAGCTATGATTTCTAAAGACAGATAGGTAGAATCCATTCTATTTAATTTAGAATTCTAACTAAAACACTGTCTTGCCAATATTGCAAGCACAGAACTCTGCAGAGCAATCTAACTCTGCCTACCATAACTGTCTAGGTTCTTTACAGGAAAATGGAGGCACCTCTGAAGCAAGCTAGGACCACCAGCTGGTTCTTTAAGTTAAGTACTAATGTCTTTCAATTGATTACACAGAGAATTTAAAAGCCCTCTGAGGGCAATAAAATTAAGCACCAGATTTAGCTAGATTTAG
Source organism: Columba livia (assembly GCF_036013475.1). NCBI lineage: Eukaryota > Metazoa > Chordata > Aves > Columbiformes > Columbidae > Columba > Columba livia. The sequence continues at coordinate 30,792,947 of NC_088604.1, forward strand.
TCATCAACATGTGAGCTAATGTCTAAGCTCCCATTATAAACAGTGAACAGGTCAATACAGTCAATAGAGCTTAAAGACCAATTCAGCTTTCCCATTACCAGAGGGAAGATGCCGTCAATATGAGATGTCCCATAGCTTTTGAAATATTTGCATGGGGATTGCAAATATGAAAGACAACTTAAGAGAGACTACACCCTTCTGGTCCAAGGACTACCCAACCCCACACCTAAAATGATGCTAAACATGTGTTTGTACAGGTGAATCCAGCTCCAGGGGAAGATTTTCCAAGATGCTCTGGGATATCCAGCCTCCAGCTATCACTTCAGGGAGGCATGGGGTTATGAGTCTTATGTCAGGTTTGCCAACTTGATATGAATGTCATAGGTATCCTCACTATCACACATAGTCGCTGCTTAGAATCCACCTTGCCTCCTCCTCTTTTGAACATTTATGTCTGTTCAAGTAGAGGATTAATCTTCTCTATAATTATATTGTTAGACCTCTAAATTCTGGATGTAGATTATCCAGGTCCTTATCCTTCTGAGAAGTAAATTATGCACAGCCTAGGACAATCTAATCTGCCAAGTATGAGTAGACTGTGAAAAAGCACATTCTGGAAGATCATACATGGGTCGGCCATACATGCAGGAGTCATGGAGCCAGGAAAATTACAATGTTATGCTTTGAGCAGGTGTTAGATTTCAGCCACAAGCGTCTGCTGTAGAATACCAATGCTTGTCATACTGACCTGACACTACAGTCTTGCTTTCTAACTCAAAAAGATTCTTCTACTTATTGGACAACAGTCAAGCTACTTCTTCTTTGTGTTCTTCAGGTCTTCTGGTGTTCATTCTTCTGGTGACACAAAGGCCAGACTTGAACTGAGAAGATTACAAGTGTGTTTACCAGAGATACTCTCTTATCCCTTGATTTCCAGCCTTTTCCTGAAAGTTAGAGGGTCGTGATTGAAACCTTTGTAAGATGAGTTGGACAGAGAAGCTTTCCAGCTTCTTCATGTGGACTTCTGACCAGCAGATAATTATGCAAAGAAGAAAAGACACACCCACTCTCAGAGCAGGTAAAGTTGGTAATATTCAATGAGTAGACTCAGGTCATGTTTGACCTGGAATGGCTGTTAGGTGTGTCCTGCCTCCAAGACACTTCTTCTCCAGGATGAGGGAACCCAGTTCCCTCATTCCCCCCACACCAAATGCAAGTGCTCCAGACCTCAACCATATTGGCAGACATACCCTGCACTCAGTCCCCTTTATCAGTGCTGACAAGCCCAAAACTGGACATAGTATCCTAAATGTGATCTAACAAGTACCTGTCACTCAATCCACTGTTGGACATGTCAGCTGCACACTGCTGTTGTCCCATATCTTCTATCTGTCTGCATATCAGTACTTCTTGGACATACTAACTGATTGCCCCAGTCTGGTGTCATCTGCAAACCTGATGAGAAGGCACTACCTTGCATCATTGACAAATGCATTCATGATCTGCCTCTAAACCTACAACCCCTCTGAGCCAAGCCACCCAAACATTAATTTACACACCTGGTTGTGCATCCATCCACTGCCATCCCATCAGCATTCTAGCTTAGTTACAATCCTTCTAACAAGACCAAAAACTACTAGCTCCTGCAGCTGTCACACCTTCAAACCATTTCAGTCCTGCAGGGAAGAACCTGAGCTAATACTTGGAAATTAACAGGCTACTTGAAGACCTCTTCTATGGAATAGGCAAAAATATTGAGCAAGTGAGATTATTTGAGGAAACCTGTCTGAATGCAAGTAAGTATTTTGGGTAATTAAGTAGCTGTTTTCATACCAGCTGCTGCGCCAGGAAATGCTTGTCAGCTTGTGTCCACATTTGACTTTATTGCACAGACCAAAGACAACAAAACATATTTATTTTTCTTAATAACTGTGTTCTGACTACTTGTGACCGATGCTGTGAGTTAGATATTGGTTTTAGTCTTTAATAGGATAAATATTGATACAGTTACAAGTTTTATCAAACTTCCAGGTTGCCTTTCTACACAATTGTGTGACCTGTAGCTAGATGACTGGTTTTAGCATTCATTAAATTGTTGACTAAGAAAGATATCTTTTTCACAGTGAAACTGAGTAATTAAAGTGTTCTTCCAAAATATCTCTTTTAAAAAATGCTAACCACTTATTAAAAGTTAATGGTAAAAACCTGTATGAATGATATTTCAGGATACTGGTATATTTACTTTCAAATAAAGATGGTGAACATTTTGGAATATTATTTTAACACACTAAATGTGTTAGAGCATACTGTTATTAGCCATTTCTGACTATTGGATTTCCTAAAATGGAGATATTGACACATTAATTCATTTTACTTGTTTCCTTGTTTTTGAGGGGAAGGGCAAGCACACCTCCTCCTACTGTCCTCCCAACTTGGGGGTGTCAATGGCTTCCCAGCCAGGCTCCTGCCCCAGGCCTGCTGACAGCAGCTGAGGGCGAGCATTTAGACTGCGGTGGGAAGTGCAAAGGCTGGGCAGAGAAAGTTTTTGCTCAAGGTCTTCAGAGCCCCTTCTGGAATGGAGCAAGTGTGCAAGTGATGCTGTGTCCACCATTTGTGTCAAAAAGTTGTAGGTCTTAGGCATACGAACATGCCAAATTCTCGGCTTTCTTTCCCTTGTCTAACAGTGGAAGAGAGTGGAAAGTGTTTTTTCTTCATTCCATAGCAGGGTGCCAGAGCAGGTGAGAAGGCCAAGGCAGAAGCAGTATCATCCAGAAAGGATGGCCCAGCAGCAACATCACTGTCTATTACCAGAAGGTTGCTTGTTCATTTTTCCAGAATCTGATTCTTTCCCACAGCTCCTGAGGACCTGTATGATGCTGCCATCACATACTCCAACTCTATCAGGAATGCAGCCTAAGCCAGTCGTGAGTTCAGGAAGAATCTGACAACATGTCCTTATCTGCCTGTGCTGAAGGTCTTTCTTCACCAGCTCTGAAATTCCTGTCCTGAGTGTAGGGACATGTAGGGAAGACTCCATCTATTTCTTCCTCACAGGCCCATGTAGAAGTAAGGCAATTAGCTACACTGCAAATCCCTTTGATCAGAGAAGGGAAAGAAAATCACAACAACAGCATATCCTACCATTGTCCATCCTCATTCTTCCGAGCCTGAAGGAGAGATGACAGGATACCATTGCTGCACTCCAGCATGAAGATCATGTTAGTTCTAGTCCTTATTTTAAAGCATTAGAGAAGTTAAGTTTCTCCTCGTCCATCCTTCACTCAGGCCAAAGACTGATGAAGGGTGCATGTTACCCTTTCTGTTACACTGTTGCTTCTCTGTGATGTTTAGAAGAAAACTGATGGTTCTACCTCTTCCATTGACCTACCTGCCATATCTTCTTGACAGCGTGCTGATTATCCAGACGCAAGAAGGATGAGAAAACAAAGTGAACTGTCTCAGCCATTTAGTGGAAAAAAGGAGTTAAATATCCCATCCTTCTCTCTGAAGAATTAAGAATGATGACATTGCTAAGGGCTTTGTTGTGGACTCTTATTGCTCACCTTCTCTTCTGCCTGAGGAAAGGTACTAAGAGAGGGGACTGAAAGAGAATAAAGAGAGTCTAAAATAGATTAGAAAGATAGAGGAGGGCTTAAGAAAGGCTGCTAAAATTACCTTTTTGTCTCAAGATCCTCTCCAAAAAAACTTCTAGCCATTCAATTCATCAAAGGAATTTCACAATGATCAGAAAACAGATTATTACAATTAATTTATTTCCTAGCTCAATGTGTGGCCATTGTAAAGTTTACTACCACTTCACAGGGATGCCTCATCTCAGTAGTTGCTTTTTGTGTCCCAGATGCCCATCTGCCCTTCTCTGTGAACTGAGACATTGGTATGTTAGTTAGTACCACTTCCACATCAAAGCTAGTGATATCGACCTACACTTCTGTCCGGGATTTGAATGCTTTATGAAACACCAGTCACCAGCCTTGACTGACAACTCCTCCTGCAACCTGCAGTGTCTATTTGTGAAGCTGGCAGGCTTTTTGGCTTCATGATACACAACCACAGCGTCAAGTTAAACCTCAAGAAAACTGAATTAACCTGGATGAGAAAAAGACAAGCCAGTGAGTTCTTCTTGCCAGGGAATGCTTCAACTCTATTGCAGCCATGTTGCGATCTGTGTCACCATAGATGGATGTGAACCAGAAAAACGTATCCATTTTTGCCTAAGAAATTCTGGACAGGCAGAGAGGCTGGTGGAAAATTTATTTTGGTGACAGCTGGAGGGACCCAGAAAGCTGTCAGCTCTAATATAGTCAGGGTGAGGATTAATTCCCACATGCAAGATGCAGGTATAGGCATGCAAAATTTGGAACCCACTCAATCAGAGGAGCAGCAGCATCTGCTCTGGTCAGCAGGGGATGTGACATTTGCTACTGTACTCTCTGAAATAATCTGGGTTCGGCGATTGCACTTCAGCAGAGTGTTCTTGGAGACATGCACAACCTGGAAGTTTCAACTCTTTGTACTGCAAAATCCTACTCTTTTACATGTGAATGTAGATTTACTCCCAAATAAAAAAGAAAAATTACAAATTCAATTACTTTAAGAGCAGGCAAATCACCTTACGTGAAGAGATAAGCAACCTAGACCAGGTTTTGTACTTTTTTATGCCACTATAAATCTGGCATAAATCCATGGGTCTCATCAGAGCTGCCTCTTATTCATACCAGTGTAAGCAAAGCAAAAAAAAAAAATCTTGCTAGATTTTTCCCCCTGCTAGTGTAAACATAGATTTACACCTCTGATATGTATGTAAAGTGATTAAATTTCTGCTATCATTCTATATATGTATATAGTTCTCTCATGTAGCTCAGGAAAACACATCTATGGATTTGTTTTCTTTTCCTCTTTTATGAGAAGACTCTGGTAAGGATAGGTCATTAGCAAGAGACAGAAGCTGAGCTTTAGCTATCACTTCTGATGCCCAAAATACTTCACAAAACCTTCCAGAAAAAAATGAGAATTTCAGTCTTGTTTGGAACTTTTCTACAATCTGCCCTTTCAGGCAACATTAAAAAAGAATAATTACCTGTAGTTAGGGCTTCAGCAATTCCTCACACTTATTAAGAAGAGTAGATTGGTGTTTTAACAACTAGTCATAAGGTTTTCATAATTGCAGTGTTTCCTAGAAACATTATGTCACAGATACATATCTAACCTTTTATTATATGCATTCAGTCTGTCTTTAAAAGCCAGAAGATGGAAAAATAACATCTCCTGCAAAGTAAAGCTGTTACTCTGGGTGTCAAGTGTTAGGCGTCTCACAACGCATGGACCTGTAATAGGAATGAACAAGATTATGTGGAGAGTCTGATCCTGAATACAATCACTCAGCCCTCAGCTGGTTATGTTTCCAAGAGCTTGGGCATAGAGAGACAAAAATGGTTTTTCACCTGAATTTCTGCATATTTGAGATATCTATATCTGAATCGAAACTTGCTATATGCCAGGCTGAGATGATTTTAGCTCAACTTGAGATTCTCCTTCAGAGGCTGAAGTACATTTATTGTCTAAAAAGTCTGATGGGAATATATAACAGGCTTCCCCAGTTCTGCAGGAGGACCACACAGCAGAAGTTAACCCAACACACCTCCAGGACACCGATACTGCAGGTATGAGCTGTTCCAAGGAGGGGAAAGTTTCACTAGTATCTTGTTCCTTGCTTCATACCAATCTTGGCAATTTCTTTAATTCCCTAGGGCAAATCTGACCAACTTGAAACTATGCCATCCTAACAGTTTGGTACGAGGACATGAGACCATGTACAACATCTGTCTGAAATGTGGCAATCCCCAGACAAACTGTGAAATTATTCTCTGCCTGGAGCTTCCATAACTCTTAGAGACAGCATAAGTGCTCAGGAATAGTAATAAATTTAAAATAAATAAAACAAAACAAACAAAACCCCTAGTGAACAAACAAAAAACAGCAAACAAAATTAACAGCAAAGAAAAAAAACAGCAAAGAAAATTAACTTCCACAGTGTTTGACTGTGAACTTTATATGTGTGTATATTTGTGAGTGTATGTCTTTACAGAAATACATTAATGAAGAAGCTAAAATGTGCTTTCTTAGCCCTTCCATATCTGACAGCAATTTCATTATTTTTGTGTGAAAAGCTGTTCCATACACTTTCTAGCTCTCAAATGAAGAACAGATGCATTTATTATAAGCGAGGCTCTCAATGTCTAAGAAATAAATCACTTTTCTTTTGTAAAATCAAACTTCAAGTGTGTCCATACCAAGTGAATTAACCTTTTGAAAGAAATTCATTACTGCATGATCAAGGGAATAAAAGAAGAAATGCATCTTTAAAAGGCAACAATTTTGCTGCACAAGTAGCCCCAGAAAGCCAGATTATTGTACGCTGTTGTTGGGCCTTTTCATTAGTCATGTTTACAAAAAAGAGTATCAGACGTCCCACAAACAGCTACTCCTAGATTGCTGCAAGCAAAACTGTGAATATCAGGCTAGACAGAATCCTCCCTGCTACTATGCAGGACACTGCTACTGAAATTGTCCTGCATTTTGATTTGTCCTACCAGTAAATCACCAGGGTACTTTTAACAATAAATACATCTGGACTCAGCCTCTAAAAATCACAGTTTAGCACTCCTGCAGTAAATTGCACTTAAAGATATGCAAACTAAAATACTTTCAACACCATCCTTAAAAGGTATTTTTGTTTTGCTTTTACTTGGCTTTGGTTGTCTTTGTGTTTTTTTCAATAAAATTGCACCTAGGTGAAACTGAAGACTTTGAGAAATCTGAATCATATAATGAAAAGCAATTTACCATTCTGCCTGGAGACAGAGGTTTTCAATCAGTGCGTCCTTCCTGCAGTGACTTATGGGTTAGAAGAAAAGAGGCTCTTAAAAAAAAAAGGCAACTAAGTGAAGCTGAATAAGATGCATAGGATAGATATAGGGTGAGAATAGCACATACAGACAAGAAAACGGATGAGGGGTTCTGCTAGGCACACTCAACAGAAAATAAAAACAGAATAGTCCTGGGCCAGACACTCTACAAGACAACATGATAAAAGTTGTGGCAGATAAGGTACATGACAGATCAAGATGTTGACACAAAAATAATGGAGAAGTGAGGCAGAAGTGCAAAGGTGGACAATCACAGGTAGGTCTGCAAACGATTAGGATACTGCATAACTGACAATGTATCCTTGATTCTGTTGGTTGATGTTGCAATGGACACCTAAAATGTCCATGATGTATCTTGACATCTTAAAATTATTTAAAATGGATGATGCTCCAGAAAAATAATGAATTTTCATAAAATATTTAATTCAAAAGATATTATTAATAAAATAAAAATAATAATAAGCATAAATAAAAAACAAAAATAATGCATTAGATACATTTATGAGATAAATCACAAAGCTTGCTACAAAAATACATGATTGCTAATTGGGAGACAACCTAATGTTTGAGGTAGTTTGCACTGAGGGATCCACAGCCTATAATCCAAAATCCCAGGGTACAGAGAAACAGTCCATTCATTCAGCATTCTGTTATTATAAATGTATACACTTCCTGCAGCCTAAGCACATATAGAAATTTCTTCCTACTTCTAATGCTAGACTAGAGACTTACCTTAGTTAAGCAAGCGTAAAAAGGATGCCCACGCTGACAGTAAGAACTGCATCCTGTGGGCCTACTGTTATACTGTGAGTTCATACTACACACAGTTGTGTTTGGCATAAAGACTTCAGAAAGTTCAAATGGGCAAGAGAACACTTTGGTTCATAAAATCGCTGCAGTCTTACCTGCTTCATCCTGGCAATGGTGAGTACACTCTTCAGAAGTTCAATTAGTGCCAAGTGGTCATGTTCTTTTCAATATCCAGCCTTCATCTCAGGTGATTCTCAGGCACAAGTCATGTGCAATAACAGTGGCCTGACCCCACCAGCTGAATAAAAAAGCTCACACTCTGCTGGGGTGTTCCAGAAATTTCTTGCTGCCATGCAAGTAAGGCAGGAAGCCAAAGACAAAGCAAACAGAGCTCAAAATAAGATTTCGTAAATACAAGTGAAGACAGTTCCTGCAGTGTCTCATACCAAAAGCAGTCTCCTGTTTCCGGAGGACTGTCCTTGACCTACCTCCCAAACAGAGAGTAATAGGAATATGTTGTTGTGAGACCATCGAAATACAGTCCAGCTCAAAACTTTTTAGAAGAAAGTCTGGAGTAGTCATGGGTCAGAAAGAAATTCATAATATGAAGATAAGAAAAATCAATACAAAACTCAATGAATATTTCTATCACTCTCTGGACCTCAGACCTGTGAATAAGCAGTGTGGAGTGTGCACATTAATCACAGGTACAGTGGGAATGACTATTGCCAGGCAGTCATTGTTACACAGCATCCCTCTTGAACCAGAGGGGACCAAAATTGGGCACTTGAAACTTAACACAATCCAACACTACGTAATACATAACAATTAGTATCTTTCAGCAAAACAGCTTCCTATGCTCCGTTAGAGCTACTACTCATGACATATGAATTCTTAGTGGATTGATTTATTTTGGATGACCATGACTACTGTCTATTACCAAGGGGTTAGAAGGCTTGGCCTCACAATCACTGATCTGAAAGACATCATTCAGCCCCTTTGTCTCCAGATGCAGATCTGCAGAAAAAGATACTTTTAGTAGGCTTAAAGCAAGACAATATTGCTTACCAAATCTGCTGGAGCTGTTGTGTTTAACAGCACCCACCTTAGAAGGATGTGCTAATCTACACAGGATTTGTGAGGGACATGATTTCTGGCAGCTATGATTATTGGACCCCCTGAATGCTTTAGGAACCTAAGTCAGGGTAACAGGCTGATATTCCTGAATATGCTGTTCATGAAATGTGACCACAATTGCTGCTGAGCCATGCACATGAAGGATGTAGTCTATATGAAATTAAGGAAAAGAAACCTCAACTTTTGGTATAGTAACTCTTTATGTACACAGTACAGAGAAAAAGACATAATTTCAAATTAAGTTTATTTTCAACAATTTTTCCCAGTCCTACCACAGAACACAGGCTGACTTCTTCAGTACAGATCCATCGTGCAATAGTTACAAAATCTATTTCCTGTGTGCTTGCATTCCCTCTTCAGGAGTTTGAGTACCATGCCAAACTGTTTTGAAAACCTTTGGAAAGGTGAGGTAAGAGGGAGGGTATTCACAAAGGTACAATTTAGCCTCTTCAAACTTGTTTCCCCATTTCCTCTACAAACATGGAATGAGAATCAAATTCCCCAAGGGGCAACTTAAAACCTTTATGTTGATATCTGACCCCAAGCCACCTTTTGGGATTGAAAACAGGTTTGAACTATACAAACAGCCTAGATAGTTTAGACTCAGCAGGCGATAATCAACGCCTATAATACACCCTTGATTGCATTAAGGAATACTATATGTTTTACAATTTAATAGCATTGTTTTTGTCCCTTGCCAACATTTTCCCCTCTTGTATCAGAAGAGAGTCAGCCTAAATTTGCCTTATGTATGAGCAGCAGATATTCACATATTACTTCATGAAGACTTTGGTATCTCTGTGGGAGCTTATACCTTTTCATAGGATTTTACTTTATTTTCATCTGAGAAAGCAACATATGAAAAAAGCAGCATATTCTTCTTATTTTCCTGCAAGACTATTCCGTTTCGGTCTTATTTTTTTCCATCTCCCACAGAGCTAATAAGCCACATGTAAAAAAAATCATATGTAGGATGATAATCTCTAATGACAAACTCTTCTACCCAGGTTTTGAAGGCCACAGGCACTATCATGTATTCATCTAACTGTCTCCAAGACAGGGTGTCTAGGGCACATGACCTACATCTTTGGGGAAAAGCTGAAGTCCAGAGGTCCTTTCCTATCAACATCCTGTCAAACTCATTCAAGTATAATCCATGCTGCTTCTGAATCACGAGAGGATGAGAAAATTGTGGAGATGTAGGACAGAGGGGGTTGTTTCATCATTTTGTACAGTTAATCCAGAGTATACAAAGATATGAGTGTGATAAATGTGGGACAGAGTCAAAAGATACTTCAAAAGGGATTTGGGATTAAAGCTTTTACCCCTACATGTTTCTAAAAATGGCCAAAAGAAATTCCATAAATTTAAAACTCAGACACATTCTATGAATAAGAATAACGCAAAAGTGTCAGCAAAAAGCTAGAAATCATTCTATGAAGAATCAAAGGACACTCCAAGAAAGCTAAAGAGTGAGATAAGTTCATTATAAAGATATACAAAAATAACATAGCTGTGTTCTGTAAATATGAAAGGGAATGAAGAGCTGGAGTTTGAAATGGAAAGAAATGATAGTGGAAGAACTTATTTCTTCACAATATTTCTCTTTGTATTTCTTGATAATGAAACCCTTGATCAAAATTCAAACAGATAGTGAAACTACTCTCTTCATTCTACACAGGCTTGAAGCTTCAGCTGCTTTATCCAAAATGTTAAGTGAAACCCTTCTGGCTGAAAGTACAAGTAAGCAGCTCTGCTTATTTATGTTGTTGGCAATTTTTCTAAAGACTAGTTTAAAAACTAAGGTTGTAATTATATTACGTTTTTAGGTGCCTATCTACTTCTGGCTTAAGCAAAAGGGCATGGGATGATGAGATACCACACCTGAACAAAATGCTATAATTTTCGCTACATTTCCATGAGTTTTAAAATCTTTTCAGGAATTAGAGAAGATAACTGTAATTCATGAAGGAGCTAGGTCACACTGCAGAATCATTTCCTAAAATAAGCATGATAAAAAAAATCTAAATACATGTATAAAACACGAGCCCTTGACAAATACCAGACGTCTCATTCCTCAACTATTGAGGTTCCACATGTACGATATTTAAGGAGATAAGAGAATTCATAGATATGCATTTACTTTTTCTCCCTGTAGACATTAATGATGAGAAAAAAGTTCCATTTTTTCCAGATCAAAGAATTTTCATAGAACAGAAGGCTTAGGTTCTTGATAAGAACTAACACATTTTGGAAAATATTTTATATCTTCCTACTGAATAGGAATGTGAAACATTAGCAAGGAACACAAGTATTTCTTTATGAAGTTTAATCAAAATTGAGATTACAAATTTGTAGTAGTACATCTCTAACAGATTATACTAGGACTGTTGACATTTTCTTGTGAGTGCTGGAAAAATTATTCAAAGTATAGGATGTTTAGTGGACAAGAAATGAGATTCACATTAATCCATCTGTCATTACAATGTTCGTTAGTTTTGTTTGGGCAAAAAAGATATCTTGCTTATCAACCTTTTACAGCCAGAAATTATATACAATTTTTACAACCAGCCTCACCTGTCTTAGGATTTTTACTACATTAAAGAAATTTACTTCTTTTCTGAATGCAAGTATTTGATTTCTCCTCAATACTTTTTGGTCATGTCAGCACCTAAAAGCTTCTCAGATTTCCGAGACCTCCATGGTCCATCTATATTAATTTTTAGTTGTCTAACATATGCCAATGAGCAATTCAACTACATTTTTTTAATTGAAGAAAAGTTGTAACTGGTTCTGTCATATGGAACAGAATCGAAACATCCAGTTAATATGACTGGTTGTGATTCTCACTTCCATCTGCTTCATCAAGCTATGAAACTGCTAGGCAATGACTTCACTAATTTAAAAAAGAAAAAAAAAAATTGATCACATTTTTCTTCTAACTACATTACTAAATTTTATGCTAGCCACATTTCCAGTGGCTTACTGAGTTATTCTGTTAAAATGAGAAGATCAACTTGATCTCTTTAAAAAGAAGAACAGCACTTTCACAGAAGAAAAGATTTATTGTTTACTTACCTTTAGTTGGGAACACAAAGGTGCATATCCCGATTAATAGACCCTGAACTGGTGAAGTAATGAGAGAAATATCACCTTCAGTTGCAAACTCTTCCATGTCAGATACTGTGAATGACCTTTGAAAATGTTACCTTGCCATCTAATCTTGAGTCTATTGAAATAACTTCAATTTGTTTGCTGCAGAATGAGAACGCAGCTCTTTTATGCATCCTAGACCTTTTCAGGATTTCTAGAAAGATTTGCAGAGATAATGTAACGGAACAAATACTATGCTAAACTTTTCTTTAAATCTACACAGCAGAAGAGATTGGTACCTGAATCCACTTTTTAAAAACAGCAACTAAATGAGCTCAGGCACTACTGATGTTTGGAGAGCATGACAATAACACCGTTGCTGTGGACCCAGGTAAACAGGAACAGAGATGTATTGCCATAATGCAGCTTAGTTTGTAGCTATTTTCTGTACTATGATGTCACACCAAGATTATTTAAATACAAAATGGTTTAGTTCTTGCACCAAGATTATTTAAATACAAAATGGTTTAGTTCTTGCACATATTTTCTCATCAAAATAAAATAACTATTGAGAAATAGGTGCATATCTCATCCATTTTACTACAGCCCAAGTCAATTGTGAATTATTAGCCTGATAATCACTTTTTCTGGAAGTTTTGTGTAAACTAACCTGCTTTTCAACTGTTTCTGGTTGAAGAAGACGTAGCACTACCAATTATTGAATACAGGAGAAGTTGGGGAAACCAGCTATGACTATCTGTAGATGTAGGGCAAGAATGACTGGCATTGTCACACAAATGACTGCCTCAGGAGTTAATGGTCTGAGGCAATGTTCTCTGCTCAGAAAGTCATTAAGTATAAGAATCTACCTGACCTGGAGGTCACTACTGCTTACATTAATTACTGCAATGACGAATACACCATGCGACACTCTACCACATCTCCCTGAAGAGATTTCTGTATCAAAACCTCCCTCAGATCTCAGATCTTTGGTGACATCTGGCAGTCAGGAACAGCACATACAAACACATTTATTTTATCAAGGATAAAACACCAAATGTTTGAGCTGACCAGAACCAGCAAGTAGTTGGCAGGCTCTGCCTGTAATTTTGTCATGGTCCTAAACATCCCTTCCCACATAGTCACTTATTATTAGTTATAGATTTCCCATACTTGCATTGTTCAGGAAGTATTGCATGTGCTTAAGCCTTTGTACTCGCCCAGCCTAAACAGTTTCTCAATCACACCCAGATCTGTTAGGAGCTAATAGATTAAGCTGAAATAGCTCAGTGCTTATTTGAAATGAAGTACATTAGGAATAACTTGAATTACTGTTGTTTATCTGACAGAAGAAGCTGGTAATACCCACTGTACCTGCAACTCATACATCTGCAGTAACTACACCTCATAAGAGGTCTCTGCTCTGAAAATATTTGAGTCCTCATAAGTAACACAAGCAAAGGATGGCAATAAAACAAGGTCAGCATCTAAATGCCTTTTAAAAATTGGACCTAAAGAGACATGCTCGATATTAAGTCCAAGGTGAGAGAGTCCTGAAACCCATGTAACCTCCAGGGACTTAACAGCTCACACTGCTGCTGCAGTCACAGTGCAGTTACACCATTCTAAAAACATTTTCTGAAACACCACAACCATGGACAGGAGACTTTCACACAGATAGATCTCTGTCTGACTGGCCTTTATTTAATAGGTCTGTGTTGTATTTTGAATTGTTTATGGTGTTACTGCTCAGACAAACTGAAAGCTTATGACCTTGTGTTTCTAGTCACTTGCGGGGACAAGCTATTTGCTTATTACCACCAACTGAAGTCAGAGAGTCTACCCTAGTGAGCAGCTGCTCCCAAGTATACAGAAGGATTGGCAGCCTGGCAATAGCTGGTACACATCTGAGCCCTTTGCAACAACCCACTTCTATTTTACAGTGCAGTGCATTGTGTTATTACTATGTAAACCAAAAATAAGGTCTGCTTTCCTTCAGATTAGTTAAAACCATTTGTATTTGTGGATTACAGCACACCAGAACTAAAAGAAGACTGTGAAGATAACCATTATCAATACATTAATTATTATAGTTTCCTTTTATCTATTTCCAAGACTGTAGAAGTCAATGCAAACTAAGTCTCTTTATTGGATATAATAGATCAAGTGGACAGTTTCTGCAAGAAAATATATGGAAGAATGCAAAAACCTCTCAAAAGGATCATTAATAAACCGGTGAATATTCTCTCAATATATCCATGTTTTTATAGTAGTCTTATGCACTGCTTGTTACATGTACACTAGTGCAAAATCTGTGATGCAAAGTCTCTCTGTTCTTGACGTGTTGTATTATAAATGATTACACACATCTCCAGTGCTGTTGGTAACAGCATGAGCTGCTTTCCTGAGGTATTTACTGCAGACATGCAAAAAGTGCAACATGACTTAAGAGCTTGACTTTTTATGGCCATGGTGGCTTTTACAGGAGTAGGACAAGGTGTTTTATTAGTACCTGTGAATGTTTAGTAATTCAACAACGGTTTGCACTGATTAGCTGTGCAGCCCAAGCAAATTACTGAGGTTTTAAAAGACACAAAGGGGAATGGTATTTGATACAAAATTCTAACAGTAATTGTCTCTCTGCATTTGTAGTAATAGCATCCAATGGTTTTTGCATGTAAAAAGGCCTAACTGGGTCATTAATTATATCTTCTCTCCATTTTCATGCAAACAAAAAAGCAACAACATATAGTCAGTCCACTTTTTCGTGCTTCGCCCAAAAATGAACAATAGCTTTAATCACAAGCATCTTCAGCTCTTTGAAAACCTCCAGACCTGTCACTCTTAGACAAGGTAGAAAGATGAATGTAAGCAAGACTTTTATCTTGGCCTTTCTGCTTTAAAATGAGAATGTACGTGGCAATGTCTGTTCCCATTTTAAATTCAGGAGAAGCAAGGATCAACTTAAGAAATATATGCTCCTGAATGTAAATACTTGACTACTCTTTAAATTATTTGCTGGTTGATGTTGGAAACTCAGCTGTCAGATAAACGAAGTGTAGCTTCAGTACACAGTGTTTTTTTTAAAAGGTAGAAAATTAAGGCATAAACCTCTAGCAGGTAAGTCCAAGTGTAAAAATAGAGACGTTCAGGCACAGAAAGAAGTAATTAGGTAAAGTAAGGTGAAAAGGAAATGACAGAGTAAGGTATCTAAAACTGCGCATTGACTTTACGGACTTGAAAGAATGTCATGTCTGATAGTATCAAAAGTCACACAAACTGCCTGGAGGATAAGAATAAAAGAGCCAGGGTCAGACAGGGAAAGATTATCCCTATCACATTTCGCAGGAGCAATGGGAGAACTTGCGCCTGGCTAGAAACCAAAGAGTGAGGTGAAGCAGGGATTACATGTGTTTACCTGACACTTCTTAAGGCTTTGTGCTAGATGCCTGAGTAAAAGGCGTTACATCAAAGAGGGGGAAAAAAGAAAAATAAAAGAATGTCTAGCAAGGAATTCCTGAAAGACAGATTGTAACAAAAAATCTTAAGATCTTCTTGGATGAGGCTAAAGAACAAGCAAGAAGTGTGTTTCAGATCTTTGTCACACAGTTCTGTCTCAAACTCAGCAACACAATTGAGACAAATCCAACAAGAAGTCCAATTTTTTTTGCTCCACAAAGGTATTTGAAATGTCACACATATTGGAGAACTACTTGGCTTGTAATAGGAAAACGTCCTGTATGTTCATGCTTTAAAATCCACAAGAATTATTTTCAAATATAGGTTACCTGAGTAAGGAAAACATATTTAATTTTCTAGGCACATATCACATCCTTTCAGGACAATGGTTAGAATTTGAAATAAAATTCTTTTTATTTCATCTATACATTCCTAAATTTATCATGCGAGATGAACTCACAAGCTTCCAGTGTCTCACAGTGGTTCCGTCAACAAAGATACTTTATATGGGCAAAACCAGGGCCAACCACTGTACCCTACTCCATGCTATTTGACATTAATGCAAACAATTATTGTTTCATAAGTATGTCAGAGAGAGAACTATATCATTATGGATAACACCCATTCTCTCACATAGGCTTCACTTTTCCACTAGAGCCCTTTTCTGGTTGTCCACTTCCTTCCCCTTACTAGGATGCTACCTAATTCTTACCATAACTGCTTGTGCCATTCATTATATGTTAAGTGTTCCCCTGTGTTTTTCTGTATTTTATGCCTAACATAGCCCATCTCTCAACTCTTAATAAGGTTCTTGGTGAGGTGAATGAGAGCAGCGTTCTTCTCTGATGCATCAGAAAGGTATGGCAGATGGTGCACTGATGTGTTAACTAACTGGCTGCTTTGCCTGTGATCCACCTATTGCTCACCTCCTGCTCTTAAGACCTGAGAAAACAAAATGGAAGGGCTTAATGAGACAGAAACTTGCCCACGTGGTCAAAACTTATTGCAGCTCCTGAACACTTAGTGCCTTCTCAACAGTCAACAGCAAAAGGGATGAAAGTGACAGTCACCTTTGCATGCCACCCACACTACAAAACCCTACAGACTGCAGGAGGACTCAGGTTTCCTTGCAGACTTTACTGAACAGCGATAAGCTAATGTTGAAGGAGAAATATATTCAAGCTGCTATTACCAAAAACACCAATGCGGAAAAATGGTAGTGGTATAACAGCTGAAAGGAGAGGGACAAAAACATGGACTTCTACCAAGTAGTCAAACCCATTACTTTCGACCTTCTCTGGTTTATGGAAGTGTCCCAGATATATCACACACCTAGTTCTTTCCTGTCTACCACAGTTCTAACACTTTTACAGAGATAGCAGTTACCTCAGCTTTTTTTTTTTTTAGAAAGCCTCAGCTTTCCCCTTTCCAGACAAAAGTCCTTTCACAAGCAGCTAGCAGCTCTTTACACAAGCCAACAGGGAAACTTAGAGATAATTTTATCCCTACCTTAACATGCCCTCACCAAAACCTTGCACCGTCACATGGGAGTCCTGTGGAAGGTGTGCTGTTATCAGCTCATGCTCAACATAGGTGATGTAAAGCTGTTATTCTTTCTTCTCAGACCCTACTTCAATCCCATTTTTCTACCACAAAGGAGAACCCCACTTCTTTTCCAATACTTTGATGCCTACAAAAATTCATAGTGTCCTCTGATATCCTGACAGTCCTGCTTATCCTTCTGATCAATGTCACTTCACTATTTTTATACTCTCCCTTGTGTTTACATCCATCTGCTTTCTGTTTCCTTATTCTTATGCTGAATGCTAGCTATACCAGGGATTATTGTTTTGCTCTGCATTTCAACAGTGCATGTACTTGAAGTAGGTCCTCTGGTTAATGGTTACAGCTCCCAGATGCAATGGCAACATAAATAAATTAAACGTTAATCAGAACCATAGTCACATCATTCTAGAAATTGAACAATATCCAAAGACCATAAGGTATCTCTGAATATTGGGGGATATTTATAGGGAAAAGGATTTGAAATGTCAACAACTTGTGTGCAAATCAACAAATATCCAGGATGAAACAAGCCTTTCAAGCACAGTAAAGCAAATCTTTGGTGGATTGATTGATGAGTTCATTAATACTTGGCAGGCCATCAGTCATTGTACATCCTTTCAAACCAATCTCTATATGCATCCTTGCTTCACACAAACCCCCCTGAGTTTGAATGTCTTTTAATCCACATGCATCTACTTTTTGTTTCACAAGTAGTTACACTGGAGCTACAGCTACATGCTTCATTCTATGATCTTTTAAGTGAAAGCCTGCCTGCTAGTCAGTAGGAAACATGCCAAGATTATACTAGACAGATAAAGAAGCTGCTAGGTGCCTGGATAATTTTGAAAATCTCTCTAATCTCCTGTCTGTTTATCTATCTATCTATCTATCTATCTATCTATCTATCTCTTTTGGCTCCTAAATTCCTTGGAAAATATAACTCATAAGTATCTTGATTGGCTTTGGGCAGATTACTCAATCTTTGTATTTGGATCAGATTTTAAAAGATATATAAGAAATATATATATGGGAAAATCTAATGTTAAGAAACTGAAGAGGGTCCAGTATAAGGCTACTGGGGTAGTCGAAGACTGAGAGCACATGGCCTACAAGGAGAGGTGGAAGGAGTTGGGCTAGTTTAATTTTACAGAAAAAAAAGGGTAAGTTAATTACCTGCCTTCCCCTCCCTGAAAAAACTACAGAAATTATGGAGCCAAGCCTTACTAGGAAGCGGTAAGTGATGTAAAAACTGGCAACTACCACAAGTTCTGGTTAAGGAAGTCCAAACTGAAGAGTAGTGGGGAAAAAATAATGAGAAAGTCAGTGCAGTAATGACTCAAGTTGCCTGGAGAGGTTATGGAGTCTCAGTGCTTGCAGATTTTCAGGACTTGATTGGACAAAGCCATGGCCGACCTGTTCTGGTACCAGCAATAGTCCTGCTTCAGGCAGGGGGTGGACTCAAGGTCTTCAGAAGTCCCTTCCAGACAGCATTTCTGTGGTTCTGCATTTCTATGATGCAAATTTTTTTCCGCATCAAGACATTGGATGTTTTAGAAATGTCGATGTCTTCAAAAAGCATACCTTTGTACCTTAGTTGATCATCTGTGAAATGAATACCATACCTTCCCACTTCCCAAGGGGATTACCTGGATGGATGAATCAGTTAATTAATTATGTGTCACCTACTATAATTATGAACACCAGAGTAAAAAAAAAGAAAAAGCCTAAGAAAACTCAGCTATAGCTCTACTGACTGAAACAATATTACACTAATTTACTCCAGCTGAGCTACCAGCCCATGTTGTTTATTCATCCAAATGAGCAATTGTTAAGTGAATGCTGCTCAGTATGAATTATTAACGTGGGGAATTTTTGCACTCCAAATATTGGCTGCCTGGAAAGCGATGTTTGCCTCCATTTAGTATCACCATTGGGGAAACTGTAGAGAGTTGTGAAGGACTCCAGAAAGAACCATGTTTTAAGTACTACACTCACTGAAGACTAGTTACAGTAACGGACTGCTAAGGACTAAATAAACATGCGTACTTTACAAGAAGAGAGATTGTTTATGACATTCTGTTACTAGTGTAGCAAAGATTAGTCATTGAAAATTCCAAGCTGTTATATTCCTTCAAAATAATTTCTGTTCTTTTCTGTAATCTCTCATGCAAATATGAAGGACAAAGGATCCCTACCTTACCTAATTGTACTCTGTGTTTTCCTGAGAAAACTTTACACAGTCAAGCAAAGCACCACAAATTTAAACAGTTTTCAAACACACCTCCCAGGAGAGGGAAGAAAAGTTCATGAAAAGGTCAGGATTGTAGTCATCAAAGTAGTGGAATCAGTGCCTGAGGAGAGCACCATCATTCATAGGGAATGGAAAGGTGCCAGATAAAGATGCTGCTGCCAAGACTTCTTCAAGTCTTCCTTAAGAAGAGGGATAATTTCTTAAGGAGTCATTAGAGAATTATGCTGTCTCCTTGAAAATAGGGCATCACTCAAGAAATCACTTCCAAGGGAAGAGGAAGTCTTTTCTGAGAAGCCAGGTCAACTTCACAGATAGTCTGGTAGAGAGATTGAATGTGATAGGCATTGTAAAAGGGCTTAGATTAATTTAAGTATTGCTTTATTGCTATAGAAAGCCAGCTGAGCTATGAAGAAAGAGCAGGTGATTAATTTAATAGGGTAAAAGATACTGCTAGGACTGGTCAGTAATTAATTAAATTGGAGACTAGTACTCAGGTAAAAGACTGAGCAAAATCCAATAGACTTAAGAGCATGTACCAGTGAATTAGCCATTGGCAGTCTGAACAAACTTCCATACTGTCATGTGTAAACCTTATTTGCTAGATGATCATTGCCCTCTGGCACAGTCCAAGAAGCAGGAGGTGACAGTACTGCTATCCATAAGTAACTGAGATTTGGAAGATGGTAAAAATAAAGCCTCTTCTTTAATAGTAATAAACTATATTCATAGCATAAGAAACACACAATAAATGTATCATTAATAAAGATAAAAGAATGCACAAAATACAAACCTCTATGTCAGCTATAATTCTTCTTCATAGGAGGCTATCTAAGGCAAAACAGCCTCCCTCTTAGCAGACCACACTACTCTGTCCTCTTAGTACCTGTGTGATAAGAATGGAAAAGCAGAGGGGGGCACAAGCAGAGCTTGGCTGTGCTGCCAAACTGACCAGCTCACGCTGACAACTTCCTTCAGATCTGCTGGGAATGTTCCTACAGGGACAGCTACGGCCATTGTCCTTGTAAGTCAGTGCTGAGACCAAACCACAGCTGCCCTTAGGGCTGACTGCCCAGAGAACACACCCACATCCAGGTGGGCTTGAAGCTTTCAGTCCCTGCGTCTGGCCCTGCTGGATACCAGTAAACTGAATACCCTGGTGGCTGCCATATGTGTATACATATACTCAGTATAACTGTGGTTGCTCTTCAGTTCCCTCAATATATAACTTATTCCTATGAGTTTTCATAATCTTCCCTACACAAGTCTAACAAAATAACATCTTAAGTTGGTTTCCAGTGGAGTCAGCAAAAATGACTGATGTGTTTGGACTGTAACAGAAGCTATTTGCTATCAGATACTGTGAGGCCTATTCACATATTGAGAAAACAAGGTTATCAACTGTATGCACTGAGTAAGCCAAATGTCCTGGGAAAAAGAGCATGCAATTATGCGGTTGAAGGCTATCTTAATGTATATGCATTGGAGGTACTCTGGGATTTCCAATTTTTCAAAAGCTTGATTTTGTGAACTTTATGATAGTTTGATGCATTTGCACACAGGCTGATTAAAATGTTATGTATTATAATCTGAAAACAATGTAAAAATATAAGATCATTTAATTGTCTCTGTCTACCCTTATTTTTTAACCCAGAGTTGAAAAGAGAGATGTGCCCATACCTACGTGTTTTATAATGTGTTAAACATTTTTTACCAGGTTTTTCAATAATTCTCATTCAATTTATGAAAGCTTAGAAAGCTTCAAAAATGAATGAACAGTAAAATAAGAGTAATATTTCATGGCAAACACAAAAGTATTTCAGTACAACTGTTTTAAGCTATTGGGATACGACTGCCATTTCTTTGGATGAAAGAGTTCCTTTCACTTCTCTTTTGGGGTTATCAGAGACTCTGGTAATAGATATAGCATTTCTCTGAGTACAGAAGGCAGGAGAAAAATGTCTCTTATCTACTCCTAGAGAAGACTGATATGACAAGGAGTAGTTGATGTGTCACAGTGGGGACAACAAGGAATTACTATATAAAACTACAAATGTATACTATAAATGTAATTTCCAATAAAGGCTAGATGGTTTATGTAGAGTGCTGTCTTCATCTCAGAGGGATTCATAGGAATAGGTCAGATACCAGCATTATAAATTCCTGTGTTGGCAACTGCAATAGCTACTGTAGCTCCTTCAGCAGCTTACATCAAGTTTTAGGCTTTAAAGCCACTTTTATTGGTAGATGGAGCACAGGCCAGGAAAGCTGTATTTCCCTCTTCTCTCTTCAGAAAGCACTGAGGGATCTTTTAATTTCCACTTGTGATCATCAGAAACAGGCGTAAGTCTGGTTTTGGCCTTTTTCTCATGCCTTTTTAAGTAGGTCATTTTCTCAGACAGCTTTTGAAAACGGTTAGCTGTTTGAAGCATGTCCTGGTAACATAGTTGATGCCAATTATGCACTCTCAGCCCTCTCCTCAGCGATTCTGTTCATTTATTAATCTGATCCAAAGTGTCTAATACATTGTGCCCTTAATGCCTGAGAGCTGCAGTAGTGGTCTGTGAACTGCTGAGTATTATATTCCACTCTATGCAAGACTCCCTTCTTCAGCTGAGGCACCATCTGGGCCACCCACTATCTGGTTCTGAGAGCTCCCTCGAGTCCAAGAACAGAGCATTTCTAACAAGGAGGTGACAGCTGAGTTAAAAAAAAAAAAGAAGAAGAAGAAGAAGAAAAGAGAAACACAACACCACACCTACACAAATACTTCCATTTGTTTATCTTAAAGACCTGTGAGAAATAAATACCATGCATGCAACAGGCAAAGATGACAGTTTTTGGCACTGGCACATCCCAAAGAGGTAGAGAGTGCCAGACCAGCACATACAGCAACCCCAGGCTGCAGCATGTTTAGACTATGCTGTTCTAAGAGAAGGTTGCTGTGTTTGGCATTTAAATTAGCATAGCAAGGGGGGGAGAAGACAGAGGACCAGGAAAGTAAAGGACATTCTATCTTTTCATCTCTTCAAAACTGACCAGAAATACAATAAACTCTGAAATAAAACATTTTAGCTAGCATGAGATGACAGCTGCCACCCTTTAAAAACAGATAACCATTAGGTAAAATGACCACAGATGCTATGTCTCACAAGCTGTTAAGTTAGGGAACAAAAGTTATCCCATAATACATCATCAATCTCAATGATAGGAGCAGGGAAACCAGCCCCAGCGGTACCACACACAGGCAGGACCAGCCATGCTTGACCCACCTGCGGTGCCCGTGAGCAGCAGCAGTTGGCTCTGCAGAAGTGCCTGTCCTGTTCATGCCACCCAGTGTCTAGTACCAGCCACCAGTGCCTGAGGTGACACGAGTAATGTTGGTCAAGTTTGAAGCTTTTACTCCCTTGACTTCTCTGAAGACGGAGAATTTTACAGGCAGAACAGGCTTCCAGGTTGCCAAATTTTGGGAGTTTGTTTCGTTGAGAAATGTATGTGCTGTATACTTATTCTGGGAAACCAAGGGCATTACAGCAGTAGCTATAAGGGTGATTCCTTGTTTCTAACAGATCTTGTTTGAAACAACCTCTGAGAAACATTCATCTACTGAACAGATGCACTGAGCAGATGGGTTACTGAGTTCACTTGTACCTGCGGAAGGGTACCAGTCTTCATTGACTGGTAAGAGATCTTTTAGACTATGCCTACTTGGAACAAAGCAGTGATGTCTTTCTCTGCAGGAGCTGATACGCATCCATGCTAGGGTGTGCACCCATGCTGGTGTCCTGAATTGTGGTGCCTTGGACACCCTGTCCTGTTAGCGCATCTCTTTTCCACCCCTCTGCCAGCTTCTTTGGTGCAAGCTGTGGAACCACTGCACCGAGTGTTGCTATGCCATCCTGACATACCCTTAGATCCTCTGGGCTCAGACCAACAAGTGCTTTTTAAGTAGGGAATAGGATATCGAGCCTGACAATATTATGAGGAACCTGTAGGGTCAACATTGACAACATGTTACTGAATACATGCACCACAGTGCTGCATAACAGTAAACAGTTCCTAAATGCTCATGGCAAATATATTGTTTTACCATAGGTCACATTTGGTAAATAACAAAGGATGGTTTTAGAATGCCTGCTCACCTCCACCCAGATAGGACAGATGGTTCCAGCCACCCAGGCACAGCAGAAAGCATTAATAATGGAGAACAGCATCATGACCAAAGTCTATCAGGAGAGAATAGTCAGAAGAGGAAATAAATGGGCTGTGACATTCACATATTATATTCAACATGTGACAGAATAGAAAGCAAGATCAGTTGGGGATACACTATTTAACAGATTTAAGTTTGATTAACCAGCATAGCAATTTATAAGGCTATCTTCCTGTTTCTTGAGGCCATTACTACATACATCTTCACTTTGTTCTGCGTGCACTTCTCAGTATTCAATGATACTTGTTCATATTTCAGAAAATCCTTAAGAAAATACAGCTAAACCCCATGTACATGAACATAACCAATGGAACATGGCATTGACCTAGAGGTATTCAGTGCTTTTAAAAGGAAAACACCATTTTTTTTTTTCCTCTCTTTTCACATATTTATGCAGTAGCTAATAACACATTAATGTAAGGAAACTCAATATTCTCTCTCAAATAGAAAGAATAATACTAGAGAAACATGTGAATTTATGTCAGTACCTAAATAATGAATCATGTCAAAATACTAAATCAATTTCAGATCTTATGAATGATAACAGATGTGATTTAAAATGTCTCTCCCTTGAAGTACTAGAGGGATTGCTACTATTAATCATCTGAAATCAATTACATCATTTGTAAACTTGTTGAAGTCAGACAACCAATCATACCGTTTTTCTGATCATTTCCCAAAGGATTACAGCCTATTTCAAACAGCTATGCTGCTGTTGTTGAAAAGTTGCCACACTTGACTCCAGAGATAATAATCTGTTAGAGGAGAGGGTGAAGCCATTACTATGTGTTGTGTTTGTTGCACACCCAAAGCAATCAGTGCAGACACAGTAGTTTATATTCTCAATTCTGATGCAGTGGTGTAAATCTGGCACCACCATTAAGATTCATGCAGTACTATTAATTGACATTAGTGTAAGCAGGATTTGGTCACAGTGCATATTTCTTTTCATTAAAACTCTAAAGCCTTTGGAAAGCCCTCAGGTAAGAAGTACTGAAAGAAATGTAAAGTATATTAACAGTTATTGATGTGCACACTTTCATACATAGCAAATCTGAGTATAAATTGCAAAGGACTTTGGAAAGAGAAGTCTGGAGCCTCTGAGAGACACAGCACAACTCAGCTCAGACACTGTGGAATGAAAACATGCTCTGTACTCTCACTCCTGTTGTAACAGATATTGTGTGCCTGGCCCAGCTCTGACTCCCTCAGTTGCTGTGTACATCTAGACTGGAGCTGAAAATCTGGTAGTCCTGCACCAGTTTAAAGCATGTGATGGCTGACTTGGGATCTCAAAGGTGTGCACAGTGACACATATGGCCTCTGTTTTCCTGTTTATTCAAATGGGCATGAATATTCAAGAGCATCAAATTTACAGAGCACAGAGAAACAATCCCTAAATTGTTTAACCCCTCCTAGGCTCTTCCCACCCCAGAGCAGTGGAGCTGGGATACAGGTCACTGAGGCATGTCCAGCTAATGGCTGTGTCTGCTCTGCAGAGGCAGCTCCAGATCCCTCTCAAGTACACACAAATGTGTGACTGAACAAGCGCAGGGATAACTGCACTTCGGGTTCTGCAAATGCACATACCCAAATCTTTCTTATTTACCTCATATCACATCTATCGTGCACAACTGTTTCCTGGAATTGCTTAGGGATGAAAATTAATAATATTTTCTGGCCAGTGTAACTGTTCGAATGGACTCCTAATCATCATCTTTATTCTGTCTTGCTTTTCCTTTTACTTCTGTTTCCTATCTTTTGCTATTTCTTTTCTTTTGTGGGAGTCCACCGTCTGTCTCACCATGAAGGTCATCTTACTCTCTCTATCGCTAATTTTTGCTTTTTGTCATCTATTTTTTTTCCAGCTGTTTGCCAGAGCTACCAGCTAGGGTGGCTCCGTCACTCATCTGCAGATCCCTTGTCAATTCAAATGGACTCCAGCAGTCACTCCATCTCTGCATCATGTTGCTAAGCAACACGCTTATTGGAAAGGCTTTTTTCTATTTTTGTAATATGGAGAGGTAAACTTTTTGTTACATTGCAACCATCTTAAACATGCTTTCATGACATAATTCTCTTCAGTTCAAAATACGGGAAAATGTTGCTCAGGGGAGTGAAGGAGCAAAGCAAATGAATCCTGCTGTGGTACAGAGATAATGCGACATTTGTCTGCATGGGTTCTGCTATACAAAAAAAAATTTACAGGTATAACAACACAGCCCTATGTTTTGTGACTCAGAAAGCTTTGCATACAAAACCTCATCCTGATACTAAGTCTTCACATTCTTTGCCAAGTGACTGGAGGGGGAAGAATTAAAATTAGTCTTAGTTAGAAGCTAACGAAACAGTGGGAATATTAATGGTCTAATTAAAAGAGACGAATCTTATATGCCCCATGAAGCTTCTCTGTAGACCAAGCCCTTGACTGTAGAATAAAAGGAAGTTGTAAAAGATGGATACTAAAGAGATATTTTTTTTTGTAATTTATTTTTCTAATGTTATTAGATCAAAGCCGTAACTCCATTTTAAAGATGGCAATTTTACTATAAGCAGTTATTTATATTGGGGAAGGCTAACAAGACAAAAGGTTGTGAGTTAGGGGCCTGGTTTTTAATCTTGGTCCTTCAGAGATTTTCTGTGTAACCTCAAATAAGTCATTTATCCTCTGTGCTTCCTTCTCCTGATATAAATTTTTGGTGTTTCTTTCCTACCCCATAGAATTCACCACATCAGAGTCAATTAGTATTTCTACAAAATCTGGAGATCTTTTGGTGGAAGGTGCTACATAAATATAAAGCAATATTTTAAAGGGATAAGAACTTCCCACAAAAGTATTCTCTGGCTCATAGAACTTGTGAGATTATTTTTGTAACCATTTCTGCCCTCCCCCCAAGTGTATGACTGAAATATTCAAAGTATGTACATTAATTTTGTGTTTTAAAGAGATGGCAGTTTGAAAGGTACAAAGATGGAAGCGATCTAACCACAGGAGAGATCCAAAGTTAGTGTTAAAAAGCCACAGTCACTCATGCCTAACAGACAATGCCACTCCTAATCTTGACACAGTAGTTTTTCTCCCAATGCTTGTAGAGCTATCTCTATTAATCCAGACATTTAAACACTTGCCTCATTTGAAGGTAAATAGTATTATGCATCTCTAAGGGACTGTTTCTCTACTTAGATTTAGACATGTAAGAAGGAAGAAAGTTGAAGAAGATTACAAGCTGTCAAATAGGATTTATTTCATCTATAAGTAAAATACACTTCCACAAATACTAAAGGAAGTCCCTTCCTCTATAAAGTTAGAGGACCAGGAAAAAGAGCAATAACAAGTGATGCAGTAAATTTGTTTGTATTCTAGCCTTCACTCCTACCAAAATTAGTTTGCTGAGGCTTAACAAAATAAAATTTAACAATCAGCAGGAAAGTAAGCCAAAAAGAGAGGTTCAATATTTAGTAAATTAATGTATGCAATTCAGCAGGGCCTTATGACTTTCACCATGTGCACTAGGGAAAAGGAATTAGGACAAACCAGTTTTATCCCTTTGGGCTCAAGAATATCCTCAGATATCTACAGAGTTTCAAGCAGAGAAGTGCCAAAGGACTTTAAAAGAGAATCTTTAAAAAGCGGGGGATGTAAGGGAGGGATCCAGAGAATTACAGATCAATTGACTTCAGATCACAGAAAAATTCTGGAACAAACTCCTAAACAGTCAATTCAAAAGCAGCAGGAGACCATAAGATGACTAAAGACAGCCCATTTGACTGTGTTAAGAACTGATGATGTCGAACCAATATAATGCCCTTGTCTGCCAATATAATTGGCATAATGGATTAAAGGCAAGCAGTAGACATCATGTATCTTGCTTTAGCAAGGACTCAGAAACTATCTTGAGACACATTCTTCCAAAAAGGCTGAAGAAATATTACCTAAACCAATTGTTCTTACACTGTAAATACAAATATCATCACTGCTTCCTGCACCACTTCGAAGTGATATGTAGCAGCAGCTACTCCTGCACCAAAAGCAGCAGGCATGAGACTTATTCTTCAGGCTTAACTGAAAAGCAGAGTGAGACAGAAGATGTGGCTGCAGAGGTCAAATGGGTTTAAGTGAATGAAAGAAATGGAAATGGCAAGTGACATGTAATAAAAGGTAACGGGGAAAGTGAAAATTATGGGTAGGATCCTGATTTAAGTACTTAAAGCATACAGAAAAGCAGAGAAAGTTAGGAGCATCAAGCTGGAGAGGCAGAGATGGTCAGTGGATTATAGGTTAGAAATCAGGACTGGTAAATTAGAGTGTACATGAATCTATTTTTGTTTCAGCAGTAGACTCAACATACTGGACTGTGCACCTATTGTAACATTGATCTGTTGCGTACATATTCAAGAGGTTTAGAATTTGGTAACTGATCTGTGTTGGAGCTAGTGCACTATTGCTCTGTCAGAGCTGTCCACAGCCCAGAAAACCTGGACAAGTGTATAAAAATCCTGAATTTCAAAGGAGAAATAGATCCTGACTATTACGATAAACCACTTAATGAACACAGAGAAGAGAAATGCCATTAGGAAAGTTTTAGAAATGCTGACTTTCACGGCTTCTGATGACTCTGATATTCACCTGTGAATGAATCTTTATACTGTTTCAGATGAGAAGATTATACTGGATAATCCTGTGAGGTCTTCTTCAGTCCTGCATTTCCATGGGGACATTCTTTTATTAGCAGTTTAAAGTCTGAAGTTGCACTACGCTCTCTGGACAAGGTCCAGTGAAAGAAAGGTCAACCCTGCCACCAAAGCCCAAACTTGCAAGAGGCAGGGAAGCTGAAAAAGCTGACCTCTGTTCCTCAGAGCCTCACCTGACAAGTATGCTAGCAGGAAGTCTGCCTATTATCTGCTTTCCTTTGTTATTCTCAAAAATTTTGTTGAGAGCAAAAAGAAACACCCCATGTATGAGAAGCTAAAAATTTACTGCCAAGCTGGTGAGTGCTTTAACAGTCAAATAAAAATATAACAGTTACTGTTAGTCCAGTTGCAGGAATACCAACACTCATTGTACAAATTGTTTTTTTAAAAAGTCCCATTAATATCTTTAAAATTGTTATACAGGAAATCCTACAAATATGGACTTTCTTTTTGGGTGTCATGTTCATCTTTCCAATGTAGCTTGGTAAATGCAGGCTGACAGTTTGCTGCTCCTCGAGCAGTAGAGAGAGGAGGCATGGTGACAAACCGTCAGCAATCTGCTGTCCTCAGCAGAAGGAGCATGATGCTCAGGTGGGACTTTCTTCTCCACAGCCCTGGGACTGCTCGTTTTCCTTCTCCCAGGCTGGAAATGGCCTGTGTCCCCCCACAAGCCACACACACATAAAAAAGGTGCTGGTTTACCAGGCAGTGACTGTATTGGATGGTGTCACCCTGTCCCCAGCAGGGCCGCCCCCAGAGCAGAAGCTGGAGCAGGGAGGCAGCAGTCACTGGGCCCAGCACAGAGGTTAAACCAGAGACACCAGCTGAGGCTATGGTGAGGCTGAACCCCTGCACTGCCGGGGACCGTATGCAAGCAAGCGAAACAGTCTAAATTCATGGAATTTCACTAAATTTAATTTAGTACTAATTTATATAAATAAATTTTAACTAGTGATTCAGACATTTAGGTAAAAAGAAAATAATGTAACAGCAGAAAAAATTTTCTTCTCCCCTCCCTGGGCTCAGACTCAGTCTAACACCACTCGTCCCTCCAGCACCTCTTCTCCACCCTTTCTCAACCCAGCTCCCTTGTTTTCAGTGTGCATCACACTCAGGCTCTCCTAATCCCTTGGGTGAGTTGATGGGTGGTGCAGGATATTGGATTCTGTCTGTAATGGTTTCTTTCTGCCCCTCCTTGCTACTTACTCACTTTCCTCCACTGCTCCTGGCTTCTTACTGTCACTCTGCTCACTGAGAGGCCCCAGTTCCTTTGGGGATGGCCCTGTCCCATCATGGGCTACCCATGACTGAAGTCCCTCAGGAGTGTCCCTGCTCTGGCATGAGTCATCCATGGGCCATAGTCCCCTCAGAGGTGTTCTTGCTTTGTCACAGAGCACCACTTTCCAGGAGTGCATCTCCAGCTGTGTCCCCAGTAAGTGTCCTCTTCCTCACATCTCCTCTTGTGTCTCCTCAGGTGTGTCCTCACATAAGTCCTCAGGTGAGTCCACATGTACCTCTTGCCTCTGTCAGCTTCCACCCTTTCTTAAACACATCCAAGGACCATATGTTCCTCTGACTGGCTGCAGTTTTGGGGCACAGTTTGGTGTTTCCAGATGCTGCCAAGTCATCTGGAACTGGCCATGACCTCCTCAGGTAGTTCCTGCCTCCTCCTACACAGGTCACCCTGTGGCCTCAGCTGCACACATTCCACCAGGTATGCCAAATGAAACCTTAATAGAAAAAAATCAAATTCAGGACAAATCTACCTGTCCTAAGAAAAAGAAGTGGGCTTCAGGAGACATTGTGGGATAGGAATCGTCTTTGAGATAGGAAAAAGGTCCTCTGTGTGGGCCCCCTGAATCTGCTCTGAACAGAGAAATCAAATGGTTCCCAGATAAAACTATGCAGGTTTTTAGCCATGAAGATGAAGGACTCAGGGCTGAAAGTGAGGTTAAGGCTGGTCAAGAGTAGCAGAGCAAAGTCCTTTAGCAAACTGGGATATACATTTTTTTACCGTTCTTAAAAGCTTTGGGAGACATCCCACTGTTACAGTAATGCTCTGTTAATTCCTTCTCCAAATATTGCAAATATTTGGCATGACATCTTTAATTAGTCAGTCTTTATAGACTGAGCAGTACATCCATTTGAAACTGGCAACAGCATAGCTTATGATTGAAAAAAAATATCTGCTACTAACGCCCATGTACGTTCCTTAAAAGAAGATTAATCCTTTAGAATAGTAAAAGTCTATATAATTAGGAGTAATGGAATCCAATTAGGAGGAAAAAAATCAAGGAATCAGCAATATCTCTGACACTGACATCTATTTGGCTGGAGAATGGCATCTCAAGGAAAATTATGTGCACTCCATCTTTTGTTCAGTTCACATTTAAATGCCCAGAACTTCAATAAATGTTCAATATAAAGCAACCCTGCACTGACAGACTGTGAGTTACAGCCTTACTTCAACTAACTTCTGTTTTTATATCATATTTCTTGAATTCAAAAAAGAGAGGTTTTCACATAAACCATACAAGCCATTATTTATATTTTCGATATAGATTAGATTACAGTCAAAAAGAAATAGTTACAGATATCTACAGCAATTTAGGGCCTTTTTGCATTGATTTATTGATGGCTACTCGAAATTTCAGCTGCACTAAAAGATGCAAATTTCCACCTGCGGTTGCAGTCAATTCTTTCAAATCACCAAGTATGTTCCATCAATATTTATAGATATCACCTCCAGAAGAATAAAAAAAATACAATGTAAGCAACAAATAGGTTCAAATCCAAAGCCGCACTAGAATATACCTTCCTTTTGTCATACACTGAAATAGTCATTTTTTGCTGCTATAAATTAAAACTTTGTCGGTCAGTTTCTTCAATAACTGCCTCCAACCTCCTGGCAATTCTTTAGAAATGGGTGCCTTCAGCCACTCACAAGGAACAGTCAGTGCTCAGTCTCTTACCAATTTATTTTTACCCACAACCAATGAGGCAAGTGATTTTCCAGCTGAGTTAATGACCTCTGATTGTGCTGTTCCTACAGTTTCACTAGTTTGGCCTCACACTATGCACTGGTCTAATGCAGATGCTGTTGACACAAGGAAACCAGGTTATAGTCAGAATTTGTTGTGGTGAAAATAAATTAGGATATTTTAAAGAGGAATAATAGAAAGAAACATACAACTTATAAAGTGCTGTTGAACAGAAGGTAATTTAAAAATAATTATAAGAGAAAAAAATGGTCTCCAAAGGTCAAGCCCTCCCATGCTAACATAAGTAGGCTGGAGAGCCACAGCACAGAACATTCTTTAGTTTAGTTTAGTGGGTTTCCTCTCCTCAACCCTGCTTTGCTTCTGTGCAGACCTGTAGATTTGCAAGGACAAGTATTTTGAGGGGAGAGGAAAGGGGAGGGGAGAGGGGAGAGGGGAGGAGAGGAGAGGCGAAGCAGAGAGACATTTTGGTTCATAGCTCATGGAGAAGTAAAAGTTATTTGAAAGTCACTGATCAGCAGTAAAATCTTTTCTTAGTCTGAAAATGAGGATCTATTTCCAATAAGAGCACCCTTAATTTTACCAAGAGTTCACCGTGCAAAATCTGTGGCAAATGCAACACGATTCTGTAAGAAAGACCTTGAAATCTACAGTCACATATATCTCCATAGAACTTAGAAATCTGTTATAATTACAGCTCCTTGAGGATGACAATTCATATTTATAGATTGAGACTTATTAAGCTTAGTATTTTCACACCTTGGTTCAATAACAAATTCCATGAGTCAACTTGAAACACCTTGGAAAATATGTGACATGCATCAAATGGCCATGGAAATAATTATGTTTACTTACAAAAAATGCAGTGGTTCTCAGGGACTTAACGGGTACTTGAGAAAAACAGAAGAGAAAGTTTCAATACAATGACAGTAAATTATCATCTTTATTGTTCCACCAGCATTTTTCCCCTTTACCTGGTCTTAATCCAGCCTGAGTATTAATTAATCACGGTTATACAAATCTTAAATCACATTGTAGGGTACTTAGGATTCAGTCCATTGGTTAGCAATTAACCTACCTTGCCTTTAGTCATAAACCTTTACATCGCAGCCCTGCTTTTGATATATGAATCAACAAGTCTGAAAGACTGAAACTCAGTTCAGTCTAATAGCTGACTAAATATAAGACAGATTTTTCCATTTATAGACACCTCTCACTCTTTGAAACTTACTGCTTCCTTGAAGGTAGGTTAACATGACACAAAACTGTGTCTTAATGCACCATGAAATTTAAGATTTTGCACACAAATGACAGTGACAAGATTCCTATTGATTTGCCACCTCTTGCAAGTCAGTATGTTTGGCATACTCCTGCCAGGAAAGCTCTGCAGGTTTCCACTGATCTGTTAGGGTAACGCAAGGCAACCATCTGCGTCTCCTATTTGTTTCTGTGGGTACAACCTGTCAGGTTAAGAAAGAAAGGAACACTGAGCATGTGCATTATATCATTTTAGGTAAACAGGGGATTAATGTTCTCACTCATTACATGTCTCAACCACCCCTCTGGACTCTGAGCACCTCTGGGACCACTTTTGGGCCTGGAGGGTAGAGGTATTAGTGAGACTTATGCCAAATAAGGTTAAAACTGGGCCATTTCCATTCCACCTTCCACGTACCTAATAACTGCATTTGCACCATTCCCTCACCTAGGACAGAGCTGGCGAGATGCCCTCACCAGGCTATGGGCATGTTACTTCTTTTCCATAAGCCTCTCCTTTCTGCTAGCACCAAAAGCAGTTCTTCCTTGCTTCCTTCCTTTTCAACATGAAGCTGACTTTCCCCAAGCCAGGCTGTGCTTTTTTGCTGTTCATTTGCACTTACTCTGTGAACTGGGCAGTGTGCAAGCAGCACCTGGCAGATTTCAGTAAGGCAGTGGTGGGAGCAGACAGATCTGCATATGAAACTGCTAGCAATTCATGTAAGGAACAATCAAACCCGTTTATTGAGCAGGGACTGGACTGAAATGGAAACAACTATTTTCCTAGGCCACCTCTTTTTTTCCCCTCCCTTTGCTACAGAATAGGATTCTGGGAAGCCCTGATTAGACAAAGGAGGGGATGAAAGTGAGCATACGTGGAAAAGAGGTGGAGGGAGAAAAGGGATTTAGGAAATGAAATGGAGCTTCAGCTCAAGGCATGTGGTAGATGTCACAGTAACAAGCCCTAAACAAGGCAAAGTCAAAACACAATCACCAATATTTTTAATGATATCTCTGAAAGTAGAAATTTGGGGGACTTAACTGGATACGGATGAAACACTAATTTCTTTCTTGATTAGTCAGACTTCAGAAGGAGATCTGTGGCCCATTTAAATTACTCATCTCTGAATTGCATTTAATTCCCAGTTGAGTACAAGCAATTGATTTGGTTTCATCACAATGAAATTACTAAGATTACTTAAAAAAAAAAAAAAAAAAGAAGTATGGGAAGTTTCCTTGGCTCCTGCACAGACATGAGGGGGAGATAGGGGCATAACAGCCTATAAGCAGTTACTATCTTACCAAATTTCTCCTAAAGTGAAATATTTTTAGAACAAAATTAATGCTAGTACAACTAGGGACATTTCCACAAGATTAGAATGACCTTAAAACAAGGTCATGTCTAAGTGTATTTATTTGACTACATCCCTTTAAATGAAAAATGTCTAATGCTGTAAAATAGGAGCTCATTAGATCATTGCTTAGATCAGCTTTTTTGGACTCTTTATTGATATTTTCTACCTCCCACAACCTCATTATCAGACTGGCAAGGTTTTTGCTTATTTTTTCTCATTCCTTGTGGATTATATAGATTTCAGATCATTTTGATCCTGTACTTAACTTTCTTCCCATGCTGGAATTAATCATTCATCCTACACACTTGAAAAAACTAGAAAAATGCACCTCCTCAGTTTTACTTATTTAAAGTAATTACCTTCAATATGATTAATAAATGCATACATTACTGACATGTGGAGGTGGTTTTGTTTATTTGGTACACTTTGCCTGACCAGCAGTAGCATAATAGCAGGAATGTTAAAAAGCAATGGGGAGCTAACGTCACCTCACTTTTATAGGATAACCAAGTATTCTTATGGAAAAATAGGAAACTTTCCCTGGAGGAAAAGCATGCTGTTGGCAAGGCATTGAGCTGTGACTCAGGGTATCAAAAGTCATTTTCCTGTTCCATCACAGATTTCCTCTGTTATCTTGTACAAGACTGCTTCGGCTGTGTGCCTGAGCAAAAGATAAAAATATCTTCTTTCCTTTGACTGCTGTCATGACTATTTATCATATGCTTTTCAAGGAAAAAAAATATTTCACTTCTTTGCGCATGTCTGTGAAGGGAGACACTGAGCTGCCAGACAGACAGATGTAGCCTATAGTTCTCCCTCTGCTCATCACAAAGGGAACATGAGATCCAAAATTCACTGCTCAGCTGAGTTGCGCTGGGTGAGCACTAGCCAGTCTCCTGGGCATTTTTGACCAGGCATGTTATATGCCCACAGAGTACTCACTACAAAGTGTTTTGGTAGATTTTAGAGTAGAGTTTATACAGATTTCTACCACTTGGAATACTTAACCAACAAACTGACGATTTTCATGAAGTCCTTTTTCTTGATACTGCCACAATTAAGCCTAATAACATATTTTTCAAAAATACCACAAGGAAAAATAACAGTGATTAATTATAAGGAAGCCATGTATTTTACTATGTATTTTTCCTCTAATTACACATAGATACAGCTTTAGGTATAGATACAGACACACTTCTCAAACACAGGCTTATAGTTGCTGTTATTTCACAAGTTGAAATAAAGGCTTGCTTGTTCTAATAATTAAGATAAAATTTTCCTATTTAAATGACATTTGAGCTAAATTATTAATGCAGACACTTCAACAATTAGTCAGAAATAATATCTTTGGTTTGTTTTCTTATGGTGCCCACTATAGGAAATGTCTTTACGGAATGTACGGAATTTCACATAGCACTGGATATTCTAAACCTGGAACTGAAAAATAAGATTTGGAAAAATAGTTCTAGCTGAAAAATCTTCTCTTTTTATTTTTTTCTTAAATACATATATATATATATTTTTTTCTAGGGATCAACTTCTGTTGATTCTAACAGTGTCAGAATATGATCCAGAAAGACAAAGTGAGATTCAACTCCAGACTAAGACACCTACCTTTACATGGCTGCATGAGACTGTCTACATGCATACTAGGTATCTAAGTTCCTACTACAATAAACGAAGATCTATGCAGTACAGTCAGGGCTGGCTCAGGATTACTGTAAATCATTTGAAGTACACATCTGAATTTGGTTTACTAAACTGCATTTTAAAATTTATTAGCTGTATTGATTAGATTTCCAATAATCTGGGGTGAACCGTGCCTTTTGTTATCTCCAGTTCACTAGTCCTATACCATTTGTGTTCTGTTAGTAAAAACAAATGTATGGCAACCATTTGGAAACTACCAGTTTGTGTAGCCTTGCAATAAGCAGCACTGCAAGGTTCTGCTTCATGTATGGGCTGCACCTGTCACAGTTGTTTGTATTTTGAGCAACTTATATTTGTAGTTACACCTCCATGGCTAATGAAGCCTTGAAATGGTAGATTCACAGCTCATGGGGCAAGGTCTATACGCAGAAAACACTTACTACACTGCCCATAAAATCCTGCCCAGAATGCTGCAAAATTATTATCTAAGAGAAAATAAGGATTCAGTGTCACAGCCAGATGCAGCAGAAAATCACAAGTCTTGATAAAAAAACATCAGAAGTCTCATCACAGGCTTTTCTCCCTGATTGATACTTTATCCAGCTCATGAGTTTCAGCACAATATGGTCCCTAACTGGCTAGATGTCAAAACTTGTCTTGGTCAGCCCTGGAATAAGTATGTATTCTTGTAGGGTGACATGGTGATAGAAAGCTGAGTGTCAGCAGAACAGTAAAATCACTGTAATACTTTCTACATTGTTACCCAGTCCTGTGGCCCAATGTGGAGATGGGATGTTCAGCACATAGCTTGACATGAAGTCAAGTGGGTAAAATATAAGTGAAACTGCTGGTGACGTTCATAAACTACCATGAATAAAGTAGCACTAATCATGTAAACTGGAGTTAACACTGCCCATAGTTTGAAGCTTTCACATGAAACATCTTCAGCCAGTCTCCAAGCAAGATCACAGAATCACAGAACACTTGCGGTTGGAAGGACCTCTGGAGATCATCTAGTCCAACTCACCTGCTAAAGCAGGTTCACATAGAGTAGATCACACAGGAATGTATCCAGGAGGGTCTTGAATGTCTCCAGAGAAGGAGACTCCACAACCTCTCTGGGCAGCCTGTTCCAGTGCTCTGTCATCCTCAAAGTAAAAAAGTTGCTCCTTATATTTAAATGGAACCTCCTGTGTTTCAGTCTGTGCCCATTGTCCATTCTGTTGTTGGGCACCCCTGAAAAGAGTCTGGTCCTATCTTCTTGACACCTGCCCTTGAGATATCCATAAGCATAAGAAAGATCCCTTCTCCACCTTCTCTTCTCCAGGCTGAACAGGCTCTCTCAGTCATTCTTCATAAGAAAGATGCTTCAGATCCCTAATCATCTTCATAGCCCACCACGGGACTTTCTCCAGTAATTCCTGGATGACATAAAGTTGATATTTTTAAAAGTGTTTTAGGGCCTTGAAAGAGTCTACTTATTCTGGGATGAGTTTTACCACTGTTTTTAATGGGAAAGATTGTGAAGGTCCATTAATCAGGTAAACTTGAGGGAAGGTATCGATCACCAAGTTTGGGGACTGAAGGGTCTAGGAGACAACAAGCCTAATAATTATCTCTTCCAACTTAGTGTTTTCTTTGGCATGCTCACAGAATTACTGTGGTCTCCTACTGAACATTCAAAGCTGGAGCACTCCCCATCTGTTGCTGTTAGCTGTGGTCCCAACTGTTCATGTTTTCAGGAGTGTGCCCAAGAAGTGAGTCACTAATTTATCTCGAGCATACTGTTTTCAAAAGCATTTAGGAAGTTCAGTCTCACAAAATCATTGCTGAGGCAAAACCTTGATACTGGTGACGACCTTAAAAGGGAAGTTTGGAAGTTTTTGTCATTGTTATTTATCTTTGTAGGAGCTCATAGAGCTATGTGTGAGCCAGGTTCACAAAAATTATGCTTTCATCCTTTATAATGAATTAATTTCATCTTGGCAAGCAACTGATCTGGAACTTGTCTTCTTTAGTTATTTGCCCTCAGCAAACGGTCTTTAAGGACTAGCATTGACTATCATGAATTGTAATTTATATTGATTATATGTTTATGATATTACCAACAGATGCAAAGTAGGAGACATTGTGCAAACAAACACAAGATGCAACACCAAAGAGTTGTGAGCTAAATAGATCACTGATGTACTGTTTGTTCTTCAAGTACATTACTCAATCTCTTACAGCAATTTTTTGGTCTGTTTATTACAGTTCTCATTAAACTCTAGCTTCTTTAAACCTCACACTTACTAATGGGTCACTGACCTGAAGTGTGTATTGCGTCTCACAAGTGTGCCTGCGAGATCCAACATCCTTACAGATACAGAGACATACAATCCAAGGAAACATGTAAATGTATGGCTTTAATATTCTAATTCGTTCATATAGTCAGCTTTCAATACCTCAATAATATGTGATATGATAAAACAAGCAACATATTCGGAAATATTTCATTTGAGATAAGAATCTGTTCCTTTCATATTCAGTCCAAGCTGGACTTGATATATATAACATTACACTTGCTTTCATCTGTGAAGACTGGTGCAAAAATCCCTGTACCAAGGAAGGCCAAGGCCGTAGGTCTGTATGGTATCATTCAAATGCAACATGGAGCTCCAGCCAAGATCTGAAGGCAGAATATGCCATCTGATGCTTTATTCAAGTCAACAGGCCATCCCAGCTTGGATGTGCTTTGTGCAAAAAAGAGATACAGGGCTTCTAGATCCCATCTGACTAATGTAGAGCCAACCTGGATTTGCCTTTACTGCACTTCAGCAGGTCAGTATGTGCACATATCCTTGGAGAATAGGGTGATATACCACAGCATGTACAGACTTCAACCTTTAATTAAGCAAATACTTTTGTCTGCTTTTCTGTAAGAGAAGAACTACTCCACCGAGTGGTTCTGTGACTTGTCATGAGTCCAGTAGGTTTGAAGATAGTGCATAACATCAGCTACTGGCTGATCACATGATCCTTGTCCTCCCCATATACCTTTACAAGAAAAAAAAAAAAAAAAAAAATTATCTGACAATATCAAACATTCCAGGTAGTTTGGCAAAGGCTGTCAAGTGTGTCTTTTGCCTATGAAACTTCCAATCATTACATTCAAAGGAATAATTTCATCCATGTACTATAGTCCTCAGACCATCAACTACTTACAAATTTGCTTAATATTTTATACAAAAGTAACAGCATTGAAGCCAATATATGAGAAATATACCATTATGCACATCTACAGGATTTGTCACAAACTCTACAAGCAATAAATCTTAGTCTTCTTCAAAGTATTCCATTCGCGATCACAATTAGTGTTAATAGCTTCATATCACGGCCCTGTTTTTCAGTCCTTTGCCAAAGAGATCATGATGTGTCCTTGTCTGACTTGGTACTTGTCTAAAATGACATGATCGTGTCTCTCATTCACCTTAGGATACATCCAGCCTGTATGATCCATGAGTACTTATGTGAGAAAAAAAAAAGGTAAAAATATTCAGAACTGTGACAGTAAAGCCCAGATGACTGGGTGGATGTGGAAACAAGGGGCATGAATTCTAAACCAGTTATTTTCATAGCATGAAGGGAAGAGGATATGGGATATGCAAGATTTGGATAAAATTAATGCCTATCCCTCCCCTCAACGGTAGGACTTGTAACTCAAAGACTGATTCCACAAGTTGCATGCAAAAGAATAATTTGATTTAATTTGTTGCCATTACCACATTTCTTTCACATCATTATGCTATCAGCTGAAGTTGCATAAAATCAACTGATGGAGCTACACAAACAAAGCATTAGCCTGAAAAACAGACCATAATTTTGGTGCTGTCTGCTATTACCCAAAGAAAAAATGTTTGATCTATATTACCTTAGTTACTTTTATTACCTTAGTTGCCTAGTAAAGAATATCCCCCTTTGCGGATTCTTTTGTATTTCTAAGTAGAGCATATTTCTGTGCATGACTCAGAACAACAGCAGGAATTTTGCTAGAACCTTGCACTAAAATGCTGTTACCTTGACTCTTTAGACAAATAGCAATACAGTCAAAATCTTCAGGGCGAAATGCCTTCCCGAGCACAGTGGGAACTGTGGGAGGAGGGAACGTGGAAGTCTGCCACCCAGCAGCAAGGGAGAAAGGCTCCCAACAAACAAGGCTTTCCACTCCACACCACAGAGGGGTTGTCACCCTCTGTACTGGGTAATCAGCTACTTTCAATTGCTCATAATTCATCGAGATCATCAGCTGTTGTGTGAATACAGCTCTGTTGGATTCAGAGACACGGCAGCTTATCCAGCTAAGGATGTGGCTTAAATTCAACCAAAGGAAAACAGGGATTTTAAAACAAGTTCTCTGATGATGTAACTGGGTGGCACACAACTGGAAGAAACAATTCCCTCCCTCTAAACTCAAACTGTGCTTCCGGGCAGCAGAGTGAGAATATTGCCTTAGTTCCACAACAAATACAGGCATGGATGCAGAAGCTTTCATTACAGTGCTTATTTTTCCTAGCACTGTAATTCTAACTTGTATCTTACAAGTTTCTTGTTTTGGAGGTCACATATAATTGCCAGCTTTATGTGCTGTAAGGGAGAGATACTTTAGTTCTAATTAGCGTAAATAATTACAGGTACATAAAAAGGCAAAAAACAAAAAATATCTCATGAGAAAACATTCTTTGTGCCATATGTTCCTGTACACCAAATTGATTTTGAGTTCATACCATCCTTTGCATTTCCCCAATTACCAACCTCAGCTTAATTTGGAGCAAACATACGCAGCAGGTGAAGACAAGAAAAGTGTGTTTGCTTCTGACAAACACTGTGAATCTCCCCCCTTTTTTTGATACTGAACCATAATCTGCACAGATGATCAGGTAATTAAAGCATAATGGAATGCAGGGTAAATTATAATGACTGGTATGGCTCAGGAAAAAGATGCTTCGGAGCAACATATTAATGCCTGAGAACAGGAGACAGTTATTATGCCTTAACAGGCCACTGACAGATGGCTACAAATTATAAGCCATTAAAGAATTTAAAACTGAATTGGGCATAGTAATCTTCATAAGAGAACTACCAAGAAAATTCTTTATCCTAATTGAAACAAAGGCAGACTTGTGCTTCAAAGTGCAAGATGTAATCACCTAGTCATGGCAAAAAATATATTATTAATCTTCTCCCAAGGCACTGAATCTCTTCCTAAATATGATCTTCTGTATACTCAAGAATAGACCAATTGCTTTAGGTTAAACCCTGTCATGGTGGCCGTTAAATTTCAAATTAGTCTTAAACAGCCATCCTTTTCCCGAACTGTACGATTAACCAGAGCAAAGAGCCTGTGAAAAACTAACACTGCATGAGACAAAACAAGGGCAGCCAATGTGTA
This sequence comes from Columba livia, assembly GCF_036013475.1. Taxonomy (NCBI): domain Eukaryota; kingdom Metazoa; phylum Chordata; class Aves; order Columbiformes; family Columbidae; genus Columba; species Columba livia. Next base: position 30,833,741 of record NC_088604.1, read on the forward strand.
ATATATTGGCACTACTGTTGCTGTTTCAAGCCCCTGGGCAGAATGAGAAGTGACCACATCAAACTCTGAATCCATCGTCTGAGAGGAGGCATTTAGAATAACCACAGAAGATTTTGGTTTAGCAAATGGTGGAATAAAGGCTTGAGAAGCAGACAATGGACTTAATGTATCTGTCCATTCTTACTCATTTAAAAGCTATGAGTAAATTAAGAGCTCCACAATATGGTTTCAGATATACTTACTTGAATTTAATAAATTATTTATTGTTTTATTAGTAATCCTTAGAGTAAAACTTCACTGCAATGTAATATTCCTGAGAATCTTTATTATATGCTCTCTCCTAGTAAAAATTAGTTGACAATCCTATTTCATTTCTTCCTTTGACACCTTATTTAGATTTCTATCTTGAGCAGGACTTTAAGATACACTTTGGCAGAAAGCTTTCCTACATAACACCCAATTTTAAAATTAATACCTTGCTACCTCCACTAATAAATGCTGGAATAGTTTACATTAGTGTTTTAAGACCAGAGTCCATGGCTCATTAAAACACAGCTTCACTAGACTTAAATCAGAGGTGAATTCAAATGTGTCTGAGGGAGACTGAGCTGCTATTACTTTTATTTCTTTCATACTCCCACAGAATCTGATTCATATACGTTGCAACCTTTACACATGACCTTTGTAATTTGGCCCACTACACATAAGAACAAAGTTATCTCTGCTGTTAAATATTTTATATGAGCCCATGCTAAAGGAGAATACAAGAAATTCAAGGACAATTCTTTTAAATTAGTGTCATTCTGCTTTGACTATCTAACACCATTCTGCTCTGAACAAGGAAATTCTAACACCCTAGTGTAAGCACAGTGATCCAATTTTAAAAATGCTATAAAACAAGGTTGTAATGTACATCGCCTAAAAGATGTAGATTATATACTAGAGACAGTTATGAAGATGTAAATTCTCCTACTTAAACTTCAATAGATCATCTCTGAGTTTGGCTTATGAGTGCAGAAAAATCACTCTTATAATGTATAGATCTATCATACTACTTTCACCACTGCAGATTATCATGGTGCTTTTTCCCCATATATCTAACTCACTACGTGACTCCAGTCTACATACACTAAAGCTGAAATACCTGTTCTTGCAAGCATGTTGTTGGCATCAACAAAGGGTTCAGTTGAACTATCTAGAGATTTACTCTGAAAACAAAGTCAGTTCAAACCGTGACTATTTAGGACTCTGTGCAGATTTACTTACAAAACATATGAATCTCCTTCAGAATAGGAGGACACCCCTTCAAGAGACAGGAACCTCTTTCTCTGATGTCTTCCAAATAGAATGAGATTAGACAGGGCTCATGCAACATCTGTTACACCAGATGGATTTGTCACTGACCAGGCAGAAAAAAAGGTATTGCAAACACTGAAGGAATCAAGAAGCACATTTACTGCTCAGAGGCTACATTTTTCTTCCTATTTTAGCCTGATGGGTCCTAGCAGAAAGAATTCATGAGGTTCAGGAGCACTAGTGAGAGAAAAACACCTTAAAACCACCTTATTTTGCATCATTTTTCATCTTAGTTTGTCTACTGAATGTGTTAGTTTTATAAACATCTCTTAATTTTATTAGTTAATGCATTGATTCTGATAAATATAATTGAAGGATTGTATGATTAATTATGGAAATATTCTTCACCAAGCTGATGTCAATACATTAACTTGTTGCTATGTCAATATTCACCTTGCAGTTTTCCATATCCAAACAACGTTAACAAAATCAAACACAAATATATTGGTTTTATTTGTCTTTAACTAAGGCTGCCACCTCATTCTAGAAGACAAGGTGACTTCAGTGTCAGCGTACCTAGTATGCAACTCATTTACATCAGGTGTGTTTCTTAGGCCTATATTTTTCCTGACTGCATTTCTGTAAATCATAGAATCATAGAATGCTAGGGATTGGAAGGGACCTCGAAAGATCATCTAGTCCAATCTCCCTGCCGGAGCAGGAACACCTAGGTGAGGCTACACAGGAATGTGTCCAGACAGGTTTTGAATGTCTCCAGAGTAGGAGACTCCACAACCTCCCTGGGCAGCCTGTTCCAGTGTTCTGTCACCCTCACTGAGAAGAAGTTTCTTCTCAAGTTTAAGTGGAATCTCTTACATTCCAGCTTAAACTCATTACCCCTTGTCCTGCCATTGTTTGTCACCGAGAAGAGCCTGGCTTCATCCTCATGACACTCACCCTTTGTATATTTGTAAACATTAATAAAGTCACCCCTCAGTCTCCTCCAAACTAGAGACCTAGCTCCCTCAGTCTTTCCTTATAAGGGAGGGGCTCCACTCCCTAAATCATCTTGGTTGCCCTATGCTGGACTCTTTCCAGCAGTCCCCTGTCCTTCTGGAACTGAGGGGCCCAGAACTGGACACAATATTCCAGATCGGGTCTCACCAGGGCGGAGTAGAGGAGAAGGAGGACCTCTCTCGATCTACTAGCCACCCCCCTTCTAATACACCCCAGGATGTCATTGGCCCTCTTGGACACAAGGGCACAGTGCTGGCTCATGTTCATCCTGTTGTCCACCAGGATCCCCAGGTCCCTCTCCCCTACACTGCTCTCTAATGGATCATTCCCCAACTTATACTGGAACCTGGGGTTGTTCCTGCCCAGATGCAATACTCTACATTTGCCCTTGTTATGTTTCATTGAATTTTTCCCTGTCCAGTTCTCTAGGTCTCACTGGATGGCAGCACAGCCTTCTGGCATGTCAGCCACTCCTCCCAGCTTAGGGTCATCTGCAAACTTGCTGATAGTGCACTCTAGTCCGTCATCCAAGTCACTGATGAATATATTGAACAGTACTGGCCCCAGCACCGACCCTTGAGGCACTCCACTAGATACAGGCCTCCAACCAAACTCTGCCCCATTGACCACGACTCTCTGGCTTCTTTCCTTAAGCCAGTTCCCAGTCCACTTCACTACCCGATCGTCCAGACCACCCTTCCTCAGTTTAGCTATGAGAATGCTGTGGGAGACTGTGTCAAATGCTTTACTGAAGTCAAGATAGACCACATCCACCGCCCTGCCATCATCTATCCACCTTGTTATATCTTCATAAAAGGCTATGAGGTTGGTCAAGCACAACTTACCCTTAGTAAAGCCATGTTGATTGCCCCTAATGACCCTCTTATCCTTGATATGCCTTGAGATGGCACCAAGGATAAGTTGCTTCATTACTTTCCCAGGGATGGAGGTAAGGCTGACCAGTCTATAATTACCCGGGCCTTCCTTCTTGCCCTTTTTGAAGACTGGAGTGACATTTGCTTTCATCCAGTCCTCAGGCACCTCTCCCATCTCCCAAGACTTGGCAAAGATGACGGAGAGTGGCCCAGCAATGACTTCAGCCAGCCCCCTCAGCACCCATGGGTGCATCCCATCTGGGCCCATGGATTTGTGGATGTCCAGATTGCCTAATTGTTCCTTAACCCAGTCCTCATCAACCAAGGCAAATTCTTGCACCGTCCTGACTTCCTCTGGGGCCTCAGTGGTACGGGGCTCCTCAGGACAGCCTCTGGCAGAGTAGACAGAAACAAAGAAGGCATTCAGTAACTCTGCCTTCTCTGTATTTTCTGTCACCAGGGCACCCACCTCGTTCAGCAGCGGGCCTCCATTATCTCTGGTGTTAGTTTTATCCACCACGTATTTGAAAAAGCTCTTTCTGTCGCCCTTGACCCCTCATGCCAGCTTTAATTCTAAGGAGGACTTAGCTTTCCTAGTTGCCCCTTATATCCCCTGACAACAGCCTTATATTCTTCCCAAGTGGCCAGACCCTCCTTCCATGATCTGTAAACTCTTCGCTTCCACTTGAGCTTACCCAGCAGTTCCCTGTTTAGCCACACAGGTCTCCTGGCTCCTTTCCTTGACTTCCTATGTGTCAGGATGCTTTGATCTTGAGCTTGGTAGAAGAAATCCCTGAATATTAACCAACTACCTTGGGCCCCTTTACCTTCAAGCAGCCTTGCCCATGGGATTTTCTCTAGCAATTGCTTGAAAAGGCCAAAGTTTGCCCTGCTGAAGTCCAGGGTTGCAATTCTGCTTGCTACTCTGTTCCTGCCGCACAAGATCCTGAACTCCACCATTTCATGGTTGCTGCAACCAAGGCAGCCTTCAACCTTTATCGCTTCAACCAGACCCTCCTTGTTAGTGAGGATGAGGTCCAGCAGTGCACCTCTCCTGGTCAGCTCCTCCACCATTTGCATAAGAAAGTTATCTTCAATGCACTGGAGGAACATCCAGGACTGTGGCTGGCTGGCTGAGTAGTCCTTCCAGCAGACATCAGGGAAGTTAAAATCCCCCATGACAACCAGGGCCTGTGATTGTGAAGCTGCTCTCAGCTGCCTGTAGCTGAGCTGCCTCATCAGCTTCCTGACCTTGATCTGGTGGTCTATAATAGACACCTACAACAGTGCCTCCCCTGCCAGCCTGCCCCTTAATTCTCACCCATACACTCTCAACTTGCTCCTCATCTGTGCCCGGACAGTACTCAATACATTGTAGTTGCTCTCTCACATAAAGAGCAACTCCACCACCTCACCTGGCTGTCCTGTCTTTCCTGAAGAGGACATAGCCATCCATGACCACATTCCAGTCATGTGAGCTGTCCCACCATGTCTCCGTAACTGCCATCAGATCATAACCTCCTGCCCTAACACAGGTTTCTAGCTCCTCCTGCTTATTCCCCATGCTGCACGCATTGGTGTACAAGCATTTCAGGGAGCGAGCTGAGCATACTGATTCCACCCTAGGGGGATGGGAGGCCTCCCACTCCCCATCAATTCTAGAATGCTGCCCCACTGATGCAAGCCCACCTAGAACCCCATCCCCCTTCAAGTCTAGTTTAAAGCTCTCCAAATGAGCCCTGCTAATTCCTGACCCAGCAAAGATTTGAGGTTTTTGTTTAAGCTCCCTGACTCAAGTGGACAGATTGTGATATAGATTAGAAAGACCCTTCGCCAAGTGAACATTTAATGGTTTTGATAGTCAGCACAAACAAAACCACTTTATTACTTCAAAAGCAAAACAATTTCTTACCTTCCAAACCTTATATAACTAAACTGCAAATAAGGTCTGTTCCATCTGACGTAGGTGGAGAGTTCTCTCTCCAGTGGAACCTGTCCACTTTGAAAGTTTCAACAGCTTTCATCCTCTTCCTTTTTGATTAAAAAAATGCCCATGGTTTGTGCTGCCATTCAGAGGGATCTTGACAGGCTGAAGAAATGGGCTGGCAGGAACAACCCCATGCACCAGTGTATGCTGGGGAACCACCAGCAGGTAAGCAGCTTTGCAGAAAAGGACTTAGGGGACATGGCAGACACCATGTTGAACACTAGCTAGCAATGTGCCCTTGTAGTAAATAAGGATAACAATATCCTGAGTTGCATTTGGATCAGTGCTACTAGCAGGTCATTGGAGGTGACCCTGCACCTCGACTCATCACTGATGAGGCCAAACCTGAAATACTGTGTCCAGTTCTGGGCTGCCCCATGCAAGAGAGACATGGACATACTGGGGAGACTCCAGCAAAGGTTCTTGAAGACTGTGAAGGGACTGGAGCATCTCTCCTATGAAGAAAAGCTGACAGAGCTAGCACTGTTCAGCCTGGTGAAATGAAGACTTGAGGAGGATCTCCTCGCATATAAATATCTGAAGGGAGGGTGTACAGAAGACAAATTTATTATGCATCCAGGCACAGAAATGAAAGTTAGGCCCTCTCCCACATTAGGAGCTTTGAAAGCAAGGTGGCATACCCAGTCATGCTACGCTTACAGGCACAAGGAGTCTCGCATTGCTTCATGTCAGTGACAGAGCATAAAGGGCAGAGAAGTGAGCTCTTTTGCTCCCTACCATTCATCCCCAAACAGTCTAGTGGTAAGACATTCTCCAAGGAGATAACACTGAGAAGAGATGAAATTGGAACCTTTTTAGTTGAGAAAGGTAAACGAAACTAAGCTTCCTACATCCTGGATGAGTGCTTTACATGCAAAATTGAACTATAAAAAAGAAGAAACCTAGCTAGGCATTTCTATGCCATGAAACAAACAAACAAAAAAAAATGACCCTATTTTCATTATCTGGAAGAAACTAATTAAGTACCTATCTTCAGGACACAATTTCCAAGTCAGTGGAGTTTCCAGGACAGTGTACTTTAAGATTCATATTGTTACACTCCAAAGCTTCTTGAGGGTAGAGGACAACACAACACACACATGGAGCTAAGATTTTTTTTCCTAGGTCAGAAGAAACAAACAAGGAGATAACTTTAAATGATATTATGGTATAAAGGGCTGTGTCTACCCTATTGGAGAACACAGAAGGGTAAGCTCAGGTGATGGTGCTTGCTGGCAGGAGCGCTCTTTGGGCCATCTGAAGGTGTCCCTGGTGTTGGTGTATGGGGTTGGACCCACAGGAGCAGCACTGGCTAATATTTCTTATTAGGCCTAGTGCTCTTCACAGCCTTTCAGCCTCTCATCTTCCTGCACTGCAACTACAGAGCTCAAAGATAACCAGGGCCTTTCCCTTCTGTGCGACCTGCTGCAAGAACAAGTAAGACTTTTAGGCTCTACAGCTATCTATTTCAGTGGCCTGCTCATCAGCCTGCCTCCCCATAATGCATCCAACTATCAAATAAAAACTTTCTGAACAGTTTTTGATCACACTGAATTTTTGCCTACAGGAAGGACATAATCACTACCTGTCAGTGAGTTTTATTTTGGGGGTGACAGGCACTAAACAGTTTATGTTAGCAACAGGACCTTTAGGTTTTGAGATATGGACATCACTTTTCATATACTATGAGTTATCTATGCAGTGATGATATTTAAATCAGACAATGAAATAGATGTTGCTGTTGCCAAACTAGAGACTGACCAGAAGTTTAAACTTAGATCAGCAAAACCTGAATTATTCAGAAATCTGTAGCTCAGGACCAAATCTATTAGCAAAAAGATAACTAGAGAGTAACATAAAATAGAGAGAAGGGAACAACAGGAACCTGAGCTGGGTGTCATTGTCTGAACACCTGCTCCTTCCCTGCTCCAGCTTCAGCTTTGAGGATGGCCCCGTGTGGAGGGGGTGACACACACAACCAACGTCCCCTGTCACTGCCTAACAAACCAGAGCCTTTTGTGTGCCTGGGGCTAGGGGCCACTGCCAAGCTGCAGCTGGTGGCCCAGAAGAAGGAAAACACTGAGGAAAAGAAATCCTCACCATGAGCATCACAATCCTCCAGCTGAGGACCACAGGATGATGATGATTTGTCATAACACCTTCTGCCTCTTCTGCTCCAGGAGGCGGGCAGCTGTCAGCCTGTGTTGTCCAACCTATGTTGGAAGGATGAGCATCACATCCAAGAAAAGGGGTCCATATTTGTAGGCTTTTTGTGTAAGTTTGTGGGGTTTTTTTTTTGTGAATGTGGACAATGAGTGTTGGCATGCCTGCAAAGGGACTAACAGTAAGTGTTTGTTGTATTTTTATTAGACTGTTAAAGTATTCACTAGCCTAACAGTAAACTCTTAGCTCCATATAAATGTTTATATATAGTGTCTACTGTTTAGTCCATAAAAAGATTTTGAGTGTATCACCTGCTTCTTCTTGCCTGGGAAAGGTTTCTGTTAGCTCTTCGGTCATAAGGGATCTCATTTCAGCTTCCTGACTGCTTCTGTGAAGCATACCTCCATAAGGGCAGTGATCTGCTACAGGGACCAGACACAAAAACCTGAGCCTAAATAAATTACCTGTAACTGCCTGGGAAGGGTCCAAAAGAAGCAGCAATGGAGCTGAGATCATGTCTCTGCTCAACATAAATTCACCCCAACTGTCAGTGTAGTACTTCTGCATGGTACTTTTCATCCCTGGGGCTTCCAAGGCACTTTACCTATGAAAATTGTGTGTTAATTATTCATTAAATTCTGTGTTCATCTTTCTGATCTCTGAATCACAGTAGTTATTCTACAGGATACAGCAACAGCCAACAGAGAGCGTGGGTAGAGAAGTAAATTGTTAATTACATGAAAAACGAATCAAAAGGCAGAACGTAGTTACACAAATTAACGTATTCCTCGGCTCAAAAGCAGCACCTTCAGCAACATAGCATCTGTGAAATTGTCCCATGTTATCAATTTGTTAATAAAAGTGTGTCCTATTGAATCACTGACACTTTTTATAGCACTTTGTGCTTGAGCTCTTAAGGGGCATGACCTACCAATAAAACCCTTACAATGAAAATAATCTTTCCCTTAGAGTAATTCATAATGAAACTATTCTATTTCAATATTTTTAAGTCCTTTTAATACCTGAAACTGGGAACCAACTGAAACTTTCTCAGAAGCCACAAATTTCCATCAGAGAGACAAATTTTCAAGAACAGTAATGAGTCCTTGGCATTTAGTACAACAGCATCTTAGTATGATTGGACATGCCCTGTGAGAAGAAAAATATCATTTCTCCTTCCTCAGTTTGAAGAAAAATTATGAAGGAGAAAGCTGCAAAAGAAGCCAGAGTGCCAGCTTTGTCAAGGAAAATTTACATCTCTACAGTCTTAATGCAAAAGGCTTTCTACATTCTTCCATTTGCAGATTTTCATGTCTGAGCTGGCAATTTGCCTGAAGGACCGGTCCTCTGACAGAATTATCATCAGGGAGGTCAGCTGTAAATTTCAATCAGTCAGTACAGGGCACAAGGAAAACACTGTCAGGAATATTTCCCTGAAGCTTGGCATCAGATATAAACACTGAATGTATGGCTCTGAGCATAAATCTTCAAATAATAATTCACTCTGGAAATTGATAATTTTAAATTCTCACAATGGCCCACTACTTAGGTACAAATTCTCCACTGATAGATGCTTTTCTCTGCTACGGAGAAAAATTTTGCCACACTTACTGGAGCAAATGAACTTATTAGAAAAGAGAAAGCAAACATTGTTTTATTGCAGGCATTAAACAGGAATTACTGTGATAATCACTTGCTACAAAGTCAATTAAGAGGAACTATGATTATAGACATAAGAATTATATTGTACATCCTTATAATTTATATCTGAAATAAGAATGAATTACAATATTTGGACCAATTTTTTTGTGTGCCAGCTCATGGATTTTAATCATGAGCCTTTATCTGAAAAAGTTTAGATTTGACACAGTCTGAACACACCAGAACATTACTACCAATTTAAATCAGATTTTAAAAGGAAAGCCAGAAAAAAAACTGGTGTGGAAAGGAAAGAATTCTTTATACTCCTAACTCTTCTGGCTACAAGGAAAAGCTTGAAAATGGGCCACAAAGCCAGAAGGGTCAAAACAATATTTGTCAGAAGGCAGACACCTGAATGTGTTATGACACATCTAAATGTATCATCATAAATAAGTTCTATTACCAAACTTGTGATATTCTGAGTCCTGACACAGCTTTTAAGGGCTTGAAGGCACAGTTTGGGAATTTCTGTCCCCACAAGGCTTGGCAATATTCAGCCCTAAAATATTCTTTCAGGCCCATCTTTTCGTATCAGCTTTCAAATTACTACCACAGTCAAACTGAGATATGTAGGCAAACTGAGAAATGATAGTATTGCCTTTAAAATCCTGCCTTGTTGAAAACATCCTCCCAGAGATCCCTCTTAGCTTCGGAGGTGGGAAGCAGTTTTCACAATTCAAAAGTGAGATGGTGGGGTTAGAAGTTTAATGGAAGAGTGAAGGCCACCGCAAGGGTAGAGGTAGCTGCTGCCACCTCACTCAGCAATCCAGCCCACCACCTCTGTGCATCTCAAGACACAATTCAATAGCAATTCAAGACAATGCAAGCTCCATTGAACTCACTCCAGTTTATTGACATCTCTCTTGTACTAGAGTGCTCAAAACTGCCCACAGTATTTCAGATACAACAGGTGCTGAGTGAAGGAAGACAATCCATCACTCTACCTACTGGCTGTGCTCCTACTGCTACATCCCTGGATGCTGTTAGCCCTCACTGCTGCCAGGGCCACCACTGGGCTCACACTGGTCACTGCCCACAAGCACCCCCAGGGCTTTTCCTGCACAGGCAGCCCCAATCTGTGTCACAACAAAGGACACTTCCTTCTCAGGTGCAGGACTTGGCATTTGTCCTTGCTGAATTTCATGAAGTCATTACTGTGCTATTCCTCCAGCCTGTGAACATCCCTCTGGATGACAGCCATGCCCTTGAGCATATTGACTGGTTCTATGAGTAAGCACTCAGTCACTTCCTCCAGGGTGATAGATAAAGGAATTAAACAGGCAAGTCCCATCCTGCCTTCTGCAGGTTTCCAGACACAGTGCAAACCACCGTGTGTACTGGCTGTGCTGGGACTTCGCTTCAATCACGTCATCTGTGTGTCCCTTTGGGAAGACACAACCTAAAACAAGGGAACAGGAATTAACAATTCTGGGTCAAGCTGGGAGAGAATTTTTGACAAAACTTTCTAAAGTGTTCCCCCACAACAGTTACACAAGCCCTTAATTATGATGTGAGGAACAAGGCTCAACTCATAGCACAGTCCCCACCATGGGCAGCAGTATATCACTCTGAGCTCTGTAGCTTTCAAGGGTTTGGCCATCAGCTTTTAGCCGCTTTCACACATTCTCGCTTAAAGACTGGAAGGGTGAGCATCTCGGACAGAAAGCTAAAGGCAGCATCCGTAAATCCTTAGAGACAGGCTCAAGCAGAGCCCTCCCAGTGCAAGGGAGCTAAAAAACAGGTTCACACAAGGTCTAAATGTGAATGATTGGAAGAAGTTCTCATATGGGTTCTTATAGTGTTGTACAGCTAACTTCAGCACTGCTCTGCTGACACAAACTGAAGGCTTATGTTAACAGGATAAGCCAAACTGTTTTCACTTACCACTTAGGACAAAAATAACTTCTCTGGTTCATTCTGTCCTCTGGGTATGAAAGTACTTGCTTGGCGGTTTGAGGATTCAGGAAACACAAACTAAAAAAGAAAGATGGTTACTATTCTACTAGAAGGCCTTTTACATCCTTCTCTGCTGCTCTATAAAAAGTAATAGGCTATTGTTTAATACATACAAGAGATAGGACAGAAGCTCACGACCAAAGTTCCCCTACTCCAGCAAAGAAGGGGCTAGCCAGACAGGGTGGAAAAAAAGGAGATACCTTATTTAAGGATTGTCATTCTCCTTCAGGCCTGGGGATGTGGAGGGGGTATTTGACACTGCAGTGTTGGGCCAGGATCTTCAACTGGCCAAAGTACTGAAGTGAAATAACTCCCATTCTTCCACTGTGCACCTGCTGTAAGACAAAAAAAGACCTTATTAGGACACAACGTGAATCATATCACTCTTAATAGCAAAAAATCATCTACAGAAACAAAAAATATTTTCTTAAGACTGTTAACAAACACATTTCTTACCAACAACATTTACATGGAGAACACGAAACACAAGTGTCCCCACATGGTATCTCTCAGCTCATCTTGCCCTGCACTCCAGCATGGGAGCATGTGGCCCATGCTTTTCTTGGAAAAGGCACATGCTGCCCCTTTTTTTAGGTTTCCAATTTGAAGCAGGCTGCAGAAGTATAATGTCTTTTTTTTTTCCCCTAGGTACTTCTTTTTTTCTTTTCTTTAAACAAAATGTATAGGAGTTCTTGCCATCACAAGAAAACAGATAGAAAGGGGAAGAGCTGGCACCTCTCACAGCAGGAGGAGCTGGAAAGGGAGTCAGAGAGGTCTCAGATAATTACAATCATATGCTGGGTCCCAGCCTCAGGACATTTTTGAAGTGGACCAGAAGCCCATTTTTTACCACAGGTTGCTATAGATTGCTAGTGAGAATATTGCTATTTGCAGTATTTGAATTAGAAACTAGAAATAAATAAAATAGCTTCACCCTTTCCATGACAGAGTTCATGAAAAATCACTGGAAAAGCTAACAGAAAGCAGGCAAATTTTTGAAGAATGCTTTCTCTGTCCTTTCAAGGTAGAAGCAAGATTGGTAACAAAATAATGTTTGTATTTTTTTCTTTCTGCTAAAGGGCTCAATTTTTAAAGTTGTGCTAACAAAGCCCATTTCAGCCATCTGAATAATCTCCTAATAAATCAATTAAGGGACAATTTATCACAGTGTCATTTTGCCACTTGGCCTATGGTGAAGAGGATACAAAAGAATGTTAGTGAATGACAGGAAAAATCTATAATGCTGGCTCTATTTCGTTTCCTTTGCATCACTATGAATAAAATTTTCCTGTATTGTCAATAAGATATATTTTAAACTATTTTCTCTCTTCTCCCTACCTTGAGTGTTAAATGGTTGTGATGAGGTCAAATCCCTGAAGTGTAAGATGAGGCTCTGCTGTTAAACTCCTATCACAGAATACAGGCAGCCAGGGATGCATAGGTTGTGATTTACTGGTAACAAGCCACTTGAAAAAAAGGCTATCTTGAACCAAATATGATTTGCAGAATGGATTCAAGTCTACTGCGTTCATTCCTCCTTCAACAGTAAGGAAACAAACTGGACAGAAAAAGATGATCTAGCAGACTATATCTACATGGAGAAGTAGTGTTGCACAATGGTAGAGATTTGTCAAGTGAAACATCTGGTGCTGAGAACATGATACACGCCCACAGTATTTGTACTTTGAAAGTTTTGGTTCAGACTACCTCTGGTCTGGTCCAACAGGCTGAACATTCTCTAGTAGCTGGAACACATTAGATTTGCTCCTGGATGACCTTAGATTTCATTTCATTTCACACAGTCTGAGACCTCTCACAATGCAACTCAAAGCACAGAAAGTAGGAACAGTCAGAAGATTCACATGAAAAGCATGTTCCTGATTTGAAGTGAAACATTAATATAGTTGCTGCATAGAGTCTGTCAACAAAGATGTTCTGGGATGCATGAGAATTTCTTGGCCATCTTCAGCGGCATAGCCAATGCCGATTTCTGTTTGGAATCTAGGCCTCCTTCTCTGTTGTGATTAAGGGATATTGAAAGATTGTGCTTGCAAAGACCAAAGGTAGGTTTCTGCATTGGTGGAATACATCATTTTTCTGAAAGAAAAAGGTTAAAACGAGAGCTATAGGATTGTAACGCACAGGTTTGAAAAAACGCAGAACAGATTTACACAAAAGCAAGCTTGTATCCCGTGTAAGTGCTGATGAGCTGAAGATTTTGTGGAATTTAAACCAGTTCAACTACTGCATCTAAAACAAGTCAAATCCAACAGCTGTCTCTGTGTTGTTATCCATCTGCACTCAGCAAGAAAGAATGATTATTCCTTTCGCCTCACTCTAGACCTATGTACAACTAGCCATACCTTTGCCACATTTCAGGTGGACCCTTGAACAGAGCCCAGCGAGTCTATGGCTGACCCTGGGCTCTTTTACCTTTTAAAATATTGTGCCATGAAAACACATTACAATATAGACATTTGCAATAGGTAAACTTGTTCTACAGCAAGTTGTGATGTTGTTTGAATATTATTCAGTTGCATGTTCCAACACTAGGACAGTACAACTGAGGAACCTCAGATGAAACCCTTGAAAAACACAAAGAAATGGGCCTGCTGGCAAAAATGTCCCCAATATTAGGACTGGTTCACCCCACTCTGAGCAAAAATTCAATAGCCACTGTAACATTTGCAAAGTTCATCATTTCCCTGTTCAATCAATAGGTTGAACTATAGATATTCATAGAACATCATCAATTTGTTTATTTTGCACTAGTGACTTTGTGGAATAGTTGTAACCATTCTTCTGGAAATCCAAAATATTATTTTAGACAATGAAATAAACTGAATATTTAACAGTCTTGCATTTATACTGCTTTGGGGAAAATATAAGTTATGAAGTTGTGGGTTTGCAGATACAGCCAAGAAGTTTAGTCATTGCAGAATTTAAGGAAACTATTGGACTATAAACACAATTTCAATATTTTTAAATGTCAGAAAATACAAAGATAGATAAAATATTTTTGAAATTAAACTGATTGTTCAAAAGTTGGAAAATACGTACATCATCTGTAGTGTTTCTAAGGTCAATCCTGGGGGGGGGAAAAAAAAAAAAAAGGTAGGTATTTTTAAATACCACCTTAGGAAGAACTTGCTAGCTGTGTTTATTAAGTTCTCTAGGAGAAGAGAAAAAATGTCTGCACCAAAACAAGGTTTTAAGCATAAGATATCTCCTTATTGGACCTCTGTGCTGGTGGTCCTTGCTCTAAAAAAACAGATCGGCTTTCATTTTCACCTGAAATATTGTTTTTTTCATCCCAAAGTCCAAGTCTCAGCATTCAGAGGCATATCACTTAATCACAAGAATTCAATTAAATATTTTACTTCTGCAATTTCACATTGCCAGTCATTTCCTATTTCTGCCCACACAACTCCCCTCATACACACTGCACATCTTGCTTTTGAATCCTCCTATAAATCTCCAATTAATTTATTCATCTTTAATATTATTGTATATGTCTGCAGGTTTAAAATGCATTTAGGCTCAAAATTTAATTTGAATTTGTCTTAACCTTGTCATCTCTGGGTTGTATAACCAATTCACAGAGTAAAGACATAACCAAATTTGCTGTAGCTTGACATAATAGAGAAAACTCCTATGCCTGTGTCTGTCAGTGAGGCCTCTTCTTCCTTTCTCTTCTCCCAACTGCTGTCCCAAGGATGATGGTGTCTTTCTGAGAATCTCTTTTCACGCACAGTTGCAGCAGGTGTTGGGTTACGTAGGAACATGATTTGGTGCAGAAGTGTGTGGTCAGTTTAGCTTACACAACATGCATAAAGAATATAATTTTAAGGTTACCACATTCACACTTCAATCATCTGCAGGTACTTCCTCCATTTCTTATTGATCCATAAGAAAGTGGAGTTTTGACCACTGAAGGTCATCAGGTATGACAAAAGTAAAATATCCCTAAGAAATAATCTAACTGACCCTTGACATGGAAGAGAGATAAGGTGACCTCTCAAAGTTCCTTCCAGGACACATTCTATGGTCATCAGACTTGCACTGAGTATTCTGTTCTGGAAGAGTTTCCTTTACTGTCATCTTATCAATATATGTCCAAAGGGACTTTAATTACTACCCAACAGTGAACAACTTGTGTCCTAAACAGTTGGAGAGGGAGAGGCCAGAATTCCTCTTGTTCCTTAGAAGGTATTTGAAAGAGGGTCCCAAACCAACTTCATTAATGTCTTATTGTATCACATATTTTAGCACTTTTTTAGAAATATATTGCCTAGATTAACAGCTCAAAAATAAAGTATTTACAAATATGAAGAAAGATATCTCTGCAAATATTCCTTCTCAATCACACTGATACAGTATTTCATTTGGGACTTCTGAGCATTCTGTACACCAAGTTTTTGTTCACATGAAGGCTTAAAAAAAGCTTTAAAGCATACATTTGTTCATTAAAAGAATAAGACGGTAAAAGAACAAAGCTATAATTAAAAAAACCCTCATCACCATGGTAACTAAACACAGGCTAATTTTGTAAGCAAATTTTACTGAGGGCAGAATAGACCATTACCTCTATGTCACCATTCAAAAAAACCTCAAAAAATAAATGATAATTTCTCAGTAACTAATAACCACCTGAATAGAGAATTTGGAAAAAGTCATTAATATCCATAATTTCCAACATGTTTATATGATATCCTCAAACATTTTCAGACAAGCACCTTTGTTTTAGACATTTCACAGACTATTTGTGAAGAAGAAAAAATGTGAAGTCAATGATTACTTTACTTTCAAATAACAGTGTAATGTCTAAAGGCTAACTACCTGTGCTATATAAAACATTCCCCTCAAACTGTTTGTAAGGATCAAAATTATACTCAGTGTGTTGCACTAACAAAAAGGTAGCAGATGTGTTTGACTGGCAGAACTGCATAAGTGACTAGTTGCTCACCTTACCTACACACCACCTACCAGTGTTCCAAATGCATGAGAAGTCACAGTGGATGCAGATTTTTTAAAATGCCTCAGATGAGTACAGGGGAAAGAAGATCCATCAGACTAATTACTACCAACAGGCAAGAAAGAGACACCAGATTCATTTCTGTCCATTTAGGATCTGACCTTTCAGCTGGAGCTACCAACAAAGGCTTCCATCTAACAGCAATTTCAGTGGCAGTTTCTATGACATGCCCATCTATCTACAGCTTTCTACCACTTGGATCTTCCCATAACTGAATAACCACTTTCTTACTGTGACCTGGACTGAACCAAGCAACACGTTTTTTCATGAGTTGCCAGCACTTGGCTCTCACAGAAGCCTCAACTGCCTTACTTCACTGTAATGTGTCACCTGCTGTCCTGCACTTCATGCGTCGGAGTATCAACGTGTAGTGTAAGAATCTTCCCACAAAAATAAATCAGTTTGGTGCTCATCACTTCATGGCACACTGAAAATGTCATTATTTATTTTACAAAATATAACAATCATGTCCCATCAGACCTAATAGGATGGAAATACGTTACTACATTTTACATTGTAACAAGTATGTATTCTTTTAAACTCCTAATAAAATCGCAGAAAGATATTTCTCAGTAGCACTGGTGGCAAGTGTTCTTTCAGCACCTCCTAACAACCAGCTAATTATACATATATAGTGTCAGATGTTGGACGTTTTCTCCTCAGGCTCACTGTAAGATTGCCTTCAATTTAGCTTCATGCAACCTAAGATGTTACATTTTGAGTGGTCAGATACCATTTCCACTTACCAATGAATATTTCAGTATTTCCTATTAAGTATTCATTGGAGTAGGAAACAAAATGATGGTGTTTTTCTTCCCTAGTGGGTGCCCTAACTGCTGGCCTTTACAGCCCCAGTCTGTTCTGCTTTCTGTCTTTCACCCGATGAATATTTAAGCAGTGTGTACAATGCGGATTTATTACAAGACAATAAAACCTGAGGACCGTTGGAAAACCACCGTACGCCCCGATTCTTAAATCAATGTTCTCTAAAAAAGGAAGGGGAGGGAAGACATACACTTAATCACGTTAGATTACATCTAAATATGCATATAAACCTCTCTCTTCCAAAAGCAAATGTCTGTTTTGTTATTTCTGCCAGTGCTTTTATGTAAGATAGGAACTAAGTGACTTGAAGCTACCAGAATTTAGGCAGCGATGAGTAAAATTTAGTTGCAGAGTCAGCTCCAGTGAATGCAAGTCTAATGGATATTCTGTGAGCATTAGCAGGAGCTGAATGTTATACCGAGGCACTTAGAGAAGCATATGAGCACATCTTATTTTTGATGTATCCACAACAGGATATCTAGGCTCAACAGGATTTATCTGTTTGCTACAGAGACTGCAAATAGATTTCTATTTCTCAATGATCCTCAGTATAAAAGTCATCCTCAGGAGCTATGCAGAATTTATTTTCACATTTCACTCATCCTTTCATGGGTGATTTCCAACCCCAGATGAAGTGGGGGCTAAGGAAATATTTTGAAGGAAATATTCTGAGCTTTTGAATTGAAAATAAATTTATCTGGTTTTAGTTCTTTCTAATTTTGATGACAAAAAAAATGTTAAGAGAAGCATGTTAAGAATTCAAAATCATTTAATAAAAATGTGCTATCACAATTCAAATCCATGCTTGCCATTTAACAATAACCAGCATTATCTCATACAACAGCAAGTTACTTTAGCACAGCATTTCAGAGGGTCTATTATGACCTCCAAGAAGCAGTAAACATCTTGAAGCAAAATTCATTAAGATTTAGTTTTCAAAAGCAAAGAATGGAATGAAGCTTTGAAAAGACAAGTTCACTAACCTATCTATGACACGAGGAAAATGAAGACCTGAATTAGTTCTGCCACTGCAACATCACCTCACTGGATGAGGATAAAGCAACACAATCAGGATAGGAAACATTGCACTTTCTTCAGTGCTGAGTAAAATGTAGGGCTGGGACAGAGTCTGTCCAGAGTCAAAACTACTCTGTATATGATAAGGAACTGTATGATAAAGAGACAATGGGGTGGATGAAGTAGCTTGGTTTTATGAGCTCAGAATCCCAAGAAAGAAGAAACACCTATGTAGTTATCACACAAATCTACAGGACTGAGTAACTGCCAGTTATGTCAAAAGCTTACTCAGTTGCCCAGCTGCCATAAGGAGTGTACAACTATGAACAGATTAAACTTGATGGACAGAAAATCATGGAAAAGCCATCACATATTTGAAAAGACAGCTTTGCAAGAAGTCGGTCCTGCTCAATTCCAATTTTACAATGAGAAATTACTCTGAGATATTACTACCAATAGACAAGAGGCAGGCCTCCCAAGAAGAGGAAGATAAACACCTAATTCCCTATCTCTGCACAAAACCATTAATGTGGAAAGTGCCTACTCAACAGAAAAGATGTCACTACTAATAAAATGGACAAGAGACAGCCTCAGATAGAGCTTACTCACTGAACTTCCATTAAAAACTGACCTTTTCCTGATTGAACAATAGAGAAAACAAGAATATGCATTCCAAACGCAGATATTTGACATTCTGATGCCATCAGGTTTTATGAGGAAAAGGAAAAAAAGACAACTTGAAGGAGCTTTTCTCCCTAGAAACCAAAAGAACTGAGTCTGAAAAGGAAGCTACAAGTCTAAGCAAGTGTCAGGAAAGAGAAAAGGAGATGGCCATCGGGCAGATTCTGTTCTCAGCTGCTGTGAAAAGAAAAGATTAAATAGTGTCTCATCAACTCAGAGCACCCATGCCTGGAATGCCTGATTGAGCTGACTGGAACAAACAGCGTCCAGAAGGAGAAATAATGGGGAAGGAGTCTTGCAGAAAAGAACTAGACATGGTACACCCTGTTCTTTCTTTTCTTGGGCACAGAGGCAAACTTTACCTGTGAGGAACATGTCAAAATATAAAGTGCTCTCTCTCCACACTCAGGTAAAAGGATAAAAGGTTTTGTGCACAAAATTCTTCTGTTCCTGACAGCCAAGGACTGGAGGGGTTCCCTCGGATCTATACCAGGCTTCTGTTGCACCTTTTTCCTAGTTGCAAGAATATGGCCCTTCTTTTAGAACACTAAATATTAAAATACTTAAAATTCCACTTGCAGATTATTCCTGCTATATTAGACTGAAGACAAATCATTTGAATCAAAGTTAGTATCACAATTGATCTACTCCTACAAATTTTATTAAAAAAACAACAAAACAAACAAACAAATCCAAAACAAAAACAAAAAAAAAATGTGGCCATCTTCTAAAATATTCAGCTTAGTAGGGTCTTTATTTACTGCTGTTGGATAAGTTCCATAGTTGAGATTCATAACTAAATTATTTACTTGTCTAACTTGCAGCCTAAAAGCCATTTAAATCTTCCTGGATAAATTTCAGTTTTTATATGGCAGAAAGACCTTTCTCATTCCCCTCCCCACTCAGGTATCCCTCTGTAATAGAGCATTCAAAACAGTAATCAAACAATTCTCATACAGATGACAGCTTTCCTTAGATTTCTATTCAGATAAGAAAAAATTTTATTGTGCTTTTCAAAAATATAGTTAAGCCAAAGGAATTTTCTTTCTGGCACCTTTCCCATATGGACTATCCAAGTATTTCTAGAACTGCACACGCATGCAGAGAAGATTTTTTTTTTTTCTTTTTAATAATATAAGTACATGAAACCAAAGATGAAAAAAAATGGAGATGAAGAAGGAATTTTGATGTAAGATAAAAGAATGTGCAAACTCTTCAAATCTTTCTGGTTTTGTGCTTGTGAAAAGGAATGACTCCTACAAGTAGTGCAGTTAATACAAATCTTTATGCTGATGAGATTAAGGGGCAAACAGAAAATATTTGAAGGTTGATAGAGCTTGTAGTGGTGGTGGTGGTGGTATGTTTCTTCCTCAGGATAGCTGATGTTGTGTGCCAGGGCTTGAATTTTCCCTCTAATTACTTGCTGATCCAGTGAACAAAACACATTGGTCACACATCCAAGTCTTACATGCTGTGATTTACTCTGCTTTGGAGCACTATGCTAGGCCATTAGACAAATCATCCATAACACTTTCTAAAACCATGAGTCAATGAATTGGATTAGTGCCAGCTCAGAAAAGCCCTGCTAAAACTAGCTGTTAAAAGCTATTCGGTGTAGCTCCTGGATTTTCTAAAATTGTCAAGACAAGAATTTAAATATTCCACTTCCTTTCCGATGACCTTTGGTACCCTTTTTGAAAAACAAACAAAACAAAAAACAACAAACTACAAACAAAAAACCAAAACAACACAACAACAACCACCACCAAACAAACCCCACCCACCCTTTTAAATTACTGATTGCAAAAACCCTTATAAGAAATGTTTGCTACATATAAGGCACCTCTCTTCTCATGACAGATGTTACCTTTCTTATTCTTACTTGCAAACAAGACCATCTGCAAATCTGGACGTTAAGATCAGCCAATAAATCATAGTTCAGCTCTTTGGAGAAATTATCTTTTATATAAGTTTTCTTAAATGTTATTAATTTTAATGAGTTTAACTTTCTGTATAAACCCAGATTAGAAATCTGATTTTTCAAGTACAGAATACATTATTGTTCCCCCAGGAGACAGAGGAGCTGATTGGTTCTGCATACACATATACTGAGACCATGAAGTGTCAAGCCAACCAATTAAAAAAAAAAATCCCCATCAGGAAATGGTAAAATAAACACACTGAACTGATTTGTATTTTAGATGTCACCATGACACTTACAGCTAGAACCTGATGCATTGTAACATGAACTTTCTAGGCTGTGTCAGCCTCATGTGTTGCTGGGATAAGTACATGTACTAGTTCCATTCAGGATATACAATACTTGCAAATTTTGCAGCTCCTTAAAACAGTAGTTTTAAACAATGTAGAGAATTCTCCAGTATTAAAAATACAACCAAAGTTGATACATCTTGAATAAGAGAATTTTACAGAGATTCTTCTTCTCCTCAGGAAAAAAAAAAAAAAACTTTCTTAGGACCTGTATGGAAAAAAAAGTGAAAAAAGTGTAGGAGTCAGGTTAGATTTTGAGAAGGGAACTTCAAAAAGGAAGACTTACATTTTCTCTGTAAAACTAAACATTTCACCTTTCACACTGAACAGTAATTTTTGACATAAAAATCTAAGCCAAGCAGCTGAGTATCAAATTAGAATTCAAAAGCATCTTGTGTCCAGAATTGGAACAGCTGAAGAATAAGCAATTGTCTTCCTAAATATAGCTAATTGAATATACAATTGTCATACCACTTATTTTGATTTCTACTCTTGCTGGCACATTTCTACTTTTATTTCTCAATCAGGACTTTATAGAAGGGTTGTGGAAATCTACAGACAGAGCCATAATCTCAAACATCCTGCTGACTGATTTGGTAGCCACAGATTCTCCAAGCCAAACATTATTGAAAAGTGGAAGTTCTTTTATTTTACATAGGCGGTTTACTCAAATGCAGTGAAGTGCTGCTAGTCACTTCAAACAGAGAATATTGTGTTCTGGTTCATGAACTTCCAAAAAGAAATTCCAAGGAAGAAAACAGTCAAGGAATTCCTAGAATTTTTAATAAAAACATAACAAACATTTATTCCCAGCTAATCTTTACCTTTTTTGGCCTGTTTGATTGCTACTGGAGCAGGAAACAATGAATTTAGCCATTCCTACACAAACTACCAAGGCTATAAAAGGAAACCTTAATTTATTTAATGTGGCTTGATGACTGCAAGTGGTCAAATAGGCTTCTGAGAAGAAAAATTATGAATTTATTGTAGACCTATTGCTTATTTCAGTAAAAACAAACAAACAAACAAACTAGAATTTCAAAAGTCTCAAGTTGTATTCAGTAAAAAGAAAGATTAGTTCCTCAGAGGCAATACTCTTCCTAACATTCAGAAGTTCTGGTTCAACAATGGAAATATGAACTCCAGCTGAAGGCACAAAAAGCCAAACCTGTGACAGCAAAACAGAGCCAGACTATTCATTTTTGTTTTTTTTTAATATGAGTGGTAGTTTAGACTGAAACTATGCTCTCAATAGAAAAGAAAGGGCTAGAGAGAATTCTTTAAATCAGTATTCAGGTAGAGTTCTTCAGCATGACAATGGTCCTCTCACAAGTGGCTTCTAAGGAGCTCTAACAAACAAATTTTTGTAAAGTACCACATTTTTGTATGACTTCAGCTGAATACCTTAAAAAACTGATTGTATCATTAAAAACTAATCTAAAGCCTATGATAAGATATAATGACAAAGGATGTGAACAAGGTAGGATAAAAAACGTTTAAATAACATGTGCGCCATTTACTTAATAGTGAGCAAATGTAAGTGGGCTTTCGCTTAATTTCTACTTGAAAATAATAAAAGTTCCTGTACTGTGGGACTGAACAATATAGGAGCAAAAATCATTTCTCTATGCTACAGGAATCCTGAGAGATGTAGATCATGATTGGATTCCATTATTGCTGGCGTTTCACACAGACATTAAAAGAGAGAGCTCTCATTCCTAGTACTTACAGCCAACTATCAAATAAATCCAGTTACAGGTGTAGAGTACAAATTTTGAATTATATGAAGACAGGAAGGCTGTGGGGCCATTTGGACACCATGTTAGCACTTATAACAGTTAACATGTACAGGAATACATACATACATGTGTATGTATAAATGCATATACACACACACAAGTATAAAGGCACCTGTCATGAGCACTTGACAGCTAGCCACAGTTGCTCACTTATTCCACCAAGGTCACAAAGGAAGGATTGACATTGAGCATGAGGACATTAGCACCTAAGGAGACTGTTTATCTCAAGTAGAGGATAAAATATGAGACAGACCAGATGATGAACCAAGCCCAAAGTGAGCACTGACACAGAATGTGAGCAAAGAAAGGAGGAGTTTGTTAAAATTATAAAATAGACTTCTGCTGCTCATGAATTCCTATGGTAACAGGAATTGAGCATGTTTGACAGTTTTTCAGTATAATGTATTTCACCTGGGAGTGCAAAAATGTTAGCTGTAACAAAGCAAGTAATACTAGCCTTCAGAGCCAATCTTCACAGAGTGAAAAGGAAGATTTAATGAGAATGTTATTAGTCATCCCACACAAAAACTTCAAAAGCCTCAAGGAACAGAATTTATAAAGAAAGTGCCATGTAGAAGCCATGGCTTTGAAATGAACAGTTGAATCTACATTTGCAGTAAAGAAATTCAATACAAATACAAGAACGTATGACAACCAGTGTTTTTCATCCCTCATAGTTTCAGCAAACTCAGAATAAAGAGTTAAATCATTCTGCAGCACCCAGAAGCACTTGAGACAAGGGGTTGGTCAGGCTGCCATGGCAAAACAGGCTGCATTTTTTTCTGTTATTTAATTTCTGTATTGTTAATTCTGACCCTCCAGTAAATGATGCTCTGAAATTAGAGTGCTGGGAGCTGCAACAAAAGGATGTGGCCATTCATCTGTTCACAAACTAGTAAAATTCTTGATGGTGCAGTCCAGAGATTTAAGTCATGATATTCAAGCATTCCAGCACCAAGTATAAGGTGCAGATTTACATGAGGTTGAATTACATACATACTTCAGCTCCTTGCAAAGTGAACAGGGATAATAACTTAACAATGAGACACAGCTGCCTTCTTTCTGGCTAGGATCAAGAAAGGCATCCATAAGAAGTGCCAAAGTCAGTCAAACACAACATACAATTTCTTTCTGAAAACTCAGCGTGCCCATGGGAAATAATTTCAGAACCTGATACACTTTAATTGAGACACAAAAATATTTTAGCCACATACAGCCTAAGACAAAAGAGAAAGTGTAGACATGACTACCATAAAGTAGCAAATTAATTCAGGCAGGATACAGCAGACAAGGAGTCAGTTCTTTCCTCAGCCCAAGGGCTTTCCCCAACAAACCACATCCTGGGCAGTTCTGTAAACTCAGAACTACAGCACAATGGATCAGGGCGGAAGGTAAAAGCACTTTTTTCCCTTCCTGTTGGCAGCAAGACACCATGCAGCAAAACATGAGATTCAGAAAACCAAAACCAAACAAACAGCAAAATCCCTACAGATTCTTGTAGCCTCATCCCAGGGAGGTTCAGAACAGGTCAAACGCCAACTGTTTCACCCCACAGTTGAAACAGCCAAGGAATGTTTTACTGCCAGCACAAGCTGTATCTCATGGTCATCACACATTATGTTCTATTGTCAGTCAGGTCAGTATGTTTGCACCAACACCAGACCCTTAAGGTCTTTCACAGTTATTAGACCTCTCAGAAATTAACAACTTGTATCACTGAGTCCAAAGAAAGTATGCAAATAGATCACTTTTCCAGCTTGGATCTGGAGTGCCTTTCAGAAGTACAGTTGTTGCTCATTCCACTTACTATGCTTGGGTTCACACTGCAGACCAGTCTTAATGGGTACAAACCAGGATTTTTTTGAACGAACAAAACCCCAGAAGATGCACATCCAGAGTGAACCTCATGAGCTCTAACCACAAACAGTCTGCAGGAGTACATGTATTTTAGAAAGGTTAATTTGAAGCAGTTCTTGTCACAGAATCAGAAAACATTAGGGATTGGAAGGGACCTTCAAAGATCACCTAGTCCAATCCCCCTGCCAGAGCAGGAACACCTAGATGAGGTTACACAGGAAGGTGTTCAGGTGGGTTTTGAAGGAGACTCCACAACCTCCCTGGGCAGCCTGTTCCAGTAACCAGAAATACTTCAAATAAACCTTTCAAAAATGCATGTAGTATGGACACAAGGGTCTTAACACCAAGTGATTTGTTCAGTAGATCCACTCTTAATAGAATCACAGTATCCACTAATGTAGACAGTCAAAAGAGAGGGACTCAGTCTTCTGATTCATAAATAAAGACTGAAACAGAGTTAGTTTTGCTATAGAAGCATCTGATCCAGCTCTTTCTCTCAACTGAGTTCAATGAAAGTTACATTGAAACTGAAACTTAAGGGATGTGCTTATGAATCTTGAAGGGAATTTGATGCTGTCAGAAATTAGGAAGAAAACATAGTCAAATTTTAATTGAGGCCATAGAGAAAGGAACTCACTTCTTAGACTTCCTTTAAAGCTTCACTTTAGCCATTCAGAACTAAACCCACAAATTGTTTAAAGATAATAATGCCTTATTTTTTAGGTAATTAGGTACTTAGAGGAATCTTCAACCCCTTACAAAATGCCCATGGTCTCCACAAAAAACATGCACAGAAATAGGCACAAGCGTGTGATATTCACAGGCAACAATGAGCTGCACACAACTAACACAGACAGCAAACAAGGAGAAAAGATCCATGCAAGTATTCATTAGTGTACTGAGTCTGCCTAGGATGGAGTCCCCTTCTTTCATAGCTGTCCCATCCCAACAGATGGGATGAGGGATGAGTTAACTCTGAATGCGACACATACCCTGACTCAACAGATGAGACCAGGTGTGAGTTAACTCTGGGTATTTCGGTGCCATTATGTGACTTGAATGACAGACAATCACTCCAGGGGGCCAATTCAATTATGAGTTCACTAAAAGCACACGGTGGAATACTAATTATAGCAATTAGTGGCTTGACAAAAGTATAAGAGCAAAAGTCTTTACAAAAATGGTGGATTGGCAACACTTAGTAACTGTAATACAAAACTTAACTTTTAACAGCAGCACTTAAAATGATCTCTTTTTTTTCTCTTGAACATATACAAGAGTAAGAGGGAGGGAAGGAAAACTAAGGTATGAGGGAGAAAGAGAGAAAGACATCACCACTCCACACGTTATCGATCCAGCGATGTCCAGTGAAGGGAGGGTGGATGCGCTGAAGACTTCGGTCATGCTGTGCAGCATACACATGCCACACTGATGCCACACACGGGGTCATTTTATCACCCAGTTCATTTACATGTGCGCAGTTCATCTCCTCCCTCTCCAAGCCAGTAAAAGTAGGGAAGATTAAGTGAAGAAAAAAAATAAAGAGACAAAAAAAAGTGCCATCCGTCATGGTGTTGGGACCAGTTTAGAGCACCAAACCAGGCAGTTGAGAGGAAAAAAAAGATTTATTTTTTTTTGTTTTAATACCTACTGAAATATTCTGAAGTGCTCAACCTAGTGATAATTTAGTATCTAGAATTCTGTTGCTGAAAACAGTAAAACAGAATACAGATTCTTCACTAATGTCTTAGCGTAAAAAATAGTAGACCATCTCTTGGAGAGAAAAATTAACATAAAATTCACATAAATTGGAAAAAAGTTATTTGAAAAAGGTGACAGTAGGAAGAAAACTTGTACAGAATGATACTGTTTATGCATCTTTAGTTAGGGAAATAAGGAGCAGCACAGACTAAGAATGCACTCTTCAAAACAAATTTGCTGGCTAGGATAGGTAGAAAACAAGGATAACACAGTGTTGGGGCTGGCAGGACAGGGCAACGCAGATGCAGGGAGAGATTTTTCCAGTTCTGGAATGGTAGTAAGAGCACAGCGAAAAAGAATCCTTTAGCACAAAAAGGACAAGAACTCATGAGCTGTTCAGCAGCTTAACATTTGAAAAAGCAGCACATGAAAATGGGTTCAAATTGCTAAGTGTAGGAGAGCCAGATGAGAAAGCCTGGGGCAAAATGAGATAGATGTTGTTCCTTGTTAACAATCACAAAGAATTTTCCTACATATGACAGTCACAAGAGAAAGAGCAAAGAAAGTGGAAAAAAAAAAAAAAGAGGTAAGAATTCTGGCTGGAAACAGAGAGAAAAGGCAAGAGCCCAATGAACCACTGGATGTTGAGAAGACGCATAGTGATGCTTTCAAAAGCATTTGCCGTACTTTTTTTATCTCCTCCTCTGAGTTTTCCAGATCCCGGACTAGACAGATGTTTGTCTGACCCACCCTAGCTATTCTTGTGTGCTTGTACCTTAGAACTGATGAAAATCAGGGCTATAAATAGAAAAAAATCCAGAAAAGCTGGAAAAGGTCATTATCTGACTCTCATAAGGGTATTTCAAACAGTCAAAAAAATAATAAAATAGCTTGAATTCAATTCCTATGAAAAGACAGGAGCATATAAGCAAGCTTATTTGTAAGCGATGCACAGACAACTAGACAAATGTCAAGAATAAGTCATCATATCAGTTGCATTTTCTTCTACCACATCTTTCTACACTTCTGTTTACATTTTCTTCTATAGATCACATCTTCTTGCTATCCTTAAAGTAACAGTTCTTTTTATCAGTGTCTCAATGTGAAGGCAGGAACACAAGTGCTCTATAATGGGGGATGGGAAGGGAGACAGAAGGTATATCTCTTAACTGCAACATATCACATTTTGGTTTTCTTTATTAACTTAACATTCAGAAATTCTGTCCCAGATCGGCCTGTTTCCATTAGTGATTTTGTGTCACTAAAACTGATTTGCAGATTTTCAGATATCTACTTTTTGTCCCAGTTTATCTTCATTGCTCAGCAGTCACCAGCAGTGGATATTCAGCCTTGGTCTTCCCTCTTAAAGAGACAACACCTGAAGTCAGAGTTGTATTTTTTTTCTTTATCTGCTCCTTGACAATATTTGAAAGAAATGTGAATTACTTGTTGTACAAACCACTATAATGGGAAATTAATTTCAGATGGACCACTTCTTAGTGTGAATTCAGTCTCTGGAATACTCATAACCTGGAACACCTGTAACTACTTTAAATCAACATGGACATACCACCATGCTATAAAACATACTCCACTACCCCCACTTCCAATCTCCTCACTGATTCTCACCTGTGGGAGGTGACAGAGACTACCAGGTGAAGCCTTACAATTGTCAAGCAGAACAAGAATTTCACAATTCTTGCAAGTCAATTACTCATCTATATGCTCCAATCAATTTGTTAAGGGACTAGAAAGATAATAGCCACAAGCTCTACTTGTTTAGCTTGTACTGCACAGTAATTTCCAGAGCCTTTTCTAAACTAGAATTGGTAGCTGCTTGTTCTTCATATTGGCTTTCTGCCTGATCACATTATCCATTCCTGTCATTTTTCAGAGGATTTTAAACTTCATTGTTTTATTTTACAATGTTTGCACTCCTCCCCAAACTTAAACTGTTTGCAAGTTTATAAATTCTACCCTCTGTTTCATCATCCAGGTCCATCCATAATGTTACTATTGTGTAACACTGCATGTGGGACAGATGGCAATACCCAACTTGACACACTTCCCTAGTTTACTAATTATCAGTCAATATCTGCTGAGTCCAGTTCTCCAACCACTTCTGCATTTACCCAGTAGTAGGTTTCCTGAGGTTGCTTATCAGAACTGTCAAAATGCTTTCTAAAGCCAGAACTTCTTTTCTCTGCCACCATACCTTCTTCACAGTAGCAAATTGATTTCAGTAAATCTCTACCAATTATTAGGTATCTGCTGGCAGGCTTCCAGGTACTTACCAATTATTCAACTATTTTTCTTGGAAGCTGACTGGTCTAGACTTTTCTGACTACTCTTTTCAGCTTGCCAAGTGAAAGAAACACTAGACTTGCCTTCATTTTTTTATATATTTTTTTTTCTCTCCAGTGTTCTGACACATCACTGCTACATTCCCCAAAATTACTGAAAGGGCCTGACATCTCCTCAGCCTATTTTTTTTTCCTTGGGGGTGAGGGGGAGTCCGAAAGAAGGGGGAATGTTTTGTGTTTCATCTTAGGATAAAGATCAACAGGCTTAACACATCTGAAAGTATCTTACTGAAGTACCCTCTTAATCTCTTCCATCTTTATTCAAATATATGTTTTACCATTTCAACACTGGATTAAATCTTCCAGCCACCAGCCCACAGGATTCAGCCACATGAACCTTTCAATGAAAACTGGCACAACAAAAATGTACTAAGTCTTCTGATGGTCTTAGCAATGCATGTTGAGACTGAGTCACAGAGGACTCCTTCCCCATTTTCTTATTGATATTGACAGGATTACCTTTTCTGCAATTAAAGCATTTAACTTTCACCTTTGTCTCAAAGATGATCCCGGGCTCCTCCTTGGGCACGAAGTTCAGCCCAACTTACTCCATATATTGGCTGTAAGATCACCTGCTCAAGCACTGCAAGTTAAATTGATTGCTAAAGAACAGACAAATGATAATGAGCTGGCCCATGTCTGTCAGGCAAGCTCTTCGTGGACCCTCAAGGAGCAAGCATGCACTGCAATGGCTCAGCACAGTCCAAGAACTCTTTTGTGGTGACCCAACAAAAAGTTTGGCTTCTCTCCCTGTGGGTGACAGAGCTTCCCTAGTCCACATAAGTCTGTTGCTCTTTGGATACCTGAGCCCTGTGCAAGGGAGTTGGGCACTGCTAAGGCTCACCAGAGATCTCCTGCACCTTTGTGAGAAAAATGTCACATTATTGACTTGCCATCTAGAGCACATTTAATCCAAGTCATGGTACTGCAAAACACTCCAGAAAGACTTATTATTAGGGGGAAAAAAAGACAGTACATACTGCTAGTTTAGAAGTAATGAAAGTAATGATTAAGCAAGATTAGGGCATGGTAAAAGACAGAAACAGAAAAACAGAAAAGGATGAGAAAAGGAGTCCTCGGTGACCAGACTTCCCTAGGCCACAGCTCCAAAGCAGCCTAGAACTAACCAAAAAGGTCTTCCTTACCTGGATAAGTGTCCTCCAGAGTGGCTAAGAGAGCATCACATCTACATTCATATCTGAACCTGCAGCCCTGACAGGGCCTTTCCTCATCCCTGGTAGAACACATTAGTTCTCACAGCCGTCATCCTGGAGTCTTCCAAGGGTGGACACTCTTTCTTCCAGATACTTCTGATGTGGTCCTACGTGGAACCTGCCAGCTATCCTGAGTAGGGCAGTCATGATCCTTCCCCAGCTCATTCCTCCCTCCCCAGTAAAGCTGTTTGCCTCCCTCCTTTGCACCTCCTACTCCCTATTTTGCTATTACTATAGCAAATTGAATCAGGTCACAAAGAGAATAAGCACTAGATGCAGCAGGAACACACAGAGGCAGGAGAAGGGACTGGAATTGCCCCTTTTAGGAGCAAGCTGTAAAGCAGTTCAGCATGACTCAGTTTCACCCTTATCCTATTCCTTCCTCACCTAAAGGACAACATGATTGTTCTTAATTCAAACGGGCAGTGTTTCATTTCTGTAGATATATATTTCTGTATCTCTCTGGTAAAAAAAAAAAAAGGTGATTCAGGAATGAGAAAAACTCCTCAAGAACTTTAACTTCTGGTAACTCCAAGTATGCTTAAGCACAAAATAGTTTACACTAAACTTCATATGCTACATCAAACTATACACTAATAAAATGTTACAGAAGTGACGACATAATGACAATCACATTTAACATTTCTATCTCTGGGGCAAGATGAGCCATAATAAAAGTCATTTTACTACTTCAGGGCAGCAGTTTCCACTCTGGGAACTTTTCAAAAATCAAACTAAGAACTAATCATATGAACATAATGACTCATATTGTTTGCATGTGTACTAGCTCTTGAGAGACTAATACAATGGCAAAGAAACAACTAGAAGTGCTTTAAGGATAGTTAAAAACTGGATATGGCTTGCTAGGGCCAGGAAACTCCAGAGATATCTGCCAACTCCCTCACTGGAGTATATTAGATAGCTGGGTTTTTTCCTTCATGTTGATGAGAACCACTATAGATGACTAGAGAGTGAGATTCTCTTCAGAACAGTAGGAACAAGGAGAGCTAGCTGAATCCATTACAGTATGGAAAACAGCTCTCATCCAGCATGCAATTTAACAGTGAAGTCCAATATGTAAAATTTTATAACTGCAATTGCTCACCCAGGAGCATTGAAGATTTAGGAGTACTGGTATATTTCAAAAAATAATGATGCTGTATGAGCTGTGATAAAATGTAAGGGAAATAAAAAAGTACATCTGCCAACTAGCAGCATAATCTTTGCAGTTATGGAGTGGAAGATTTGCAAAAGTATAATTGAGAACAGTTTTGGGAAGAGTCCAAACAACACACCCATGTCAGAGAGTAACAATGGGGCAGTAGGTACATTGAGAGCATGTAGATTTTTATCCACGAGAGGATCACGATTTAGATGAACTGGGCTAAGCAAAACTACTTGAGGATAATTTTTCTCCACATTACTGTACAAAATGGCTGGATTCCTCAAAGCAATTTGAGATCATTTTCCCACAGGACCAGATGACAATCCTGAAAAGGTACTTAAAGGTGAAACACAAAGGCAAAGCCACAAAGCCTAAAGAATTTTCCTTGGGGAACGATGAGTTGAGTCCTATGTTTAATTTAGGATGAACAGGTAAATCTACAGAAGGCCCTTCAGAAACAGAGTAAGGTTAAAAGTAACACTATCAGGAACAATGGGATAGCATTTTTATGAGATGAGCTCTTCAGTTGACAACATCCCCATCATATCAGACAACTCAGAGTCACTGCTACAAAGATTTGTTCAGGCACTAGCCTAAAACAGGATACTAATATGGAAACAATTCTATTTAGAGTACATTCCCCAAGACAGAAATTCACATACGTAAAGAGCAGCGCTTCCCCACATTACTCATCCAGCCCAATCACAGATTTGCCAAGTCTGAATGACGTACTTATCGCTGTGTCTTTGGCAGGGGACCTGGGAGCCTTACTGGGAACTGTGAAAAGACATCAAGCAAGCCTGTCAAAACAGGGGCTGTTCACACATAGCTAAGAAGATGAGACAGAACCACCCTCACATGACTTCTGCTGTTGCACTGGAACTCCATGGAAACAGTTGAACAGCATTAGAACAGCTCCTCACTTCACTGTAGGAGGACACCAGCTTGTCAGGATGCAGATCTTCAACTTTTTCTGAAGAAAAAGTAGACACAATTCATCTCAAAAAGAAGGCAGCATTCCTATTAGTGGGGTGCAAATTTCTACTGCTACCACTTATATCGGGCACCATTTGTCTGCTCAGCAAGTCTTGCGCATCAATGCTCGTTCCACACACACACAAGTAGCACTAGTACAACAGCTTGATAAATCCTTTGTTCAGCAGGGCAACATGGCAGGATGAGGAATGAATGAGTGCTCTTTTGCTTGATT
Source organism: Columba livia (assembly GCF_036013475.1). Lineage (NCBI taxonomy): Eukaryota > Metazoa > Chordata > Aves > Columbiformes > Columbidae > Columba > Columba livia. The sequence continues at coordinate 30,865,874 of NC_088604.1, forward strand.
ATGTTACAATGCAGCTTTTTTTTCAAGCCTGGAGGACCCATCCAGCTACTCTTGGAATACCTCCAAGACCACAAAAATCATAATTTGTTGCTAGCAAGGCACACCACCCTCTAGTCAGAACACCACCACTCTTGGCTTATGGACACACCACAGAGCAATTGGCTAAGGCAGCTAGTTCTGCTTTTCTCTTTTCGACGTCAACAGATGCTTAGAAGTCTGCAATACATCAGGTACAACAGCAGGGTTATAGAGTTCTGCCACAGAGCATGGTAATAAGGATTATTTTCCACATGCGAAAACAGAAGTTCGTTCCATTCAAATTGAGGGTAGTGTCATGACCTACCAGGACTGAGCAGGTATTGTAGCCAGCTGGTTGACTGCATGAAGTGGATATTCCCAGCTGTACTTCAAACAGTACAAATCATATGTTAAGCACATCTGCAAAGCAGGACATCTCTGAACATACAAGGGACCTTAATTACAGATATCTAGGAATCCTGGTAGGCCAAATCATGCATTAGTAGTTTTTTTTTTAAATACCTAGGATTAGACTGTTTAAAATTCAATAGCTAAGGATACATAGATAGGACTTGCTCAAGCTAAATTCTGCCCACATCTTTTAATCAACCTTCACCAAGAATGCAAAACAATTCAAGTGCCTGGTCTACAAATGTAGGTTCAGCCCCCATCTAGCTTGCACCAAATGTACATCTCTCATCTATGGAAGATGCAAAGCTACATTCCCAAAAAGACAACAGGGCTCCTGAGTTCTAACTCAAGAGCATGGTTCCATGAAGACAATAATTTTAACGGTTTGTGTTGGAAAGGTCCTTTAAAAAGTTGTCTAGTCCAACCCCCCTGCAACGAGCAGAGACATCTTCAACTAGATTAAGCTGCTCACTGCCCCATACGACTTGACATGAATGTTCCCATGGATGGGGCATCTACCACCTCTCTCCGACCAATCTGTTCCAGTGTTTCACTACCCTCATTGTAAAAAAAAAATAAAAAAAATAAAAATTTGAATATCTAGTGTGAATCTTCCTTCTCTTAGTTTAAAACCACTGTCCTGTTGCTACAGACCCTACCAAAACATCTCTTCCCACCTTTTTCATAACCTCTCTAATATTGAAAAGCTGCAATAAGGTCTCCCCAGAGCCTTCTCCAGGCAGAACAACCCCAACTCTCTCAGCCTGTCCTCATAGCAGAGCTGTTCCAGCCCTCTGATTATTTTTGTGGCCTCCCCTGGCCCCTCTCCAACAGCTCCATGACCTTCCTGTACTGAGGGCTTCAGAGCTGGATGCAGGACTCCAGGTGGGGTCTCACTAGAGTGGAGTAGAGGGACAGAATCACCTCCCTCAACTTGCTGGCCATGCTTCTTTTTATGCAGCCCAGAATAGAGTTGTCTGTGAGCACAAAATGTTGGCTCAAATCCCATTTTTCATTCACCAATACCCCCAAGCCTTTTTCCACAGGGCTGCTCTTAATCCCTTCATCTCCCAGCCTGTATTGGTACCATCTGTTGCCCTGATCCAGCTGCAGGACCTTGCACTTGGCCTTGTTGAACCTCATCAAGGTTCACACAGGCCTACTTTTCAAGCTTGTCCAGGTCCCTTCCCTCAGGCCTGTCAACCACACCACTCAGCTTAGGGTCATCTGCAAACTTGCAGAGGGTGCACTTGATCCCACTGTCTATGTCATTGATGAAGATATTCAACAGTACTGGTCCCAGTATGGACCCCTGAGAGACACTGCTTATCACTGGTGTCCATCCAGACATCATGCCACTGACTGCTACTCTCTGGATGTGACCATCCAGTCAATTCCTCATCGACCAAACAGTCCATGATCAAATCCATACCTCTCCAATTCGGAGAGCAGGATGTCATGGGGGACCAAGTCAAAGGTTTCACAGAAGTCCAGACAGACAACATCTGTAGCCCGTTTATTTCCACTGATGTAGTAGGGATATCTGATTCCCTATCAGCAATGAAAACTTCTTTATAGATCAAAACTTAGAAACCTACTGACCACGTTTAGGTCCTGTGCACCTGGAACTGGCAAGCTCCTTTCTTAGCCACCTAATTTTCCATACACCATCTTGGAGCATTAACTGTCCCCACAATGAGAATTAGCCTAGAGTAACGTAGCATCTAAATTGCAGCTACCAGATTGTCTAAAATTTACACAGTGTTGAGCTCTACGGCGCAGGATGTACCTTGTTCTGTGGATCTAGCACACACACACATGTCCTAGAGATGTCAGCACCTTGCAGTGTATTGCCAGGTAGTGTTTGGACAAGCTTTAAATAGCACAGGGCTAAGAGCCACATAGTAAAAATAGCAGCTATAAAAAAATCTCTCCATCATTCCACCATTAAGTTTCCTAATTTCATGCACAAAGCTAGTCCAGGGAAGACGCAAGCCAGCTTATGGCAGTACCCTTCTGCCCCCTGTCAGTATCAGGGACAACAACTAGGTTAAGTATGAAAGTTGTTCTACAACAGCTGGGTTAGTCAAGTATTAATTTTTCAGCAATGTATTTTCACATACAGAAAAAAACTGCTGAAATGTTCAGCTCCATTCATTAAAAACATATTTTTTTAAAATTACTTCACAACGTGGGAAGGAAAACAGTTTGTTTTCCTTAACTTTTTCAACCACAAAGCAGCATATTCCACTTTACCTGGGACCTGAACTCCCAGAAATTTTCAGTGTGAGCTGCACCCCTCATGTTTGAAAATCCTATCCTAAAATAATCCTGTTATCAGTGTCTGCACAACATATTTGGGTTGCAAACTGGCTTAAGGAGAGAAGCCAGAGAGTGGTAGTCAATGGTGCGGAGTCTAGTTGGAAGCCAGTATCTAGTGGAGTGCCTCAGGGGTCAGTGCTGGGGCCAATATTATTCAATATATTCATTAACGATTTAGACGAGGGAATAGAGTGTACTATCAGCAAGTTTGCTGATGACACTAAGCTGGGAGGAGTGGCTAACACACCAGAAGGCTGTGCTGCCATCCAGCGGGACCTGGACAGGCTGGAGAGTTGGGCGGGGAATAACCTGATGAAATTTAACAAGGGAAAGTGTAGAGTCCTGCATCTGGGCAGGAACAACCCCAGGTTCCAGTATAGGTTGGGAAATTACATATTAGAGAGCAGTGTAGGGGAAAGGGACCTGGGGGTCCTGGTGGACAACAGGATGACCATGAGCCAGCACTGTGCCCTTGTGGCCAGGAAGGCCAATGGCATCCTGGGGTGTATTACAAGGGGGGTGGCTAGTAGATCGAGAGAGGTCCTCCTTCTCCTCTACTCCACCCTGGTGAGACCCGATCTGGAATATTGTGTCCAGTTCTGGGCCCCTCAGTTCCAGAAGGACAGGGAACTGCTGGAGAGGGTCCAGCGTAGGGCAACCAAGATGATTAAGGGAGTGGAGCACCTCCCTTATGAGGAAAGGCTGAGGGAGCTGGGTCTCTTTAGTTTGGAGAAGAGGAGACTAAGGGGGGACCTCATTAATGTTTATAAATATATAAAGGGTGAGTGCCACAAGGATGGAGCCAGGCTCTTCTCGGTGGCAAACAATGATAGAACAAGGGGTAATGGGATCAAGCTGGAACACAAGAGGTTCCGCTTAAATTTGAGAAAAAACTTCTTCTCAGTAAGGGTGACAGAGCACTGGAACAGGCTGCCCAGGGAGGTTGTGGAGTCTCCTTCCCTGGAGACATTCAAAACCCGCCTGGACATGTTCCTGTGCAACCTCACCTAGGCGTTCCTGCTCCAGCAGGGGAATTGGACTAGATGATCTTTTGAGGTCCCTTCCAATCCCAAACATACTGTGATACTGTGATATTCTGCTAGTCAGTGATACTAATAAAGTTGTTATTGCTTTTGAGATCAATTTCGGAAGAAAAAAAAGTACCTGTGAAAATGAGGATTCCTCTGGAGTTCATGTTTTGTAACTGTGTTGTTCCCCCCACCATGCAATAAAGAGATCTCCATTGTTATGGACTTAACTTTCAAGTTCAAAGAAGAAGCTGTTATACATTCAGGACTAAGCACCTCAAAACATATAAAATATTTTTCTTTATCATAAATTGAAGTGTTTTTTTTCACTGACCCATTGCAAAAGAATATTCCATGAAAATCAGATACACCAGCCACCAGCACCTTGAACTTTTCTATTTAGAAAGGATGTAAAGTCAGCAGGCAGCAAGGATTCAGATTTGCATTGTTCTAGCTTAGAAGTCAAGACGACCAAGTACAACTCAGAGAAGTTTAGGACGTAGGTGCTATCTTCAAATTACACATGAAATGTCAGAACTCAGCACTTCAGTCCCAGGACTTTCCTCCAAGTGCTTTATAGGGTAATAAGTTCATAAGTTGAAAGTTTCAGTGTTTTGTGGTTTGTTTTTTTTTTTGAGGGGTGTGGGATATCATATATTCACATTTATAAAAGTCCTTCTTGCTGTCCTGCCTCTGAAGTACTCTCAGTTGAAGTGATACACTTAACACATGTGGGAGAATCTTCAAACTCTCTATAGGTCACAGTAACATCATGATTTATGCTTAAGCAGCTTAGCAGAAGCAGAGGCGCTATTAAATCAATCTATATTTTACTTTCTCACAGGATTCTGGTGAAAAGCTCTGCATTCAGACTTGACTTTCAGCAGGAACCATGTGCATATTCAGCTTCATGTTTGCTTTGAATGTTCTTAGTTATCTTTATGCAAGATACTTGGATTCTCACAGTAAGGACTTTGACATCATTCTTCAAAATTGCTCAAAAAAACCCTGAAGTTGTATGCTTTACAGGCAGCCTGCATATTTTCCCTGGGGAAAAAAGACAGGTATGATTATAACAAGCAAAATTAAAAAACAACACTCATCAGCTGTTTTAAGGGAAGGCTCCACATCCTTCTGGATGGTAAACACAGGAGAAAACTTAAGTCACACAGAGCTGCTAAGATCAGCCCCTCAGAAACCAAAATTTTTCTGTCTGACCCCCTGAATATATCACCCTCTTCCTAAAGGTGAATCTGGAAGAAAGCTACAAATATGCTTAAATTGTCTGTTTATTTCAATGAACTAATCCTCTTCATAGCTATAAATTTGATTGAAGTGCTATCACTCATGCAATCTCTCTGAATAGGAAGATGTTAAAATTAGTCCAACTTCCAGATAATTTTTTTAACAACCACATTTTACTAAAGCTGGTCAAGAACACCAGAATTTCCAATTCAATTAATTATCCTGAATTGGCAAGAGTCTTTATTCAGATGCAGAATTTGTTTTAAAATTTAGACTACTAAAAGAAAATTACATCTTAAAAGAAATTAAAACCTTGTTTTGGTTCTGTTAAGTATAGTCAAAATACACATTTACAGGAAAAGAAAGATTCTCAGTTTCATTTCTTTGCTTTATCTGCAAAAAAGCTGACTTTACAGAAGGTTTCAAGAGAACACATCTACACTAACATAAGATGCATTATCAATATGAACTACGATCTTTAACCTAAGAGCATGAAAAACATTACAGCTGGAGTATTTCAAATTACTTCAGATGATTTTAGAAAGGGATGAATCTTTTTCCCGTGCTTAATCTCACAAGCCATGCTTTATTTCCCTGTCTGTACCCAGAACTGTTTCGATGCTGTCAGAAAGGGCTGACGAGTTACCTTCTACACTTCATCGGTTTTCTTAAATACTTAACTGTAACTCTGCCCTGCACACCAGCAGTTACCAGTATTTCAGGATAAACCACAAGTTTTTCCAAGGGGATAATGGTTTTCAAAAGTGCTGTTAAAGGCCGTTGTTCACTTTGAGAACTTGTGTTGAGAAAGTCAAATAAAACAGCTGTGAAGCCAAGAAAGACAATTTCTAAGCAGAAGAAGACATCTGAAGAGTTATGTCTAAACAGATCATTCAGAAGCAAAACATGAACACTGAAAGGGTTCATTAGTTTCTAGCTTAAATTGTCACATTATCTGATCTATATGGCACGACTCCAGAACAGGTACCCTCTATGTGTAAGCAGACAACTGTTTTCAGTGCAAAATCTCAAGTCCACTCTGAAATCTTTTCCTTAAGTCAAAACAGAAAACACAAAAAGGTAGCAGATGTTTCTTTGCACTCTTCACCAGCAAAAGCTTTTATCTCCTGAGAATCAGCAGGAAATCTGCAGCATATTGTCAGCTTTCAGCTAAGAAACAAAACAGACTATTATAGGCTTTATTGTATTTATGAATTGCAACTCCAGATAAGCTACCAATCACTATAGAACAAACAGCAAGATGAGGACCCATTTGACATGTTGCTGCTGAATTCTATTACACATATTCCTGGTGACCACAGCTCATGCTTGATGTGTCAGCATGATTTAAGGCTCACCAGTTTCTCCATGTTCATGAGCCTCCAACACAGTAGAAGCTGACTAGAAAAATACAATAAAATCAACAAAAATCTAACTTAAGCCACCTATTCAGAAGTTTTGGAAGCTCACACTAGAGATGAATTTGGAATACCATTCATATAACCAAAGCAGTAAAACTACACTGATGCCTTTTTAAGTTACTTCAGTCCAGAAAATAGAAATCTTTGAAGACTCGGTTGAAGATGTTAGATGTTTTCTTACAAGGTAGAATACTATATTACAACATCACTGGAAAGTTTGAGTTGGCTCCAAAACCTATAGAAAACTCTGGACTATCATTTCATAGCCAACAGCTAAATGAGTGAACTGTTTCAGTCATACAAGTGCTGCCACACCAGGGATAACTTTGTGGAAGAAAAGTAATTAATTGTTTTACTTGCAAGTATTTTATTGAGGAGAACACAAGAGACAATTGCAAAAGAATATACTGGAAGTTCTGTTTCTTAAAGTTCCTGAAAGTATTGATCAAAACCAAATATTTTAAGCTTGGGCTATCTTAAATTTCACCACTGTTTTTCTTCACAGGGTGATACTGGATGTATAAATCCAGTTGGTGAGTTCATCACACCATAAACTTCAAACACACCTTTAGTTCATTTTAAAGGCACAATAGTTAAAAACATCAAGTTTCTATCACACGAAGCGTTCAATAGAGATGAATACTTGAGTGTATCTTCATTACAATTACATTAATGCATCCAAAAATCTTTTAAAACCTTGTCAGTCAAATGGTTCATTGAACTCCTGAGAAACTTTAGTGAGGATGTGGCAGGTGAAGAATAACTCTGATTATAAATGCTGACAGTTATTTACTGCTTATATGACAGTGGGTGACAGCAAGTGTCTGAAACAACTTTTGAGCTCTCAGGCAGAGGCTTGCTTCTTGTTAGCTGCAACTAGCAATGGGCTGGCTGTAAAGCTAGTTAACAACTGGATTTTAAAAAGTGGTACTTACTGAATCCTTCAATTAAAGAGAAGAAGCCACCAATTCAAAGGCAGATCCATTGTATTTCTGCATATAGACCATTTAGACAGGAAACAGGACTTGATTGAGAAGAACCTGGAAATGTAGAAAATTCTGGAAAGAGGGGAGATAGATCTAAACCAACATCTACCTAGAGACTGGCCAGGCATCTTGGCCAGTGACACTTAAGCCTGCATGCAACAGCAGCTACATGGCATGAAACCAACACCTGTCTGCCAGTCTTCCTCACACAAGCAGGAATCTCCCCAGCAAAAAAGTTAAAGATAAAATGTATACAACTCTGCAAAACTGGGTATTGCAGCTCAACCTTACACCCAGAAAGATTAACAAACAAATTTGTACATGATGCAGACAAAGAAGGAAGTGATAATTATCACTGGTTAAAGCTGAAGATGAAATATGAACAAAACCCACAAAAAAGGAGGATATCTGAGCAGGTAACTTTATTTAAATTAGCTCATGTACGTTTTCCACCAGGGCATCCACAAAGAAGTATATTCTAACTTCTTGATGTCTCCTGGATGCGGCTTCCAGTCAACATCAGGTCCTACCTTTCATTTGAGTTACTTGAACTCCTTATAAATAATTACTTGCAAGTTTCCCCAGTGGTCATATTTAAATAGTGTTTAGCTAATTCTAGTCAAAGGGAGCTCAGACTGCCTGGTCAAGTTTCTGTACCTACCATCAGTGTTTGAATATATTTGTCCTTTCAAGTGTCTCACTGGTAGCAAACAGATGGATTGCTATTAGTTGAGCAGACTTGACTGCATATTAGCAGCTTATGATAAAGCTACAACATCAGGGATTCTTCCAGATTGCCACATAAACATGCATATTAGTAGAGCAGTTGGCACAGAAGGCTGGTTAAAATACTTCAGTTTTGTTTGTTCCTGTAAGAGCCCAAACACCAGTTCCTTGTGTTCATGCACATTAACTAAGCAACTTACTTAAGACCTCCTGAAATACTGAAACTAAATTAAAATCTAGAAGTTCCTGAGAGCTCACTGTTCTGAAATACTGCAGGAAGAGGAAGACTGGTTTTGAAATAACTGAAACTTGTCAGTTTTAAGAGTTTGCAAACATGTAATCAGGACATTAATAATTCTGCTAAATTTCAATGATTATTCAACAATTACTCTTACTAGAAGTTTACCTAAATCACATTTCCATGTGCTTGCATGGACTAGAATTTCCCTCAGGTAGCATTAGAAGTTTAAAAACCTGTAAACATTTTCTCTTTCATAGAAATAGATACTTGGTATCAGAAAATATTTTTCAGTCTTAGAAATAGAACTCAGTAACTATATAGCTAAAACAACATTACAAGGACAAGAGAAATGACAAAAATATTTATGAACTCTATTTATATAAACATATTGACTTGTAAACAAGTTGACAACATTTAAATTAAATATTGAAAGAAAACCTCAAACAAAACAATTTGCATTAAAGAGAAAAATAAGTTAAAAATCACATCTTCATTATTCTGTTGATTATTACTAAGTCAGGCACCTGGCAGTTTCATAACTGAACTGTACTAAAACACTGACAATGCTGAATATGGTCATTTACAATAATTATTTCCTTTCATAGAGCAAAATCCACCTCATAGTTACTGAGGATTCCCATGGTAACTCAGTGGAGATAACAGTAAGAAAATGATTTATTCTTCACAGACCAGGAACTTACCACTTAAGTACATGTTTTTGGCATACTTTAAGGACAGTCTCTTTTTAACTATAGCTTCATAAAGGAAATCCAGAAATGCCAGCAAAGTAATGCAAAAGTCACATCCTTCTGACAGTCTAAACCTCATCCAAATCTTTCTAGCAATGTTTCCACCAGGTGTATTGCTGGATTTTAGCTAGTTCTATTTATGAGATTGAATAAAAATGTCCTACAAGTTAGGCATGAAAGTAGTTAAGAAAACCTAAGTTAACAGAAAAGCATAATGAAATTGTTACAGTAATTCATCAAATTATACATCAGACAGTTACATACGAATTTAATGATAAACCATTTTTTAATATATTATTCAAAGCCAGCTTCAATATTTGTTCTGATATAACAGTGATACTCAAAGTGATACTCATTTTTTACCCCTTTAAGTGAGTACACTTATTTCCTCTATTTTTACAGGTGCAAGGATGCTTATTTGGATACAATTTCCACATGGTTATGACTTTCAACATAACATTAAATAATGTTTTTCATCTTGAAGGCAAAAGGCTATCAACGGTAATAAACAGACAGTTCATCATCACTCATGTCTGAATCATCTTCATCCACTTCACCTTCAATGACTGATTTCTTGCCTTTGCAGCAGGAAACAATTAATCCAATTAAAAAGACCTGCAAATTTAAAATAAGTAGTAAAAGTTACTGTTACTCAAGTAAAGAGCATACAAGGGCAAAATATATATAAAACTAAATGACAGTGTGGTGTTGCAAATGATTCAATGACAACTACTGTAAACTACCCAACTTGATTGAGCTATCTCTATAAGCAAAATACTTACTGCAATGAATGCCCAGTTCCCAAAGTAATAGGCAGCACTGAAGAACCAAAATTTATGAAGAAAGAGGTATGTCCGAGTAACAATACACTGATCTAAAAGGAAAGCAAATAGTACTGATTAATGCAGAACAAAACCAGCTGATTCCAATTTATAAGACAATAATACAGTAGTTTTGGAGAGTATTCAGCTCTGAAGTACAATTACACTCCATCAAATCTACTCTCCTCTACCAAGATGGTGTAAAAAAGGAATGTTTTCATGAGTAAATGTGCACACAGGTAACACTAAGCTAAGAGTTACACAGGTAACTCCATTACTATCTGGTACAACTTCTCCTAGAGATGTGTCAGGTATTGCCTATTCTGACGGATCTTAGTTACTTCCATTTTTAGATGAACTGCAGGCATAAGGATATTAAAAAGCAGATTCTATACTAAAAACCACATTTCAGTTCTTTGAGAAAAATGTCTCTCTACCAGGATTGCTGGTAAATTTGTAAAAATCAAAGTCAAGTATAACACTGAATCATGTAAGCAAGAAAAAAAAAAAATAATCCCCAACATATACTAGACTTGTGACCCAGAGAGCAGAGGGCTTTTTTCTACCCAAGATCTGACAGCACTGGTTAAATCTTACTCCCTCTGTAACACCATAAATACAGCCACATATGAAAATATTACTTAAGTATTTGTCTCCATTACAAAGTGGCAGATTGCAACGGAATTAAGAATCAAATTGCAAAGGCATTTTTAAGGAAGCTGACAGGCTTGTATTGGACCCAGAGGCTGTAACAGGCAGGAGGTCCTGCCAGAGGGCAGCCAGGAGGACACACGAGCCAGCTGCCAAATCTCTCCAGTGCAAGAGGGGGTGCATGGAGTTCATGCTAAGGTATAATGTGATCTGCTCTTTTTCTCATTTACTGTGCTTCAAACCCCACCTAAAGCCCATTTCAGAGTAGAAATTGGTATCTAAACAACTTAAACACCATAAAAAGTAAGCAACCCAGAATTTGCCTGTTCTCTCAGTTGTGACACCAGGTTTGGAAATAACCCCTAGGTACAGATTTCCTACCTCTTAAAGCTGAAAGTGATATGCTGCTTAGATAGTGTAACTTTTGGTATGCCATCTAACAAGCCAGCAAGCTGACAACCACCACTTTCTGAAGGTATTTTATTCAAACATTCAACTTCACCATTAGATAACAAGCTGCTTTAACTATACCACATACTCCCTGTTTCCTGGGGAGAGAAGAGTATGGAGTTAAGGTCAGGTCTTTTTCAGGAAGGTCTACTGCTTGACCTTGCCAAGACAAGCTCTTCAAACCAAATCCCTACACTATTTAGATATAATCATTCTAGACAGAGAAACAACTCCACTCCTTCAACAGTTCTCCAATGACTTGATAAAACTTACATAACAACTTAAAATACTAAGTTAAATACTACTTTATGCAGCAGACTGATTTCTGAAATCTATTACACAGTATCAGCAGACAGAAAAGTTAAACTGGGATTTTATAACTCCTACACACAAGGGATAACACAGAAATAGACACATCATGCAAATAATGAAGTGCAAAACAACTTAATTAGAGAAGGCATGCTTCTCCACTAATACATACAGAATGAAAGCACAAGGACTGAATTTGACTGAACTAATCCTTCCTGGTTTTCCAGACTAGATCTCAGATATGCAGAGAAAACTGACTTCCCCTCCCCACTCCTGTTATCACCAGTCAATAGTACTTATCCTACAAAAGGGGAAAAAAAAAAAAAAAAAAAAATGTAAAGTAGCACACTACTCACAACACTCCATTATTTGCTAGCATTGTATGTCCATAGAAAAGGTGATGTTTCCAATAAAGTAAAAAATGCTGGTAAAGTGAAGATGCTTCATAATTGCAGATAGTATTGTCAACACCATCTGCAGCTTTCCAGCTGGTTACTTGAATAAAACACAGCTAAAAGTTTTTCAAAAGCCTCTCAACAGTAATTGCATTAAACAGATGATGGTAAATATTTTAGAGCAGCTTGACCTTGAGAAAAGATTTCTATGGAGCATGTCACAAGTTCAATTCAATTTTAGTTATTCCTTCTGAACTAAGATATTACAAAGCAGGTTGACATAATGACATTTTTAATCAACTTGTTCTGCTATATACCATAATTTAGATTAAGTTATAACAAATAACCTGAAGTAAGGTAACTACTTATTATCCAGGATGATTGTGAATAATACTGACATTTGGAACACAAGTGTACATGGAAAGCTACCAAGCCTCTGACAGAAAACTGACACCCTTTTAGGAATACAGCATAATATACAGTGCTGACCAAACAAAGCCAAACAGCCAGGATTCAAGACTAAATTTTTTTAAGCAATGGCAAGTACTAATAGTCACAACTACCTGAAGAGTCCATTATCTTTTACTTCAAGTCCACTGATGAAGTTTTCCATTCTGGTGAATTAGAAAACCCTTAGGCTCAATGTAGTAATACTTTCCAAGACTTCTCCCCAGAAGTAAATTAGCTAGTTTAAGATGAGCTAAAAGGATAAACAAATCTGTTGATAAACAAAGTCATTTTATGCACTGAAAACTCAAATAATAAGAGTTTATTTACAGATAATGCAGTCTGTCTTTTCTGCACCTCAAAATACAATGAGCTTTCACAAAAGCACATAGAAGCAACTAATTTCTCAGGGAAGAATTACGAACACAATTTAAAAGCATTGGCACTCCTTGGGAGTCAATGCTGAGGTGTGCACTTGTTTTACCTCTTCATTAATCAGCTAGACAATGAAACAGATTATATCATCTGGAAATCTGTAGATTGAACCAGGGAGATGTGGGGGCCCAACACACTAGGGACCCTATTTTTCCAGGCCCCTTGTAATAGTTGACCAGATAAAATAACTTCACAGAAAGTGACCTCATGTCCCAGTAGACAAACAGAACATGTAGTTAACAGTGTTCATTTGCAACTCAAAATTGTAATGGAATACCAGGCTTCACTATCAGAAGTACAGCCAACAGGTCCAGGGAAGTGATCACTTCCTTCTACTCCGACTGCAACTGCATCTGCAACAGCACCAATTTTGGCTCCCCAATAAGAAAGAATCGTTGACAAACTGGAGCAAGTCCAGCCAAGGATCACTGCAACAGTTAGAGCACATAGTATACTATGAAAATGTGTTTGTTCAGCTTGGCATAAAGGTGCTTGCAGGTGTGTCTTACTGCTACCTCTGCCATCTAGTGGGGACCTACAAAATACAGGGCAAGGTTCTTCCTAGACCTGCACAACAGAAGGACAGCAGATAATTACAGCAAGAAGTCTTCTTACTAGGTAATAGGAGCAGCTTCACCATAAGTGTAGTTAAACTCTGAAGCAGGCTGCCCAAAAAGGTTTTAGAATCTACATCTGTGGAGACATTCACAACTCAATGGATCTGAGCAACCTGCTGTCCTTGACCCTGCTGGGGCATTGGACCAGACTACCTCTTGAGGTCCTGCATGTGCTCAAAATCACTACATTTCACATTACACAAAGGTGGATATAGAGTCAGCACAGACAGATCTAACACTAAACATGGTATTTCAGATGAAAAACCCAAACTGATAATGAGAATGTCATCCCCAGACAAATGAAATTTACATGCCCAATTTCAAGTATAACCTAGTTTTGCTTAAAATACACTCAAAACTGTTTCCAAAAATAAACCTGCAGCTTTACTGTGCTAGAATGTGTAAGCATAGCATATTCCAAATCCTAAAAGCACTGAAAGCACGGCTTCAGGTATCCAAGATCACTTAGTGTTTCATATGGCCCTGCTGCCAATCATTCAGAAGTCACATTGCAAAGAGCAGGTGCTGCTTGCAGTCCAACTTGCAACTGTAGCTTCAAGAATGGGTTTGATGTGTTTCTAAACTTAAGTTACACATCAAGTTACAACAGGTCTGAGACTTCCCTTGGGACAGCGTAATTAAGGGCAAACCTGCATTTCTGCCTTACAGGCTTGACTTCTGGGCCTACATCTGGCCTGTGCCCCTACTCACAGTTTAAATCATCTGACTTGGATAGGAACATTTATATGAGACAATGGTTAACATTCACTTCTGGTACTTCAGATGTAGCAGCACTTTAACAGCTGTGACATCTTAAACACATTTTTCTAGGCTTTTGTTGATTTCCAGATACTGTTTCTCATTGTGCTACTGAGATATGATGACACTGTTTTACTATTTACTGCAATTCCTGTGCACTTTATGTGACTTAAGACAAGCAGCACCTTATATCACAGAACAAACAATATTCCTACAGGTCAAGTCAGTTCTACATTACAAGAAAACAAGTCAACTGCCTCTAAATAGTTTTTAGAGGTGTTCATATTTTCTTGCCATTGCTTTCCTGCAACAAAGCTAGAAAGCATTTTGACAAATAGAATAAACCAGAGCAAGAACAGTTGGCTTTGGATGCTGTAACTCAAGGAACACAGCTGGATAGACCACTCAGACACCTTCTAAAAATGTTTTCTTGGCACCTACAAACAGTATCAATATTAATGTTTTTCTCTGCCACAGTGTATTCGTATTTCAAACAAAATTTAAAAACCACTAGGATTCCTACAAACTGAGCAGGTACAGTATGAAGATTTCAGGCTCAAAAATGGCCTCAGAGAAACTTGCCTTTACTTATCAGAAACTGAGCAACAGCAGTAGAAGAAGCAGCCTCTGGATTATTTTACTGGAAAGATTTAAGATAGCAAGTGTTCTGCTTGGTGGTAGAATGATTCCCAGATAGGTAATGCCCCTTCAGCAACTCACTAAGGGAAACCATGGGCTCTCATAGAACCTTGTTATTTTTATAATGGCAACATTTTCTTTATAGCACCACACGCAATGCTTCCTCAAATTCTAAAACAAAAGGAACTTCTTAATTGGACATCTCATATTGGAGAAAGGTGTTGCAACTCAAACCACTTATGAAAGACTAGGAAATGTGTAAGACCCATGAACTGGCTAAGTGTGGCTATATAAAACACAGAAGTTCTATTTTTTTAATTTCGTCTCAGAAATCAACATTTCACTAGGAAAATCAAGCAAACAGTTATAGTCAATTTATAGTAATCAAACCAATCCAAAAAGTTAAGTAACTTTGCCCATACAAAGAAACTGCAAGAGGAAGTTAATGGCCCACAAAAAACTATGACTTCAACTAGGTAAGAAACCAAGTGACCTCTAATGGTGTAAGACCCACACAGTCATATGCCATATCCACTGTGTAATGTCCAATTATTTTCTCTTGAGAAGCAGTGACACTTCCACTTCTAGCACAAATACTCATTGAGTGATCAGAATCCCTTTTGGCCACTGGAGGAAAAAAGCGCTATGGTACTGTAAGCAATCCTGAGACAGATGTACTGTTTTCTCCATTTATTAAAAACAAAACAAAACAACAACACAAAAAAGTAGAAATAGGAAGGAACAAAATTTAGAAAGAAATACTCTGCTAAAGATTGAAACCTCAAAAGACAGCACACGAACTTAATTATTGTTTTGGCTTTGGTCACTGATCAAAGTGTTCAGATGGACAAGACAAAATACGCTTCATGAATCTTCATATATTAGCAGTTATATCAAAAGCTTTGTAACTACAAGTTTCCCCTTTGCTTTTGTACCTATAGTCTTGCAGTTTAACATCTTCATCCATATTTCTCTAAGTCTTAAGGTCACTCCAGGACTTCAACTTCTGCAGAAGTTTAAGACTGTATTTCAGGTACCCCTTTCACAGGTTTCTCTGGAAACAGATTCATGAAGCAGCAGTAACAGCTGCCCCCAGCCACAAATGCACTATTTTTTAAATTTTCCTATAGCTAAACAGGTTAAAAAGGACTATGTGCTTAGTTGCCTGTTACTCAGCAGTTTCTACAACAGAGTTTTTCCACATATTCCATTTGAGCACATCCCTACTTTTTACATGTTCTTCTCTGCTGTGATATGTATATATATATATACACACACACACACACACACAAAGTTAACACTAGCCTCATTCAGGTGTTGAGCCTGTTTTCGCATTTCACAATCCAGCTCTTCTGCTGCTGCTACTTCTCTGGTTTTACTAGCTCAAACTCAACTTGCTACACAAAGCTTTAACAATTTTTAGTTTGTGGCATCCCATTCCAGTTGCTTCTTTCCCTCAGCTAACATTTTCCAGAAATTACTTAAACCTTCAACTAGTTGTTCTTTCAGCTTTCACAATAATGCAAGCATTATAGAAATTTACAAGTATTTGCCTCAAGATTAACTGCAACAAATTTATCTCTTTGATTCTTTGTCAAGATTGAAAAGCATGTTGGAAAACATACTACCAGAATGGGTGCATTTACATATAGCAAGAATCTGAAAACATTTCCCAACTGGTTGTAAGTAGCTCAAATAGTTCCCCATTTAAAGAGATGTGAATAACTAAGCTTCCAATATTTCAATCAGAGAGCACATTGAAGTACCACAGTGTGCTACAGAAGCCAGAGTACCAAAGCGCTCGCATGTTAAACAGTCTGCAGCTATCTACAGTGTTTTTAAATGTAGGTCTAACATGCAAGCGCAAAAAGCTGCCCCCTGTTTTATCCCAATTGTTTGCTGAGGTTTTTTTTTTATAGTTTGTAACTCTTTTTTTGTCATTGATTTGGACTTGGCTTAGCTGAAAGTGAAACTGCACCTAGTAGAGACCTGTAGAAACCAAAAGTCTAGCTGGATAAATCTCGTCCAAGAACCTACCTTACTCAACAGGAGGTGCTCAGTAGGTTTGGAATTAAATCCAAAGTAGGTTTGGAATCAAAGCAAAAGATTTAGCAGGCTGAGGAGCCACAAACTTGGAAACCAGGGACTACTAAAGAACTTGGAGAAACTATTTGGGACAAGGTATCATTTAGAAGACAAACTTTTTTTTTTTTTCAGTGAGAGAAGCTACAGATTAGTTACATCTGATACCTCATGTTACAAGTCTGCAAATCAAACCAAACCAGATATAAACTTAGAGAGCCAGAAAATGATGCAATCAATGTGAATTAGTCTGTTTAGTCAGATCTGATTTTGTAACAAAAGTTAAAGTCTGGAAAACCAATAGCTATTTGCAGTTTCTTTGCAGTACATTAACTACTGCAGCAGCCATACAACTTGATGATAATTACACACTATGAATGTCTACATTAAATACTTCAAGAATCTGCAAGTCCCATCAGTGCTATCAGGACTTCATAGCATTAAGGAAGCTTCCAATAATATCCTCCAAGATTTTGTGCTGAAAGGAGAATAAATAAGTCACTAGTCAAAGTTTTTGAGCGTTAAATAATGAGGAAAAACTCATATTGAGTGATATAGGTCACATAATTTTTTTCCAACAGTCAACTTTTTTAAAAAGTATCACGCACAAACAGGAAATGCAGGATTTAGTTGCAGAAACAGTGTAATAGACCTTACAAAGAATCAATGCAACCAAGCTTTAACCAAACGTAGGCAAGAGTTTGGCATGAGTTCTCAGCACTTCCCTTTATACGTTCAAAGGGCCTATCAGTCCTCTTCTTGCTATTTTAGATTTGGAGTTCATCCTAGCACAGCTATGACATTATAATTGAAAACTGCACCCAGCTATAAGGCTTCTATTTTAGTTTGGTCACAGAGAATCTGAGAGGGTGCCAAGATTTGCATGTATTAGCAGTCAAGAGGAAAACCATTTAATGAGATTCAAAGTGCTAAACCTGTTAATCTCATTTTTCATAGGTTTAAAGGATGACTTGATTTTAATGTTTATTAAATACCTTCAAGTGAAGAAAAAACACTAATGCTACAAGGCCATGAGCATAGTGAAAAGGGACCACTGTAACCAATTACTAAAATCTGAAGCCTTGTTAATTCCAAACAGAGGTTATGTCCTTTTTCTACAAGGAAGAGATAAACCATTGGATGAGGCTGCAGAGTTATCTGTATTTCACTTCTAAATAGATATCTACCATGTTTTCCAATATCAGCTTAGTACAAGGTTCAGCTTGTACTAGTTCAGACTTCTTGCAACTACCTTACACCACTAGACCATCAATGTTAACTGCATTTTTGTCATGTCCTTTCCAGTGATGAAAATATTTGGTGGCAGTGCTGTTTACAAAGAGGCCAAATATGATACCTTCTTGTGGTCAGAGAACTGCCTATATTAAATGGATCACTTTGTAGACAAAGCATTGCTAGGTTTCTTACTCAAAACAGTACTTACACTAGGTTAATTTACTCCTTTTAAGAATGGGTGCATACCCCTCAAACCTTTGTAAGGAGCTTCAACTCTTATTTCAAAGTACTGATAGTATCAGAACATCTCACTTTACCATCAGGCTTAAATCCAGCAGGAAGTAGAACCAGCATGTTGATCCAAGAAGATGTTATGCAATTGCTTTACTGCTAAACTCCGTTTAACATTTCAGAGTATTTAGTAAATGAAGCTTCTGTCCAATTGGGATCACTTGGAGAGAGAAGATGTAGTTCAGAGCAGCTCATATCTGTTCATAGTGGTGGGATCTACACAGTGCTGTTTGGAGTCAAACAGGCACCATTGTGCTTATTTATATTGAGTCCTCATGATTACAGAAAACTTTGATAGTGTTAGGTATAAATAGAGATTCAGGGTAAAGTACTAGTAAGGTCATTCAGTCAAGTAACAGAAACATTTATGAACTTCTCACTAAAATATTTCTTTAGGCTTTTTGTGACATATTCTATAACTTTGTAAATTAATTCATTTAGAACAGCTATTTGGAAGTAGTAATCCATGGTCATAAGATACTCAATACAAATTACTAATACTAAAGGTTCTGAACAACTTGCTTGTGCTTTCACTTTGCATGTCTCCTGGATTTCTCTGAAGGAGAAACAGAGTATGCTGCTGTTTTGGCATTCACACTTGGGTTCCTTTCCAGCTTGAGTAATGTCTACATCTAGTTTTTACTTGGACTAAAATACAGCCTGAGGTCTTGCACTTGTTGAATTCCAGATGACAAGAGAATCCTGTAAGAAGGCACAGTTCTAATCAGCTCAGTAAGTCCTGCTCAGTTCAAAGCCTTGGAAATGGAGATCACGTTGTTTCTTCCCCAGTATACACGCAGTTGGAGTCAGTGCAGGTCTATGCAGAACACCCAGCAGATAAGACTGTACCCAGCATTTAGCAGGCCCCAAGTAAAGCTCATTTCCCCAATTAAGGAAACGAAAGAACCCAAGTCAAGGGGATTCATAGCGTGTTACGCATTTAAAATGAATGATGCTTAAAAAAACAACTTTCACAGTTTTCTCATCTAGAAAGAGGCAGATAGTGTTAATCAGATCTTATAATTAAGGCTGGGAAAAGTCTTGTATGCAGGCTTGCAGCTCAGTCATTGCTCATTTACATTAAATCTCATTAAGCTGTTTAGCTAAACCTATACCAAATTTTCAAAGTATCAGTCCAGCTGCAAGAATCTTAATCACATAACTGAACTCCTTTGCTTGACATTATGCTCAGCTGAACTGCAGACCCTACAGTTTAACTGGCATCAGTCCTGGAAAACAATGATTAGGTCTTTGCTCAGCTGTATTGAACACTAAAAACTAATGCTTGTTTTGCCTATAACAAATATATTAAATTTTCTGCTCCAAAAGACTATGTTAAAAGACTATATTTTCCAGAACACAAGTGTTTTGTGCAAGATGTTTAAATGTAACTAAGAAAAAGTACTTCACTGAGTTATAAGATGCAGTCTGCTCTATTACTCTTTGGCTTCTGTTCTGTCTGTCCCATGTAGTTACGCTGTCATGTGCTCTGGCATTCAGTGTAAAGCACATTCAGCTCCTGCATATCAGGAGTAAACAGAAACAAGCTTTGCTTTATGAAAGCAGACAATGTAAACCCCTTCAAATTATATATCGAACTGTAAATACTTTGTGTTTTAATTGCCTTGTGGGTTTTTTTTTTTCAGAAAGTGAAATTGTCCTTCTCAAACTAACCCTGGTTTGAAACATATAGAAAACACTGTTCATTAAAGCCTGAAGTTTTAACAATGTTGAAGTTTTTGAGGTTACTAGTTGCTATAACAAGATCAGATCAGGTCTCTTCTACAATCTCAGAAAGAAAAAAAGGACTTAGTTACAGTAAGTAGAGATCATATCTACAATTTCTGAGTACTCAGTAAAACAGAGCAGATTGCTATAGGGTTATCTATCAGCACAGCCATTAAAAGGTCATAGCTTATTTTATGTTTAAGGAAAAATACATGGTAGTATTAATTCAGTTTAAATGAAAGAAAGTGCTGAGAAGACAGATCAATATTTGCATTTAGTTCCAGTTCAATGGTTTACATAAAACCATAGTACCAGAGAAGTCAATAAAACCTACAAGTGCTCAGTCAACCTATAACCTTAACTTGAAGTTGCATTTATTTTTGCTCTGTGCCCAGTATCCTTAAAAAACAAGAGAAATTGTATTTAAAAATCTAGTTCCTACCTTTGAAATGTTTTACTTGGTAACATACTCTACCTGATCACAGAGCATACAAGTAGCATCTACAACAGTTATTTTCATTAGTTTTCATTATCAAGTATTAAGCATGTCAAGTATTTCAAGGCAAGCACTACATTTCCACTTTTCAAAATTAACTGGATAAAACAATGAAGCATTTCCACTACTGCAACTTTCTTTTTTGAAAGTTGAAGCATTACAAAAGAAATTTTTCTTTCCTTTATAAAACCACATCAATGGCCCGACTGCATCTGTAGTTAACAGAACTCCACTATGGCCTTTTTGATCACATTCATGTTCACATTTAAGAAATATCCATCCATCTTCTAGTTACACTAGGCTAGCACAGGACAGCATATCAATACCTTCTCCACCACTCTCCTATTAGGAAAAGAACATGATTCAAAGCTACTCAGCACAACAGTGCATGTTAACAATTAGCAAACCAAAGCCATCATTTACACGTGCCAACTTACATTCGGGCACATCAGTACAATAGTGTTAAGCATCAGCTATATTGTTTCCATTGATCAAAGCAAATTAGAAAAAAAAAAAAATTATGCAAAATGTTCAAAGTACTCAAAAAATACCAAATATAGATGGAATTTAAGAAGTTTCAGCCTAACCCCCATTCCTACAATTAAGCACAAAGTCTGAAGAAATCAGACTATTTGAATTTCTCCCAGAGAAGTCAAGACTAATGAGCTTGTCAATGCCAGTGACTATATCCTTCTCCCAATAAATAGTAGCCAAGACAAGAAGCTGTTTACAAGAAACAAAGATCTGTACAACCTGCTCAAAGTGATCTCATTTTAAAAGATAGATTGTTCTGTTCTAAACTCTGCCACAGAAGAGTTTCTATTTTAAACCACAAAAATATGGCAGCCAAAATATGAATTGAATTATTACATCTGTCAAAATATCAAAACACTTAAAACTGCTTTAAGTCTAAAAATAATCATCAGCAATAAAGGTGGATAAATGATTTATTTGAAGTATGGGTGGAAACATGAGAAAAATCCACCCTCCTTGGGAAATTATATGAACCACCAGGAATAAGACTAACACCTACCTGTTAAATTTGAAGATGAGTTTAAATACATGGGAACCACCTTGCAAATGGGACCCCAGCCTGATAGATAATGAACTACGAATTGGCACAGTTATCTCCAATAGTACCAAAGTTTTTTAACATTAAATACTATCTTTCCCAATAATAAAAATTGGAAGAAAATCTGAGGAACTGCTAAGATATTCTGAAAGTATAGTCTGAATTCAGTAGCTACAGAATACTGATAATAAGATGAGAACACAGGACAACTATCTTTTCTTTTAATTAACAAACACTGCCAAGCCTTTTTGTAAGTATATAAATGCATACATAAATCCAAATCCTCTTTATACAGGGGACCTGAGGTTTTGCCCAAGAGATAACAACTGAGAGCTTTGGCCTGAAAAAAATCCAGACCATTCTGAAGGCCATAAATCTTCTGCTGAGATCCATTTTTTTTTTTAAACAAGAGACCAAAGCAGTTGATAAAATCTATAGTGACAGCAGTCTCAGTATTGCTGTGACTGTGCAATTCAAACTGTGCAAAAATTGTTTATATGTAGAGGGAGAGGAATACATTGTAAAAATCAAATCCTGCATAATTTCAATTCGCTTCTTGTTTTTTAATGAGACCAGGCTAAAATTCATTCCCAGCTTTAGCCAAGTTTCATAGAGGAATAAAGACTAAATAAAACATTACCATTCTTCCAAAGAAATTCAGCATTAAGGCTTGCCTAGATGGAAAGTAAAGGAAAGCTCCACAATTATCTACTTGCTAGTCACTACTTGAAGCTCCAGAATATGCACAATACATCATCTTCCCAAGTAACTGTTCAAAAAGGGATTGTTAATAACAAAGATGAGCAGGAGTTACACTGGATGTTAGAGGTCATGATAAATTTGGAGTAAGAGGATTACAGGAAAACAGCCTAAGATGTCAAGTTCCATTGGTATTGTTGCTCATGGAACAGCACATATTTACATCTTAATAAAAACTGCAGAATTCTCTTACCTGTAAAATTGCACTGAGAAGTTCAGATCATAGTTTTCCTGATTACATTGTGAAATTTAATAGAATATTCTCTGCATGTTTGTATGATAAACATATGTATGGAAGTGACACTTCAGATGCTAAAGTATTCAACAGCTAGGGTTTATTTTTAAAGTCTTCTGCAAACATGTTAAAGCAAATAGATTTTAAAGCTACCTGGAATGCACTGTTATACATGGTTTCTACTAGAAAAGTCATTTCTTCAAATGAATTATATAAGCTGTAAGGAAGCTGTTTTCTGGACATAGTTATTCATCAGAAGTTCATATCAGACCAAAGCAAACCAAAGCCATAAAGAGACTGAGTTGCATATTACAGCTGAGCATACACATGTAACACCAGAATACAATAAATTAATCTTACCTTCAGGTGCATCTGCATCACAGACTTTAGATATAAATGTTGTCACATTCCTTGTCTGGCCATCAATTGTCTTATTACTCTGCATTATAAATACAGAAAATTACTACACTAGTCTGCCAGCAATGCTCTTCCATATACAATGACAGTCACTGAAACAAACATATCCCAATAAATTATTGATTTTTTTTAAAAGGCTGTGACAAACCTCTTAGAGTATTCAAAAGCATTAAGATTGTTTTTGAACAGTGTAAAGTAAGCTCTAAGTAGCATAACACGAACTTTTCTAAATATGCTTCACTTAAAGTAACAGCTTGTGTTCTTTTCAAAGACCTCAGAAACAAAAATTTCAGAAACTTCTCTGAAATTAAAATCTTTTAGCTGTGCACAAAATGAATTCGGAATTCAACTTGGGTGATGAAGATACCATGAAGTGTTAGGCTTGTATAAATGATGCCAAAACCAGTTTGCTTCTGGTCTAAAAGCCTAATGATAGTATCCAATATACTTAGATAGCCAGAGTGGAGGAAGAAAAACTACATTTAAGTGAACTATTGAAAGCCCAAATATTCCTGTTTATGTCTCAAATCTTGGGAAAACTGACCCTTTCAAAGACTACATGAACACTATGTACCACACTGATTTTTGAATAATTTGTGAATAATTTTAGAAGAGTTCAATGCAAGCAATTCATACTACATTGATTCCTTCATACACTAATTCACTTCAAAGGGTCTCATATCTACTGTAGTTACTTTCACCTTCATGATTTCCTAAATAAGAAGCCCCCTAAAGAAATCAGTACAGGTCAACACCTTTTCTCCTTCAAGCTGAAGAAAACATGTGCCTTAAAACCTACCAGAAATCAGCGCAAGCTGGCACATAAAACTACATGTTTCTCTGACAAGTCAATTGATAAAGTTTATCAATATTAAGTAAATTCAGCTTTTGCTCTGAACATGACAAAACCAACAACAAACAGATGTCTATCCTAAAAACAAGCCATCTGTATGAACAGTTAACTTTGTTTCATACAAACATATAGAAGCATGAAGGCAACAGCTGCCTTAAAAGAAACTGATCCAAAAGGAATATGACTGGACAAAGGAATCAGGAACTAAAGTGGAACCAAAAGTAAAAGGACAATGTGTAGATAGAAACAACAGGATAAGAACAGAAAAGACAAAGTTTCAATTATTCAGTATACATTTAGCAGTGGTCCAGCACCAGCTGGCTGTCACCATTACAACTCACAGTGCTCAGCCATGGAGAGTGCTTCTTTCAAAAGAACAGCATTACACATCGTACAATATTATACAGACACACAAAAAGACAGAACAATCATAATCCTGCCATTTTAAAATTTTGTCTTCCTCATGTATTCATTTTCATTTTAAAATAGTAGGAATTCAAAACACAGCATGCAAAAATAGCTAGACCTGCAGGTTTCTATGATTTTTCCAGGTTCAATATTATTCTTGTTCTCCACGAAGACTCTCATAATTTAAGACTTCTGACATAGCTGGATTCAACTCAATGCTTTCCACAGGCTCAAGGCACTGGGGTGTACCTTAAAATCATAAAACGAGCCTATCTTTCCCTAGCAATCTTTTCTTCTCTCCTACACATGGCAAAACCTTGTAAAGGTCCACTGAAAGTTTTCTACCTTTTCACAAAACAGAACTGAAAAAAAAATGAAAAATGTATTCCACAGTAGAGATATAAAGTAAAGCATTTCACGGTATTAACCCTTCCTAAGGATGCTAAAAGAAATGTTAATATCACTAACTCTGTCAGCTGAACACCATTTTCATTTTCACATAGCTAGAAATTTCTAACATCAAATTTAAGACTCTTTCATATTTAAGTCATACTACACAAAGCAAACTACACAAGTATTAAAGAAAGCAAAAGCAGTTTTACACAAAGCTAACTCACATAGAAAACAAATAAGTCAAAAGTTATTACTTAAATGATTAACTAAAAACTAACATCATTATAGTAACACTCAGCAAGAGTTCAGTATCACTTCATCCAGTGAAAAAATATTAAAGAAAAAAAAAATCACACCTTTGCCAGCACAGACTTGGTTTCTACATGCTAGAACTCTTCCAAGCAGGTCCCTGAACAGGCCAAAATCTGTTCTCCTGAGTCCAGGGTTGTGTTCCTACTATTTTCCATGTTCTCTCCACTTAGATCCCTTGATAATTTCTTCCTTGTTTTTAGTACCGGGTCCAAGACAGTATTGCCCTACTTCAGCTCCTCAATTGCCTGTGCCAGGGAGTTGTCATCAGTGCACTCCAGAAGTCTCCTGGATTGCCTGTGCTCAACTCCGCTGCTTTTCCAGCAGATACTTGCATGCTCAAGCCTCCTATGAGGACCAGGGATTGTGAACATGAAGGTACCTACAGGATCATCTGCTCCTTCCACCTGATCAGGAAGCCTGTAGGCAGACAATATCACTCATGCTGATCTGCCCTCTAATCCTAACCCATAAACACTTACCTGGCTTACCCATCCCAAGGCAAAACTCGACACATTCCCACTGTTCTCTCACATGAAGTCAACTCTTCTCTCTGTTGTCCATCCCAGCCTGTCCCTCTCAGAGCCCACACCTTGCCACAGCAGCACTCCACTTGTGTGAGCATTTCACTACATCTCTGGTCCCAGTGAGACTGCAGACCCGCAACTGCATGCAAACATCTAACTTCTCCTTTGTTTCCCCTGCTGTGTGCATTAGTATTCAGGAAGTTCAGAAGCACCCAAGCTGTGCTGATTTCTCAGAAAAGATGTGAGAGCTTTGCCCTTAATGCTGTCATCTCAGCACTTTGGTGTTGGCATACATACAACTGATGTAGAGCCCCTTTTGCCTCCCAGGGCACTGAGAAAATGATTGGACATAGAAAAGATGCATAAGTGATAGCAGAGATGTGTCTACATAACAGTTCCTCAAAATAATTTACTTAGCACTATGTAATAGAGCACTCAAATCTCAGACATTTGTAGTATGAGTATTGTCAAACTCTAGCATTCCAGTTACCACATCCAGTCCAAAGCTGAAAGCATGAAGCCTCAAGGGCAAGTGGGAGACAAAACCAAGTACAGTAATTCAGTGCATGTGCCTCAAGAGCTGACACTTACATAATTTATTCCTGTTTAGGTTCAGGACCAAGAACTTGAAAAGATCTGTTTATGCACTTGGCCATCTAAGGGGTACTTCTGGGTTCCTGCTGATTAAGACACCCTGTGTCCTGCAGCTTAGACCTGCTCCACTGAACTGTCCATGTGAAGGCTGAGGAAGGAGTGACTGTTGCTGCTCTGGCCCTCAACTGAGCAAAGTGTCAGTGTCGCCTAAGACCAAGTCTTACAGGTCCGTTATGTAGAAACATCAGCAAACAGTGCTCTTTCAGACAAATGAAAAAAAATTGACCTCATTGAACAGAAATAGCAATTACATTTCAAGTGAAGGCAAAACTGTAGCTGTGCTAAAGTTGAAAAGGCAGCCTGCATGTGGACAGAGTTCTTTACCTTTGTGAAATGCTACAGAGGGACACATAACTGTTTAGCAGATGTTACAAAGGTTGTCTTAAGAGATGAAACCAAGCATTCCTCAGTATTTGAAGAGCCCTACACAGGGCCTCAGTTGGTAAGGGCACTGTAGGAAACTTTTGAAGGTTTCTTTAGGATACAGACATCATAGCTGAAGGTATTTTTGATTAATTGGGGACACACGTTTGAAAACCCTAATAGACAGGGTTAAATAAAGCAACTAGCCCAGGTCCAGCTAACATTTGCCTCACAAGAGCTCCACTTTTCTACACATATTCAATTATCAGGAAAAGTCAACAGCACTTCAAAGTTAAAAGGTATTGTCAAGAGTAACAGTCTCCAAAGGAAACAGTTCAAGATTCAAAGGATTCTAACCTGTCTAATGCATCACTATAGATTTCAGTCACAAATTAGTTTGACAGGTTACTATATCGGAAATTACTATAGACCAAAGAAAAGGAGGAAGTGCTCCTTTTACACACGTTCTGTGAGTCACCAGATACTGACACATGTTTATCAGCCCACTCATCCACTTTTTGTTTATTTATTGCTTGGTTCTGCACAGTGCTGGTTACCAGTGGTGTTGTTATACTTTAAATAATGAAGTTGATTGTCCAAGCAAACCAGTGCATACAGCTTCCATCATCAGGAAACTCACCACAGGCACAAAATGTATTTCACTTGCCCAGTTCCTGTGTATGTTCCTGGCCACTCCTCAATTCCATAATAACTAATTCATAACTCTTAAGAACCTTCTCATTGCTAAAATTCAGAGAAATCTGTCGCTCTTTTTCCTTCCCAGCCACTGTCTCTCCTCACTTCTAAACACAATTTAACACACAGTTATCAGGGTAGTCAGACACAAAGTGTCCGCTGCTTTCTGAAAGACTCAGAGCATGTCTGAAAAACCTGTATTTACTCGGTATGACAGAAATCCAGATGTAACTTACCAGCACACTCATTACACTTTTGATACTTTAACAACTGAAACACTTTCTACCCAGGTTACTTTATGCACTTTTAATGCAACTCTTTGAAATGGGACATAAGCAAAAGACCCAGGATGGCTATCTTGATAGCAAGTTTTGGGTTTTTTTAAATCCTTTAAACAAGAAGTTGTAGCTCAATTCCAACTAATCCTTCTTGCAGCGCTGACAAGGATTTCATCTGAATAGCTGTTTGAATGACACAAGTGCCTCCCCACTCCTGTGGGCCATTCTCTCGACCCTTTTCATTACAAACTACATATCACTGTCCAGATACTATTTGTCATAACAAACACTTGTATGTTAGCTGTTTAAGTCCTAATCCTTCCAACCCCCTCAATATATACCCCTATTATTTTACTGAAACATTGCCATTTTATTCATAAAGCAAAACAAACTACTAGCTACAGTCTTCATAATTTACTTTTCATTTCAATCTTCCACGTTTTCTGCAAGTTTTAGAATAAAGGATTCTTTCTCAGGCCACTGAAAGGCTTAAAGACTAGTTTGGTAAGATCTGTAACGAAGTTGTCCTTCCCACCCTTCCATCCACAATAGTTCTGTGCTGTGATTGGAGACATTCCATCAGCCTACAATATAAAAAAAATCCTAACACAACAAACCCTGGATACGTTTTTTGCAAGGACTTGAGCTCATAACTCATTCAGATACAGCTATACGATGTTCTAGGCTACATACACAGTAAGTAATCATGCCAGGAGTTCTATGTAAACTCACCATAGAAGCAAGTCACTTTTCTAAACTGATCTTCATCTTAGTTTCTTGCTGCTGCTACAATTTGCAGATGCCTAGGCATGTTTATTTTCTATTAGTTATATCTAACAAAGTCTAATAAAAATTCATTAAACTTCCTTAACATCAAATATTCAAGTCCCTGACAGTGATCCTATTATTGTGCTCAGACTGATATCAGGATGACCAACCTCCCATTACCACATAGAATTTAGATATAGACAGCAGAAAAGTAGCATTTCTTGATGCTTCACTTTCCAGAGTGACAATTCTACCACATACACTGAGTAAGTACATTTAAGCTGATCAGGTTCCACTTCTCTACTTCAATTTATCCTTATAATCCTTTCTCTTAAAGTATTCTGCAGCTACTCAGTTTAAACTGAAAGAATCAATAGTGATAAATTACACATTTTACCAGATACTTTCAGTTGAAGAGGGTTGGTGGGTTATGGTGGATCTTTTGCAGTTGTGGGGTTTTATTGTTTGCTGTTTTTTTGCTGTTGTTTTGGTTTTGTTTGTTTTTTTGTAAGGTTTTGTTGTAGAAAAAAACTAGTTTATTCTCCCAGGAGCATAACCTTCTGGAAAACTATTTCCAGTGCTCAGTGCAGCACTCAGTTACTTCACTCCCATTCAAATCCCTTCACTCAGCCACTCTGGCTTAACTGTTTTGGTTTTGTGAAGCTCACACCTAAACCCCAAACTGCACACCAAAAGAGCTGGGCTTCTTTGTGCCTGAATATCACAAACCAGTTCATGATCTGGTTAGTTGTCTACATTTGCAAAATCAGATCTATTAATAATAAAGACTCCACCTGCAGGATACCAGATATTGGTAAACAGCTATCCATAAAACCCCTCAAGATGCTTGTGATGTGTAACTTTGAACTTCCCCGTAAATATGCAGGCCTCCCCTCAAACTAAGATGAAAAGCAAGAATTAAAGCCTTCAGGTATAGAATACTAAAGACTTGATGAGAAAAAAAAGAAAAATCCCAAAACCAAACAAGTACACAAAAGTTAAGTAACAAAAGCAGAAACTAATGTTAACTACTTAATTCTGTACAAGATTTTAAGACAAGGACTGCAATAAATTTCATGGAGTTTGATAGTCCAAACTGTTCAAAATGAGATTAATCAGCACATGCTCAGCTTCATTCTGATTATCTTCTACTATACCAAGTTACTTTGTAATTTCTCATGAACATGGACATAAACTGCAGAAGAGCAACCTTGCTTTCAGCCTACAGCCTGCCTTACACACTAAAACTCATCCTCACTGAGCGACCCCACTGCAGTCACTCAGCAACCTAAGTGTACCCGTACCAAATCTACCAGAAGCTAGCAGCTGTCTAACCAAAAGTAGTAAAACAACAGTCAAAGTTTTGTGCTGTCTGCAGATGACCCAGGAATTCAGTTGTGTTATCTATAGTACAATCAGTTTCTGGCTTGTGCCATTATCAAAAGAACATCTACTAAAAAAATCCTGGCTACAAAAGTCTTAAAACTGAGAATGGGTCTCCGTAAACAGCACCTTTTAGATACAGAGGGTAAAATCCCTTTAAAAAAAAGTATTACATCTCACCTGTACCAGGTATTTTTGGCTTCCATACATTACATACTGCGGGGCAAGACTGTATATCATATAACTTGTATGAAGAACTATCAACAGAAGTATCATACAGAGAAACAAGAGTGCTTGAGGTCGAGTTTTTCCTCTTCTGATTTTATAAAGCTAAAACACAGAAAACACACAAATATAAACGTAATGAACAAAAAAAAAAAAACCTTTCTGAAGACATTTGACATCCTGCTTAATTCAAGTAATTGCTTGAATTCTACTGAAAGATGTGGGAGGCTGCTAAAATTATTCTCTGACAAATTAATTCAAATGAGTCCAAGCAGGTTTTCAGGTCTATTTACCTGAATTTCAAAGCACAGCTATTAAACTAAATTAATCAATGTTTCCATTAATGACCCAGGATATTTAAACCAGCAGTTAGCAACAAGATTTAAATAGTGGTGCATGTCACTGAAACTGTGCCTTAGTTTGTCAAAGAGTATTGTGTCCTTTGGTTGAGGTGAGGAAGCATCTGTCACTACACCTTTAATCAGATCTAGAAACAGAGGAGGGAGCTATGAGAGAGAATTCCCAGGCTCTGAGAAAACTTATGCACCATATGGTGGCATCTTTTCTACTTTGCTCCACAGGGAACAATATAATCCCTCACCATTAACCTGTAGATATCACTATTCTTTAGTCAAAGGCTCAGCTGGAGTACCATATGACAGTAAAGAAGCTGGCAGCTGAGGGGTAAATGATGGAAGACCAAAACATAGAGCCAATCTCACAACTCACTGCAAGGACTCAGGGTCCCTGTTCAGAATTTTGGGGTGTCACCACATGAAAAGGTGACAGTATTAAAGGGAAAATAGTCACAGAAATAGGGAAATACTTAAGCAAGCATCATAGGCATAAATGGCATACTGTTAGATACAAAGCTGCTTTTTCAAACACAGCAATATATTATTTGCATCATATTTAGATATGGCATATCATCACTATACTGTTCTCTTATGAAGCCAGATAAACTTGCTTGCCACCTTAAAGCAACACAAGCACTACTGCCTGAGTGCACATATCAGATTTTGACCGCAAAATTGGCTTCTGACTTATTTGAAGTTAAAGCTGAAGTACCACTGATTAAACACCTGAAAGAGTCCATCTGATAAGCAAACAACAGCTAAAGCAAGTTTCAGTCTGACAGCTTCACAAAATGGAACACCTTTCACCACAGTGAAAATTGTATGATGGTTTTCTAACACTCAGACATACAGACTGCTATTTGCAACATCCAGTATTTATGAAGCAGTACATAAATAATGACTACTTAAACATACTGATTATCACATATTTATTAAACATCTAAGTATTATAAACTAAACATAGGTCATACTTACCCTTATCCAGAAGAACCATATACCCATATTTCTAATCCCTGCCATTGAAGTGAAGATAAAGTACATAACAATAGTTGTAATAAGAATATAATCAAGTGGAAAAACCTAAAACAAGAACAAAAGTAGTTAAAGAAAAAATTGAAGTTCGAAAACAAGCTCTTCCTCCACTGAGTAAGAGTCCTTCCCTTTAAAGGTTTCAAGATAGCTGGCTCCAAATACAGCTAATATAGCTTGCTGTTAATAGAGCTTATAAAATTAATTTCAGAAAGCAACTAAGCATTTTTCTTAATTTAAAACTTTCCTTAATTTTGAAGTGTTATACATTTTCAGGCCAAGAAGCACTTAATTCCATACTGAAATCACATGTAAAAGAAAGTCCACAGTGGCAACAGTCATTTTAGGACTGTATAGGCATTCTATTTGTGATTATTTTGGAACATATTAGCATATGAAACTTGATTTTTGTATTTACATTAATAACAGCTTGAGATAATACTGCTGCTGAACACTGCTTCTCAGTAAACTGCAAGCTCAGGTGTTCAGCCGTTTTGGAAACCACAGGGAAGCAATGCATTGTGCCAACCCATTATATAAAGAACATGGAAAGAACTCAACTAGGGGAGAGCACAAGCTTACACTAAGGCTTATTTTTAGCTAACCTACAGCTGATTGCCAAATTTGTATGGGATCTTGTTGCCTTCCTACAATACTGAAGTTAACAGATGTTTGTTATGTAGGGTTTGTTCTAAAGACTAATGCATTACCTACAACATACATAACTGCACAGAGTGTAATACATCTTTCAAGGTGCAATAAACATTAAAAAGTGAAAACAATTCATTTACTTCACTTAAGGAGAATAAACTATCAAATACAAAAATAACCAGAATGTAGGTAGGGCATGGGAGAAAGCTGTTTTTATTCTGTGTGTGACAAGTGACGTCATTCTTTGCTTCCACTATGTTCTCATTAGATGAATTTTACATTTCAAGTACATTCCTCCAGCAAACAGCTTCTATCCACTCAACATTTTTATATCAGAATCTAATAACTCAGGACTGTTAAAAAGGAAATTGCCCTGCTTTTACAGAACATATATCTAGATAATTTTGTTTTAATTTATTTGTAAGAAGTGCAGTTTCCCTTTTGACAGCTTAAAAGAAAACCAAGGGGAGTATCCTTACATATGTACAGTACAGATTTTTTTTTTTTTTACTTACTGTTTGAAGAACAGGTAACAGCATATTCAATGGATTGGTCAGATTAGTTCCTAAAATTATAAATCCTGAGTCGAAACCAGCCGAATGCAGAGCTTTGTCCAAACTGCAGTAATTAAGAAAAACTGGGTAAGTACTATTGTTCTCCCAGAGGTTTGTCTTCAGTTTAAAGGGCAGCTCATAAAAAAAAAAAAGCCCTGAACTAAACCCAAAGACTGACAGCTTTTTCGTATCTCTGTAGACACATGGTTTGTTTTACCACTCTCACTGAACTTGTCCTACGAAAAGGTATATTGATTTCTGCATCTCCTTGGCATTTCAGATTTTTCCCTAGTTTGGGTCACAGAGCTTATTTGCCCAGTCTAAAAATTAAAAATGCCAACATTTGGTTAGCATCAATCTTCACTGAAATCCACCAGATTTGCAGCTGGCTATATTGTTTTCAATGCCATGAAACAGCTACAATGTAATGCACATAATGTATCTATTACACACATCATTTACTGCAAGAATTTAAGCACCTGTGACCCAGCCCAAGAAGTCCCTACATGCATTAAGATTCATTCAAGCAACCAGAATACTTCTGTAGTCTGAATTAAACTTCCTTAATGTACATGCTTAATTTCTATGCTGAATCAGAACAATTTTCAGCAGCATTCAGACAATAAAGCTGAATATACCCTTTTTTGAACCTGTTTTAGCACATTTTGTTCATTTCCAATCTATACTATCACAATGAGAAACACAGCTCTAGTGACAGAAATGTAGAACAGAAGTGGGCTGACTCTTGAAGGAAACCACCCCTGATTTTGATGTTAGAGCAGAAACTGTAGTTTAAGTGGTTAGGAAAAATGCTGAAATGTACTTACTTGGACAAGAACAAAGAGACAGTGAAGAGCAGCGCCACGATGATGAAGAATACTCCCCACACAATCTAGAAGTAAAGATTTATTACAATTTAACTGAAAATGCTTGCAGTTGATATAAGTAGTGAAGACTTAAGTTTCAAGAAAGGACTAACAATCTTGGATCACCTTAGAGATCAAACACACTTGAAAGAGTAACTTTCTGGTAAAGACTTGAGAGAAGTTCTAACAACAGCAACAACAAAAAAGATGCTTATAAATACTAAGGTAGTAGGAAAATACTTGAGTATCAAGAAAACCTACATAAGTGCTACTTATATACTATTATTCTAAAACACTATCTAGCCACAAGTGATTAAAATGAGATTACTATGCCCACATTACAACTGCCAGATAAAGGCTTCTCTTCTGGAGAAGGTTCTAGAAGAGCTTCATACCCCTTTCGCTACACCAGGTGAGTCATTTGCCCTGCAGTCTTTCTTTGGAGTGCATACTCAAGAATTTGAAACTGAAAAAAACCCCAAAAGGTATAACAGCTGGGCTTATTTAGCCAGTTACAAGCATAAGTCATAAGCATGGAAAAGTACAGGTAAAAAAAACGTAAGGACCACTACAGTTAAACAAGATACTGCTGTTGTTTTTAAAAGCAGCAATAGCAGGCTTTTTGTAAGCTTTTCCACAGATACAGGACTGCCTGACATACAAAATAAGAACAGTATTTCTTGCCTAAGTCAAGCGGGTGTATGAAAAAGTAAACTAAGCTCACCAGGAGTAAATGAAGATGTTGCAGACCAACCACATCAGCAGTTAGGCTGGGTTTGTGCATTCAGATTTTTAAGGTCTTAGGGGCTAAATTAAAATAAGCAAACAGCTTAAAAAGCTAGATTATTTAGTCCCTGAATATAGTCAAAGAACAAAAAGGTTAAGTCTGTTTTAAATGGAAAGAATTCTGGCAACTTCCTACTAAGTTTAGAGAACTGAAAGTAATATTCTGATACCTCTACGTTCTTTTTTACCCATTTCCTTCTCATTTTTATCTACAGAGGAAAAAGCCACCTTCTTTCAATGGTGGCTTGGTTACTTTCAGTTCTTCTGTGAATGGTCTGAATCAAGTAGAGTCAGACAGATAAGTTTCTTCCTTAAGATCTTACTTAAAACACAGGAAAGTTTTTATTATGCCTACCAAATACAACACCCAAGCCAGGGACTTCATTCTTTAAGCCATCCTAACAAGCACATCTATTGTTTTTCCTGAGCTAAAAGATAGTTCAGGGAATCATCTTCCACTTCTTTGGAAGGTTTGCACCCTCACTATTTTTTCTTTCAGGGATTAGGGGATGGCACACAAAAGTGAGCTCAGAGAGCAAAACCCTTCACTTACAGCTCCAGCAGATTTACTGTATTTTCCTAGGAATCCTAGTCACAGAATATGCTCAGATAAGCATGCTGAGCTTCCCAAAACAATAATGCTTTCAGATTGCTAGACCTGAGACAACCTAGACTTATTTGCAAATTCTTCCACACGAATGAGAATATTTCACAGTTTACATTATTTTATTAGCATTAAAACTTGGCACACAGCCATCCTGAAAAGGTTAAGAACTTTATTACAGCTGCTTATTAAAGATACTTAGAGTTACAATGCTATTATTGCTCATTAAATCCCGATAAGATAGATAACCTTCTGTCTGCAAACTCAAACAATATTAGAACATCTCTTAACAACTCAAATTATGTAGGCCTTATAGTTACAGAAACTAATATCAAGGTACGCATTAACTTGCATATTTCCACGTATTTAAGTGTACTAAGATTTCACCTCTCCACAGCAATCACTAGGTATCAGCCATACAGGAAACATATTTAAAAACAGTATCAAGAGTCCAAAGCTTGCTTTACTTCATCACCTTTGGCCACCTATGGCAAGTATACAGGTATACAGATCTCCTCTGGAATAAGCCTGTCTTCTGAAGTGATGTATAAGACTCTTAGAAGTATGTAATTGTTTGAAAGAACAGCCCTTTGACTTTAACCTCAACTCCAGTCCCATAAAACTCAAGATTGAAAAGGCTAATATTAAAGACCTTCATTCCACTTTAGTTCATCCTCTATTGCCACAACACTATTAAGGATACTGAACCATAAATGATTTGCAATTAACATCAACTATGTTTACACAATTTCAGATCAGTTGACTTAAGCCTTTCACAGAGCAGATCCTGTGTTCTCACCTAGATTTTCCTTGTACCTCAGCTGTTTACAGACCAATCAACACCTCATTTCTAGTCTATTAACCAGCACCTGACCAACAATTAAGAGAATACCAACATTCAGATTAGTAGTTGAGCTTGCAATTTACAGTCCCAGCTGAGCCTTATCAAACAGTAACAGCCTGACAAATTAAAAGCACGCCTCCAGTTGGGTATCATTTGGTACATGGGTAAGGAAAAAAAAAAGTATTTCCTTTCCTTCCCCCCACATAAAGCCTAGGATAGGCTAGAGAAACATTGCAGCAGGAGCTATACATTCACTGTTGCATTTTGTCACCAATAGCTAAGGAAAATCTGTCCTATGACACTACTGTACTGTGGTTTACCAGCTTTAAAGCACCTAGAATATCTTCCAAGATCCTGCATACACTTAGCCATGAAAATTTACAAAATAATTTTGCTTTGTGTCACAGCATAAATGAGACGGAATCCAAGCCCCTGAGAACATGAGCACATGTTCAACTTCAGAGCAACGGACAGTGCTTCATCAAAACCTTTTGCTCTCATAGCAGGACTATTTATCAACTTTTGCCAAAAACCTTTTATTACTAGAACAGGCAAAACCAAAAAGCCTGTATTTCAGCCAAGCACCACACAGAACAATCTAGTAAGGGCATTATATTTAAAAAAAAACAACAACAAAACACAAGCAACCCTTGGTCTGTACCCCACACCATAACTAGTGGATATTTTCTGAAAGAAGCTGCAGAAGCTGCAGCCTATGGAGATCCCACATGCTGAAGCAGGCTCTTCTGACAGTAACTACAGCCCATGAAGTAGAAACATACTGGAACAGTGACAAAATGTGAGGAAGAAGCAGCAGAAGAGAAGTGTTGTAGACTGATGGCAACTCCCTACTCCCCATCCCCACTGGGCCACTCCAGTGGAGCTAAAGAAGTAAAGCTGAAGATGGGAAAAAGTGGGGTACAGGAAGGTGTTTTAAATGGCTGTTTTACCATTTAAACCCATTTTAATTGGCAACTTTCCTCAACTCTTTTTTGCCCGTGACGATAACTAGTGATTGCCCCTGTATATCTCAACCCACATATTTTTCCAACTTATTTCCTCCCCATCTTGTGGGGAGTGAGAGAGCAGCTAGGAGAGCATCTGACAGCCAGCCACATCAGCTCACCACACTACTGTATGATGTGACCTACTTTCCATGAAGTTTCAGGTAACCTGGCAAAGATGGGTTAAAAACAATTGTTAGATGAAGCAAAACACTTCATATAAAGTTATCAGTAAGTAAACTTAGGACATGAAATATTCACACCTCTTGCTTGTCATGCTGCCAAACTCCCTGATGTAGAAGATGCAGCTGCAAATGCAGGAAGAAAGCCTGTCAGTTCAGCCACACCACCTCTCTGAGGCAACTAAACTGACTCCTGACAGCACCTACAGTCTGCATCAACACTGCACCAGCAGGGCTATTATCCAAGCAGTTGCCTACACTTTCCCCTCTTTCAGCTTTCTCCAGAGAAGTGGGGCAGGAGAAATAAATCAGAAGCCCATTAAAAAAAGAATACTCCAGGCCTCCACCCTCAAGACAAAATTAACTGTACCTGTGCTTCTCTGAAGGTCTTCAGCAGCAGGTGGAGCGACAAACATCTATACAAGGTCCTCACTATACTTATGATTAGATAGGAGACTAGTTTATCTCTGCCTTACTAGAGTTCAAGTATACCACTCTATTTATCAAGAGAGCACTGTTATCTTTGTAATCTCAACCTTCAAAACAGAACACTTAATTTTCTTATATTACACACCTTAGGCATCTCTTCAGTCGGTTCACAACCATTTTGAAGTACACCATGAAAACTGATGGAATACTCACAGCTTACCATTATTAAGTATTTTTTTTTTCCCACAACCTATAGTCTTGTTCATACTTAAGAAAACATAACTATGTGCTCTGTTTTTTTTTTTTTTTCTGTAAACAGTTTTATATCCATCCCTAGAGTATACCACATTTCACTTGCAGCTGAGCTTATCAGATGAACATGTGAGAAATCATAATAAAGGAGAAGCAGCAGATTTGCTACCTACAGAAAAAGGTACATTTTGTAGAAAGAAATTAGACTAGTTTGACATCATTTCACAACCCCACATGGACCATTACTCACTTCCTTGGGATCTTCCAGGTGCGTTGCTTTTGACTAAAATTCAAAATTAACAGCTTCATCTTTGAGGTTGATTTAGCTTTGAGTAGAACAAGTGTTCTCAAAATTTACTCCATGTTGAAGAAAATTTACTCTTCAGAGAAAGTTTGACTTTGTTTAAAAAGAAAACACATGCTAAGATATTTAGCAGTAACAAAATAATTAAATATAGGGGGACACCATGCAAAAGAATATAATTATAGAATTCTGAATGTAAACAAAGTTAACACTGTAAAAGACCTCCAAGACTAAGTGCTATTCCTGAACACTTTATTCTGTTCTGCCTGTCTCACTAAGTCTTCAACTCCCATAAACCTGACCATCCCAAACTCAAAGCCAAAACAGCATTCTCCATATCTAATACTTGCCTCACAGTAAATTGAATTTCTCTTGAAGTCCCAGAAATGCCCACATTCTTGAACAATAATATGCAAGTTGCACTAAGGATAGAAGTATTGTAAAACCAACAAGCAAATCTCCAAGATCATCTTCACTTCTACAATTGGCAAGAAGCATTATATATAGAAAGATTAACTATTATATATAGAAAGATTAACTTCTTTTCATGAAAGCCACTAATTGAATGATTGGCAAGTCATGCATGTGCAAAGACAGTTCAAATGCTATTAAAGTAAGAGTAAAACAGTCTTGCAAGAGTTAAGATGTTAATAATTAAATGATGGACATTATCACCTTCACAGGAGAGCTCATTGAAAATCAGAGTAAACAAGTTTTAGAACATGCTTCATAGCACAATACTATTCTAAAAGAAAATCTGTCAGGAGAAATTACCCACCTGCAACTCCCCTTTACTCTGTGATTCTTAAGTCATGAACTCAGTGACTGTCACAGTTACTGAGAGAATAAAAAGCATTCAAACCACAAGAACAAATTGACACTGGAAAATCATCCTGACCATAAGTAATAATCTCTAAGTAACTAATGATATTATACACTATCCTATGAGAACACAATGAACTGTTTAAGTCCTAGAGACAATACAAATAGCCAATGCATTTCTCAAATCTAAGGTTAATGCGAACACTTAAAGAAACTACACAAGCTATTTTGAAGCAAAGGAAGCATCCAAACTGTTAAAGTGAATAGTTAGGGGGATATTTGTCCTTTCAATGAAAGGGCTAGGTCTAGATTTCTAATGTATCACAGATAATTTCTCACTGAAAGCTTTTGTTCAACTCCCATTTCAGCCCATTTCCATTGGTACTCAGCATTAAAGTAGCAATAATGTTATAGGAAATTGCTTACAGCGCCCCCCATCTCAGCTTTCTGAAGTTCAGCCCACAGTTTAAAGAAACACTAAAATTTCTTCCCACATCTGGTTGGCAAAAAAATACTTCATATGTCAACACTGTTCCATAAAAGTAGTTTTTTAAAAACAAGGTATCTAATAAAATCAAAGTCCTAAGATCAAAAAGAGACCAAGATCAAAGCTTAGCCCCAGTGACGGTCTCCTTTGCACTGGTTAAGTATCAAGATGTAAGTTCCATGCAGCTAGCTTACTGCTGATCAAGTAACTATTTGGTAAAATGCTCTTTCCAAATGCATATATTCTCATCAAAATATCTCTCACTTTTGCTGGCTAAATGTAATTTAGATTAACCTGAACTGCCTGACAGCTATAAAATTCTTTTTATTCTTGCCATTTTCACAAGCCAAAGAAAAGAGATTCAGATTTTCTATGGCAGTATCACCATAGTAGATCAGCTAGGACTCACTCCTTTTTAGTCTTAATATTTTAAGCAAAATAAAATGTTTTTCAAAGGCTCAAGCAGAGCTTGCTATAGGACTATCATTGTGTAGTATAACAGTAAAAAAAAATAAAGCACTTAATATTCATTATGGTAATGGATATACTTTACTTGTTATTTATATGGGAAGAAAAAAGCCAGAAGGTATTCCAAATGAAGTCTCAAAAAGTGACACAGTTTTACCTTTAGAGGTCTGATAGCTTCACAGAACTTCGTCCACCAGCTTTTCTCAATTGATTCCAGGTGCCTTTCCCTTCTTCGAAGTGTCCTTAGTCTCTCTTCTAGTTGTTGTACAGTTCGTCTATCCCTTGATGACAGAGGCCGACCATCTCTGCACTGGTTACCAAAAAATAGTGCAAGAGATCAAAGAATATTGAATCAAAAATAGACTTGACATCTTGTTTAATGAGTTACTGCAATTCTAAAGATTTTGCAGTATATAATTCACACTATTTTTATGCATAGCAAGAGGATGAAGTGCAAAAGTCACAAGCTACAACAAGGGGAATTCCTACTACATGGTAGAAAACACTCTTCACAATGAGGATGTTCAAAAATTTTACAGGGTGGTCAGTCTCCATAGCTAGAAATGTTTAAAGTGCCCAGTTACAATCTGTATAACTTGATCTAACCTGAAAGGGGTACTTGCTTTGTGTAGAAGATTGAACCTGATGACTGTCAGAGGTCCTTTACAGTCAAATTCCGTGACTAAACCAGTATGTGAAGCTTGGCATCTGTATTTTCTTTCCAGCATAACAGTACACATACTCAGCAAGATGACTTGCTGTTCCACAAATTAACCTTACAGTAACCCAAACAAGCAGGACCATTACCCCAAGGCTTGGTGAAGTGTACCAGGTAGGTGCTTGATGATTATGTTTAATAATGTACTTTAATTCTGAGCCTCTAAATATTGAGCAGGCACCATTAGATTCTGTTGTAGATTGAGTAGCACATCTTGAAATCCAAGTTACATGCTAGTAAGCAAAAGCAACTAAATAGGCATTAGGTAACTGAATCAAACTTGTTTCTAACGTTGATGCCACTGTATAGCAAACTGATTTTTAGATATAAAAAGATTTTTGTAGTTGTAGTACATATATTTTTACATTTTTAAATTCACTATTCCATTTTTCTCTTTTTATTTTAAAAGAACCTGCCTGCAAATAGTGAAACACTTCACACCTGGTAAAGTTAAAGTGAATTTATTTTAGATAAATTTCTCAAAAAGGTTAGACTAAGACAACATTCTAGGTACATGTAACATTTAAATTGGAGATCACAATGTACTTTAAACAGGAACACGTATTTTCCATACCACAGTGACTTGAAAAAGTAATGCTCCATTTTTAAGAGGTTTCTCATTTTTCTCTTATCAGCTTCAATAATACAGATGCCTTTGTTGCAGCAGTACTCTGTACAAAACCAAAACTTGATAACTTAAAATGAAGGAGTGTACTTTTTAGGTTTCATTATGCAACATGATTTTTAGAACAGTGAAGGTGCCCACACTGTGCAGAGGTAGCCAAGTATCAATGGAAGACTCTTGGAACTGTTTCAACACTGCTGAGTTCTGCTGTCACAGGGCACACAATGGCACAGGTGGACTGCCAGGAGCAGAGTGATGCATCTTGATGCCCCTTTCCCTGCACTCAGGACTGTGGAAACACTGGTCAAATCATTATCTGAAACGGTTTGGGAAAAGGGTAGAAGATTACCCCTAGCATCTTGTACGTAAAGGAGAAATATTATCCTTTTTTGGATTGCACTCTGAGGTTGGTGTCCTGTTTACATTATGTACAGCATTTCTGCAAGCTGCAAAGCCACCATGGGTTTACAAATGGTGTTAACATCCTAGGAACATTTAGGATTCAGAACAGAGATTTCCATATGTACGCTTTTCATAAAGAAATTATTTGTAACAGCAAAGGCACATTAACTAAGAAGAAAGAATATCTGGGGCTGTCATTTATGAATAAAGATGATGAATCATTTGAGGAATCTAACTCGTGACAGCTCCATGTGGCGAGTATCCAGTGTTAGTAACTACACTGAGTATCAACAAATTGGACGCCATATCTGGTAGCAGACTAAGTGAGATTAATATTCTTAACTTATACAAAGTGTCTCTTCCACATATCCAAGCAGGACTGGAGAAGTTTGAGTTTAGCTCATCAGCACCATTACTAGCTAGTCAGAAATAACTACTGCAGCAGGACTGATAAAGAATCACTACTGATAAAGATCGTTACAATACAAGTAACCACATCTGTTTCCAAATAACTGCAAGCTAGTCACTTCTAACTGGCTATTCTTTCTGGAACAAACACTTGTTTCTGATTGTCCTGTAGAGTGTAAGCAAGCACAGGAAAAAAAGACAGTAAGAACAGTGAAGACCATACCTTTGATTTAATCCTTAATAAACGTTGCTCCACTTCTTCAATATCTTCAGTGTTCTCTAAACGTTCATAAGCTGCACTGGTAGTTCCCTTAATCAAGTTTAGAGGCAAAGCTGACATACCATAAGCCTAAAATAAAAAAGAAACATACATACTCAAATTTTCCGCCACACATTTTCACCTGATAAGGCTGTGGTATGTTGCAGCTATGAGGTATCACTGCTGTGGGTGGTTTATTTTTTTTCCCCTGCTACCCTCCTCCTACAGACTCTAAAGCAATCCATTATTTTCTTTTTTTGAGAAAAACCATAATGAACATGCTATGCAAATTCCACTGCAACAATAGTATGTGTTAAGACTTCATACAAACATAGCCCACTGAAGGTTTATCAAGCTAGCCCTAGGTTGGTGGTGTCCTTTTGTGTTTTCTGTTTGCTTGTTTTTCCACAAATTATTTAGCTTCCCAAAATCTTAACTTTCCCAATTTAGACCATAAGCAAGCCATTGTGTAATATTGGAATTTCTAGATATTGTACTTAAACAGTTTCTTCGTAGCCAGTAGTCTTAAATTTACTTATAAAATGAAATTTTATAGAAAGTACCTGATTTACTAAAAAAAAAAAACAAACAAAAAACCCAACAAACAAACAAAAAAAACCAAAAAACCCAAACAAACAAACAAAAAACACACGCACAAACCTGCAGTGAAAAAGACAACAGAATCAAACAGCAGAGGCAAACACCTAAACTTTGTTACATTCCAAGACTGTCCAGATACATATTTACAAATTTTGCTGGCATGTACTCCTAGTTATAAACCCTATACTACTCAAAGTGTTTTCCAGGTTCTACATCAACACTATGCCCAGATTTTTCCAATGCAAAGTCTCTAAGCTTTCCACTAACATAAGAAACACAGATATTTGAGGTGAGGTAAACAAGAAGAAAATGCCACTATTTCCTCCCTGCATCCCTATGAGTCTTATAGATCTAGGCCAAGGTCAGAAGTTTCTCCAGGCAATTTAGTGACATTAGCCATATGCTTTTTGTTTTACTCTGGGTAGAAGGCTGTTGGCAACGTGCTTTTCCTCGGTGCAGAGCTCAGCAGGGAAGCTTTTCTTTCTCTTAATCACAATTAACACACACAGTTTTACTTGAGCGCCTGATATCTGAACATTTGCTAACTTCAAAAATGAGCAGCTTTATACATTTTTTTTTTCCCCCACAGGAATATCACTCCCTCCTTCTAGCACAGCTTCACATTTCACACTGAGAACAGACTTAACACAAGTGCCAGTGTATTATAAATGTCACCATACATGCTGTCAGATCATGAGCTTTCTGTACACAAGACTTGATCTGACCTGTTTTAAGAACCTCCTTGCACATACTACGTTGTACTCAAAGCAAGACACTGTCCATCTTTTGGTACGTATTTTTCAACATAACACATACCATGCCACCAACACCCATTTCTAAGCCCCTTTAACAAGTCTTGTTTACTACTCTTGTAGCTCAAAACCTCATTAACTATTTAATAACTATTAAATATCAGACACTGAGCCCACAAATTTCAGTACTGCTCTGCAAGTGCCAATATTACACGATTTCAAGAAACATTCCTCTAAGTATTATATTAGGCTACAAAAGCCTGAAACAAAAGTTTAGCAGCCTGACAGCCTTGTTCACTCACTGCGGAATTAGGTTTCTTACGTTCAGAGTGACAATTGCCAGTAAATTGTTGGAATGGTATCAGTTAAGTTCAACAAGCAGACAGTACATGTTTCTCAACAGGCTTCAAATCAAAGGAAACAGTGGTGCCTGTTAAATCACTACACAGGGTAAGGGGAAGAGAAAACTTTTGTCC
Source organism: Columba livia (assembly GCF_036013475.1). Classification (NCBI taxonomy): domain Eukaryota; kingdom Metazoa; phylum Chordata; class Aves; order Columbiformes; family Columbidae; genus Columba; species Columba livia. The sequence continues at coordinate 30,909,595 of NC_088604.1, forward strand.
TTCAAATATTTCCTGAAGTATATATGAGCAAAGAAAACATTCAGCTACATCTTTGACAACTTGCACTAAATGACTTTTATTGTTTAGCTACGAAGTATTAGAATTGGTTTTACCATAGACTTCTAGAGAATAAAGTAGGCTATTGGCTATCTGCTCAGCATTTCAGGACCTCACGGCTGACACAGCCTCGTCTGTTACCCAAAAACACAGATAAAAAAAAAAAAACTATTTGCAGCACTGTTTACAGACTGTTCCAAATAAAAGTTCAGCTCCATTTTTTTTTTTAGCTACAAAAGATAACTGGCAATTCAGTCCCTATGTTAGAGACTTTTGGTATAGAAGGTCTACAAGGGAAAGACATCACAGGCTAGTGATGGCAAACAAATTTCATAGTTTCCAAGACATTCCAGAAGTTCTAGTTTGAACACAGCTATATAACCACAGAAAGGCCTACCTACAAGCTTATGTATTTTAAGTGAGGAAAATAATTTAACTTAGTCTGGCCTTTACAACTCTGTCCATAAACACAGCTCACTTCTCCCTTTAGAGTGTCTCCTTTGAGAGAACTAAGCTGCTTTGCTATCTACTGGCACTAAAATGCAGCCCCGCCATCACCTCTTCTCCAGGCTGAAGAAAGAACTTCTTCAGCTTTTCTTTATGGGTTGCATTCTCCAACTCTTTAATCACTTTCACAAGCCTCCACTGGATCCTCTACAGTTTTCCAGTTTCTTAAACTGGGAGAATAAAACCAGACACAGCATTCCCAGGTGCAGCTTTAGAAGTGTCAAGTGCAGTGAATAATCATGTCCCTTGCAAGCCCAGGACACTGTCTGCCTTTCTGCTGCAGGGCCCATTGCTGGCTCAAGATCAGCCTGCTGCCCACAAGGACTTCCAGGTGCTTTCCAGCAGAGCCATCCCCCATCTGGTCAGACCCCACCATGAATTAATCTATTCCAAGAGAAGGTCTTAACATCTGCTAGACCTGTTGCTATTCTTTCTTGGCCTGATCTCGCCCCCATTAATGTTTCTGTGGTGACTCTTCATTCTGTTTTATCTACTTGTCCCACTTTGATATTCTCAGACATGATGACTACATACTCAGCACCATCATTCAGATAACTTCTGAAGACTAAATAGCATTAGGCCCTTATTGATCCTGAAGAGATCACTCAGGTCTGGCTGCTGGTAGCATAACTCCAGAATTTAGGTGAAAGTACAAACACTATCCAAATTCACAAAGAGAATGAAGGCTGCAACCTAACCAAGGTCCCTCTGCGGAACCCAAAACATTTCTAGCCAGAGCCAAAGACATTCAGTATGTAGAAACACATAACAGATTGCTATGACAATAGGCCTACACAATTTTACACACCTAAGCTTAGAAGCAACTATATTTCACCATTAAGCAGAAACTGCCACCTGTTCTTCCAACAGCTACCATCAACAGATACCAAGTATCTACTCAATAAAAATAATTAAGGAATAAAATTCAGAATTCTAAATCTTTTAAATCTAAGTCTCTACAAAGTAAACTGCAACTCAAAGTGAGGCATTGTTTTGTTGGTTTTGCAGATTTGAATTACATACGTGAACATCAAGCTTGCTCAAGTGATAGCGGCAGCTTAAGTTTGTTCCTTGAATACAAAAGATGCTAATCAGGAGATGATTATGCGAGTAAGCCTCCCATCATCTGCAGGGGAAAAAGCCACATCGGTCCTTCAAGTCCTCAATACACAGAATGAAGGGCAGAAAAATGAGTCATCTCATGTGATATGTCACAGGTTTGAAGAGAAGCTGTATTAGCTCAGTTTCAGGGCAGCATTTCCCTTCAGGCTGATGCAGAAGTTCAAGGCTGCCCCCCAAAAAAAAGTTGTAATCCCCTGGGTTAGTGCAGGTGTTAGGTTATTCATGGGCTATTATCCTGGGCATCTGCAACTCAGCAAGCAAGAGATATCACAGACAGTACCCGAAAACCAAAGCTGTACACTAAAGCCAAGAGAGTGCTCAGACCCAAAAACATTGTTGGTTCAAAGTTTGTAATATGAATAAAACCAGCCTTAAAAATAGTTAATTTATATCCATGAATTCTGATAAAAAAGTAAGTCCTGACATATTTACACAACCGAAATAACAGTTTCCAGGACTTAATTTAGACAACCTCTGCCTGGAAGTGTTATGTCAGAAAAAAGGCACTGTATTCAAGAGTAAAACCAGTTATACAAATTAACAGGCAATTACAGCATACACTAATTGTTCAGGCTGGTATCTGCCAAGATATGCTGAAAGGTTAGGTCTTCAAAGTCTCACACTATCTTTGCTGTTGCTGAATGCCTCATCATCTTCATTGAAACCCTATTTTACAGTAAGAGAAAAAAAATCTAAATTTATATTTAAAACTACTTATTTTTGAGAAGATTCCCCCTTCTCAAATCCCCACAAGTGATCCATTTAAGAGATTACCTCCTATCAATTAGCTTAAGGGCTGGGAAGCCAAACCTTAAGAGCTCACTACCTAGTAAGTACAAGTTAGAGGCACCATCTGTGAGCAGCTGTCTCATTCCAGTTTGAGAGTCTGCCCACAGGCAATATAGATAATACCTGTGGATGGATGAAGTTCATATTTATACTTAACAGATTTTATGGAAGCAGGTAGCCTTCTACTCTAAAGGAGAGGAGGAAAAAACACCCTACACAGAACTTACACAAAGCAACACAAAACCCAGCTTACCTATCCTATAAAGAAGAGTCTAAGCAAAGCTTTTAACACCTATTTGTTATCCACAGAAGTGCTACAGATGTCCCAGACAGGAATTCGCAAAGAAATCTGTCATCAGTAAAGCAGGAGCCTGTAACTCGCATGAAAGCAACAACTGGTTCAATACCATTTCTGCAGTATCAGTAGGCATTGAAGAATGATGAGAAGCATGTTCTAGTTGTTCTCAGCATGTCACTGAATCCAAATGTGCTCCGCTCCAGATAGAACACTAAAATACCTCAATAGAAGTTACAGAAGCATTGCTTCTAGTTCACTTAATCTTCACATCTGTGTCCCTTTCCTTCCCATCCTGTCTGCAGCAGATCCAGCTACTGACATTCCACAACTAAGATTTCAGAGGAGTTGCTGTTCTGATCCTTTTGTCTCTCACAGACTCACCATCTCACAACTCTAAAGAGTTGCCACACTCAGCCCCTGACTAGATAACAGAATAGTTCTCCTTATTAGTGATCCAGTATGCTAACAGTTACTCAAGACAATATAGAAAACAAGTGAAATTGAGAAAAGTTACAAAAAGACATTTTATAGAACTCACAGCAAGCAACTACATCAGGGAGCCCAAACCACTAATTAAACATTTTTAAATTGCACAAGCTACCAAAGAGTTCCACTGAAAAGGGTGTAATATTAAGGTGGGAACACCTAATAACCACCCAGATCAGCTATAAGTACACAGATCAGTCACGAGGAACACAGGGGAAAAATATCGAAATAAATATAACAAATGCCTTTGGAAAAAGAGTTAAAGCTAACTTTGAACACCTAGTGCAAAAAGCAGGAAGCCATCAGGCATTACAGTTTAACTAGAAGGTGATTATGTTTCACTCCTGACATGTGCTATGTTCACCCAATAAGACATGGTCTAATGATCAACTTGTGGCCCAAACAGAATAATCTCTCCTTGTTAGAGATAAACAGAACATGCAAGTTGTTTCTGATCATTTTGGCACACAACCCACACTGTAACTGAAGGTTGTTTACAGAGTTTCTCATTACAGGTATTTTTAAGAATTGAACATGCGATTTCAATAAATTATCAGAAAGTACTTGCATAGCAGAGCAGAAAGACTCCCCATTTCATTTATTTCAGAAGTTCATATATCTAGCAGATATGGCTTTTAAGTGCTATCACTGATGTGTTTTAAAAGATGCTTATATAATCTTATGCAAAAAGTACAAAAATAAATACTGGGAAACATTTCTTGCATAGCACTGCCCTCTAGCGAAGTCACAAGAAACAGCCACATAAAGAGAACAACTACATCCCTGTATAAAAGTCATAAGAAATGCTTGCAACTTCAAATATCTGTTGTCTTAAAACAGCTTGTTTCAAGAGTTCACCTGAAAGTGATGCCACAAAAGACAAAATGTTCAGTTCTAACAACGCGTGATCAAAAATGCATCTACTCAAGTTAAACAGCTGAACTCTAGTTTAGGACATGCAGTGCTTTAAAGAAACAGAAGTCAAGTACAAGCTAGTTTGTTTCAATACACAAAACCCCTTCCATTCGAATAATATTCTTGTATTGAAAACATTTTTTTGGTATTCATAACCTAATTAGCTTTTAATTTTAATTATACTAAGCACGAGGGAAATCACATTATGATACCTTTTATCCCTCATACTAATTGATACAGTTCAGTTGCCTATATCAAATACTATTTCACATGGATATGGTACACCTTTGCCGGCATTACTTCTGATGGAACAGGGACACTACTCCAATTACAGTCTCAATGTGGTGCACTTTCATATGTCACACCAATACAGGCAACACTTCTGAACTTCTGCAAGATGCACTAGGACTCTACCTTTCTTGAAACTGTATTTTTCTTCTCTGTGCACTTGCACTGCACAGTTTTCTTGAAAAGTTTCCATCTCTGGCTATCCATACATACTACCATTCTAAAGAAAAAACAGAATTCAAGACTCTTATTTCCAGAATACCTTTAGGCATGTCGAACATTAGGAAGGACATGTGAGCCACTATCAAATTGTGAAAAGTAAAGGAGAAAGCCTCCCAAACACATCTGAAGATGGCTGACCATCTCACAGATAGCTGAGGCTTTTTTGTTTGGTTTTTAAAAAACACATGCCATACAGCTTAGAAAGTCATTCAACATGTTAACTAGTAAAATCAGTTCTTTCATAGCAAGTTTTAGTATCCAATCTTCAGCTACTATAGAAGCATATACATTTTTTAATAACACTGCTATCAAAAAAAGCCCTCAAAGCATGGAACAGACTGACCAAATTGAACTGGCATGTTCAGTATCAGGTCTCCTGTAGTATGTTATACACAACATGAACAAGGCAGAGTACTTGTTTATTGATTTCTCTAACATTCATCACTACAGCATCTTGCTACACGTTCACCTTATTTTTTCATATTAATATTTCTTCTCCACGATACAGACTCAAAGACTGTCTCACTTATTTGTAGATGTCTAAGTGTACAAAAAAAATCTAGCCAATGTTTGCAAGATGCAGAAACCAAGTATGACACCCTCCGCACTACACTTGTTTTACTACACACCATGAACTCGTTGTCCTTGGACATGTCATCCATAGAAAAGTTAACTCTGACTCAGTTGTAATACTGAACATAAATATTTAGCCCAACTGCCATCTTCTGCATTGCTCCATCAGGCTTTGAAGAGCATTACCAACCAAAAGATTAACCTCCTTTCAAGCCACAACTCTACAATCTCCAAGTATAAAACTACAAATGATCCAGCATTTCAGTACCTACAGTTCTCAAAAAGTGTAGTAGAAATCAGGCTATTACAGAACACTCATATTGTTTTGCTGTTTTGGTTATTTACTGATGTATGGAGAAATGAACATAATCAAATAACTACATTTCTTTTATATTTAAGAATTGGCATTGAAGTGATTAAGTGGTAATGATGATGAATGCTACTAACTTCTGGACCTCTCAGCAACTGTTTGATGACTACTTAAAATAACATCAGTGGTAAATAAGGGCTTTTAAGGTTAGACAGATTATAAAAGGCTTTAAACTTTTTGGCTGTCAATAAAAATAAGTCAACTGCAAGAAAAGCAAATCATACTCTGGACAAAAACTAGGTGTGAAAAAGCCATTAATTTGTCAGTAGACAAACTGAGCTTTGTAACACCTCTTTCAGGAAAAAGGATCAGTACACTTTTGTAAGAAATCAATGCTTATCAAACATTTTGGAAAAATTACAGAGCCAATTATAATAATCCTTCAAGGACATGCTAAATGAGATGCACGAGATGACTCACGAGATGACCTATCACTGTGTAAGTAATACATTATTCTGCCTTGAATTCAAATAGCAATCTGGAGCTGACAACAACTATTGTATTAATACCTAAGGCAATGAAAAACCATTTCAATGCAAAACACATTAATGAAAGAATAGATGCAAACTACATCATCTGTGAAACTGTTTCAAACAAAGCCATGCAGCCTTCATTTATCCTTTTCTTCTTATATTCTGTGTTTATAGACACAGAAAGCTGTCAGTATAAATCATCAAGGTCACAGATTCACAGAGCCATCCCTGAGAACCAGTTGTTCATATTTCTTGCAAAACAACTTTAAATATCAAGTACTATACTTCAGTATTATACATTACATAATGCCAAAAGAACCCAAACCAGACTGTTATTAAAGCTTGAAAGCAGAAAAGCTACTAATTCCAGATTACATTGAAAACCAAACCATACCAAAAAATAAGCTTAAACGTTACTCACTTAAACATTGCATGTACTTGAGAAAAATGACAATGTTTATGCTCTTATCAGTAATATTAATTTATCATGAGCATTTGTAGACTCCATCTACATTTTTGATAAAACCACTATTATTTTCCCTTAAAAAGTTTAAAATTTAGAATACACATCCTCCCCAGTCTTTCAAAGTGGCAAATAATGTAGAGAAAAATACTATTCTTCAGTGTATTCAGCAAGCAAATGCAACTTGAGTTGAGGTTCAGTATTATATTCTAGAAGACCATGCTAGTAAGGATCAGCTCAGTCACAAGAAAACAGTGACTGCAGCTTCCATGGCTAAAAAAATATCTTTACACCTGTTCACAGAAGCACGCAAGTTTGCTTCTTGTACAACCAAGTTTTTACAGCTACAAAGTGATGAAAAAAGTAATTTGTACCACTTAGATTAAAAGTTTTTTTCCCTCCCCTCTCATAACAGGCATATTCTCCACCGCACTCACACAGGGAACTTCTGAAAATGGCCACCTATCAAGCCATTTAAAAGTTATTACTATCATCTGACAGAATAGTCTGGCAAGAGTCAGTAGTTATTTAAAACATAGAACTACCCACATTTTTGAAGATATTGCATGCTGGTTTTCAAAGTGCTCGCTGCAGTTTTTTGAACAATAGCTGTATTGAGGTGAATAAATAATAGTAAGAATCTCTAATAAATAACTTTCTCACAAAATAACAGCTGTGATAGAACAAAAAATTGTTCATTGTGAGTTAAATTAGGCAATAACAGTAAAAGCAGTATTGCAGAACTGATTTAATCCAATAAAGAATCAACCTTATTGTCAATCACTGTCCCCTCAAGCTTTTCATAGGCTAGAACCAAGCTTAGAAAGGACATCTCATGTCATTAGGTACAACACAGTAAGTGCCACCCATCAGTACCGCTGCTAAATCCTGCAGGCAGGAAGAGATCTCTTGAGATCACCCGGTCCAACATCTGCTCAAGCAGGGTCATCTAGAGCTGCTTACCCTGGGCAGTGTCCATATGGTTTCTTGAATATCTCAAAGGAGGGAGACTCCACAATCTATCTGAAAAACCTGTGCCAGTGACTGGTCACCCTCACAGTGTAAAAGTTGCCTGAGGTGAATATCTGACAGGTGGCTGTCAAGAGGATGGGACCAGACTCTTTCCAGTGGTGCCCATGGATGAGGGGCAACTGGCACAGACTGACACATAGGGGGTCCCATCTGAATATGAGGAGAAACTTCACTTTGAGGGTGCCAGAGCAGTAGAACAGGCTGACAGAGAGGTTGTGGAAGCTCCTTCTCTGGAAACATTCAAGACCCACTGGAACACATTCCTGTGCCATCTGCTCTAGATGAACCTGCTTTAGCAGGTAGATTGGACTACAAGATTCCCCAGAGGTCCTTTCCAACCCCTACCATTCTGTGAAAAATCTGAGATCTTGTCTATCCAGGGACAAGGGAACTCAGATACCACACACTGTGTCTACATCTATTATGTCTACCCTGTTCTCTACCATCTGCTAAGCATTTGTGGAAATGATTTTTTTTCTTTAATATAAAAGACTTAACACAGAAAAAAATCCACAATGCAAAGAAGTTACCAAGAGAAAAACCAGTTACTCCTTCCAGAATCATGCTGCTTGTTCTCCCAAATGGAGGGAGTAGAATGATCCAGACTGGTAGAGACACAGATGCTATACTCTGGGCCAACCTCTCCCTGAGGTTCAGGGAAGTCTGACAACCCAGCAACTGTTGGCTGCTGAAGAAACTTTTGCTTTAAGTCTTACTACTGGGAAAAGCCCAGCACACAAACTGGAAGACAGACACAAGGCAACCTCATGCTGTCAAGGTCACACTCACAATTCACTCTTCAGACCATGCGAGCATCACTGCTCATGCAGTCATGCTGCTACAGGTGGAAGTTGCTTTACATATGGAAGTCTGCCCATCACTGGCAGTGGGAACAGCGTAATGAAAACACTAGAGCATTAAAAAAATCCATTCCTGCTCCAGCTTCGAGAACACATTCTAATAAGTGGTTTTCACTGTCCATGACATATTTGTACCTCAATGACAAAACCCACTCATATCCAAGGTAGACAACAGCCACCTCCTGTGTGAGATCATCCTTAAAACTTCTGTGAAAAAGCTCCTTCATTTCTCCTACTCTGCCTTAACACCTACTGTAAAAACAAATGATAGTTTCAGAATGATCCAATACAGCAGTTAAAAACAAAGTAAACAGTAATTCCATGCTCCAGACATCTGCACGGACAGCTTGCCTAAAGTTTTCAAAGCAACAATTTAGTCTAAAATCTTCATAATTTAGTCAATTCAGAGAAGACTATTTTAGTCCTCATACTTGATGTTTCACCTCATTTACCACCCAGTATTTGTACAAGTCCTAAATACAGTAAGACCAAGCCAACAACATTGAGCACAGATGAGAAAACACACAGACAACACAGCACACTGAACTATTGAACATTAAATGGAAGTCACATATTTCCAGGTTCAGCTAGTTTTGAGGACAGAAGTTTAATACTGTAGGCACAGATTGCCTACAACAAATCTGTGCTCAAAACCAGAGAAGTAACAGCAGAAGTAGGAAGTAATAGTAATAAATTAAAGACTTGGAAAAGTTACTTCTTTAAATATTGCATTATTTTGCACAAATTTATTGCTGACTGAATAATCTTGCACTTTAGATACATAGATGTTTACTAACAGTTCTAAAAAACATTTATGTAGCTGTTTGTAAAAAAACCACATATTTGCCCAGCTAATGAGTCTGTTCTTAATGTTAGTCTTATGGAGGTTAAAAAACACCACATGTGCTCTGCAGTAATGTAACTGAACAAGAGATTAATCTTTCCTTCCATAATTAAGGGAAACCAATTTCAAACCTGACATGTTATTACAAGGTAAGTGAAGGTATGGATCTTTTTTGACCAGCGCATGATCTAGATGGCAGCAATATAGCCTGAACAATTTAGAGACCCATGCCAGTCAGAAAAGGCTTAAAGTAATAAAATTTATGATTTGAGTCCAGTTAAAGCACTTAGTCATTGAAGCTGAGAGCAATTTAGCTCACCTGAGATACACACTAGCTGATGTGCCAAATTGCTCTTCTACCTACTGCACAGAGCCTGATGACCACCAAGCTGTCAGTGTTCTGACACATCTGAGAACCTGTATGGAATTGCCTCCTATAATGCTGCTGCAATTTACACCAATTCAAGTCACTAGTATAAAGAGACAGAAAATCATTAGCTATGCTTGTTAATCAATTTATATTTAAGAGTCTGAAAGCAGTATTTAGCAGGTACCTTACCCTCTTACACAGTCATGAATAAAATACATCCTTGTTCTACAGTAATTTTACCTACTTATGCTTTGCCTGACAGGTTACCACAAGCCACCTTGTTGGCTAGCAATGCTTCAAAAATAACTTACTGCATGAGCTACTCTTATAGAGTCACTTGGAACTCACTAGCAAAGCTACACGAGAACAACTTCACTATATTAGAGCCAGGCTGCAATGGAAGAGAAGGTTATTTTAGCGAGGACATGAACTTAAAGATTAAAACCTATCAGGTAAACACTGACTCCTCAGAAGTTTCAAAGCTTTGCCTGCAGTTATCTTAAGACTCTTCTTTATTGCAAAATTTTACCTTGATTACAAGTTAATACCTGTAGCATTACAAACAGGCTGGTAATTCAGCACTTGAAGAAACAGATTGGAAAAGCAAGTGACCACATGAACATCAAATGTTGGCCAAAGCTAACAAATTTAAATGGTTTCTTTCCTTTGCACATTAAAGCACAACAGTTTAACTAACAGTCTTAATTATGTGATTTATAATCAATTACAGAATGAACGTTCCTGAATCCTTCTAAGCTATATAAACAACTGCAGTGGTTCAGTTGCATACCTAGAACTAAGAAAATTCCTGAGGCTTTAGAAAACAAGGCTTTAAACAGTTTCAAACTATATTTGCCTTTAAATTTTTAGTTATTCTTGATGGGAGGCACACATCATAGAAGATGCTGCAGATTCTTCATACCTAAAACTGAATCCTGGCGTGCATGGATATTTACCCTTAAGCAAATTCTAGAAATACAGAACTGTGAAGCAATGCTCTGTTAAAGACATTTTTTCATTTATTGAATGAAAAAAGCCTTTTACAAAAAGAGACAGTTATGATCAAGAACATTTTGCATACTTCTTTACAAATCAAATTATTTTGCCAGACTTTTCTTTGTAAAGCTCTCTAGAGATAAAAACACCAATGTAAAAGAGCTGTAGTAAAGCTTATATTCAGTATGGTAGACTAACCAGACCAAGCCTAGGTTATACCATAGTTAAATAAATTAAAAAGCAATATTTTTCTCCATCCAGCAGTGGAGAACTATAGATGTAGGCTTAAAAACAGGAGCTGGTGAACAAGCTGCAAGTCATAAGGAATACGGTGACCTCCCCTTGCAAAAACACATTGAAATTAAGTCTGATCTGTGCTCAAGTACCAAAAAAAGCAGTTCTTAAATTTGCAGTAAGAAAGTTATTTCTTCCATTCCAAAAACTCCGAAGTAGTGTTTCAAACCATGAAAATTCAGAGCTAGAAGACACTGTTGAAGGTACTTAGTATGATGACAGTTTTCCATACAGCTGTAGTCTGTGATAACTACAAATATCATAAATGTAAAGAGCTGGAACATTGACATAACTTACTGTGTACGTGATAGCTGCCAACATTCCAATCACAGTCAAGGAACTAATGGAAAATGAAAGAGCAGTCAAGCCATCTGAAAAAAAAAAAGCTTATTGAAAATTCCTACAGTAGAGGTATAAGAAAATTTCTTCCTGAACTGGCTTCTGAAGGACAGTTATGTTCATAAAACTGAGGAAAAAATTGAGAGATAGTTCCCAGTCATAACAACTCAGATGAAAAATCTACCTAGCATAGCTTTCTGTCATAATAGATCCTCCTCCAATACTGCAAGAAGCAGGACAGCTCTCTTTTGCTACAAGTTCACAGATGTTGCATTCAGTTAAATGGCTGAATCGACACTAATGAACTTGCTCCCTTAGCTGTCTAATGCCTCTTCAAGACTTATTTCTGGCCTCCAGAGTGCTGTGGTAACTTTTCATCCAGTCATAATAACTGAGCTACTGTTTGTTTTCCCCCATGTCCGCCCCCCCCAGGTTAATCACAAATTTAGAGGGCAATGACATTTATTCCTACTCACACAGATTAGGCAGTTTCTGTGCTTTTTTCCCCTTAACATAGCATCAAACATTGACAAACTGAGAAATCTTGTTATAGTTATCCCCTATGAGAAGCTGCATCTTTGGTCTGACCAAGCCTACTGGCCTCCTTCCAGAAATAGCAAAAAGTAACAGAATAGCACAACCAAATTCAACTTAACAGCACAAATATTTCCTTTATTATTTTTGTTAGATAATACCAAATAACTTCACCAAAGCTAACAGCAAAACATTCATAAGTTTCAAATACTACAGCTATATTTAAAATTGAAAATTGAAAAAAACAAACAAAAAAAACAACCCAATGAGCCGCACTATTCCCCTTTAAGTACTTGTGAAAATTTTACCTATGTTCTGAAGTCTCTTAGGGAAAAAACCCACACAAGTTCCACTCTTTGTAACATATCACACAATGTACTTAAACACCGTATTTGATGATCCTTCTGTATATGTATTTGAAACCAGCATTTAATACCCATTTAAAAAGTTTGAACTATGTTCAGTGGAACATTAAGAACTAACTGGCTGAAAAATTGATAATTATATACCAGAAGTATATTACCAGACTCTGCCTCAGTGGATGAGTCCGCATTCCTTTTATAATCCCACTACAAACTGAATGGACATAGAACAAACATCCAAAATAAAGATAACTCTTTATCGGGTTCACTGCCTGGGCTCTTTATAGCCCTAGTATATATAGATAAGTATAACAAATGCAAACAAAATTTTAGAAAAGATCAATACTAGGAGAACGAAAAGGAAAAAAAAATTATACCATCCACAGGATTTTCCTGTCTAAATAGACAAAGATACTTATAAATAGTCTGATTCTTACAGTGAACAGCATTATCACAATTAGATAAGCACTCAAACCTTCATATGACAAGATACACATTCACCATACTGAAGATGACTGACTTTTGGATATCCAAGTAACATTTCAAAGCTGTGTTAAATGAAAACTCCATTGAACGAAGTACCTTCCCCTCCCCACGATTAATACCATAGTGCATAACATTGGAATCCTTGCTGTTAAATTGGGACTGTACCAAAAGCAGACACTGTCAGTGTCTCCTCTCTGTACTTTAAAGATAGTTCTGACTGCTTTTTTCTAAACAGAAAGAGAAGAATCTTATTGCAAAGATTGTGTATAAGTGAATAGTTAGTGTTAAATTACAAAACTGTCACCAAGACAGTTTTCTTGTTCAACAACCAGAGTATGCCAAAATAAGTTAGTAGCAACTTAGGCAAAGCTCAGAACAAATCTCAGACTTACGACTACTTCCAAATTCTTCAAACAGGAGCTTGACTTTCTCCCACTCTGTGGAATTCTTCTTGTTAGGAATATCCAAAGGAACAAAAGCACTGTAAGAAAGTGAAAAAGATCTCAACCTAATTAGTCAAAAATCAAAACAATTCTACTTTCAATTTAAGAAAACAGAAATCCAATTATCCCTGAAGAAAAAATATATGACATTAGGTTTAAAAAATTCTGAAGGTATCAGTTTGTTTTTTTTTTTTCAGATTCCCCCCAAATGTCATATTTAGATCAGCAGAATACATGTATGACTGTGTGCAGTAGGGTCTGAAGTCAACGAACAAGTGATTCTATTTACCATTCCTAACAAAGGTAAGGACTCTACTCAACCATCATTAAAAGATATATTAATTTGATTTACTATCCTGGTTTGACTCATGTGCAGAGGAACAAAAAGACTAAGCAGTGAGACAAATTCTTATAAATCCACACTTGTGCAAGTTAGAATAAAATTATTAATGATTCCCACACCAAACACTCAAACAGGATGTGTTTGTGTTCCATTATCAAAATTAAACACACCTGCTACGTTCCATTCTTGTTCTGCAGTTGCCCCAGAGAACTAAACTGCAGAAAAATTAAATATTTTGAACCTTCCAATAGGCAGAGACCAGCAAAGAGTACTCAGAAGAATGTTGGGTAGACCAGACCCCTAGCTGAAAGCTTCCTGCTGTCAGTCTCCCCATCTGAAGTCCAACAACAAAAGTAACACTGCAGCATCTCCATAGACAAAACAGATTGTTTTGTAACAGCTGGAAAACCAGTATCTCCATGCCAATCTGAAACCACAGCTTCCAGACAAATCAGAATGCCTCTAAGTTACATGGAAGTCAGATTTGGAGGGAAACTTTTCAGGTAAAGAATGCAAGAACCCAACCCCAAGTCCATAAAGAGCACTCACAAGTATCTTTTGGACTTCAGTTTAAAAAAGTACATAATTTGATCCCTGCTTCAAGTTACAATAAACAAGTGAATAACAAACATGCATTTTCCAGGACTATGCCTCAAAATTCAAGTACAAAACACAAGCAGGCGTTTCAAAGGTTAGTGCATAACTGCGCGTAGTTATAATCATCACATCAAAACCAAACTGCTACTCTGCAAACAAAGCTAAACCTTCAAAAATTAAAATCTCAACTTTCAAAAAGTGTTTGCTCTTTAGCTTCTTGACAGTGGAAGAGGTAGATTAAGGCTGTCATTTACTTAAGTTGATGCATGCTTATTGACTTTAGATTTTGTTCTTGTATCTGCCTCTAGTAGTAATTCTTTCTGTAAGATAGCATCCAGGCAAAAATCAAGACACAGGTACTACAAAAGCAGGCAAAATTTCTACTTGTAAGAGATAGCAACTCAAATAACTGCAGGTTTATTTGCTAAAAAGGGTTAAAACAGGAGACTCTGGTTAAACTAAGTGAGCTCAAGTCCTTTTATTTTACTACCAGTATGAATTTGCTATCTGTGGACTACATGCAAGGAACAAATAAGATGGAATGTCTTAGGGTATTTATACCTTTCTTGCCTTTTTTTCACCCCTCCAAGAGCAGTAAGTTTATATTTTTTTTCCTGAAGCTACCTACAACCAGCATGTCAAAGGACAATCAGAGCAGAAGCCATAGTAGCCACTATGGACATTCTTCAACTAGTACTCAGCTAAATCTTGACTGAAGGAAAATGACTTTTGATTCTGCCCCTGTTCCATGCACCAAGGGCCTCAGAAAGAAATGCAGGAACAACAAATTCACACACTTTAGTCTCAAGCAAGCAAGAATCTTATTTCTCCTCCTGAACAAGGTCCCTCAACTAGTAGCAAACTGACCAGAAGGCTAATTAGCCCACTCAAACAGACTTTTGGCCCCTAGCTTAACAGGCCACCATTAAAACAAGGCAGTTAGCATGCCTAGTCATCTGCAGACCTGAAGCCAGTCCATGCTCCCAAAGGATCTTTAAAACACTGCTCAACCATTGCACCAACGCAGCACACGCTTCAGACTTGTTCTTCATACATGCTAAGCTAAGCAAGAAGAAATTTGACAAAAGTCCTGGCAATGATGCTATGTTGACTAAGTGGTCAACACAGCCCAAGAGCCATAATAGCTATGAACAGAATGAGGAGTTTCCATGCTAAATAACTCTATTCACTTGTCATCGTGATGCAAAACAAGTCAGTCCATTAACAGCAAGTGAACAGAGTACAAGCTAGTGCAGGGGTTTACAGGTGCAGCCAAGAATTCAGTTAATGCAAACAGAGCAGCTCAGATGTGATGTGATTGCTTACACTTGGGAGTTCTGGACACAAATGAAATTATTAACTGCACTAATCTTAAGAACACAAGCAAAGCAGTTCCACTGTTTAAAACACACCCTGGGAATATTATGATTAAGATCTAGATCAATATTTCATCTGCAGAAAAAGGAAAGTAAGTGCAAGACAAGCAGTTTAAAACTATTAACTTCTGGCAAGGCTAATAACACACAGGTGTAGATGGGTCAAGTTTGATCCTTTTATCAAAGAGTGCCATTAACTATCATCCTTAGGAAAATAATTCCTAACACACTACATT